>NC_047036.1:69099857-69735857 GCF_011762595.2 Tursiops truncatus
AACTTCTAATAGTCTCTCTGAATTCTTTTATATGTGTAGTCTTCAGTATACACTTAAGATTTCGTTCATCAAAAAACTTTAATAGCCAATTACTAGATACCTATAGTGTATCACAAATTACTTTTTATTAATTGACCTTTTATATTTTTAATTTTCTTTTTTAATTTATTATTTTATTTATTTTATTTTTTTGGCTGCGTTGGGTCTCCATTGCTGCGCGCGGGCTTTCTCTACTTGCGGCGAGTGGGGACTACTCTTCGTTGCGGTGCACGGGCTTCTCATTGTGGTGGCTTCTTTGTGTTGTGGAGCACGGGCTCTAGGCCCGCAGGCTTCAGTAGTTGTGGCACATGGGCTCCGTAGTTGTGGCTCGCAGGCTCTAGAGCACAGGCTCGGTAGCTGTGGCGCACGGGCTTAGTTGCTCTGCGGCATGTGGGATCCTCCCAGACCAGGGATCGAACCCATGTCCCCTGCATTGGCAGGCAGATTCCTAACCACTGCACCACCAGGGAAATCCCACATATTACTTTTTTTTTTATTTATTTTTTTTTATTTTTTTATTTTTTTTAACATCTTTATTGGGGTATAATTGCTTTACAATGGTGTGTTAGTTTCTGCTTTATAACAAAGTGAATCAGTCATACATAAACATATGTTCCCATATGTCTTCCCTGTTGCGTCTCCCTCCCTCCCACCCTCCCCATCCCACCCCTCCAGGCTGTCACAAAGCACCGAGCCAATATCCCTGTGCCATGCGGCTGCTTCCCACTAGCTATCTACCTTACTGCGTTTGTTAGTGTGTATATGCCCATGACTCTCTCTCGCCCTGTCACAGCTCACCCTTCCCCCTCCCCATAACCTCAAGTCCGTTCTCTAAGAGGTCTGCGTCTTTATTCCTGCTTTACCCCTAGGTTCTTCATGACATTTTTTTCTTAAATTCCATATATATGTGTTAGCATACGGTATTTGTCTTTTTCTTTCTGACTTACTTCACTCTGTATGACAGACTCTAGGTCTATCCACCTCATTACAAATAGCTCAATTTCGTTTCTTTTTATGGCTGAGTAATATTCCATTGTATATATGTGCCACATCTTCTTTATCCACTCATCTGATGATGGGCACTTAGGTTGTTTCCATCTCCGGGCTATTGTAAATAGAGCTGCAATGAACATTTTGGTACATGACTCTTTTTGAATTATGGTTTTCTCAGGGTATATGCCCAGTAGTGGGATTGCTGGGTCATATGGTAGTTCTATTTGTAGTTTTTTAAGGAACCTCCATACTGTTCTCCATAGTGGCTGAACCAATTCACATTCCCACCAGCAGTGCAAGAGTGTTCCCTTTTCTCCACACCCTCTCCAGCATTTATTGTTTCTAGATTTTTTGATGATGGCCATTCTGACTGGTGTGAGATGATATCTCATTGTAGTTTTGATTTGCATTTCTCTAATGATTAATGATGTTGAGCATTCTTTCATGTGTTTGTTGGCAGTCTGTATATCTTCTTTGGAGAAATGTCTATTTAGGTCTTCTGCCCATTTTTGGATTGGGTTGTTTGTTTTCTTGTTATTGAGCTGCATGAGCTGCTTGTAAATTTTGGAGATTAATCCTTTGTCGGTTGCTTCATTTGCAAATATTTTCTCCCATTCTGAGGGTTGTCTTTTGGTCTTGTTTATGGTTTCCGTTGCTGTGCAAAAGCTTTGAAGTTTCATTAGGTCCCATTTTTTTATTTTTGTTTTTATTTCCATTACTCTAGGAGGTGGGTCAGAAAGGATCTTGCTTTGATTTATGTCATAGAGTGTTCTGCCTATGTTTTCCTCTAAGAGTTTGATAGTTTCTGGCCTTACATTTAGGTCTTTAATCCATTTTGAGCTTATTTTTGTGTATGGTGTTAGGGAGTGATCTAATCTCATACTTTTACATGTACCTGTCCAGTTTTCCCAGCACCACTTATTGAAGAGGCTGTCCTTTCTCCATTGTACATTACTGCCACCTTTATCAAAGATAAGGTGTCCATATGTGCATGGGTTTATCTCTGGGCTTTCTATCCTGTCCACATATTACTTTTTAAATAAAACCCCAAATGATTTTTATAAATAGCATAATTATTATATCATAACTTATGTATTCAAATATTATTTCTTATAATATTAAAAATTTGTTTTAGCTTTTGTGTGTGTGTGTGTGTGTGTGTGTGTTTTGTTTTAGCTTTTTAAAAACATATTTTGAGGAAAGAAAAAAAGGGAGGGCGGGGAGGGCCTTGCTCAACCTCTGAAAGGCTCACTTGGATTTTATCCCCACACATTCATACATGTCTTAATGAAGTTGGTGGTTGCAGAGAGGTGAGGAAGAAGTAACAAGTCAGTGGACAATACTGGGAAGACTGGCCAGAGAGGTAAAGAGGAGGGAGATTATTTTCAACTGGAAAGGTCATAGGAGGACACAGTACTTAAGTTGGCTTCAGGATATATTTTGTGTAAAGTGAATGATATGAACCTAAGAGAGAGGGATGAAAGGGGAAAAGTATGGGAAGAAAAGAAGAAAGTCATTTGACAGGCTAGGTTCAAGAAACAAAACATTGTGCTCTGTAAACAGACACAGCAGAGGCTTCTCTACAGCCCTCTACTGTTTCATATATTCCACAAGGTTACAACACTCTACTTCTAGAGATTCATTTTGGGGGGACTAAGCAAAGTCCTCAATAGAGTAATATATTAGGTCTGTATCAGTGATGAGAAACTCTGTTGATTGCCTTGTGTAACTGAGAAGGGAGAGAATAAGGCACAGACTATGCAGGTGAGTCTTGCTGGGGTGGGCTGAGGAGCGTTACACGGAAGCCCGTAGTGGAGGTTGAGCCTGGGAGGACAGCCTTGTGGTAAATGGATGAGCTGGAGTTGGGCCACACACACTCTGCCATGACACACACAAAGGGAAGAGTATGATAAAATACCCTGGTTTTTTTCCTCTATTACTGTTTTGTCCTGAGCCATCCTGGAAAGAAAGAAAGTGACAAGAAAGGGAATTGAAGTTATAGAGTACCCAAATATGAGATACACAAAGGCACAGACTGTGTCTAATTTGTTTCTGCTTTATCCCAGAGCCTAGAACAGTGACTGACACTCAAATATTTGTGAGGTGTGTGAACAAATGCCTACTCTGTGACGGGCCCTATAGCTTGGAGAAGCTCATTTAAGTCTCACACATAAACACGAACGAGGAAATTGAGGTGCAGAAAGAATAAGAATCTTGCCCGAGGTCATCCAGCCAGGGAATGGCAGGGCCGGATTTCAAATCCTAGTCTAATTGACTAAAGCCCGTGCTATGACCCACCATGAAACACTTCTTCATTAGACAGGAAACCAGACTGTGACTACAGTGCACAATAATCTCAGTTTGGCAGAGCTCACTCTGATGATAGCATCATTCAGATGGAAACTGGAGGAACTGGTTCTAAGGAAGGGGGGCGGGAATATTAAGTGAAGCTGAGCGATCAGGCTGACTATATTTTATGGTCTCAAATTTGGTTCGCCTGCCATTTAATTAGGACCAGAATTAGTTCAAAGCACAAATGAGAAGTTATTTTTCATCTCTGCTTCTCTCTTTGGTTTAAAATTCGATAGAAGAAAAACAGAAACTAGTCCTTCATTAAACAAGCAGCCTCAGAATCTATCATATCAGTATTGAAAAGCACCATGTAATTTCTTAGTTTCAGAAATCTCAATCTGCTGCTAATGAAATTCCATGAAGGCTGCAATAACCAATTACTCAGAAATATTTTGGTGCTTTTTGGCAGACTTAAACTGAATTATTTCTATATCTAACCGTTTCTATTAATCATCGCAAGCTCAAAGACATTTATTCTAGTACTCTACAGAACAGTAAATGATAGAAGAATGAAAAGATAGGATGAATAAGTGGGAGGAAATATATATTAAATAGTACCATTCATTTTGTGTTCATTACTAATGGACATTGGCAGGTGACATTGTGCATTCAGGCTGCTAAGTCTGCTTCTGAATGTTTCTACTGAATACCAGAGCAGTGTGATGCAACAGAGACCAAACTGACCACCAGTCTTGTACCCACCAGTAAAGAACGGAAATGAGTCATCTATTTTTCACCCACACTCTTGGAACCAAACATGAAAGGGAAAAAGTTTAATACAAAATACAACTCCATCTTGTTTATTGTCCTGTCCACGTCTGCTAGAACAGTGCCTGGCATGAATGTTTATGGCATAGATGCTTAATAGATATTTGTCGAATGAATGAATAAGTGAATTTCTTCTAGTGTTCCCTCGATCTCAATATAGGAATATGCAGGAAGGCAAGAACAAGGGAACACTGTCGATTACCCACAGAGCTCTTGAGTTTGCTGAGACTGCAGATAGACTTATAGCCAAGATCCACTTAGACAACTAATAAACATCTTGAACTTAACATGTCCAAAACGGAACTTCTCATTTCCTCCCCTGTAAATTGGTCTCCCCCAATCTTCTCTCAGTAAATGTGCTTCCATCTAACCAGAAGCTCAGGGCAAAATCCTAGAAGTGATATTTGATTCCTCTCTTTTCCTCATTCCCCTTATCCAAACCCTCAGCAAGTAAACTCTGCTTCCAAAATGTATCTTGAATCTCATCACTTTACCATCTCCATTATTACCACCCTAATCCTACCACCATTGTCAAACATCTGGACTACAACAACCTCTAATTGGTCTCCTCACTTCTAAGTTTGTCCTTACGCCATTTAATCTTCATCCAATTATGCACCAGGTAATTTCTTAGTTTCAGAAACTATGATGATTTTAATTATAAATATTATTTCACTTCTGTGCTTATAATTCGCCAAAGGCTTCCTTTTGTACTTAGAACAAAAGTTGAATTTGCCATTATTTCCAGGCCATGTGTAGTCAGGACTCTTCACTGTCTCTCTGACCTCATCCTCCACGACACTACCCTTCTGTCTTCACCATGCTGGCTTGCTCTCTTCTGTTTGAACCTTCTCATAGCAAGGCCTTTGCAGCTGCTGTTTCTCTGTATGGAATTCCTTTCTTCCAAATCTTCATGTGGCTGATTCCTTCTTATCATTTATGCTTTAGCCCCAAATGTCCCTATCTAGGATGCCTTCCCTGAATAATGTTGCCTCTCACACCAGGTATCACTCCACCTTGTTCTATTATCTCCAAAGAACTTAATGTTATCTGAAATTACATTATAAATATACATGCTTGGTTACTGTGTATCTCCTAGCTAGGATGTAATTTTGATAAAAGGAGGGATCTCATTAGTCTTGTTCTTCATCATATCTCCTGGACCTCAAAAAACGTTTATTGAATGAATGAATGAATGTTTTCTGGAAGTCTCTGAGCAGTATTTGTGCTTGTTTGTGATACTTTTGTGGAGTGTTCATTGATCCTTATTTGATAGTATCTCTGCAAGCAGGATGAAAACTATGATTGAGACAGAGTCTTTTTATATTGGTTTTGGAGCAGACTCTCACAGCCCTCGCTTCAGGAAACACTTTTTTTTTTTTTTTTTTTGCGGTATGCGGACCTCTCACTGCCGCGGCCTCTCCCCCCGTGGAGCACAGACTCCAGACGCGCAGGCCCAGCGGCCACGGCTCACAGGCCCAGCCGCTCCGCGTCACGAACCCGCGCCCCCTGCCTCGGCAGGCGGACCCCCAGCCACTGCGCCAGCAGGGAAACCCAGGAAACACTTTTAAACTGCCAGTGTATCACAGAGCCATTTCTGACACATGTATATCAAAAATGAATTTCCTCAGTTCTGTGTGTATAGCATTCAATTTTTTTTCTAAGTATTACCCACATCCAGCATGTCCATTATAGCTAAATTATTATTTTAACCACACATTTCCCACTGCTTCTCTGCCTTCCCGCCTTATTTTTACTTGTATTGATAACTTTCTAAATGTAAGTGGTTGTGTTCTAAATGCTGACAGAAAAAAAGAAATTACTCTTTACAGTGGCAGAGAGATCTGTTGTTACTTAGCCAAGTGCTTCTTCAAGTAGCTAAGTTCTCATTAGAAAGCCAACTTTCCAGAGTAGTTCAGAGTGTCGTTTAGAATGATCCCACTTTACTGAGCCAACATGTCATATCATGACACCCTGAGGCTACTTGCCCTGGAGCACCACCAAATGACACTGTCCCAATCACCACTAAATAATATGAACCCTGGGGCTTCCCTCGTGGCGCAGGGTTGAGAGTCCGCCTGCCGATGCAGGGGACACGGGTTCGTGCGCCGGTCCGCGAAGATCCCACATGCCGCGGAGCGGCTGGGCCCGTGAACCATGGCCGCTGAGCCTGCGCGTCCAGAGCCTGTGCTCCGCAACGGGAGAGGCCACAACAGTGAGAGGCCCGCGTACCGCAAAAAAAATAAACATTAAAAAAAAAGAATAATAATAATATGAACCCTGAAGCCTGATCTTCAAAGTCTAAGAATGCAGCCTGTAAAATAAATAATGTTTTTTAAAAAACAAAGCTGTTCAAATATCAATCTTTGATTTTTTTTTGTTTTTTTAACAGAAACTTTTGTTATTTTTTATCAAAAATTACACTGAATGCTAAATATCCACCTTTACATTAAACAAAGACAGTAATGGTAACACTAAAACAAAATACTAAAACCGAACAGATTTCTGGTGGTCATTATTTAATTCTGATTTTGGGGGGTGCTTTTTTGTCACAATAACAGGAATGTACTTATACAAAGGCTCAAAATAGGCCATGTTTTTTAACAAAAAAGTGATGATTCACGAAAGACTGAGTATACATAAACTAGTGATACAAATCTAATAGAATTTGTCAAAATTAGTCACATCTAATAACACATCTGCAGTGCCTTGCATAAAATATCACGTGAAGAAAAGATAACTTTATCAGGCTTGTTCATAGACAATCTAAGTTACCATAGAAGTATTTCCTGAGACATAAGAAAATGCAATATTTTTCTTCTTGAGCCCTTTCACTTCAAGCCTTGCACTCAATGAAATTGCTGAGGATCTGAAACTGAGAAAATATATTTGTGAAACTTAATACTTTTCTTTTCTGCATCATTCAGGGTGTTACTGTACTTACAACCAACTTGCCCATTCAGTACACAGTTCAGATGAGGGAGACACTTCTCTCTACGGGAGGTGGCAGTGTCTTCAGTGCTACACTAGCTGTTGTCTGACACAGGCAAACATTTTCTGGGTAGTAATTTAATCTTCCTATCATTAGCAAAAGAGGTAACCAGCCCCCCGGACTACAGGATGGGGATTTCCTCAATGTTTTTTATTTTGATGTTTGGAATTCCTGATGCTACATTCTAGAGCAAGGTGCTCAGGACCCACTGTGCCCAAGACTGATAAAGCAAAAAGATCTATTTATTCTTTGATTTGATACACAGATACAGTCTTCAAAAACAATGTTAACAGAGTAATAATATAAAAGCAACATTGCATGTGATATCATATAAAAGATAACTATTTGTATTATTTACTCATTTTCCAATTCTGTTCAAATGCAGGGTTTTGCAGTAAATTCCTAATATGAGGAGCAAATGGACACTAACACAGAGATTAACCATTTACTGGGATAATTAAGTATCGATGCAAAATATTTCAAGTTACCAATTAGAGGAGTTTTAAATGCAGCTTGCCCCAAGACATGCCTTCTTACTTAGTGTTAAAAATATCAAAATATGGAAGACATTACAGCAGGCTTCAAGGACTTTTAAATCTATTTTGGAAAAACAAAATAAATAAGTGTAAAGTCACCTAAGCTCAGTGACAAATGAGTGGTACCAGCATTAAGTTTTGAGAGAGCCAACATAATAAAGTAAATCAACTACTTTTCCAATTTAAATTATTATTTGATAAAAACTATATGAAGGGAAGTTGGTCGATAACTATCAAAATTAATTAATATTTATAAAAATTTAAAACAGCAACACTGCATATAGGAATTTTTGCTATTGAAATACGTCCATCTGTGTACAAAGATATATGTAAAAAAAGTCTTGATTGCTATAAATGTTTATTTCTGAAAAGCATGGAAACAACATAAATGTCTGACAATAGGGTACTGAATACACAAAATAAACTACTATATCCATATAATGTAATAGTATATAGTTATTTTTTAAAGTGAGTTAGAATTGCAACTTATTGTTATGAAGTAATGTCTAAGAAATATTAAGTGAATAAGTAAGTCATCAAACTGCATATAATATGCTAATCAAAGGATATATAAAGAAATGGTTGTTTTATAGATAAGAGATCATGAAATTTTGCTTATATTATTGTGAATATATAGAGATGTCTGGAAGACACACATGAAATTAATATGTGCCTCTGGGGAAGAAGCTTTGGGGCAAGGACCGGGGAAGAAAAAGTTAATTTCATTGTATATCTTTTTTGAATAATTTAAATTTTTGATCAGGCAAATGCATTTGTTTGTCAAAAATACTCGAAAATTTTTAAATATAATCTACATTTCCCTCATGCAATTAGGACTCCAGTTTCAAAATGATCCGAACCAGGTAATGTGACAGTTTTGCATTAAAGAATGGAAATTTATTTAATGGCTCCTTAAAATTTACTGAGCTTTAAAAGAAGTAATTATCATAAAACATCTCCCTAAACAATGTTGCTATATGAGCATGTTCAGTTTATTTTATTAATTTTATGTATACAGATGTTATCTCACAGAATTTATTTCACTTTGAAAGAAACAAATACTGAGACAAGGTATAGTTGACAATATCTTAGCATTAGTTGATGCTTTTTCTTGCAGTTTCTAACCACATACTCTACCTAAATATTTTTCTGTAGTTTCTAAATCTTTTTCTTTGTAAGTAGCAATGATTTTTAAATACTCAAATATTATTTTTAATGATCTAACAGTTATAAGGAAGTATAAAATAATCTGGAGAAGTATTAGTAAGTATTATTATACAGTGAATTCATGTTATTATGGCTGAGTTCTGATCTTTAAGAACAGACTCAGCTGATTTTTTTCAGATGCTCTGTATAAACATACTCCATAAATGATTGATATTGTTAGTAGGTGTACTATCTTCTTTCAACATTGATACTACAAATGTTTATGTGCTGATAGTGATAATAACAAACATAAAAAATTGAGAACAATGATTTTTCACCAATTTGATTCAAGTTGAGAAATTATCACCATTTAATTTTTTAGATGAGAAATTTAGATTTAAATATGGAATATTTAATGAAATTAAATTTTAAATATTTAAATAAATATTTAAATGGAAAAGTATTTACAGAGGCATGTAGTGATTACATGTTAGATTCAGAGTTCAGTGAATGAAGTTGTTAAAAGGAAAAATCATTGAGAAATATTCTCTTTTAATGATTTTGGGCAAATAGTAAATATACTTATTCTAAGCATCAAAATAAAAGAAAAGCTAAAGGGAAAAAATTCAAAATTTGAACCACCCTAGGCAACTGACTTCTAGAATATGTAAGAATATTTTAAAAACTCTTCCTAAGACTATACATTAAAATACATTTTAAAAATTGTCTACATGATTCTGGTATTTTCTTAATCCCACTGTTTTTGAATAGCCAATGAATAAAATGTTAGGCATTTGACCTTGATAACGGGATATGTTCCATATTTTACATTACCAAACAGAGACAAAGAAAAAGCAGGCAGCAATAAAATGCTCAGTTCCAATCCATTAATTCTTCAAAGTTTGAACTGGCTAATAACACAAACTGGCACTTCTTGTGAGGGTGCAGCCCTGTTTAAATATAGCTACTCTTTTATGGAAAAGAGTGAGTGTGGACACTAAAAATTCACAATCTAGTAAATGAAATACACTTGACAATTAATCCCTCTGGGTGAGGATATTGGGCCAAACTCTGACTTCTGTGCTTGCCTTAGGCTTCTATGAAGGTCAGACAAGCATAGAATTGGGTTGAATGTTCAAAATCCTAGAAACTTTTCTAAGTACCCTAATTAGAGAGGGAGCAAACATAAATTTTCTCTAAATTGGAAGATTCTATTTTGTATCACTATCACCTGAATTCTTGAAACAAATCCTACAGGATGAGGGAAACTATTTAATGCTTTATTTCGGAAGGAAGGAAGAGAAGGAAGGAGGGAGGGAGGGAGGAAGTTGGTTAGTTAGTTAGTTAACATGCTTTACATTTCTCCAGGATGCAATTATATTTATCCTACTGCATAAGATAACTATTATCAGAATCTTCATAAAAAGGGCTTGCCCGAAGCAACATCGGTAATCGCCATTTTTATACAGCCTACAATTTCTTACTACAAACACCTGGAGACTCTGCCGCAGGGCTTTCTCTACCATAGGAGCATGCTCAAGAGGAAGGTCATAGGGAGTTGATGCCCTCGGCAGCAGACCTCAACTGATAAAGGATGGGAGTTCTCCATCATCTCTCAGAGGTCCCCAACAGAAATAAGCCCCAGGGGCCCACAGTGGTAACCTGCTGATTAACATACCCATTTTTGGATTCCTTTCCCCTTTTTTGTCTCACTTCCGGGGCTTCCTGGTATTACCTTTCAAATAAACTACTTGCCCTTGAGTCAGTATTTTAGGGTCTTCTTCTGGGGAAAGATCCAACTTAAGACACTCATTCATTCTTTATACAAGATATTTATTTAGTATATTCTGGGGGCTAAGAAATGTGACAGGCAATAGGAATCCTGAGGACAAATAAGTGAATGTTTTCAAGCAGGGAGCTAAGTTATGTACTCCCTCAAATTCACATCATAAAAGAGATCAGACCCTCCATCAACTTCCATAATTAACCCTGCTTATTACCATTCATCCTTTTCTTCAGTCAAGATCAAAGAGTGATCACCTGGTATTTCAGGCATTTTTCTTCTTTACCACATCGTGTTTGGTTTTCTCATCTCTCTGAGCCCCTTTAACATTTCAACCCACTCATTCCATTTAACCATTATAATTCTTCCTGTCTCTCCTACCTCCGCAACATTCTACTGGCTGTTCTTCATGTCATAACGGTATATCGCATCACAGTAGCCAGAGTGACTGTGTCCCTGTTCTCATTTTCGAAACCTCCTTAATTGGCATTCATTTTGGTACCTTCCCCAATAGGGTGAAAGCAATTTCCCAATATTCAGCCATCTTTAAACATCTCATCCCAGTTCCAGAGTATCATTCTTATGACAAACTACTTACGTATATAGTATTTCATTTAATCCACAAATAGTCCCAAGATAGGGATTATTATCTCTGTTTCATAGATTTGAAAACTGGCTTTCTGCCTCTAAAGTGATGTTTCCACCTGTTCCACTGCACTCACCCCATGATCATACACAAAGAATTTAAATGCATTTTTCTCATGCTATTCTTCCTCATTTATGAGAACCTGAAAAATGGTCAACATCCAAATATTGTTCTGGTATTTCAAGAATCATATGTTTATATTTAATTCTCATTGACTTATTAAGAATAAGTATCTTCAAATGATATTGGTGTTGGGCCATATTCTTTGTGACTCAGACTCATTGGAGATGTGTCTTCCCTAAATGCAGGAAATACTGCTTACAAACAAAACTTTTCTCTAAGCAAAATATTTTTTACCTAAGAAGTGTCTGATTTGCTCATATGCCAGTTAACGTCTCTGTTTCCTGCCATTAGAATTGTCTTTAAAACGTCTGCACTCTTGGCATCCTGGCAAGGCCACCTCCTCCATCAGTCAGTTCACGTGTCATACTGGTACCCGGGAAAATACTTCTGTAGTAATTTTTCTTTGAGAAAAGCACTATGCTTTTAGATTGTACTTTGACAGGTTGTTTATTTTTGGAGAACCCCAAAATAGGATGTATTTTAAACTTCTACTTGTATGAGTGTTACCCACTGGCAGGCCAGTGGTACCAAAAGAAAAAGACATTATGGGAATATGCTGAGTCTGTCAGGTGCGGAACATCCAGCACATTCCAGGGAGGGCATGCTAATTGACATCTTGGGTCAGTTCCTGATCTTCTCTCAGTAAGTGGCGGACATGATGCCAAAATAATGATTGGAAAATAATCCAATTCAAATCACCTAACGAAAGCAGCAGTGCTATGGTGCTTACATTGAAGTACTGATACATGTTTGGTTTCAGCAGTATTAAGACAACAGGTTTAGAAAGCAAATGGCCAAAGTTAAACCTTAGGAGGAGAATGGAAGGAACCAGCATTAAAGTATTTCTCTTTATCATTTTGTTTCTGTAAATCCAAAAGGTGCTCAGATAGCAGTTTAATTTATTTGCTCCCTAGGTTTGGTGCGCAAAATAACTGGAAATACAGGAGCATCTCTCTGTGAGTCAGTGGTTCCAGACCAAAGGAAGATGCTTCCTTTAGAAATGATCATTCAAAATGATTCAGAAAACAATAGGATATTTTTAGTAAGTCACTTACTCAAAACACTTCAGTCTGACTGCTGGAAGAGCAAATATCAATTTATTCTCAGAGGAAATAGTTAAATCTTCTGGATCGAAATAAGGACTATGCCATTTGAAACTAAATGTAAAAACAAGATCAGGGAGTTAAAATAAGAGCATGTTTGTGCCTTACAAATAAAAAACCACCCAGAGGAAGACCAGGAATGAACAGTAGAGCAAATATAAGGAATAGGATATACAGCTGGCATAGACTATCACTGACCTACTTAAGGAAGACTATTACTGTTACCTAGGGTAGAAACGTGACCTTTAAATTTATTATAAGACTGAGAAGAGAGCCTTATGTAGGAAATGTACAATATAGCTCATCTCCAATTTTCCTTCCTTCAAGTACCATTCTAACAAGTTGCTAAGATGTTTTGAAGGTGCGTTTTAAAGGTTTCCCTTAATGGCTTAGTATTTAGGATAATGGCCATGTTGTTTTCATGAAGTGGAGTACACGAAACCAAGAGAGTGACACACGTAAATGCTATTGTAACTTGAAATAGACTGAGGAAATGGGAAGACAGTGAGAACTTACTTCTAAGAATCATTTTTCAGTGGGAGAAACATGTCTATCAACAACAATGACTACTCATTATGCCTCTAGAACTCTGAGAAAAAGCTAAGGCCAATGGAATAATGTTGAAAGTTAATAAATTTGCAATTATAAAATAGTACATACGACCTGGAAAAGGTAAATAAAAGTTTTTAAAAATTCACAACTCAGCAGCAGTCACCATTAATATTTTGAAGACTTTTCTTCCAGGTTTCTCAGCATATTTCATTGGAATTTTAAAAAATTGAAATAAATTAACATTTAACATCATATTCATTTCAGGTGTATAACATAATGATACAGTATTTGAATATATTGCAAATTGTTCACCATATTAAGTCTAGTTAACACGTATCAACACACAGTTACAAAAATGTTTTCCCTTGTGATGAGAACTTTCAAATATACAATACAGTATTATTAATTATAGTCACCATGCTGTACATTACATCCCAGGACTTATATTGTAACTAGAATTTTGTACCTTTTGACCCTCTTCAGCCATTTCCCCTCCCCCCCACCCCAGTCCCTGTCTCTGGGAACCAACGATCTGTTCTCTGTATCTCTGAGTTTGGTTTTGTTTTTTGTTTTTAGACTTCACATATAAACGAGGTCACATTTGTCTTTCTCTGTCTGACGTACTTCACTTAGCATAATGGCCTCAAAGTCTGTCCTTGTCACAAATAGCAAGAATTTATTCTTTTTTTTAATTTAAGTAACATTTTTTAATGTTTTTTTATTGTGGTAAAAGTCACATAATATAACACATACTATTTTAACCATATTTAATTGTACAGTTCAGTGGCACTAAGTACATTCACATTGTTGTGCAACTCTCACCATCATCCATCTCCCGAATTTTTCATCTTCCAAAACTGAAATTCTGTCCCCATTAAACACTAACTCCCCATTCCCCCTCCCCACCCCCTGCCCATGCCTACGATAATAGCCATTCTAACAGATGTGAGTTGATGTTTCATTGTGATTTTGATTTGCTTTTCCCTGATGATGAGTGATGTTGAGCACCTTTTCAAGTACCTGTTGGCTATATGTATGTCTTCTTTAGAAAAACATCTATTCAGATCTTCTGTCCATTTTTTAATGGATTATTTTAAATTTTGCTGTTGAGTTGTATGAGTTCTTTGTATGTTTTCAATATTAACCCTGTATCAGATATATGATTTGCAAATATTTTCTCCCATTCCATACCTTTCATTTTCATTTGTTGATGGTTTCCTCTGCTGTGCAGAAGATTTTTAAGTTGATATACACCCACTTGTTTGTTTTTGCTTTTTTTTTTGCCTTTGCTTTTTGTGTCAAATCCAAAAAATTATTGCCAAGACCAGTGTCCAGAAGCTTATTGCCTATGTTTTGTTCTGGGAGCTAGTGGCCCAATTTCATTCTTTTGCATGTGACTGTCCAGTTTTCCCATCACCATTTATTGAAGAAATTGTCCTTTCCTCATTGTATATTCTTGGCTCCTTGTCATAAATTAATTGACCATATATGTATGGGTTTTTTCCAGGCTCTCTATTCTATTCCATTGATCTGTGTGTCTGTTTTTAATGCCAATATCACACTGCTTTGATTACTTACAGCTTGGTAATACACAGTCACCCCTTGGTATCTATAGAGGATTTGTTCCAAGGCCCCAGAGGAGATCCAAATCCACAGATGCTCAAGTTCCTTATATAACATGGTATAATACAGTCAGCCCTCCTCATACGCAGATGCAGAACCTACAGATATGGAAGGCCAACTGTAGTTTGAAATCAGGAAGCATGATGCCTCCAGCTTTGTTCTTCTTTCTCAAGATTGTTTTGGCTGTTTGGGGTCTTTTGCAGTTCCATACAAATTTTAGAATTGTTTGTTCTATTTCTATGAAAAATGCCATTATGATTTTGATAGAGATTGCATTGAATCTATAGATTGCTTTGGGTAATATGGATATTTTAACAGTATTAGTTCCTCTAATCCATGAACATGAACTATCTTTCCATTTATTGGTGTCGTCTTCAATTTATTTCATCAATGTCTTATAGTTTTCAGTGTACATGTCTTTCACCTCCTTGTTCAGTTTATTCCTAGGTGTTTTATTCTTTTTGATGCAACTGTAAATGAGATTGTATTCTTAATTTCCCTTTCGATAGTTTGTTAGTAGTGTATAGAAATGCAACAGATTTTTGTATATTGATTTTGTATCGTGCAACTTTACTGAATTTGTTTAATTAGTTCGAACAGTTTTTTGGTGGAATCTTTATAATGTTTTCTATATATAGTATCATGTCGTCTACAAATAATGACAGTTTTACTTCTTTCTTTCCAATTTGGATGCCTTTTACCTCTTTTTCTTGCATAACTGCTCTGGCTAGGGCTTTCAATACTATGTTGAGTAAGAGTGGCAAGAATGGGCATCCTTGTCTTGTTCCTGATCTTAGATGAAAAGCTTTTAGCTTTTCACTATTGAGTGTTTCAAGCTGTGGGCTTGTCGTATATGGCCTTTATTATGTTGAAATACATTCCCTCTATACCCACGTTGTTGAGTGTTTTTATCATAAACAGATGTTGAATTTTGTCAAATCCTGTGTTTGCATCTATAGAGATGATCATATGATTTTTATTCTTCATCTTGTCAATGTGGGGTACCACACTGATTGAATATCCTGGAATAAATTTCACTTGATCATGGTGTATGATCCTTTTAATGTATTGTTGAAATCAGTTTGCTAATATTTTGTTGAGGATTTTTACATCTATGTTCATCAGGGATATTGGTCTGTAATTTTCTTTTCTTGTGGTGTCCTTGTCTAGTTTTGGTAATAGGGTAATGCTGGCCTTATAAAATGAGTTTGAAAGTGGTCCCTCCTACTATTCTCTTTTTTGGAAGAGTTTGAGAAGGATTGATAATCGTTACTCTTTAAATGTTTGGTAGAATTCACCGGTGAATCCATCTGGTCCTGAACTTTTGTTGATTGGGAGGGCTTTGGATTACTGATTCAGTCTTCTTACTAGTAATTGATCTGCTCAGATTTTCTATTTATGACTCAGTCTTGGTAGGTTGTATGTTTCTAGGAACTTATCCATTTCTTCTAGGTTATTCAGTTTGTTGGCATATAATTATTCATAGCAGTCTCTTATAATTCTTTGTATTCTTGTGGTATCAGTTATATCAGTCTCCACTTTCAATTCTGATTTTATTTATTTGAGTCAACTGTCTTTTTTTTTTTTTTGGTGATTTAGTTAAGGTTTGTCAATTTTCTTTATCATTCCAAAGAACCAATTCTTAGTTTCACTGATCTTTTCTACTGTCTTTTTGTTTCTATTTCTGCTCTGAACTTTGTTATTTCCGTCTTTCAACTAACTTTGGGATTGTTTGTTCCCCAGCATATTTCAATATCATAATTGTGATCTTATTTTAAGCATAGTTTTCTTTCCTGCTTTTCACTATTAAAACACTAATGTTTCACCATGCTATTGTAAATTTCTAATAGCAGTAAAATATTCCATTGAACTGATGTACCATGTTTTCTTAACAACACTTTATTAATTTTTTTCAGACAGTGCTATGGTAAACATATTTGTTCATGAAGCTTTTTTAAATGTCTGATTTGTCTCTTAAGATCAGCTTCCAGGATTTCATATACTAGGTCAAATACTGTGAACAATTTGAATAATCTGGAAACACAAAGATAAATTGCTGTCAAATATGTTTTTGAATTTACATCCCCACAAATGTGCATGGGAAATTCATATACTTTTCACAGAGATATAGGCCAACTTCACACTAATTCTAAAGTAAGTTATTATAAGGAAATAAAAATGACATTTAACATTAAATATTTTGTTAATGCTTGATATTGCTTTCAAGTTTACTTTAAGTATATTGTTCTAGAATTTCATTCTAATGATACTGCTATTATATGTGTTTTCAAAGAAGGCTTAAATTCATTTTAGAAGATTCAGAAAATTTAATGTCAAATTTATTATTCAATAGTTATATTTACTTTTTACTGCATTAAATTACAAGTATATCTACAACACATATATTCCTATTATAGAACTTAGAGTGTAATCTTTATTAATTATATCAGTTTATAATTGTCATATCTTTGCCCATGTGATCAAAACTATGGTTTACCTGGTATTGTCTTGATTCCTTAATACAACCCCATTACATTATCCCTATGGAGGAAATTGTATTGAAATGATCTTCCATTATGGTCATCTCCATAAAGACTTTGTGTGAGTGTACAGCCTTCTTGAAAACTTTTGAGGGATTATATAATGCCATAACCCATATTATCCTTGTAATCACTTAGTAAATAGTTACTGAGTCCTTTCACCATGAAGACATAGTACTAGGGACTGAGTAGACAAATGTGGAGATACATTGATCCAGTGTGGATATGAACAAGGAACTATAAACAGTATGTCATGGGTGCAGAGAATACACATTTGAACTTACCAAGAGATGAAATATTATTTGAGCTAAGACTTGAAGAATGAGAGGTTGGTCAGAAAATATTGAGGAAACATTACATTCTGTAACACATATGCAAAGACATAGAGGCATTTTTTAAAAAAAAAAGCTTGACACATTCTAGAATCTACAGGAAGTAAGTATTAGTAAAGTAAGGGCTGAGCTTGGGAGACTGGGAATAGACACAAAGCAGAACGCATACGCAGGACTACATCATGAAGCCTATGCTATTGTGTTGTGAAAGGGGTTTAGATTTTAATCCTGTAGATAATGGGAAACTATTGAAGAAATTTGCCATGAGAAAAATTTCCTGTCATAATCTTAACTCTTCTGTCTATGTATTGAATATTTGGAGGTAGACGGAGTCTAGAGGTGAGGGCATTTGGGAAGTTATTATATGAGCCCAGAGAGACATTAGTGTCTTCATTAGGGTAGTGAAAGTGGAAGGGAAAACAAGGTAATAAAATGCTGTATTTTATGAGTAATGTATTAAAAGCAATAAGACTTAAGAATTGATTGGATGTTGAAGAGATTGTCCTAGAACCAATTTTGTAAAAATTATCTCAGAGATGGATTACTCAGGAAGATCTCATTAATTCATTAAAATTAAGGGAAAAGGTCAAAATTTGGTTTGCCCCAAGTCAGAATTATAGAATATTTGTCTGTAAAAGAAATTTTAATATACTTATGCCCAGAAGGTTTGCCAGTCACACTTTGATGGTATCAGAAGAAAAAGAATTAAAGGGAATTTTGGCAGAAATAAAGACTCATGTGGGAAATTTTTGCTCTATCATACAATACTATTCCCAAATTTAAGATGTTATATAAGTTGGTTAGGGCTACCATAACAAAGTACCACACATTGGGTGGTTTAAACAGGAAAAACTTATTTTCTCACAATTTTGGAGATCAACCTGTCAGCAGGGTTGATTTCCTCAGGGGCCTCTCTATTCGGCTTGTAGATGCCTGTGTTCTCCCTGTATCTTCACATCATCTCTTTTCTTTGCATGTCTCTGTCCTGATCTCCTGTTCTTTTAGGGACGCCAGTTATATTAAATTGGGCCCACTCTAATTGCCTCATTTTACCTTAATTTTGTCTTAGAGACCCTGTCACATTCTGCGGTACTGAGAGTTAGGATTTCAACATAAGAATTTCAGGAGACAAAACTGAGCCCATAACAGGTATGGACTGCAGTAATGGTCTTAAAAGGTATTTTCATTTTTATACAATTAAGCGTGAATGTCATATGAAGAAGGTTATGTAAATTAAGAAAATTTTAGCAAAACAATTTTTTACAATTAAAACACGTAAGTTTAATTTATCATTCCCAGTTAATGAATGAGAGAATATCTTCTCAATGCTAACTAATGTGGTGTATTTATTTATAAGTCCTAGTAATAACAGAAAAGAAAGAAAGTGTGAAGACACTTCGTTAGATTTCAACAAGGTTTATCAAAACTGGTCAAGTTAATTGTGTACTCTACATTTATTTGTCAGAGAAACTGGATTATTATCTGTTCAGCAATGGGAAGCCAACTGGAAAGTTTTTGTAATTGTTGTTCAGATGGATTCACATCCAAAATTTTAAAGAAACTGAGACTTTAAAAATCAAGATTTATAAAGGCTGAAAATGATCACTAGTCAGAGAATGTGTTTATATTGTGCGAAGCAGCCAATACTCACTGACATTAAATGAAACTTCAATTTGGACTTTAAGATTGAGAAGGGCTGGTGTCAAGTGTCATGTTTTAATAGATTTTGGGGGTCCTATTTATTTAACCATTTTCTTTTAAATTTCTATGTTGGAGCAAAACATACTGTGCACTAAAAAATTATAGCTCCCTAAAACTTTCTGTGAGTTTTCTTTTTAAACAAAACCATCTCTATGGATACTTACACAAAATAGATGATAAGACATTCCAAGCAGAGAACATGATCTAATAGTGCTTATCATAGCACCAGGCTAAGCAAGAATTTCAGGTCCTATTCCCAGCTCCTCCGTTTCCTCTCTGCAATCTCAAATTTAACTGCTTTTTAGTTTAGTTCTCCCTTTGTAAGAAAACTGTGCAAAAGAACTGCTATTTGTTTCACAGTTTGCTAGCAAGGGGTTGGGGGTGGAGGGGAATGGGTTGGGGTGTAGCATACAGTAAGAATTCTGAGATTCTTAGAAGTGTATCTCACTCTAAAATATTTTATTATAGTCCTGAAAATCAGCAATTACCTTGTTGCCAGATTATCACCGCAACAGCAAACAATAACAACAAAAAGGCCTAGATGAGGATATGGGGCCAGAAGCTATCATTTATTGTATTCCTACTCTGAGTTAAGTAGTGTGTTAGATTATTTGTATGCCCTACAAATAGAATTTGTAAATTAAAAAATAATTTTATTTTAGTCCTTAAAAAAGATTAGGAAACTAAGGCTCAGGTAGGTTAAATGATTTTCCCAGTTTACTCTGGCCAGCCAACAACAGAATTAGTATTTTAAAATAAGTCTGACACCCACATCATGCTCATGTCCCCACTGTGTGCCCCAGAGGCCAGGGTGGTCATTTCTGCTGCACAAATGTGGTCAGGACAATCAACAGAGCCATGGAAGTCATGTCTGTCTGGATTAAACAACTCAATCTACAAACCACTTAACCTTACTATAAGGTGGAAAACAGGATTTCAAAAGAAAAGAAGAAGGAGAACAAGGACCCGAAACTGTGTTCCTGCAAATAGGGCAAGTGAGCGATTAAAAATAAATCTTTCATGATTTGCTCCCACAGGCAAGAAAAATAATAGTTTTCAATCCTGCTTAACCCAAAGTAATCTGAGTTATTTAAAGTATTATAACCACTGGTGACAAACCAGAGAGTTTATTATATCCTTTCATAAGCAAGGATTTCTCAGGAAGTGCTTGTGAAAAGGGACATGGTTATCCATCTTACAGTATTCGACTTTCTGTTATGTCTGAAGAGGGTGACCTATCTGCACCTCATGGGTGTTGGGCATTCCACCCTGCACGAGATAGACCAGAAAGTCTATTCTCCATTCTGGTTGGTAAACCAGGATATTTTCGGCCCTAGTGGGCAGTCAAACACAAGTGGAGTCATAAAGCCAGAGAGAAATTTACACACCATCCAGACCAATACTTTATAAATGAGGGCCGTTCTTGAGACACACCAGTAGTTAATAGCAGAATCCCAGATAAGAAAGCACAAGTTTTCAGAAATCCAACTATCCCTCCAAAATGAATGCATAGTTTCATTTGTAAAGTAGGGCATCATTACCTAAAGATAACAGCATCTGCAGAAATACTTACTTAGCAACTAAATCACAAGGTCTTCCTTAGAGCTTCCTTTAGGCTAGAAATAGTCCCTGCTTAGCCAGCTGGCCTGAAAAACTAGCGACAAACATAAAAACCAAAAGAATTGCAGAGCTTATTGTATCCCCACAACTACTCAGAAGAGTATTTGTAGCACTTTTTTGAGACTGAGTATTATAAGCCTAATGGAAAGAAGAAATGCCTGGATTTTCTTCCTTTGTGACATGTTTTTATACCTGGAAATACCTCCCTTTACACTTAATCAAATGTATAATTTTTTATTCAACTGTTTCTTAAATTTAAGGCTGGAGTTATTTGCAAAACCGTGATAATCATGACTTATTTGGTGGCCTCAGTTCTGCCACCAATGAGCCTGGGCAGACCACAGACACTGGGATGTGTCAGTACCACCCATAACTGCAGTGTCTGGGTCCATGGGAGTATGACTTATGCTGATTTCCAGGTGGCCTCAGAGGTCTTAAAAGGGGATAACTTCACTGTCTCGGTATTAAAAACACAGTTTTAGAAACTCCCATTGCTGCTATCCTAATTTTGTCATGTCGTTTTCCTAATTTATTTTACTTGCCGAGAAAGCAAGCATTTTCATATTAATGCTATAGTGATTATAAAGCAAAAAATAAACCTATGTCATATTTATCCCTGTAATAACAAGCTGTATTTTAGTTTGCACATGAACACATGAAAAGGGGCAATAATTCTGCAACAAGTTATCTGTAAAAAATGTTATTTCTCATTTACTTTGACCTAAACATAGAGGCAGACTCATCTAACAAAGCATGCTTGAATCACTTATATCATCATATTTTCATGGAGCGCTAATTGTATGAAAGATATTGTCATAGATGCTGAATAAGTAGGAAGATCTGTGAAATAAAACCCCTGCTTCCATGGATTCTAGTCTGATTAAAGTTAATAAACACATACTTAAAACTCAGGGCAGGTCAGTATAGAAAAAGTACACTGCACTTTAGTTGCACAGTTCAAACAATTAGGAATTACATGAGAAAGAATCTTCTGCCCAAAGCAGGAGTCTACAGACTGCAGCCCATAGACCAAATTTACCTGCCACCTGTTTTTTGTTTTGTTTTGTTTTGTTCTGTTTTTTTGCGGTACGCGGGCCTCTCACTGTTGTGGCCTCTCCTGTAGCGGAGCACAGTCTCTGGACACGCAGGCTCAGAGGCCATGGCTCACGGGCCCAGCCGCTCTGCGGCATGTGGGATCTTCCCGGACCAGGGCACGAACCTGTGTCCCCTGCATCGGCAGGCGGACTCTCAACCACTGCGCCACCAGGGAAGCCCTGCCACCTGTTTTTATATGGTTCATAAGCTAAGATTGCTTTTTATATTTTTAAATGATTGAACAAAATTCAAAAGAAGAACAATATATCATGCAAATGAAACTATGCATTTATTTTGGAGAAATATATCATGACACTTGAAAGTTGAAAGTATAATTTCAGTGTCCACAAAGTTCTATTGGAACACAGCCATACTCACTCTTTTACATTTTGTCTATGTCTGCTTTCATGATACAACAGCAGAGGTGAATGGTTGCTACTGAGATTGTATGGCCCAGAAAGCCTGAAATATTTACTATCTGGCCCTTCACAGAAAAAAAATAATTGTCAATCCCTGGCCTAGAAGAGCAAGGAAGGCTTTATGACTGACATATGTTTTGAATCAAATCTTGAAGAATAAGGTAGAATTGATACTGGTAGAATGGTGAGGGGGGTGATTTTCAAGAAAAGAATGAGAAAGCATAGCATGAGGAAGACACATGGCTTATTCAGAAGGTAATGAACACATGGACTGCTGGGATAGAAGGCTTATGAAGAAGGTTAACAGGAAATCCACTGAAAAGACATGTCAGATGGACTTGAGGAAGGTGAGGAGGGAAAGAAGTGCTTCTCCCCCCTCCTTCCCTCCAAACCACTTCCATTTTCCTGTGGAAAATAAAAACCAATGAAGGTTTTTTAAAACCGAAGAGTAACATATTCAAAGGAAAGTTTTTTGAACAACTAATTTGATAACAATGTGTGGGATGGATAGGAAATTGGTGGGAAGAGGAGGAGAAAAAGATAAGGGACACTGAGAACAAGGATTTAGATAGGACACCTTTAAACAGTTCCATCAGTAAGGAGGAAAACCATGTGGCTGCCTCACTGATATCTGTATACGCAGAGATCCGCATAGAGGACACACTTAACATATACTGCTTGGATAGATGCACAGATGGATTAAAGAAAGGAAGGATGGAGAGAGAGAGGGAGGGAGGGGACAAAAACACATTGATAGATTTTGTCAGTTGATTGAGTGAAGTAAAGAATAAACACATGAACCAAGGTTAGAGTTTAGCTTTAACCGTATAGAGTTTTAGGCAACAAAGAGGCATTCACAAGAAAATGTCTAGCAGCAGTGGGAAATGTGAGATGCCAGCTCTGGAGCAAGATCAGGATGGAGATACGGATCAGAAGCAATCCACCTACTCCTTCCGAGAGTCTGACAGTCCCTACAAGCTTCTCATGAATAATTGGTAGGAGCTTATTATGCTTATATTTATTTTAGGTATGCAACTCCCTAACCCTTCAAGATAAAGTGGTAAAGACAGGATCTTTCACTGTGTCTAGCAGTTTGTAAGGTGGGCTAAAGGTAACCGTATTAACTGTAATCACTGGCCTCAGATAGATTCCTATCTTCATATCATTACTTCCATCAATGAGAGAGAGAGAGAGGGATGTATCGGGGCACCATTCTGTTATTTGCAAGCAGATGCTTCCTTCTGAAAAATTATGATTGGAGACTAGATGAATGGTGGAAAATACTGGTTTAATTTTTTTTTCTCTCACCCAGATATCTTTTAAATAGAGTCTGGGAACCAGGTTTTTAAAAGTGTGCTTATAAATGGTCTGTATTTATTTGCAAAATTCCCTGGAACCCTTCCCTGATCATGCCCATTTCCGGCAATTATAATTTTAAATTATATTTTAATAGCCAAGTGACTCCAGGAGCACAGAAAGGGGCGTATAACAATTTCACAGTGTGACACACTTTCTATGAGCTACACTGATGACAGAGGATTGCAATGAATAATGTGGCTTTTACTTAGCAAACTTACTCAAAGACATCCGCATAGAGTATCTACAAAAGCCATAGGCAGTTTCCCATTTCCTGATGAACACTGGCCTTTTTTGAAGTACATCCTTAGTCATGCAGTCTAGAAAAGTATCTGTTTTTTATAAGCATCATTATCAGAACAATGGCATGTAGGGAATAAAAAATATCTACACTAGGGATTTATGTTCATTAAGAACTCAGAAAACACAGGATCTGCACCTGCTACAAGATAATATTGGGCTTGCAAAGAAAAACAAGGATTTCAGCACAAAGCTAAAGATATTTATACTAGTTGTGTTGTTTACTGAACTGAGCCATGAAAAAACTAAAACCCAAATGACTTCTTATAAGGGCACCCAAAGTCCAGAATATCAAGACACTCTTAGATACAAAGAATTTAGATTTGTGCTATTAAGCAATAGAAAAGATACTATAGATTAGATAACAAAAGAAGGAAGGAAGGAACAGGTCCTGCCAGTTCTTGCCATTCATTCTGCCCACATATACATCTTACACTAAGTTTTCTATTTTTTAAAAAAATATTAATTAATTAATTTATTTTATTTAATTTGGCTGCACAGGGTCTTAACTGTGGCATATGGGATCTTTTTTTTTTTTTTTTTAAGTTGTGGCATATGGGCTTCTTAGTTGCGGCATGCATAGGGGATGTAGTTCCCTGACCAGGAATTGAACCCAGAGCCCTTGGATTGGGAGCAAGGAGTCTTACCCATTGGACCAATAGGGAAATCTCAAGTTTTCTATTTTTAGTTGGGGTAGAAAATGCCTCAGATTGTACTCTCTGCCAATCCTGTTAGGAATAACACTGAGACCCTCAAGGATGGCAATGAGATCCTAAAATGGTTTTCTAGGTCTCTATCTACAGCATGGTTACCCATGACATTGTCCATGCAGTCCTCCAATAATAACATAACCCTTTGCACCCCAATCACATAACTGAGGGCCCTCCTGTCAGCTATACGACTGTGACAGTGAAATGTACAGGAATCCTCCGAGCTGCCTACTGAAGCTCATAGCAGGTCAGGGTAGGAATTAAGCAGGATGCATATTTCTGCTCCAGTGCTCTTGTTGTTGCCAATAATAATAACTTGAATTTACATAGTAGCTGTCCTCCAAAGAGCACATAATATCCTCATATATATTACTTTATTTAGCCTCGCCACTCCCCTATAAACAAAGGAAAGAAAGAATTTGTTGATTGCATTTTAGGTGGAAGAACTGAGAGACAGTAAGTTAACAGATTACCAAAAAATGATGCCAGAGTATGCATGATACCTTATTCTAGATTTCTAATTCAAAAATCTCATCTTTTATATGCTAATTTATAATTATGCAAAACTTATCTCCAGCAGGTGGTGGCTTTTTCTTGGCTACAGGTCCCCTACCCCCACCCCAATATCCCAATATTGGAAAGTAGATTGTTTCTAGGACAGCTTAAGTAAGTCAAAATGGTGTAAGGGAAGAAGCAATTATCTTCAGATAAATTGTACTAACGGATGCACAGAATAAATGGAGATAAAGTGCAGATGCTTATAGACACAGTTCAAAGCTACGGTGGCTGGCTGTTGAGATGCTGAGCGTAGTTCCGGGGGAAGGAGTTTGGCGGGGCCACTCTCGCTGCTCTGGTGCACACTGCCTCTATAATGGCTGGCCGCAAAACAAATACTGAAGGCTGTTTTCACTTTTTGCCTTTTTTTGTAAAAGCAAAAAGCAAAAACAAGTATTAATGTAGGTTTTTCATAAAAGCGAAGTGGTATAACACAAACTTTCGAAGAGCAGGGATACCTGTATTTGGAAAAAGCCTAAAGAATTAAAGGTAATTCCTGATTGCAAATTTGAATGCAAATGATCTTTGTTGAGAGATAACAAGTCAAATATTTCCAACCTTGTCATTCTAAAGTCAACTTTCCTAGTGTAAGAAATAACATTTGACTGTAAAATGATTAAGAATTTAAGTCTAGTTGTTCTCCTGTGTCTAGTGACTTTTAGTGTTTAGTTTTCCAATCTTCATGACTGAGTCAACTTTGAAAAAATGAGAGGATAGCCCAGATTTTCTTAAACCCTGAGCAAGTTCTTCAGAGCAAACATAAAATAGAGAGTCAAATTAATTGTTAATGTGCTATTTCAGAGGTCAGAAAAATACTGTTTAGACATGATGATTGAAGAACCAAAGCTGTCTACAAACAGGCACAAAGGCGTCAAAATAGAAACAAGCAAGCAGGCAGGAGGTGCTGCCCCGAAAAGGGAAAAGGGGCTGGTGGGTCCTTGCAGCAAGTGTGAGAAGAGAGAGGAGGGTCAGAGGCTTATGATGTGACATATGAAATGAACAGGACATACTGCGTATGGAACTAGGCAAGAAAAGGTGTGTTTAAAAAGAAAAGGCTATGACCGATGCATTTCAGATGCAAAGAGATCCTTCATAGGAAGTCTCCGCAAAGACTAATTTAGTTTATGATTCCTATGATAAGCATTGTGCTGAGTACTTTCCACATATTAACCTCTTTTGATTCTTACTACTCTCGACGTAGGAGTTGCTCTGCCCAGTTTGGAGATGGGAAATTGGATTAAAAGATGTCACCTGATTGCCACAGGTCCCATAGCTGTTAATGGGTAGAGTCAGAATAAGAACCTAGAATGATCTGCCTCCAAAGTTTGCTCTGGCCCACTTTGTCATGCTGACTAATTTGAAGCAAAAGATTAAAACTATGAGAAAAACTAACAGGAATTTTTCTCAAGGATTTTCTCTCGCACCAGTTCCTCTACGCTTCCCTTTTTCTCTTGAACTAAAATACTCCCCCATATACTAAGGGAGGGGTGGGTAAGAGAGACATTGACATAGTATACCTATTACTCATGTCTCACAAGAACCTGAAGGGTAACTCTGTCCAGGTAATCGTGAGCAGAGGCGTAATTAAGAATTTCTAGTACCTGAGTGAGCAGCAATATTTATACTCCACCCCAGCCCGCCTTTCTTTATTTCAATTCCAATAGAACCAAATATCATCTTATGCACACACACACCAAACCCCAGTAAGTCAAGAATATTCATGGATATCCGTCATGTGCAAATCTACTTAGTAGAAACTGGAGCCATCTCTACACCCTGTTTGGTTGTGTCCCTACCGGGTTCAGCTGTCCCTACCCTAGTACTAGCATCATTTTGCCATCAGTGGAGAGATATTGCCTATTCACATCAGTCCCCAACCAGTCAACAGAATAACTGTTGCCATTGAAAATTAACTGTATCAGTGAAGTTTGCAACAATCTCTGAATTGTTAAGTACAACATTCAAAGCCACTCACAGCCTCCCTTTCTTCCCCTACCTCACCTCCCAAACTTCTCTTCTCACAGCTCACCCTAACATCATCCACATGGAATCATTTTCCAATCCATAAATACATCATGTTCTTTCATGAGTCTGGGCCTTTGAAAATGCCGTTCTTTTATCCCTGGATACCTTTTTCTCTCTGAGCCAATAGGCAATCCTCTTAGGATATTTTGAGATCCAGCTCAAAAGTCCCCTGCTCTAGAAATCCTCATCTATCTTCCATATTGCCTTCTTCCTTTGTGCTCTCGTGGAACCGTAAAATGCCTCTACTCTAGCATTCATTGTGTTATTCACATGGCTGTCTCCCCACCTTATCTGTGAATCCCAGCAGTTAGAGCACTATCCAACATGTAGTAAATAATAGATGGTGACTGGATGGTCTGTGAGTGAATGAAGGAATGAACCTAAGAACTTATGCTTTTCCTCAAAACCTTACAGTTTTAAGTTGAGACTTGTAAGTTTATGCATGTACTTTGGTGTCACTGACATAGTTATTCTCATGAATTCAAATGGAAGCTGTTAAGGTTGATATTTACCCAAAAGAAAAAAAATCTATTTGAGGTTAGTGGGACTAGAGAACTGGCAAGCTCAAGAGACGCAGCTCAGGAACCACAAAAAGTTGGAGGAATAGGAAGGAAGTGAGTAAGAAGGGCAGCACACTAACTGGGCAGCTGTTATCATCACAGATACCAACAATAGCTCGATTTACATGAAGTTGCTTCATGCTCTCCATTCTTTGCCTGATTTTACTCTCCGTGACAGTGCTTGGCTTCTTGGCCCTTACCAGTAACAAGACCTCCTCCTGCTGAGTCATTTGTTGCAGGTCTCTCTGGCATCATTCCTCAGCTGAGAATGTATTTCCTCTTCCTATTCATCAGTGCTGTTTTCTTGATAAATTCTGTAGCTATTGTCGTTACACTGTGGAAGTTCCCTTTGCCTTTAGAAATTTCATAGTGCGATTAATAAGCATTTTGTCTAAAATGTTTTCATGTTACAGTCTCTGATTTATTCTCAAAACATTATCTTAAAAATAAGAATAAAGAAAGGGGTAAAAAATACTTTCAAGAGCAAGGACATTTGAAATATTAGCTGTTCCTGTTAATTGAATTTATATTTGCAACAAAGACTTCAACATTGTAAGTAAACAGAATTTACTGGGGGAAAATTGAGTAGTAGAAAAAGCTTATTAAGGGCATCTCAATAATCCATTCAACCAACATATGCCTGTCATTCTGCTTTGTGTAGGCAGCAAAGTAAAACAACAGAAATTTCCTAACTTCTACTTGTTCATAATCAACAGCAAAGGTTCTAATTATAATGCAAAGTGAGAAGAGGAAGAATAGAGATAATCTGTGTAATGGGTATAAGTCTCACTTTACAAACTCACATGCACAAGAATTACATTTATTATTTTCTCTAATTATGCTTGATTGTTTTTTTACACCAAGCCCCCATCTTCCAGACCAGCCGAAAATTTGACCTTGTTAACTCTTAGTTCTTTTCCCACCCATCCTCTTACCTGGGCCATTGGAATGGGAAGGAAAAGAGGGTGGAGGGTTTGCCCCTTGGCTAGAGGACTCCTTGACCCAGGGACCTTTGACCACCTCTGTGTCCTGCAGAAGAAACAAGAAGCTTTTACATGGCTTTCTCTGCCTCAGTTTCCCAGGCAGCCAGCCTAGAGGGCCCTGCTGTGGAGAGGCAGAATCATGAATTGCTTAAAAAGGCTGACTTTGGCATCACTTGAACCCAATCCTGGGCATACCATACCTGTGTGACCTCGGCAGAATTTTTTCAATTTCCTAAACTTCAGATTTTCATCTGCAAAGTAGACACATATATGTTATCTACCTCACAGAGTTGTTGTGAAGGCAAAATGAGGTAATTTAATATAAAGCATTAGGAACAATACCTAGCATTTTTGTAAGAATTCAGTAACAGTTGTAAGAATTCAGTAACAATTAACTGCTCTCATTATCATTGCTGTTGCTGTTATTATTGTTGTTGTTATGATTACCGACACCATCATGCTCAGGGCACTACCAGAAGGAGTAAATGGGTCCTCTCTGCTTCTGGGACCTACAGATCTCTTCTCTTCCTCCTTTCCCCAGGTCAGGGAGAAAGGTCCTGTGCTCTCCACCATTCTCCCCTAGATTCTCCACCTCCAGTCACACACCACTCTATCTTGGTATTTTTCTTATGGTCACCTATCAAAATGTTCTCAATAGGTTATGTAGTTGTTTTGGAGGAGAGAAGAGGTGTTCTTTTCCAAAAACTTCCCTGGCCAAAGAATAGGGAGGAGGAAAAAGGGGAAAGTATAGAAAAAAGCATTAATTTGTATGTCAAAATATAATTTAGCCACTCTGATGCAAAGTGGTATGAGAACGTTAAAACGGCAAAAATTAACTACCCCTGGGAAAAGCAGAGAAAGTCTTAGGTGATCAAAACTGCACCCTAAAATATGACTGCATATTCACTGTGGCAAAGGTTTCCCTCAATCTCCTGTAAGCTCTCTGAGGGAAGGGACAATTTCTATTTTGTTCTCCAATGTATCTCTAATATAGGTGGATGCCTGGCATGTCATAGGCATTTAATAAATACTTGCTGGGTAAATAAAATAAATTTCTGTAAGAAGAAATAGCTGCAAAAACCCATGAGCCTTGAAAGAGTTTAGATGTCCAGAGAAGTGCCAGGTAGATGGAAACATAGCTCTAGAGGGTGAGGGTACAGAAAGAACAAACAGAGAAATAAAACATGCTATAAAAGTAACCGGGATGAACTTACTGGTCTCACTAAAAAGTTTACATTTTTTCTAAACTTGAAACATTGATTTGAGCCAAGAAGCAATCACATAGTTATAAACAATGAGGATATGGAGCAAGGTTAGACACAGAGAGAGTTGTTGGAGAACTGGGCGTAAGTCTGCAGTGGTCCAGAAAAGGATATTGAATTACTGGACATAATTATACCCACACCCTTGCAACAGCTTTGTGGAGGGGAAGGCTAAGTGAACTTCAACTTGACATTGGACTTGGCCATGTGTCTTCCTCTGACTGATTTTTTGACTGATGTTTATGGGCATGGCTCAAGCAGAAGCTTGAAATGCACTTGTGCACGTGAGGTAGCCCTTTGAGCTCTGGGATCTGCCAGAGCTGAACTCTGACCTGGGCTCCAGAATGAGACGCATGGAACTGGCCTGAACCCAACATGCAGCCTGCAGCTCAGAGCCCAGACTCCGGAGTCCAGCCTCACCCAACTTGTGAGAATAAAAAATTGTTCTAAGGTAGCCATTCAATTTTAGATCAGTTTCTTACAGGATGCTCTGGATTCTAAAATTTGAGATTTTTTTAAACTTGGTGGCCTCCTCTTCACACTGCTGTCTCTGCTGTTGACAATCCCTGCAAGCCCCCAAAAGTGCTATTTTCAAGGTGATGAGCAGCTTGTGGAATCTTAGTTCCCCAAACAGGGACAGAACACAGGCCCTCAAAAGTGGGAGCGCAGAGTCTTAACCAGTGGACCAACAGGGAATTCCCTTTTTTTTTTTTTTTTCTGGAGTATAGTTGATTTACAATGTTGTGTTACTTTCTTTTGTACAGCACAGTGAATCAGTTATACGTATACATAATCCACTCTTTTTTAGACTCTTTTCCCATATAGGTCATTACATAGTACTGAGTAGAGTTCCCCATGCTATACAGTAGGTTCTTATTAGTTATCTACTTTATATATAGTAGTGTGTATATGTCAATCCCAATCTCTCAATTTATCCCTCCCCCCTTACCCCCTAGTAACCATTAGATTGTTTTCCACATCTGTAACTCTATTTCTGTTTTGTAAATAAGTTCATTTGTACCATTTTTTAAGATTCCACATATAAATGATATCATATGATACTTGTCCTTCTCTGTCTGACTTACTTCACTCAGTATGACAATCTCTAGATCCATCCTGTTGCTGCAAATGGCATTATTTCATTTTTTTATGGCTGAGTAATATTCCATTGTATATATGTACCACATCTTCTTTATTCATTCTTCTGTCGATGAACATTTAGGTTGCTTCCATGTCCTGGCTATTGTAAATAGTGCTGCAATGAATATCGGGGTGCATGTATCTTTTCGAATTATGGTTTTCTCCAGATATATGCCCAGGAGTGGGATTGCTGGATCATACAGTAGCTCTATTTTTAGTTTTTTAAGGGACCTCCATACTATTCTCCATAGTGGCTGTACCAATTTACATTCCCACCAACAGTGCAAGAGGGTTCCCTTTTCTCCACACCCTCTCCAGCATTTATGTTTGCAGATTTTTTGATGATCACCATTCTGACTGGTGTGAGGTAATACCTCATTGTAGTTTTGATTTGCATTTCTCTAATAATTAGTAATGTTGAGCATCTTTTTTTTTTTTTTTGCGGTACGTGGGCCTCTCACTGTTGTGGCCTCTCCCGTTGCGGAGCACAGGCTCTGGACGCACAGGCCCAGCGGCCATGGCTCACGGGCCTAGCTGCTCTGCGGCATGTGGGATCTTCCTGGACCGGGGCACGAACCCGTGTCTCCTGCCTCGGCAGGCAGACTCTCCACCACTGCGCCACCAGGGAAGCCCTGTTGAGCATCTTTTCATGTGCCTTTTGGCCATCTCTATGTCTTCTTTGGAGAAATGTCTATTTAGAGCTTCTGCTTATTTTTTGACTGGGTGTTTGGTTTCTTGTTATTGAGCTGCATGAGCTGTTTATATATTTTGGAGATTAATCCTTTCCCTGTTGCTTAGTTTGCAAATATTTTCTCCCATTCTGAGGGTTGTCTTTTTGTCTTATTTATGGTTTCCTTTGCTGTGCAAAACCTTTTAAGTTTCATTAGGTCCCATTTGTTTACTTTCATTTTTATTCCCATTATTCTAGGAGGTGGGTCAAAAAAGATCTTGCTGTGATTTATGTCAGAGAGTGTTCTGCCTATGTTTTCCTCTAAGACTTTCATAGTGTCTGGCCTTACATTGAGGTCTTTAATCCATTTTGAGTTTACTTTTGTGTATGGTGTTAGGGAGTGCTTTAATTTCATTCTTTTACATGTAGCTGTCCAATTTTCCCAGCACCACTTATTGAAGAGGCTGTCTTTTCTCCATTGTATGTTCTTGCCTCCTTTATCACCATAGGTGCTTGGGTTTATCTCTGGACTTTCTATCCTGTTCCATTGATCCATAGTCCTACATTCTTGGGTGGAGTCCTTGAGGAAGTCTGTTACTTTGTTCCTAGGGGAAAAAAAAAGCAGAAAAGTACCAACTCATTGTTTGGAAGAAAAACCTGAACTCAATGAAATAACTCCAGTGCAAATGCTTCAGAATGGAAAGTTACGATTTAATCATGTAAACAGGGAAATTTTTAAGAAGAGCTTTCAGAGACTGTGTTTTTAGAAAATGCTTCTTTTCACAAACTAGATTTGAGCCATACTATAAGTATCAGTGACTGCATATTTGTAGCATTGTCTGTCTCATTCCCTGAGTATTTGAAATGTAAAGCAAGGAGAGAGAGGATGGTAAGAAGGTCTTACAGGACCAATTCTTCCTCTACTTCATACTATGGGGAGGAAGCTGGACTGGATAAGGCCAGTACACACTCACCTGGATGACTACATGCAAATGAAACATTACTTAAAGCAGAAAAACCTGTTAGGTTGTGGTGTTGTAGGCTCTTTTGATGGCTTCTAAGGCAAGATCACAGCTTTGTGGATAGGTGTAGATTTTTCCTTGTTGGTAGTATATCTTCTCGTTGTCAAACATCTTGGATGAGCTCCAATATGAGGTAAGAAATGAGGATTTAGGGCCTTAGATTAGGGTGAATGTCATCTTCACTTTGGGCCTAGGGATTAGGATGGGGCTCTGAGTGATGGGTATGCTGGGACATTGCTGGCAAGATCTCAGCCAGCCTAAAGCTGGACCAAAAAGAGATCTGAGGTCCTGTCTACTCTAAAATAGCCACTTTTATAGCAATAGTAAAATGACTGTCTTTATTGTACTTTCCTTCCATGATGCCCAAACCTTTAATAAGGCCAATTTAACATTTTAACCTGATCTCAGTTGTCCTCTGGGGAGTTAGCAGAGATCTATCTCATTTTTCAGATGGAGGAGAGAGAGGGTCAGGCTTGTGAGAGATCAGAAAGGCAGAAGTGTCTACGGCCATACCACCCTGAACACACCCGATCTCTGATCTCAGAAGCTGACCAGAGTCGGGCCTGGTTAGTACTTGGATCAGAGAAAGGCAGCAGTAGTTGTTCTTGAGGACAACGTTGCTGAACCTGCATATTTAGAGTTTTCAGGAGCAGGGCCAGCAGCTGAGGCAGCAGTGTAATTAAGAGCTCAACACTTCTGAGCAGATGAAAGGCGGGACCCAGGACAACTCTCAGAAGTCTTACTTCCAGTGATTAGAATGGTAGAGGCTCAAGCTATATTAATTGGAGAATTAAAAGAAAGCACGATCTTATTTTCTAGTCACTAGCTGTTAAAATCTACAACTTTGAATTGTAGCAGTTACTCAATTTATCACTAAATATTTTTCCAATTTATAAAGGACTTTTTCCTTAAAATGTAAAATTAACGCATTCCTATAAGAAAAATTAAGAGCACAATCCAAAATGTAAATTCTCAAAGATAAATATATTGTTCACTTAAAAAAAAGTCTATCTTTGTAAATAATAACTAATTTTTGTGGCAAATAAGCACTGACATGGACATATGGAAAGCATGTAGAGGCTGGAAGTTTTGTAGAGGCCAGTAATAAGAAGTTACCTAGGGCTTCCCTGGTGGCGCAGTGGTTGAGAGTCCACCTGCGGATGCAGGAGACACGGGTTCATGCCCCGGTCCGGGAAGATCCCGCGTGCCGCGGAGCGGCTGGGCCCGTGAGCCATGGCCACTGAGCCTGCGCAGCCGGAGCCTGTGCTCCGCAACGGGAGAGGCCACAACAGTGAGAGGCCCGCGTACTGCAAAAAAAAAAAAAAGAAGTTACCTAAAATAAGATATTTTTTCAGTGCCATAAACATATTAATGAGAGAGAAGAAATCATATTCTTGGCTTTTTAAAGATGCATTTGGCTTTTCTCTTTAAAGACTACTCTCCTGAAATGAAAGCATTAACGTTTGAAAAAAAATGTGTACTTTCAAAAAATGTAGAACATCAGTTTTGGTTAATTATTTATAACAGCTTAAAAGAGTTTGATTTCCGTAGTCAAGTTAATTCAAGAACAAGATTGAGAAAAAAACAAGCTTTGCCTCTCCATTCTAAAAAAGAAGATATGTCTGGTTCTTTTGAATGAAGCTTAGGTTTTAATTGATAATATTTAATATTATTTAAAATAAATTTAAAAACTGCTTTTTAACAAAATGCTTGACATTTTACTTATTCACTTCTAACATTTATAAAATAGAAAACATAATTAGACTCATTTTTGCATCTGTGTGGTCCTCTTATTTTGCTTGAATTCTTAAATGAACAAAGATTGGTTTCAGCACAATGTATGTCAAGAGAAAGGGTACCCCCTTCTATAAAGTCTTTGAGAGTAAAGGCATTCATTTGGTACTCAGACCACGGCACTTTTCTGTAGTCCCCCCATGTGGATATTGTATACTCAGGATCATCTTAAATATTTTTAATGAAAATGGTAGTATATAAAATATTCTAGTATATAAAATGAAACAAGAAAACAATTTAAGTAGAGTGATTAATCTAATTTTCTGATATACATCCCTGTTCCTCAAAGATAACAGACTTCATAAAAAGCCATTTAATCTTTCAAATGAGCTTTTAAATCGTTCTCTACATAATCCAAGCTCTCAACATTTCAAAAATCGTACTGTCACGAAGAGTGACACTTTTGCTTCTCATAAAGTGGAGAAACAACTGTTAACTTGAATTATACGTCTTTAAGATCCAAATACATTTTTCTCTTGAGAATGAATATCACCTTCTTGCTTTCATTCACAATTACAGTCCAGGGCTGCTCCTTATTAATAGTTATTTGCTTATTTATTTGTGGAACATATGAAATTAGCACTGATTAGCACTAGTCTGCAGGGCCCTGTCAGAACTATTAAGCAACAGGCCACGGGGACATGACTCCCCAAGAGTGTCAACACTCTTCTGTCTCTTCTATCTAGAGGGAAAGTAAGCAACCTACAGGTACTACTTTAAAAGATCATCATTGAACATCTATTATTTGGTCTTCAAAAACTGCATAGAAACTAAATATTCCCCCTCATGTAGAATTTATAAAAATGCTCCTCCATCGCTTCTTAAAAATATATCTTTTCAAAGCACAAGGGTGTCATAAATAGAAACAGCTGGGGAAGGGATATCAGCAAATGCCAGCCAAGAGAACTTGAGTACATACAAATGAAGTGTGTTAAGACTAGAGACTTTTCTATTATTAAGGAAATGGAGTGCCATGAGAAAATGCAAGGAGACAAGAGTAATGGCAAAGTCATGAATCAAATAGTGACTTAAAAGCAAGAGTTCCTAGTTCCCTGGTACATGACACCTCCCTACTAAAGTTTATTCAGTGGGAAATGATGAAATGGTACTATTGCTTCAAAGAAATACATTCAAAATATAGAAAAATGATTTCAATATCAAGATAATTAGGGTGAGTGACATCGAGTATCTATTGCAGTTATTTTAACAACTCGTACTGGTCATATGCCTTCCTTGGCTCACACATAAAGACTTTCTGTGATGTGTATCTGCCTTACACCAAAATAAAAGTCAAACCTATAAACCTTATGTAGTTTATCTTGTCCGAACTTGCTACACTAGAGATGAATTTTGCAACTATAATAACATTATAAAAATATTAACACTGAAAGAGAACTGTCAGAATGTAGAAGCAGGACCAATGCACAGCTTTGGATCCAGCCTCTGTGATACTCTTGGAACTACTCCCATAACAGTCACTTTTAAAATCTCACAATGAAGGTAAAGTAGTTCTTCCTATGCCTCTGTAATGGAAAGTGAAAGGGACTTAACCTTTAATGAAGTTCATTTTCACAGCCCCTCAATCTTCACTTAAGTACCTTGAGAGAAATATGTCTTATTTATGATTCCTCAGTGCCTATCATGACATCTAGTATTTAATTAGTTCTCACAGAAGCTTATTGAAGAGAAGTATAAATGAAATAAGTACAGTGTCTAAGATATTTTTATCTACATATTTCTTTACCTATAATGTAAGGATACACACAGTAGCAAACAGTTAATGAATAATCCACCAGAATTGTGACCAAAGGCAACAAGGTGAAATTTATTTTATTCCCTTGGAGTCTACATTTACAAATCAAGTGAACACTATTCAATGCACCATAAGAATCAAGGAAAATAAAAGTTAGATCAGCAAATTATATCATTTTGGAGTCCTTTAATAATTACTCCTGAAAGTTTTAGACTATGTTCCTAAGAAGTTTGAAAGGGTTTTTGTAGTTCAACTAATATGTATAGAATAGAATTCTTTATTCAGGACAGACAATATCACCTTTAGATAGTAATGGCAAATAGGTTTTCTTCGCAACTTGTCAAGAAACAATAAGCCATTGAGAGTCCCAGAACACGTGTAGTTAATGTTGGGTAAAATTTTAAAAAATAAATAAATACTGTAACTCACTGTGACTCATCAATTGATCACCATATGAAGGAATATTTATTTTCAGGGATATCCAAGTTTTTTCTCTCTTATTTTCACTGATCCTTTTGCCAAAGTATCACTTCAGTCTTTGGAACTTCTTTTCAGGCTACTGGATCCCTTAAAAATAAAACTTCTTTCCTGCACATGCACACCACACTTCCACCCCTACCTACCTTCCCTACCCGTCCCAACACACACACACATGAGGAAAGCAATAATTATTATTATTATAAAAATATTGACAGAAAACAAGTAGACTGCACACTTAAAAGTAGAATGTGAAGAGATTTTATCTGCAGAGAGATTATTCAAAAAGGAATGGATGAAAAAAAAAAAAAAAAAAAAAGGAATGGATGGGGCATATATTGGAGCCACAGAAGCTTATTGAGAACCCAGGGCTCTTAGCTGCCCGTCAGCCACCACCATAGACTCTGAAGGATGAAGGAAAGGAGAAGTTATTGGAAGCCAAAAGGAGGAGAGTGTATCATCTCAGGCTGCCTTGAGAGGACTAAAGACTTTCCGTGGAGGAACCTAGCCAGCCTGAGGGTAGAAAGTGAATCTGCAGAAGAAAAAGGGAGTTATCTGGCACAGCAACATTGAAAGAAACCTGAGTAGGAGAGGAAAAGTCACTCATTTGCAAAAATGAATGCTTAGTAGATGGCTCTCATCTTCCCTTGGCAGATGGATTTGGGTATGAATAACCCTGGAAATAATGGGATTCTGCTCCCAGGGAATTCTAACAAATATTCATTGATCAGCAGAAACTATGTGTCAAGAATTATTCTAAACACTAGGGATTAGAACATGAATAAAACATGGACTCTGTCCTGCAGAAAGTCAGAGTCTGGAAAAAGAAGTAGGCCCACAAACAGATCATTACCATATTAACATAAAAAGTGCAGTCGATGAAAGAATGTATGAATTCCTTAAGGGAATGTACTAAATCATATGCTTTTTTGTATAACTAGCGCCTAGTAAAATGCCTTACGCATAGTGAGGCTGAATAAATGTTGAGTGAGTGAAAGGTACGGGGCTTGTACCCAGAGGTAAGCTTGGAAGGGCTAGCTCTGCCCTCTGTTAAGTCTTCAGCAAAACTTGTGAGACAGAAATATTTGCAGGTTAACAGGTGTCATTTTACTTTTCCATTTATACAATTTTCATTGTTTATTCCCTAAAAATATTTAAGGTTTCCTTTTATTTCCTATATGCCAGTGACACAGTCCATCTACCCTATATAGACTGCCTCCTTTCTATTCTCAGTTAAGCCTTGTCCCCTTTCTTAGGTCCCTGCTTTTGCTATATATATATATATATATATATATATATATATATATATATATATATATATATATAATGTGTGTTTTTAAATTATTCAATATGTAAAATATTTTAGGTGATAAAGAAGGCATATTGAATCATTACAGGGGAAATGGTCTGCTCAAATACGGTGGAACAATTAACTAGCAATTTAGAATGAAGGTAAAATTTTCCACTTCATGCTTCATATTATAATAATTTCAGATTGAGTTAAGGTTTTAAAATGGAAAAAATGAAACAAAAAAATATAAGAAGAAAATTATTACTATTTACATTCAACTTGAGGTAGGAAGATTTTAGTACAGAAAAAAATTACTATAAACAAGGGTGAAAAATAAATGACAATGAGAAAATATTTTCAATATATGACAAAGTGTTAGTATACATTGTGAAACAGAGAAGAGGGCATTGTGATTAGGCTTGGACGGTGTCTGGGAAAATAGCGTTTCCCATAATATAAATAAATCCACAGGTGCATACTATTTCTCTCATATGTTCTAGCTTAGTAAATGAATAGAAAGCATAAGGTAAAATTATAGCAATGCTAGTGAGTGAACAGTTTGAGGACGTACACATCTTTGCGAAGAACTCTTAAAAATCAATAAGAAAAAGCAAACATCTCAGTAGTAACTAAGTAAAAGGCATGGATAAGCAATTGACAAAAGCACAGGTGGACAATAAACATATGAAAGAAAAGCTTATGTTTTTAATCTAACAAATTGAGAATTATTAAAAGAATGATAAAATCCAATTTGGACTGAAATGCAGGAAAATTGGCGCTCATATAATTTTTTGTCAATATGAATTACTTCAGGTTTTCTACGCAGTAGACATTTATACTACAAATAAAAGATGACCATGATATTGTCAAAAAGAAGCCAGATTAAAAAAAGAAGAGAAAAGAACATTATGTGGCTATTTGATGATATGAAGAAATTATTGTTAATTTGTTAATGATTGATATTGAGATTGTGGTTGGTTTTGTGGAACAGTGCTTATCTTTTAGAGGTAAATGTTGAAGTATTTATGGATGAAATGATAGACCATCTGGATTTGCTTTAAAATAATTCAGGGCTGGAGGAATAGAAGGTATAGATAAAACAAGGTGGCTGTACCTTGATCATTGTTGATAGCACATGGGGATTCATTATACAATTTTTCTAATTTTTATGTGTAAAAATATTCCATAGTAAAAGGTTTTTAAACTGTTTATATACTAGCATCTAAATTTTGTAAGAAATAAGATCACATATGCATTATGCATAGACAAAAGAACAGATGAAAAGTACCAAAAGTTAACAGTGATTTTCTTGGGGGGCAGACTTTGTTTTTATCCCCGTTGCTCCCTCATACATTCTAAAATGAACATAAATTACTTTTATCATCAGTAAATTAAGATTTTTTGACAAATGCATTCAGTGCAGTCACCTTAATCTTAGAAAACAGGAGCCACGGAAGACAAATTAATATCTATATTTTTTAGGAGACTTTTTATCCTTAAATATTTCGCCATTTTTATATTTTTTTCCTTCACTCCACTTGCTTTCAATTTAGGAACATAAGGCATACTGTTTATTGGCTTAGATTCACTTTTCTTTCATAATTTATTTTCTATTCAATCTCTTCTTTTTCCTACTTGGTACATCTCAATATTAGGCCTTTATTTTAACTAACCACAATTGTACATTATTAACTAAATCCAACATTTTGCCCAATCATACTTTCATTTGAAACCAGTGAGAAATCACTTATAAGCTATAAGCAACATAGAGCAAGATTTTAAAAATATGCCTTAAGATATTTCAATTATTCAGGCAGACACCATTGTAACAGGACTTGTAAGCAGTAATGTTAAGAGTCCATCAAAGTAGAACTGTGCTTTAAATGAAGTTTTAAATTAGCAGTGAACTATATTTGTCTTTGCACTTGGAGCACAATATTATAAGACCAGAGAGAAAAGTGAATGTTAAAATAAAATGTTTGAGGGGATAAAGTCAAACCCCCTGCCTCCTCCTCCCCCCAACCCCCACAAGTTTGCAGAATACTTGTTTTGTAATGATAATAAAGATCGGATCATTAACATTATTATCATTACAACACTGTACTAAGTGTATTCCATTTATGACCACTGACCCTCATAACCACCTCTGCAGGTTTATATCAGTATCCCTCTATTACAGTGAAAGAAACTGAGACTCAGAGAAAGATTAAGTATGTGGTTGAAAGTTGCACAACCTGGATTCACAAACTATTTCTATCTTTTGCCAAGGCGAGTGCTCTTTCAATTCCACCACACTGCATTTATGGACAGAGTGCCTTATGTAGATTGATGGGGAATGAGATTGGAAAATAGTGGAGGCAGGAAAGCATGAGATGTGGCAACATTAAAGGGAGAATAAATACTCATTTCAGCTGTGATGGTTATTCTTATTCTATGTTTTCAGCAGTAAATGTGCACCAAAGGAATGTATAACAACGTATTAAATTTATAAAGACATCCCTCTTGCTATTTGCTGCATACCAGTGTGTACTGGGATGATTCATGGATTCAGAGAATATTAAAACTAGAAGCAACAATAGAGATCATCTAATAGAATTTTTTCCTTCTAAAACAATTCGTTATGAGAGAATATTGTGAAGCGCTCTTTCATGTATAATCTCAATTGCTATTGCTACGTATGATGCAAAAAAACAATTGGGCATGAATTTGAATTTGCTTGAAAACTCCTCCAGTAGCATGCATATGTATACTCTAAATGCAGTGAATATCACATATATTCGAGTAAATAGGTTACAGTGGAAGAAGGGGCAAGACACCGAACTGGAACTGGAAGCTTTGGTTCTGCTTGGGTTTCTAACAAGTTGTGTGACTTTGATCACTTATGCTGTCAGATTACTCATGAGTAAATAGAAGTAATTGGACTGAGTTCCCTTCTCTTGGGTCCAATAAAGGGAAACAACTTTAGAGTTCTAGTATTGAGGATGCAGCTCCTTTGCTTACACACAAGCGTGTGTTGTGATTAGACTTGGAAGTCACCCAGACAAATAATGTTTTCTCAAAATATAAGTAAATCCATAGGTACATACTCTTATCTCCTCAGTGTTCTAGATTAGTAAGTGAATAGAAAACATAAAGGAAAATTGCAGCAATACCAAGCAGAGTGTGAACAGTGTAAAGTAATCCACAGGTTTTTTTTGTATCTCAGTTATGATAGTGTAAACCAAGTAGAAAAGAAATCAGAATGAGCAAGAAACTGACATTCCGGTATCTGAGGCAATTGACACTTGGGAGAGTCAAATACATTGATTTGTTTAAGAAATTGGTTAAAGTAAAAGAAAATAAAGCTATAAAATATTTTTTATATGTCTCCAATCAGGTTTTAAAATTTTTATATCATGTACTATTTTACCTCCATATTTGGTTCTATTGATGTATAAATAAGTGATGTAACTTTAATTATTAATGCTATACATCTACTTTTCTCTTTGTATCTAATTCAGGTAAATCTGAAAATGGCTAAGTAAATAGCTACTCAAATACCTGACTCATGTGTACCTGGGGGATTATGGCATTAGCTACCCATTCAAAGTCTTTGAGAGAAATGGCCTCAGTAGAAAACTGTGATGCTATTTTTGTGAGGGCATCACAAGTGGCAGGCACCACTAGGATCTGGAAACCTGAACCTCCAAATCTATGACAGTTATATTTTACTACTCCCACTCAACAATTTGGAGATGGCCCTTATACTTGTTCATACATGCCTCATTCTTGGACTGAAATGGCATGGATAATAACACAGCAGACAAGGAAAAAATTAACAACAACTATGTCTGCTAAGTAGTGACACGACTTATTTTGAGGAAGAAAAAAGTTAGCACTATTTTAAGACCCGTTTACTTAGGACATTGTGTTTTTCCTTTATTTTGCAATCCTATTCTACTTTAAATACTTCTTCACAGTGTTTTTGTTTGTGTATTTACCAAATCAAATTCTCAAGTATGCTGTAGATAACTATAAGTCATGTGAACTGCTTTAACTACCTTATCTGATTTATTAGTAATTTTTATCTGTCTTGCTGAGACATATCGAAGGGGCTTATTTTTCAGAGTTGAAAATCAGTATTCAGAATAATCCTCTGAAAATAAAATCAAGTTCTGCGAAATTTCTCTTAGGGCAAATAAATACAAGGAAATTGCAATATGGGTGTGACTGCTTGTTTCATAGATAAAGCCCTCCCAGTAAGCCTTTTGATCTTCCCATTGTGATGAATAGGCTGGCAGTTCCATGAACCATATTGCTATACTCTAGTGTACTCATCTAGACTAATTTACTAATATCCAAATATAATAATGTATACTAACAGAGAACCAAGCAGTGCTGGAAATGTCACTGGGCACCACTGTAGACATAAGGGGTAGACAGCAAGGAGTGAAAGAAGAGGAAGAAGTAAGATAAAGGGCAAAGACACAGGTATAATAGAGACAAAAAAAGGAGTAAGAATAGCAAAAAGTACAGAAAAGGCATTTAAAATAAAACAACAGAATGGCGGTGATAAGTGTAATGTTCGCTATCATTTAATACTTGGCAATGTGATTTGTCCTCTTATACTTAAATTTGACCTGCAGTCTTTCATCATAAAATCAGCTCATATTAATGATTTATGTGGCATATTTAGAAAAATGATACTTTTGAGAGGCTTTTTTGTTGTTGTTATCAGCCCCACAGAAAGTCAAGAAATAGACACATGTAAGATTAATATATTTCTGAGTCACAATAAAGAATTTTTTTATAAGTGTGTTTCCTGGTTCAACATAAGAATATCTCACGTAGAGCAACTACCAGCATCCTTTAAAGGTGGTAATAAATAAAATTTTTGTAAATCAAGTTATATATGTAATATACAAGTAAAATACTTCCTTTAAAAATACTTCCTTAGGGCTTCCCTGGTGGCGCAGTGGTTGAGAGTCCGCCTGCCAATGCAGGGGACACGGGTTCGTGCCCCGGTCCGGGAAGATCCCACATGCCGCGGAGCGGCTGGGCCTGTGAGCCATGGCCGCTGAGCCTGCACGTCCGGAGTCTGCGCGTCTGGCCCGCGTACCGCAAAAAAAAAAAAACCTTCCTTAAAATAAAAACTCCTTTTGTAAAGCGAATAATGAATGCCTGGCTTATATATATTTTATATTTCCATGCTCATTTATTGCATTTGCTAAGAGTATGGTAAACCTGAGTTTTTGCTGAAAGACTACATTTTGCATTCGTTTTATTTATGGATACATTCCAAAGTTTATTGTTTTTTAAATTAGTTTATGCCACAAGTGGGCTCAACTTGTAAGTTCACTTTTCCTGCATATCGATTAATATGTTTAATCCCCGTTCTGTGTTTCTACACCAATGAACAGTGTTTAGGGTAATATGAAAACAAACCTTTAATTAAACATAAAAATATTCTAGAGAAGTTCTCAAAATAGTACTGACAGATGTTCAATGGAATGCTCTGTTTTTCTCATAGTTAAAAAGCAATTGATCAAAAAGAGAAAAGTGTGCTTCTTATCCCTTTTGTGCTGTAACTGGTAACATTTTAATTGCCCAAGGCTTTGTTCATGTTCTTTCATGGTTGATGCTTGCATAGATGTTCACTCTGTAATTGAAAACAGGGGTTACATATTCCCTTCCTGCCTGGAAGATCCCTATATCACTAGCTTCTTCAGATTATTTCTTGTTAAAATCTTGGATGAATAAAATACAAAAGCTTTGAATTGTGTTGCTTATTATAACATATGTGGTACAAAGGCATCTCAGCTGAGATTTCTGTATGTTTCTGAGATTCTAAAGAAAATACTCTTGATTTTAAATGCTTGTGCCTTTTAGTCAAATGCAGAAATTGAAAGGACATATGAGAAATTTTATGAATGCAATTTGGATAAGATCATCTGCTCCAAATCCCAGAATTAATTATTTAAAAGAAGAAAATAAATTATCTGTAGTTTCCAAATGAATAGGAAACTGGAAGGAAACATACCTGTCTATTTTTCTTCACCCTGAAGCATCCAACATCTTAATGGCAGCCCACTGCTCCCCAGAGCGGTCACTATGCCTGGATCTGCCCTACTGATCAGTTCTTCATCACTAGGAATTTAATCAGGTTGTGCCCTGAATAGATCTTAAGAGTTTGTTTGGAGTATTTAGCAAGGAAACGCAGGTCCTCCCATTTCTCAGGAACCCTCTTTTATCTAAGAAGATTGTCTTTCCTGCCTGGGTGTGCAGCTTGAAAAGGAAAGCGTAGGGAGCAACGAGGTGGGGAGGGCATAGAGGCCAAATTAATTATCAGTTTGTAGTCATATCACTTTATATTTTTGTTCTGTATTCATTTAGGGCATTTCTTAGTATTAAAAATATAGGATTTGCAAGCATAAGGCATAGAAAAGGGAGGAAATGATTTGGGACAGAGAATCTTTAAGAAATTCTCATATAATACTACATGAGCAGCTGCTTCTAGCCTTCCACCTTCAAGCAGTCAGTAACACACATCCAGATGAGCAAAAGGAAGAGAATAGGGCTATCATTGTTATTGCCGAGAGAATGTTCACGAGATTGATTTTCCCATCACTGTGAAGTCCACAAAGGCTGTACATTGTGACTTTGCGGCCAACTTCATATCTGTAAGCTTGTGAAGTGGGCATTAACTGCCACTTTTTGTAAATAAGCTGGTAACCTGGCTTCTTTAGGCTTCAGATGCGTGAGTCCAAGTGAATTCTCTTACCTTTAGCCAAAATAATTCTTCCTTCCCTTCAAAAAATAGTGATGCACAAACTTGAACTGGACATGGTCCCTGGTCTTGAAAACTTAATAATTTCATGGGGAAGACAAACATGTAAATCAAATCAGGCAAATAATCCTTCTTGAGCTTGAATCAAATAAGTGGAGGGAAAACGTATGTAATACGACATGACCAGTGTGGTTCTCTGGGCTCCTGGGTCATTCCAAGGGCAATATAGTTGGCTGTTGACGCCTATGTCTACACCAAGTCTGAAGATACAGGCCTCTTCATATTTTCCAAACTAGCTCCTAGCCAAGAAGGCAGGAATACTATTAATTTCCCTTTTTTCTGGATAATGATAACTCAGTGTCTCCAGGTGCCATTTCACGTTTATTCATAATTGTTGACCCCAGTCACAGACCTCGTACTTTTTTGTAATTTATTAAGACTTAATTTTTTTAGAGCAGTTTCAGGTTAACAACAAAACTGAGAGGAAAGCACAGAAATTTACTGTATATTCCCTGTACCCACACACATATAGCCTCGCCCATTATCAACATTCCGCCCACCCCCGCAGCCAAGGAGTGGCACATGTTACAACTGATGAATCTACATTGACATCATTATCACCCAAAGTCCATAGTTTACATTACAGTTTACTCTTGATGTTGTATATGCTGTGGGTTTGGACAAACGTATAATGTCATATATCCACTATTATAGTGTCATATACTATAGTGTCACTGCCCTAAAATTCCTCTTTGCTCTGCCTACACATCCCTTCCCAACACCCACTCCCCTGCAACCACTGACTTTTACTGTCTCCATAGTTTTGCCTTTTCCAGAAGGTCATATAATTGGAATCATACAATATATAGCATTTTCAGGTTAGCTTCTTTCACTTAGTACTATGCATTTAAGATTCCTCCATGTCTTTTCACGGCTTGATAGCTTACTTCTTTTAGCACTGAATAAGATTCCATTGTCTGGATGTACCACAGTTTATTTATTCACTCACCTACTGAAGGACATCTTGAGTGCTTCCAAATTTTGGCAATTATGAATAAAGCTGCTATAACATCCGTGTAAATGTTCTATGTAAACCTAAGTTTTCACTCTTTTGGGTAAATATCAAAGAGCAGAATTGTTGATCATATAGCAAAAGTGTGTTTAGTTTTGTAAGAAACCACCAAACTGTGGTGTGGAAATGGCTGTACCATTTTCCACTCCTACAAGCAATAAAGGAGCAGTCCTGTCGCTCCCCATCCCAGCCCACATTTGGTGTTGTCAGTATTCCAGATTTTGGCCCTTTTGATGGGTGTGTAGTGATATCGTGTTGTTTTAATTTGCACTTCCCTGATGATCTTTTTATATGCTTATTTTCCTTCTGTATATCTTATTTGGGGAGATGTCTGTTAAGACCTTTCTCAATCAGGTTGTTTGTTTTCTTGTTGTTGAGTTTTAAGGGTTCTATGTATATTTTAGATAACAGTCCTTTATCAAATGTATCTTTTGCAAATATTTTCTCACAATGTGTGACTTGTCTTACTCTCTTGACATTGTCCTTCACAAAGCAGAAGTTTTTAATTTTAGTGAAGTCCAGCTTATCAGTTATTTCCTTCGTAGCTTGTGCCATTGGTGTTGTATCTATAAAGTCATCACCATACCCAAGATCATCTAGGTTTTCTCCTACGTCATCTTCTAGGAGTTTTATAGTTTTGCATTTCACATTTAGGTCTGTGATCCATTTTGAGTTAATTTTTGTGAAGGATGTAGTATCTGTCTCTAGATTCATTTTTTTGCATGTGGAAGTCCAGTTGTTCCAGCACCTTTTGTTCAAAAACTATCTATCTTTCCTCCATTATGTTGCCTTTGCTCATTTGTTCAACATCAGTTGATTAAATTTATGTGAGTCTATTTCTGAGCTCTCTATTCTATTGATCTATTTGTCTATTCATTCACTAATACCACACTGTCTTGATTACTGTGTCTTTATAGTAAGTCTTGAAGTCAGGCAGTGTCAGTCCTCCAACTTTGTTCCTCTCCTTCAACATTGTGTTGGATATTCTGGGTCTTTTGCCTGTCCACACAAACTTTAGAATTAGTTTGTTTATATCCACAAAATACCTTGTTTGGATTTTGATTTGGATTGCATTGAATCTATAGATGATGGGAAGAACTGACATCTTGACAATATCTAGTCCACCTTTCCAGATAAATGGAATATCTCTCCATTTATTTTGTTCTTCTCTGATTTTGTTCATCAGAGTTTTTGAGTTTTCTCATGTAGATCTTATACATATTTTGTCAGATTTATACCTGAGTATTTCATTGGGGGGAATGCTTATGTAAAATGGTATTGTGTTTTTAATTTCAAATTCCACTTGTTCATTGGTAGTATATAGGAGAGCAATTAACTTTTGTACGTGAACTTTGTATCCTGCAACTTTGCTATAATCTCTTATTAGTTCTAGGAGTTTTTCGGTCTATTCTTTTGAATTTTCTACATAGACAATCATGTATCTACAAAGAAAGACAGTTTTATTTCTTCCTCCACAATCTGTATGTCTTTTTTTTCCCCTTTTTTTGTCTTATTACATTAGCTAGAATTTTTTTTTTTTTTTTTTTTTTTTTTATGGTACGCAGGCCTCTCACTGTTGTGGCCTCTCCCGTTGCAGAGCACAGGCTCCGGACGCGCAGGCTCAGCAGCCATGGCTCACGGGCCCAGCCACTCCGCGGCATGTGGGATCTTCCCGGACCGGGGCACGAACCCATGTCCCCTGCATTGGCAGGCAGACTCTCAACCACTGCGCCATCAGGGAAGCCCAGCTAGAATTTTTAGTACAATGTTGAAAAGGAGCAGTGAAAGAGGCAGACCTCTTACTTTTGACCAAGTTTTTTCTCCAATTCCTAATTTGAAATTGAGCTTTAGTTCCTGAAAATTTCTTCAAGAATGCTATCTTTAGTTCGTCTTTCCAACATGCCCTGTAGTTCTTTTCCACTCTCATACCTGACCTGAATCCCAGAATTCCAGCCCAGGCCAAAAGCACTAAGCTGCTTCTCACCCCAGAGAGCAGCTCAGGAAATTATGGAATGGTTCATCACTTCATCATATAGCCCAAATCATAGAGTATTGGCATGGTGAATAAGTAAATAATAACAACAATAGTAATACTATAACTGAGTTTATGATCTCAGAGATATTTCTGTGATATTGTTAAAACGGGAAAAACACAAAGCCTGAAAAACATTTTACAGTGTCTTATATTGTTAGTACTCCCCTGAAATTTTCCTATTTTGGACCTGCCTGGCCCCTTTGTAAGGTAATTTTTTTTTTTTTTTGATCAGCAGACCATCCTCTAAATTAGTTAAGACGTGTAAGGCATGAACTAAAGCTTTTAAACATACTCATATGACTTGAAAATAGACCACTTAGAATTTAGGTATAAGTGCTGTGCTTGAAATAAAAGAGGGTGATGAATTTCAGCAATATAATTTAAATGGAATAGTGAGTTATTTGTGCACAGCAGCCCAGCTCCAAATACCTATTTGCTAAAAGAGTCCTGACTATCCTACAAAAAATAAGGGCCCATGATCCTCTCTTCAAGGCAACTGAGGTAATAGGACATGTGTTCCTGCTGCTGTTACTGAAACCTGAGACTCATGGGCAGAATTGCTCTTCATTTCCTGCAGGATGAGACAGGGACAGTTTCTCTGGGGGCCTCTAGGCTGCCTTGACTGTGCCCATTCTCCTTCTATACTATCAGCTTGCCTAGTAACCTATCTGGAATAGTGAGAAAATATAATCGTTTAATTCCCCTTCTACGAGTTTTTCTTCCCTACTGGGCCTAGGGCTTGCTTTGTTCTAATTGCATCATATGAATCTGTAAGACAAATTTTTAAGGATTTCCCCTCTTTTAACATTAATATACCTTGCTGAGATAATTCCTTAAGCCATTATTTGCTGATAACATTACAAGGATGGACTAAATCTGTGCTTCTTAAATTGAGGCACACATTCTGTGATTTATGCAGTAGTATGGTGGGTACCTAAAGCCACAAGGGAAATATATCACATCTACTGGTGGTATCAATTTTACTTGGTGAGGAGGAATTTAAAGTCTTACCTCATTGTGACCTAGACAGAACTACATAATCTGTATCTCCTCTCCACTCTTTTTTTTTCCTCTGACCTCATCTCCTCCTACTCAATCCATCACTCACACTGTTCCTGTCACACTTCGTTCCTTGAGCAACTCATGCTCCTGCCTCAGGGCCTTTGCACTTGCTGTTTACTCTGCCTGAAATGTTCTTCATGCAGATATCTGGATGGATGGCTATCTCACTTCCTTCAGGTCTTAACTGACTTGTCCCTTCTCAGTGAGGACTTTCTTGGCCACTCTATTAAAAATTATACATCTCCATCTTACATTTTCCAATCCTCTATGTTTGATTTACTTTTTCTCCATAGCACTTCCTACAATTTAAAATACTGTACATTTTATTATTTACTTTTGTTATCTCTATATTCCATTAAAATGTCAGCTCCATGAAAGCAGAGAGTTTTTTAATTATAGAAAGGTACACAATAGTTGAAATAATATTATAGTGAACCTCTACTATCACTCAGCTCTAACAATTTTTAATATTTAGCCAATCTTGTTTCTTCAATTTCCCTGACATATTTTATTTCTTATAAGTATTTAGAAGCAAACCTTAGACATAAGAGTTCATGTTATTTCACCTATAAATTCTTCAGTGTGTATCTTAACTGATATGACCATGTTTTTGACATTTTTAAAGTTATCAGAGCACTATCACATTAAATTAATATTAACTCTTTTGTATTATTTATTCTGTTTGTATTCAAATTGTTCTGATTAATAATATATATTCACATTTGATTTATTTCCACTGGGATTCTAACAAGATCCACACATTACACTTGATTTTTCCTCCTAAGTCTTTCTTTTCCCATGTGCTATACATGTGCTGGGAAAACTTTGTCCCCTAGCATGTCCCACATTCTGGATTTGGCAGATTGCTTTCTTGAAGTATCTTCTCGTTAATATTTTCTAAAATCTAGTTGTTATATACAGAGATTTAATTAGATTCAGGTACATTTTTATAGGCAAGAATTATGTGTTATTTCCTGCTGTACTACATCACGAGGCACAAAATGACTGGTTGGCACACCTTAGTGATGCTGAGATAAATCAGAAGGTTAAGGTAGTATGATCCCGACTCCTTCATTATGATGTTTCCTGACAAAATTTTACTTGATGGTGTAGCATCCAGTGATGATGGTTCCCTACATTAGTTATTTTATTCTGGCACTTCTTGTTAATTTATTATCTGGAATTCAGCTTTAAATGCCCATTCTCCTGAACCTCCCTCTTTCAGTGATATAAATTTTTGAAGTATTGTCTAGGATTCACATAAACATAGTAGTTAAGGGCTTTTGACTTCTCTTTACTAAATTATGGCAGCCAAGGTGCACTTCTATGAATCCTCCTTGGAAAACATTAAAAACCACTCATCTACACTATGATATCTCTATCTGTGATAATATAAAATTAGTTAATTATTAAAAATTACTGAGACCTTACTATGTGTCAGACACTGTCTTAGGTACTGGGAATACATTGTTGTCATGGACTGTCAGTATATAATAGGATTAATAGAAATTAAAAATGGAAATGCACTCTGGTAGCGAGCATCAGAAATGGCTCCCAGCACCTTCACAGAAAGAGAGACAAGATGAAAAGGCAGAGGGCTATGTACCAGATGAAGAAACAAGATAAAGCCCCAGAAAAACAACTAAATGAAGTGGAGATAGGCAACATTCCAGGAAAAGAATTCAAAATAATGATAGTGAAGATGATCCAAGACCTCGGAAAAAGAATGGAGGCAAAGATCGAGAAGATGAAAGAAATGTTTAACAAAGACCTAGAAGAATTAAAGAACAAACAAACAGAGATGAACAATACAATAACTGAAATGAAAACTACACTAGAAGGAATCAATAGCAGAATAACTGAGGCAGAAGAACGGATAAGTGACCTGGAAGACAGAATGGTGGAATACACTGCTGTGGAACAGAATAAAGAAAAAAAAAAGAAAAAAAATGAAGACAGCCTAAGAGATCTCTGGGAAAATATTAAATGCAACAACATTCACATTATAGGGGTCCCAGAAGGAGACGAGAGAGAGAAAGGACCAGAGAAAATATTTGAAGAGATTATAGTCGAAAACTTCCCTAACATGGGAAAGGAAATAGCCACCGAAGTCCAGGAAGCGCAGCGAGTCCCATACAGGATAAACCCAAGGAGAAACATGCCAAAACACATAGTAATCAAATTGGCAAAAAATAAAGACAAAGAAAAATTATTGAAAGCAGCAAGGGAAAAATGACAAATAACATACAATGGAACTCCCATAAGGTTAACAGCTGATTTCTCAGCAGAAACTCTACAAGCCAGAAGAGAGTGGCATGATATAATTAAAGTGATGAAACGGAAAAACCTACAACAAAGATTACTCTACCCAGCAAGAATCTCATTCAGATTCCATGGAAAAATCAAAAGCTTTACAGACAAGCAAAAGCTAAGAGAATTTAACACCACCAAACCAGCTCTACAACAAATGCTAAAGGAACTACTCTAAGTGGGAAACACAAGAGAAGAAAAGGACCTACATAAAACAAACCCAAAACAATTAATAAAATGGTAATAGGAACATACATATTGATAATTACCTTAAATGTGAATGGATTAAATGCTCCAACCAAAAGACACAGGCTTCCTGAATGGATAGAAAAACAAGACCCACATATATGCTATCTACAAGAGACCCACTTCAGACCTAGGGACACATACAGACTGAAAGTGAAGGAATGGAAAAAGATATTCCATGCAAATGGAAATCAAAAGAAAGCTGGAGTAGCAGTACTCATATCAGATAAAATAGACTTTAAAATAAAGAATGTTACAAGAGACAAGGAAGAACACTACATAATGATGAAGGGATCAATCCAAGAAGAAGATATAACAATTATAAATATACATGTACCCAACATAGGAGCACCTCAATACATAAGGCAACTGCTAACAGCTATAAAAGAGGAAATCGACAGTAACACAATAATAGTGGGGAACTTTAACACCTCACTTACACCAATGGACAGATCATCGAAAATGAAAATAAATAAGGAAACAGAAGCTTTAAATGACACAGTAGACCACATACACTTAATAAATATTTATAGGACATTCCTTTCAAAAACAGCAGATTACACTTTCTTCTCAAGTTCACACGGAACATTCTCCAGGATAGGTAATCTCTTGGGTCACAAATCAAGCCTCAGTAAATTTAAGAAAATTGAAATCATATCTAGCATCTTTTCTGACCACTACACTATGAGATTAGAAATTAATTACAAGGAAAAAAACATAAAAAATACAAACACATGGAGGCTAAACACTACGTTACTAAATAACCAAAAGATCACTGAAGAAATCAAAGAGGAAATCAAAAAATACCTAGAGACAAATGACAATGAAAACACGATGATCCAAAACCTATGGGATGCAGCAAAAGCAGTTCTAAGAGGGAAGTTTATAGCTATACAAGCCTACCTCAAGAAACAAGAAAAATCTCAAATAAAAAATCTAACCTTACATCTGAAGGAACTGGAGAAAGAAGAACAAACAAAACCCGAAGTTAGCAGAAGGAAATAAATCATAAAGATCAGAGCAGAAATAAATGAAATAGAAAAAAAGAAAACAATAGCAAAGATCAATAAAAGTAAAAGCTGGTTCTTTGAGAAGATAAACAAAATTGATAAATCATAACCCAGGCACATCAAAAAAAAAGATGGAGAGGACTCAAATCAATAAAATTAGAACTGAAAAAGGAGCAGTTACAACAGACACCACAGAAATACAAAGCATCCTAAGAGAATACTACAAGCAACTCTATGCCAATAACGGACAACCCGGAAGAAATGAACAAATTCTTAGAAAGGTATAACCTTCCAAGAGTGAACAAGGAAGAAATAGGAAATATGAACAGACCAATCACAAGTAATGAAATTGAAACTGTGATTAAAAATCTTCCAACAAACAAAAGTCCAGGACCAGATGGCTTCACAGGTGAATTCTGTCAAACTTTTAGAGAAGAGCTAACACTCATCCTTCTCAAACTCTTCCAAAAAATTGCAGAGAAAGGAACACTCCCAAACTCATTCTATGAGGCCACCATCACCCTGATACCAAAACCAGACAAAGATACTACAAAAAAACAAAATTACAGACCAATATCACTGATGAATATAGATGCAAAAATCCTCAACAAAATACTAGCAAACAGAATCCAACAACACATTGAAAGGATCATACACCATGATCAACTGGGATTTACCCCACGAGTGCAGGGATTCTTCAATATGCAAATCAATCAATGTGATATACCATATTAACAAACTGAAGAATAAAAACCATATGATCATCTGAATAGATGCAGGAAAAGCTTTCGACAAAATTCAACACCCATGTATGATAAAAACTCTCCAGAAAGGGGGCATAGAGGGAACCTACCTCAACATAATTAAGGCCATATGCGACAAACCCACAGCAAACATCATTCTCAATGGTGAAAAACTGAAAGCATTTCCTCTAAGATCAGGAGCAGACAAGCGTGTCCACTCTCGCCACTCTTATTCAACATAGTTTTGGAAGTCCTAGCCGCAGCAATCAGAGAAAAAAAAGAAATAAAAGGAACACAAATTAGAAAAGAAGCAGTAAAACTGTCACTGTTTGCAGATGACATGATACTATACATACAGAATCCTAAAGATGCCACCAGAAAACTACTACAGCTAATCAATGAATTTGGTGAAGTTGCAGGATACAAAATTAATGCACAGAAATCTCTTGCATTCCTATACACTAATGATGAAAAAATCTGAAAGAGAAATTAAGGAAACACTCCCACTTACCACTGCGACAAAAAGAATAAAATACCTAGGAATAAACCTACCTAGGGAGACAAAAGACCTGTGGCAGAAAACTATAAGACACTGTTGAAAGAAATTAAAGATGATATCAACAGATGGAGAGATATACCATGTTCTTTAATTGGAAGAATAAATACTGTAAAAATAACTAAACAACCCAAAGTAATCTACAGATTCAATGCAATCCCTATCAAATTGCCAATGGAATTTTTTACGGAACTAGAACAAAAAATCTTAAAATTTGTATGGAGGCACAAAAGACCCTGAATAGCCAAAGCAGTCTTCAGGGGCAAAAATGGAGCTGGAGGAATCAGACTCCTTGACTTCAAACTATACTACAAACCTACAGTAATCAAGACAGTATGGTACTGGCACAAAAACAGAAACATAGAGCAATGGAACAACATAGAAAGCCCAGAGATAAACCCATGCACCTATTGTCAACTAATCTATGACAAAGGAGACAAGGATATTCAATGGAGAAAAGTCAGTCTCTTCAATAAGTGGTGCTAGGAAAACTGGACAGCTACATGTAAAAGAATGAAATTAGAACACTCCCTAACACCATACACAAAAATAAACTCAAAATGGATTAGTGACCTAAATGTAAGACTGGACAGTATAACACTCTTAGAGGAAAACATAGGAAGAGCACTCTTTGACATAAATCACAGCAAGATCTTTTTTGATCCACCTCCTAGAGTAATGGAAATAAAAACAAAAATAAGCAAATGGGACCTAATGAAAGTTCAAAGCTTTTGCACAGCAAAGGAAACCGTAAACAAGATGAAAAGAAAACCCTCAGAGAGGGAGAAAATATTTGCAAACGAATCAATGGACAAAGGGTTAATCTCCAAAATATATAAACAGCTCATGCTGCTCACTATTAAAAAACCAAACAACCCAATCCAAAAATGGGCAGATGACCTAAATAGACATTTCTCCAAAGAAGACATACAGATGGCCAAGAAGCACATGAAAAGCTGCTCAACATCACCAATTATTAGAGAAATGCAAATCAAAACTACAGTGAGGTACTACCTCACACGATTTAGAATGAGCATCATCAGAAAAATCTACAAACAACAAATGCTGGAGAGGGTGTGCAGAAAAGAGAACCCTATTGCACTGTTGGTGGGAATGTAAATTTTTACAGCCACTAAGGGGAACAGTATGGAGGTTCCTTAAAAAACTAATAATAAAATTACCATATGATCCAGCAATCCCACTACTGGGCATATACCTAGGGAAGAACCATAATTCAAAAAGACACATGCACCCCAATGTTCTTTGCAGCACTATTTACAATAGCCAGGTCATGGAAGCAACCTAAATGCCCATCGACTGACGAATGGATAAAGAAGATGTTGTACATATATACAATGGAATATTACTCAGCCATAAAAAGGAACGAAATTGGGTCATTTGTAGAGACGTGGATGGATCTAAGACTGTCATACAGAGTGAAGTAAGTCAGAAAGAAAAAAACAAATATCGTATATTAACACATATATGTGGAACCTAAAAAAATGGTACAGATGAACCGGCTTTCAGGGCAGAAATTGAGACACAGATGTAGAGAACAAACGTATGGACACCAAGCGGGGAAAGCAGCAGCGGGTGAGCGTGGGGGTGTGATGAATTGGGCAATTGGGATTGACATGTATACACTGATGTGTATAAAATTGATGACTAATAAGAACCTGCTGTAAATAAAACTAAATAAAATTAAAATAAAAAAAATGGCTCCCAATGATCTCCACCCCCTGCAATTAATACCCTTGTTAATCCCCTCCCATATTATACCAGAGTTGGTCTCTGTGACCATTGAATATGGCAGAAGAAATGATATATCACTTCTGAGATTAGGCTATAAAGGACAACTTCCATCTTGGTTGCTGTTTCTCTCTCAGATCACCTGGTCTGGGGGATGCCAGATACCATGTTTATGACAAACATGCCTTTATACATTCAATTGAGCTCAGTAACCATGAGGCTTAGATCTTAAAAGACATGTGAAAATAGGAGATAAGGCCCTGCCTGCACATAGTAGGAAATTAAAATTATACCTGTTCATAAAGCTGACACTTGAAGGTTCTCAAAAAAGAGGGGGTTCATAGAATTTGCTCACCAGATGTGCCCTTATCCTTGCTTGGAGTTTGAACTCAAGTTAACTGCAAAGTCCAGGGAAACCATCCCCCCTGCCAAAAGAAAAGTAAATAATTAAGTAAATAAATGTATAACGTCCTAGATTATTGACTCTGACCAATATCACTCATAAATATCAATACATAAATCTTAAGTAAAGTTTAGCAGTTAAAAGCCAAAAGCACATTTAAAAAATAATATATCAGCACCGAGAGAGAGAGATTCTAAAAATTCAAAGATGGTTATATTAGAAAATCAATAAATAAAATCCATTACATTATAAGACTTAAGGAGAAGTATCATGTGATAATCTCCATTGATGCCAAAAAGGTTTTTCATAAAGTTCAACACCAGTTCTTGTTAAAATCATTCAGATTGTTTTTTCCATAACATGGTTTACATATATATAAAAATGTGCATATACACACATATCTCAGCACATATATACGGATAATACATATATAATATTTATGTGTAATATATAAATATATAATTGTATGCACATATATCAGTATATGTACACACACATATATTTATATGTATATACACATGTATGTGTATATGTATATATGACATAAGTATATATAAATATATGTGCATATATACATATTTGTCAGTATATATATATTAGTATTAGTATCATAGTAAAAGTAAAACATTGGAGTTACTTGCACTTAACTCAGGAAAATGACAAGAATGTGCATTGTCATCACTGCTAGTTAATATTTTTAACATTATATTTGAAGTGTTAGTCAATGTAGCAAAAAGGAAAAAGAATGTATAAAAAAGAAAAAGAATGTATAAAAAAATGTACAAAATTTAGAAGGAGAAAGCAAAACTATCACTATCCGTGGTTGTTATATTGTATAACTGAAAACCCCCAAAGGCTTTACTGTAAACTATAAACAATAAGAGAATCAGTAGGGTAGTGAGGTATCAGATTAATATATCAATAGTCTGCATATATACAAACAGTAACCTCATGGAAGATAAAATAGAAGAAAATACTCAGTTTAAAAGAGCAACAAAAATATTAAACAACCAGGAACAGTTATTACTAAAATAAATTGAAACATAACTTTTAAAAAAATGTATAATTTATAGTACAAAAACTTAAATACTCCTAAAAAACCCAAAAGTTGATTTGAATGAATTGTGTCATTCCATGTTTTTAATGGAAAAAAAATTATAAAGATATTAATTCTACCTAAGTTAATTCACAAATTCAACCAAATCTCAATAAAATCTCAAGAGGAATTTTTTAAAAAACGGCCATACTGATACTAAAGTTCACACAGAAAAATTAAAAAGTAAGAATGGCCAGGAAAACTATTATAAACAAGGGTGGTAAGGAGCAGCTAGCCAAGCAATATATTAAATTATATCATGAAGCCTTGATCATTAATATAGTGTAGTAATGATACATGAATAGACACACAATGGAACAGAATATAAAGGTCAGAAATATACTCAGTGTACATAAGAATTCAGTGGCATCTTAAATCAGTGAAATAAAGGTGGACTTTTTATTTCATTTTTTTTGAATTTTATTGTATTTATTTATACAGCAGGTTCTTATTAGTTATCCATTTTATACATATTAGTGTATATATGTCAATCACAATCTCCCAATTCATCACACCACCACCAACGCCCCCCCCCCACCGCCTGCCAGTTTCCCCCCTTGGTGTCCATATGTTTGTTCTCTACATCTGTGTCTCTATTTCTGCCCTGCAAACCAGTTCATCTGTACCATTTTTCTAGGTTTCACACATATGTGTTAATATACGATATTTGTTTTTTTCTTTCTGACTTACTTCACTCTGTATGACAGTCTCTAGATCCATCCACATCTCTACAAATGACCCAGTTTCGTTCGTTTTTATGGCTGAGTAATATTCCATTGTATATATGTACCACATCTTCTTTATCAATTCATCTGTCGATGGGCATTTAGGTTGCTTCCATGACCTAGCTATTGTACATAGTGCTACAATGAACATTGGGGTGCATGCGTCTTTTTGAATTATTTTTTTCTTGGGGTATATGCCCAGTTGTGGGATTGCTGGGTCGTATGGTAGTTCTAGTTTTAGTTTTTTAAGGAACCTCCATACTCTTCCCCATAGTGGCTGTATCAATTTACATTCCCACCAACAGTGCAAGAGGGTTCCCTTTTCTTCACACCCTCTCCAGCATTTGTTGTTTGTAGATTTTCTGATGATGCCCATTCTAACTGGTGTGAGGTGATACCTCATTGTAGTTTTGATTTGCATTTCTCTAATAATTGGTGATGTTGAGCAGCTTTTCATGTGCTTCTTGGCCATCTGTATGTCTTCTTTGGAGAAATGTCTATTGAGGTCTCTGCCCATTTTTGGATTGGGTTGTTTGTTTTTATAATATTGAGCTTCATGAGCTGTTTATATATATTGGATATTAATCCTTTGTCCATTGTTTCATTTGCAAATATTTTCTCCCATTCTGAGGGTTGTCCTTTTGTCTTGTTTGTAGTTTCCTTTGCTTTGCAAAAGCTTTTAAGTTTCATTAGGTCCCATTTGTTTATTTTTATTTCCATTACTCTAGGAGGTGGATCAAAAAAGATCTTGCTGTGATTTATGTCAAAGAGTGTTCTTCCTATGTTTTCCTCTAAGAGTTTTATAGTGTCCAGTCTTACATTTAGGTCTCTAATCCATTTTGAGTTTATTTTTGTGTATGGTGTTAGGGAGTGTTCTAATTTCATTCTTTTACATGTAGCTGTCCAGTTTTCCTAGCACCACTTATTGAAGAGACTGTCTTTTCTCCATTGTGTATCCTTGCCTCTTTTGTCATAGATTAATTGACCATAGGTGCATGAGTTTATCTCTGAGCTTTCTATCCTGTTCCATTGATCTATACTTTTGTTTTTATGCCAGTAGAAGGTGGACTTTTTAATAAACAGTGTTGAGATAATTGAGTAGCCAAGATAAGTTTAAATCAATACCTTACACTAAGATAAGTTCTCAAAGGATATAATATTTAAATGAAAAAGCAAGATCACAAACATTCAGGAAGAAGCATAGGTAATTTTTTTAAATATTTATTTATTTTTTTGGCTGCATTGGGTCTTAGTTGCAGTTTGCGGGGTCTTTGTTTAGGTATCTTTTGTTGCAGTGCAGGCTCTTCATTGTGGCACACAGGTTTCTCTCTAGTTGTGACACCCAGGCTTCTCTCTAATTGTGGTGTGCGGGTTTTCTCTCTCTAGTTGTGGCACGCGGGCTCTAGGGCACATGGGCTCTGTAGTTTGCAGCACGCAGGCTCTCTTTGAGGCGCATCAGCTCAGTAGTTGTGGTGCGCGGGCTTAGTTGCCCCGCGGCATGTGGGATCTTAGTTCCTTGACCAGGGATCAAACCTGCATCCCCTGCATTGGAAGGTGCATTCTTTACCACTGGACCACCAGGGAAGTCCCAAAAGCATAGGTAATTTTTTTTATAACCTTGGAATGAAGAAGGCCTGTCTAGCTATGATTCAAATTCCAGAAGCCATTGAAAACTGATAAAATTATGCTCCATAAAAATCATCTTTTATAAGGTAAACAAGGAGCATAAGTCAAAGACAAACTACAAAAGTAGGAAAAAAATACATGTAATTCAGACCCCAGAAAAAGAAGTAACTGCCCTTAAATTTTTTTAAAAAAGGTTGAGGGACAGACAAAATGCCACAATGGAAAAAATGGGCTAATGGGCAAAGGATAGGAACAGACAATTCACAGCAAAAGAAGTAAGGTTTGCCTTTAAACATATGAAAAATGTCTGTACATCAAAAGACATGATAAAATTTATTTAAAAACTCAATAAAATATCTACAGAGAGAATTTGTGCTCATCCTCAAATTAATGAGAAAAGGATGGACAACTCAATAGAACCAAGAGGCAAAATACTTGAACTGGCAATTCACAGTAAATATTAATCACCAGTGAGAATATGAAAAACTCCCACTTCAGTACTAATCAGGAAAATGCAAATTAACACTATGACAGCATTTTACACCCATCAACTTGTCAAAAATTAAAAGCAGTTGCTACAAGTTGGAAATAACCTAAACATCTATCAACAAAAGACAGATCTTGGGGATTCCCTGGTGGCAGAGTGGTTAAGAATCCACCTGCCAATGTAGGGGACACGGGTTCGAGCCCTGGTCCGGGAAGATCCCACATGTCGCAGAGTAACTAAGCCCGTGCGCCACAACTACTGAGCCTATGCTCTAGAGCCCATAAGCCACAACTACTGAAGCCTGCGCGCCTAGAGCCGGTGCTCCACAGCAAGAGAAGCCACTGCAATGAGAAGCCCGCGCACGTCAGTGAAGACCCAATGAAGCCAAAAATAAATTTAAAAAAAAAAAAAGACAGATCAAAAAATAGTCTTATATTCAAACAAAGAAATACTCTAGGGGCTTCCCTGGTGGCGCAGTTGTTGAGAGTCCACCTGCCGATGCAGGGGACACGGGTTCGTGCCCCGGTCCGGGAAGATCCCACATGCCGCGGAGTGGCTAGGCCCGTGAGCCATGGCTGCTGAGCCTGTGCATCCGGAGCCTGTGCTCCGCAACGGGAGAGGCCACAGCAGTGAGAGGCCCGTGTACCACAAAAAAAAAAAAAAAAAGAAATACTCTAGAACAATGAAAATAATATTGAGTGAAAATATAAGTTTTCACAACAGTATATGGAATTTTAAAACATGTCAACACCAAATATTGCTTTGAGACAACACATTTATGTAGTAAACATGTAAAGATATAAATACGAATGAAAAAAACAAATTCAGGGCTCAGGAGAAAAAGAGAAAAGAGGGGAAATGGATTGGTAAATATAATTAGGGATCCAACTGTATTTATGATTTTCTATTTCTTTACAGTTTTTATATGTCTGAAATATTTCAGGAAAAAAAGGAGATTAAAGGAAAAGAGAACACAAGCTTTTTGAAATCAAAACAAAACTCAATTCCAACCTCATCTCTGCAACTTACTGGTTGTGGGACCTTGACTAGGTTGTTTGATTTCTCTGAACTTCAGCTTCCTCAAGTGTAAAATGAGGATAATAATAATATGCCTACTTCCTGAAACTGTATAGCAGCAGCTAGCAAAGTAACAAGCACGTGATATGCACTTAATGTATTTGATATTTTCCTGAATTATTTCACTAAGGACAATATTGGTTAATAAGTGTGTATATGTATTGACACATTGCAAATGTGTGTGAATATGTTTGTGTGTTTACAGGGCATATACTTAGTTTTTTTTGGAGCACAGCACTTGGGTTCTTAGAATTTTACTATCCTTTTTTACATATTACCCTTTTATTTTGCACTTCCTGTTTTAATTTTAAACATAACAGGGACAATTTCTAGACAATCAATACAACAGCTGCCAGGGGAAAAAATAGAAATGAAATGGCTAAATGATTGAAGGTTGACACTTAAAAGAATAGTTTTGCCGTTAACAGTTGTGTATCCCAGAAATAAAATATCTGATAAATACATCATAACAATGACCAAAATTGCTATCCAATACTGAAAATTCATAGCTAGAGAGCTGAGAACTATTGAAAACCAGTGACAAAATTTCAGTATTGACCTTAATTTTCGAAATGGGTTATAGTCAATGTGAATTGGAACAGGGAAAATAATAATAAATCCCCTACAAAGTCTAAATTTTATGCCATTTAAGGCATAAATGAACACTGTGAAATATTCTTTAGCAATCATGTTAAGCTTTCAAAACATGTTTTGGAAATTGAACAAGTAAATGGCAATGTTCTCCTTTAGCTCTAATAATCAGTCTCTGTTCTTTCTGTTCTTGTCCTGTGATCTTGGTGTACCCACAAATACCACACTGAGTCCCCCTCACACACATATACATACATACGCACCCACACCCACACCCCCCCCCACACACAGACATCAGTCTTTTGTCTCTCCTCCTCTCAGTGGTGTAGTCCTTTTCTCTTCTCTATGTGATGAGAGAGCTTATGAAATTAGAAAGCCTGGGTATCCTTCTGTGAGGTCACATTTGCTGAATGTGACACATTGGATAACTTTTTGCCTCTCTGAGCTTTAGTTTTCTTATTGTAAAATAGGGATTAAAGTGAGCTTACATCTATCACAGACCTTTAAGGAAAATTTCTGAAGCATCATCCAAATGCACGATATTATTATTTACTTTGAGAAATACTGTGACCTGAGTAGTAAAAAGGATCAGTTTCTCGGTAGTTTTTCTCCCAGAAAACAAAATAAAACCTTGGTCTGTTTGGCTTTCTGTTTCTGTACCTCCCAGCTACAGCAAAAGTAGATATGTATGAAAATCACTGTGTTGCCTTACTTAAGCTGATATATACTTCCCAGTTCATGTGGATTACATAAACCTTCACTTATTAATTTAACAAATACTAATTGAGCACCTTTTGTACCTTGTACATGTCAGGCACTGTGGTAGGTATTTTGGACACATCTGTGAAAATAAACAAAGATTCTTGCTCTCTTGGAGCTCAGCATTCAACTGAGGTGGAGGATGTAACAGATAATAAACATTGAAAATAATTAATATTGACTGTATGTTAGAGGATGATAGTGCTATGGGAAAATGGAGTAGAGCAGGTAGAGTGGCTTCAGAAAGCTGTTGGGAAGGGGTTGTCAGCTGAGAGAAGGAGGGGGCTGGATACATCATCTGTATGTGTCCATGAGAAAGTGACTTTTGAGCAAAGACTTGAAGGATGAGGGAATTACTCAGGAGAATATCTGGAGAAGAAAGTTCAATGAAAGGGAATATGGTCTGCTTTCCATATCCCTGGGTTTAGCACCTGCATTCAGTTCAATCCATAGTTGGTTGAATCCACAGATGCCAAAAGTGGATGTGGAGGGCTGACTGTATTCATTGTTCTACTGCCATTTTCTATAAGGAACTTGAGCATCCAGGGATTTGGCATCCATTCCTGGAACCAATACCCCACGGACACCAAGGGACAACTGTCCCGAAAGCCAAAGCCCCGAGGTGGAGCTTTCTTGGCGTGTTTGAAACCACAACTAAGCCCTTCTGTCTGGAGAGGAGTTCAGGGAGAGTAGCAGGAAAGGAAATTGGAAAATTACATCTCCCCTCAAACCACCTTACCTACAACTCATGACTCTTATCAAAACTTTCAAAGATAAGCTTCTTTATTCTGTACATTTTTAAAGCAAGAAACCTTCAGTTTTTGTTCCAATGCACAGAATTATTTCAATGAATATGTGACTATTTCTTATGTGTTACCCCTTACTGGTAGAAGAACATACTTGGTGTCCTGCCATTTACTATTCTCCTTCAGCCCTTTCCCCCTTTATCACTATAATCATCTCACACACACCCTACATTTTCTTTAATAGCTGCTTCCAGTAGGTTATAGTTTGCTCTCCAGGTTTTATCCCTACTCAAAGTCTCTCAAAATGATTATTCCAGAGGGAAAACCTTCTCTTTCCCTTTATGCCCTTCATCCAGCTGCCCAAAGAAAACACCTGTTAACCAGAGAGAAAACTTAATGGGTCCTCATTCCTGTTTCATTACAAGGGAGGGAAGAACATGACGAACCCAAGTCATGGATCACATAAATTTAAAAAATCAAATTTATATTTATTAGATAAACCTGTTCTGTATTTTGACAGGTTTGCACTAGGAAATGTTTAGATTTTTTCTGAGAAATTTTAATAAAACATAAACTGTTTCCACTAAGATTATCTTTAAAAATTTAGACTCTCTGATCTTTAGGGCAGGATTTTTTGAAGAGTTGTAATTATTTTTTAACACCTCTGTAATACATCATTATGCTGTTTTATAGCACATTTGGGTAAAAACTATTTTTATTCATTTTATCCAAATCCCGTCATCATATACATTGGCATTAAATGATTTTGTTTATGATTCTACTTTTAAGTAGCTGAGTGTCAAAATAACAAAAATAACTTGAAAGAATGTTTTAAGGAAAATAAACAAAGAGAAAACAAGCCTTCTCCAGTGTGGCAGGTTTCTATAGATGCAATCCTGTATATGGTAGAAGATCATGTCACTGCGGAATTTAGTATAAGGAGGGCATTTGAGAGAGCTTGCCTTCTTTGCTAAGTCAGGGTCATTAATTGGTACAATTCAAAGAAAGAACCCTGAAACTTTATAGTCATCTATTCTTACCTGACTTGCTACCACCAGTATGTTTAATTCTGATTTATGCACTCTCCTCCCTCTGTGTAGACACATTTCCTCTCCTGGAAATGCTATATTTCCTAATGGCAATGGGTAGAATCGTCACTACTTTCCAACCCTCTCAGCAGTAGCCAGACATTGTTTCTGATGCACTACCCTCCCAGAGATCAAGCCGATGGTTTCTACTTGTTGGCAAAACCCAAGGTTTACATTGTGTGTGGGTCACCTTTCAGGTTCCCTTGAGAAGAGTAAAATGGATCTAGCCAAAGCACACATGCTACAAAGTTCTCTTCTGCCAGTTTTCAAGACTAGCATGATTCTTCTTTGACCAAAATGATCATATTAACCAGTCAGTCAATGATAAAGGATAGAGGAAAATAAAAAGTGCATATCTTGAAAGCGAAAGGGGAAAAAATAATGAAAAAATATTAGCAGATTTGACTGTATAATGAATTTGTCTTTATGAAACTAAATTATTTTCATATATCAAAAATATCATAAATACATAAAGTGTGTCTCTGGAAAGAATTACAAGAAATGCGTTTCAGTGGTTGTCTCCACTGAAGGAAACACTGAGAGATTAATTTTAAAGACAATAGTCTACTTCCTTGATAGTAGCACAGTGAAATGGGCACTCTCATAAACTGTTAGTGAAAATCTAACCTGAGCATACCGTCAAAAAAGCAATTTGCAATATCAATCAAGGACTTTAAAATTTCTTATGCCTTTTGTCCCAGTAATTCCATTTTTTAAGAATTTAGTCTAAGAAAATAGACTAAAACATAGAGGAGTGTTTTTATGCAAAGCATGTTACTGAAATATTTTTTATAAAAGTGAAAAGGTAGGAAAACTTAAAGGCCCCAAATTAAGTAATCCTTTTCCTATTTCCTGATTATTTTGCACAGACATTTATTATAGCAGCCATCATACTAGGTTCTTTTTATTTCCATGGATATCTCCTTAAGAAACTGAGTGCTCAGAGTGGGACAAAGAATTTTCATCTCTTAGATTCCATAGCCTGCTATAATATAATAATTGGGGTCCACTAAGCTCTCAGTTAACACTTGTAAAATTAGTGAAACTTCGTGTCAACCATGCAATTCATAATGATCACTAAGATCATTATTTCTCCCCACCTCCCACTGCCTACACACCCATAAACGTAATGAGAATAGTTCAATCCATCTGTTAGTTCAGCTAAATTAGACTTTCAAAAACAAACTGAATTTAGGGATGTGCATTTGTACATATAGATAGAGCTATTGGCACAGCCATAAACAAACTGAATTGTATCTCAGTGTATAACCATGTAAAATGTTTCAAGTCAGATTTAAAATTTGATATGAATATCAGTGCTTGGAAAGCCAACAGATTCTATGTCAGAGGGATCCCAGAAGACATGTGAAACTGCCACAGCGTGAAATAAAAAGTACAGAGTTTAGAAGTAAATTTATAAAAAAAAAAATTACAGAGTTTAGAAAATCAATGTCATATATGCATATGTACATACCAAACTTCAGGTAATTTTCTATACCTTAAAAGTAATTGTTTTTAATACAATTAAAATAACTACTAAGCTGTTCTAAAAGGCATTCTATTAAATTTAAGCCTCCTAGCTGAGCTCAATCACATCCCAGGGCAATGAGAAAAATTGCAGGCCAGTTCACACAACGCTGTTGGAAAACTATTTTAGACTGTCATTTGGAAGTTGTCTGCACACAGAAGAGTAACAGCTGCAATTCACTTCAATCCAATTCTGCTCTTTGCAATTTACTCTAAGATGTGCCAATCTTCAGTAAATTATATGAGGAGGGAACAATGCAATCATTATTTACCCAAATTGTAATGCATTCCTATCTTACTCCAGGAATAAAATTCAATAAATCAATAATTGGAAAGGTTGATGTGTGGAGGATTAAAGTACCCACACATGCAACTTTTATTCAGGGTTTTGTAGTGGGAGGAGGTAGAAAATGATTTCAATATTAAAGAATTGGAATATTAGTGGAGTTTTTTTAAAGCGTGAAGAATTAAATCCACTTAATTTCTGAGAATCTCTCAGTGTCATATAACTGGATAATGTATTAAAAAATACAAGAAAAAATAAATGATGGGAAAGAAAGAGAAAATTTCCCTTAAACAACTCAAGCAATTCCTCTAGGAAGGAGAAAATAGGAAAGGAGGGAGGGAGGGTGGGAGGAAGGGAAAGAGGGAGAGAGGGAGGGCAGACAGAAGGAAAGAACTTTTATAGCACCTAAGCCACCATCTTTCAGAGTATTGACTACCTCCTGGCCAGGTGGGCAGCAGACAAGCTCATGGCCACCCTGAAGGCAGAGAGTATTGCACACCAGGAATATGAACCTAAAAGTAAAAAGCCCCAGAATTTTGAAACTCAGTTTTACTATTACCAGCTGAGACCATCTGTTCAAAATAATTTCTTTTAAGTCTCCAGTTCTACATATGAAAATAAGCTTTGTTCATACCATAATACCTTATAGGGTAAAACAATATATTTTCTGCTTAACAAATGTTTTTCTAAGTGCCACTCAGTAAATAACACGTTTCCTTCTATCAGAGCTACAAGGGAAGAAAAGATGCATACCAATCAAAACTATTTCCAGTTGCAAACTTTATTTTCTGAATTCTTCAAAGATTGGTGTTGGCACTTTTTAGATGAATGAAATGCTTGTAGCTCCAGGAATCCTGTATCTGAAGCTGAGTCTTAATTAAGGACTCATATGAGTCTAAGACTCCATGTAGAGAGAGCAACTGAGTTTTATATCCTAAGGAGGCTGTTTGAATACACAGTTGAGCCTTGAACATCACAGGGATTAGGGGGTGCTAACTCCCTGCACAAAAATCCAAGTATAATTTATATTTGGCCCTCCATATACTCAGTTCCCCCATATCTGAGGTTCCTCCCGTATCTGCTGTTCTGCATCTGCAGATTGAACCAATCGCAGATCGTGTAGTACTGTAGTAAGTATTTATTGAAGAAAAGTTGCATATGAGTGGACCTGTGCAGTTCAACCCGCTGTTATTGAATGGTCAGTGGTATTTCCTTGCATTCAGGCATTCAGATAAAGTTTGTAATATAATTTTTAGATAATGTAGGTTGGAATATATTAAAGAGGTGGATAATTTAATATGACTTGGGAAAAATGATAGCACTCATAACCCATGTTTCTAGGCCATATTGGCCTGAGGGAACAATTAAAGCATTGTGTCAGAGACAGAGTAAAGACAACATCGAACAGCAAAATGAATGGAACCTTTTTCCACTGGTCAATCCTTCATCAGTTCATTCATTCAACAAACATTTTATTGAGTATTGTATATGAAACAAACACTCTGCTAGGGCTAGGCCCGTAAGCCATGGCCGCTGAGCCTGCATGTCCGGAGACTGTGCTCCGCAACAGGAGAGGCCACAACAGTGAGAGGCCCGTGTACCAAAAAAAAGAAAAAAAAAAATTGACAAGACATAGTAATGAATCGGATATGGGTACAAGGCACAAGGGGTAGTCGAGGGTTTTGACAACTGGACAGAGGAGAATGCCATTCATTTGGAAAATACTGGAAACTTACAATGAACCCAGTGGGTAATATTTATTGAGCATTTACTATGCAAGTCATTTTTCTAAATCCTTTACACATTTCATAAAATGTATTCTTTACAACAACTCTATGATATAAGTATTATTACTGTTTTCTCCATCTCAAAGATGAGGAACTGAAGCAAAGAAAGATTAAGTGGCATGTCCATTTACACATAGAAACAAGTAATGGTCTAGGTTTTGAGTCTGGGGCCAGGCTTTTAATCACTTTACTATGCTGCCTCCATGTTCATAAATGTCTCCAACTGCCCTGCCCCCAGATTTGTTGCCCTTGGGTTGCTCAAACAAAAGGAACTTCTTGTCCTTTCCACCTCATGGCTTTCATTCTCTGGTGTTCACAACAATAGCTTCCTAATAGCTAAGTTGCTATCAATTCTCCAAGCCAAAAAATATTTCTATCTCTGTGTTGATATCACCCTTCTGGGCCTTAAATTGGGGTTGAAGGAGGCAGAGAAAAATATTCCAAATTGCATTGCTAATAATCAAATATAGGTTTATGGACAAAACAGATGGTCTTAGTCTGCTCAGACTGCCATAACAAAGTACCGTAGACTGACTTAACCAACAGAAATTTATTTATTCACAGTTCTTGAGGCTGGAAGTTCAATATCAGGGTGCCAGTATGGTCAGGTTCTGGTAAGGTCTCCCTTCCTGACTTGCAGATGTCCACCTTCTTGCTATAACCTCATATGGCCTTTCCTCAGTGTGTGTGCTGGAGGAGAGAGAGAGAGAGATTTTTGTTCCTTTTCTATAAGGCCACTGATCCTTTTAAAGTAGGATACCAGCCTTATGAATTTTTTTTAACATTGGTTACCTCCTAAAAGCCCTATCACTAAATACAGTCATATTAAAGTAAGGGCTTGGGCATATGGTTTTGGCAGACGGGAAACAATTTAATCCATAGCATGGACCCAGGGATATTCTTTTTTCTTTTTTTTAACATCTTTATCAGACTGTAATTGCTTTACAATGGTGTGTTAGTTTCTGATTTATAACAAAGTGAATCAGCTATATGTATACATATATCCCCATATGCCCTCCCTCTTGCATCTCCCTCCCACCCTCCCTATCCCACCCCTCTAGGTGGTCACAAAGCACCAAGCTGATCTCCCTGTGCTATGCTGCTTCTTCCCACTAGCTATCTGTTTTACATTTGGTAGTACATATAACTCCATGCCACTCTCTCACTTCATCCCAGCTTACCCTTCCCCCTCCCCATGTCCTCAAGCCATTCTCATTGTCTGCGTCTTTATTCCTATCCTGCCCCTAGGTTCTTCATAACCTTTTTTTGTTTTTTGATTCCATATGTATGTGTTAGCATACGGTATTTGTTTTTCTCTTTCTGACTTACTTCACTCTGTATGACAGACTCTAGGTCCATCCACCTCACTACAAGTAACTCAATTTTGTTTCTTTTTATGGCCAAGTAATATTCCATTGTATATATGTGCCACATCTTCTTTATCCATTCATCTGTTGATGAACACTTAGGTTGCTTCCATGTCCTGCACATTGTAAATAGAACTACAATAAACATTGTGGTACATGTCTCTTTTTGAATTATGGTTTTCTCAGGGTATATGCCCAGTAGTGGGATTGCTGGGTCATATGGTACTTCTATTTTTAGATTTTTAAGGAACCTCCATACTGTTCTCCATAGTGGCTGTATTAATTTACATTCCCACCAACAGTGCAAGAGGGTTCTCTTTTCTCCACACCCTCTCCAGCATTTATTGTTTGTAGATTTTTTGATGTTGGCCATTCTGACTGGTATGAGGTGATCCCTCATTGTGGTTTTGATTTACATTTCTCTAATGATTAGCGATGTTGAGCATCCTTTCATCTCTTTGTTGGCAATCTGTATATCTTCTATGGAGAAATGTCTATTTAGGTCTTCTGCCCATTTGTGGATTGGGTTGTTTGTTTTTTTGATATTGAGCTGAATAATCTGCTTGTATACTTTGGAGATTAATCCTTTGTCAGTTGCTTCATTTGCAAATATTTTCTCCCATTCTGAGGGTTGTCTTTTCGTCTTGTTTATGGATTCCTTTGTGGTGCAAATGGTTTTAATTTCATTAGGTCCCATTTGTTTATTTTTGTTTTTATTTCCATTTCTCTAGGAGATGGGTCAAAAAGGATCTTGCTGTGATTTATGTCATAGAGTGTTCTGCCTATGTTTTCCTCTAAGAGTTTGATAGTGTCTGGCCTTACATTTAGGTCTTTAATCCAATTTGAATTTTTTTTCTGTATGGTATTAGGGAGTTTTCTAATTTCATTCTTTTACATGTAGCTGTCCAGTTTTCTCAGCACCACTTATTGAAGAGGCTGTCTTTTCTCCATTGTATATTCTTGCCACCTTTATCAAAGATAAGGTGACCACATGTCCATGGGTTTAATCTCTGGACTTTCTATCCTGTTCCATTGACCTATATTTCTGTTTTTGTGCCACTACCATACTGTCTTCATTACTGTAACTTTGTAGTATAGTCTGAAGTCCAGGAGCCTGATTCCTCCAGCTCCGTTTTTCTTTCTCAAGATTGCTTTGGGGCTTCCCTGGTGGCGCAGTGGTTGGGAATCCGCCTGCTGATGCATGGGACATGGGTTCATGCCCCGGTCTGGGAGGATCCCAAATGCCGTGGAGCGGCTGGGCCCGTGAGCCATGGCCACTGAGCCTGCACGTTCGGAGCCTGTGCTCCGCAACGGGAGAGGGGAGAGGCCACAGCACTGAGAGGCCCTCGTACCACAAAAAAAAAAAAAAAAAAAAAAAAAAAAAAAAAAAAAAGATTGCTTTGGCTATTCAGTGTCTTTTGTCTTTCCATACAAACTGAAATTTTTTGTTCTAGTTCTGGAAAAAATGCCATTGGTAGTTTGATAGGGATTGCATTGAATCTGTAGATTTCCTTGGGTAATATAGTCATTTTCACAATACTGATTCTTCCAATCTAAGAAAATGGTATATCTCTCTATCTGTTTGTGTCATCTTTGATTTTTTCATCAGTGTCTTATAGTTTTCTGAGTACAGGTCTTTTACCTCCTTAAGTAGGTTTATTCCTAGGTATTTTATTCTTTTTGTTGCAGTGATGAATGAGATTGTTTCCTTAATTTCTCTTCCTGATCTTTCGTTGTTAATGTATAGGAATGCAAGAGATTTCTGTGCACAAATTTTGTATCCTGCAACTTTACCAAATTCATTGATTAGCTCTAGTAGTTTTCTTGTAGCATCTTTAGGATTCTCTATGTATATTATCATGTCATCTGCAAACAGTGACAGTTTTACTTCTTCTTTTCCAATTTGGATTCCTTTTATTTCTTTTTCTTCTTTGATTGCCATGGCTAAAACTTCCAAAACTATAATAGTGGTGAGAGTGGGCAACCTTGTCTTATTCCTGATCTTAGAGGAAATGGTTTCAGTTTCTCACAATTGAGAATGATGTTGGCTGTGGGTTTGTCATATATGGCCTTTATTATGTTGAGGTAGGTTCCCTCTATGCGTACTTTCTGGAGAGTTTTTATCATAAGTGGGTGTTGAATTTTGTCAAAAGCTTTTTCTACATGAGATTATCATGTGGTTTTTCTCCTTCAGTTTGTTAATATGGTGTATCACATTGATTGATTTGCGTATATTGAAGAATCCTTGCATTCCTGGGATAAACCCCACTTGATCATGGTGTATGATCCTTTTAATGTGCTGTTGGATTCTGTTTGCTAGTATTTTGTTGAAAATTTTTACATATATGTTCATCAGTGATATTGACCTGAAAAACTGTAAAAAATACAAACACATGGAGGCTAAACCATATGCTACTAAATAACCAAGATATCACTGAGGAAATCAAAAACTACCTAGAAACAAATGACAATTGAAACATGATGACTGAAAACCTATAGGATACAGCAAAAGCAGTTCTAAGAGGGAAGTTTGTAGCAATACAATCCTACCTCAATAAACAAGAAATATCTCAATTAAACAAAGTAACCTTATACCTAAAGCAATTAGAGAAAGAAGAACCAAAAATACCCAGAGTTAGCAGAAGGAAAGAAATCATAAAGATCAGATCAGAAATAAATGAAAAAGAAATGAAAGAAACAGTAGCAAAGATTAATAAAACTAAAACCTGGTTCTTTGAGAAGATAAACAATATTGATAAGCCATTAACCAGACTCATCAAGAAAAAAAGGGAGAAGACTCAAATCAACAGAATTTGAAATGAAAAAGGAGAAGTAACAACTGATACTGCAGAAATACAAAAGATCATGAGAGATTACTACAAGCAACTATATGTCAATAAAATGGAAAACCTGGATGAAATGGACAAATTCTTAGAAAAGCACAACCTGCCAAGACTGAATCAGGAAGAAATAGAAAATATGAACAGACCAATCACAAGCACTGAAATTGAAACTATGATTAAAAATCTTCCATCAAACCAAAGCTCAGGACCAGATGGCTTCACAGGTGAATTCTATCAAACATTTAGAGAAGAGCTAACACCTATCCTTCTCAAGCTCTTCCAAAATATAGCAGAGAGAGGAACACTCCCAAACTCATTCTACAAGGCCACCGTCACCCTGATACCAAAACCAGACAAAGATGTCACAGAAAAGGGATATTCTTATTTAAGAAAAATAATACAGAATCAGTACAGGCCTCTCAAAGTCCCCTGAAACTGTACTTTCAACAGCTTCACAGTAATTCTGCCTCTGTTTAGGAGGCCCATTAGACTTCCATTCAGATCTAACTTGGAGGGGTTGGGGAAAGAGTGCAGGGAACTCGTTGAAAAGAAGACTTGGGAAGACTTATCTTAGTACAGTGAGCATGACTGAATAAAGCAGGAGGCCACCCCTGCAGGAAATGTTGACAACAGCTGCTTCTGGATGCTTCAGAAACCCCAAGCCCTCAATTGCAGTGATGATCACTAATGTCCATTTCAAAAATGGAGGCTAAGAGGACTTGCTCAATATCACAGATGCAGTACCTCCTACAGACTCCAGAAATAGTTAGAACAGGTTTTGAAGTGAGTTGGAAGGCCAAATATAGCAGGTGGGGGTATCTGCTAGAGAAGGCACTGAAACTGTGATTCTCCATACCCCATTCCCGAACTGGTGAATCCTGGGGGCACACGAATTACATCCCCTTGTGACCTCACCCAAGTTAGCATGACTCTAATTCTAATAGTCAATTTAGACTAAAATATTCTTCTTCCACCAATGTTAAACTCTAAGAGTCAGTCTCATGCAGAGTATTCATGTATTCTTATTTTTAATAGCATGACTCTAAGCACATCCCCTCTATGAGGATGACCAACTGTCGTGGTTTGTCCAGGACTGAGGGGTTTGGGGGGGATGCAGTCCTTTCAGTGCTAAAACCTAACAGTCTGGGCAAACTGGGACACCTTGTCACCGTAAGTCTAACTCCTACTCTAAGAAGGTAGGAGATTCCTCCTGGATGGGACTGGAGAAAATATTGCCATCACGTCCCCAAAACAGGGTGCCTGAACCCAGCAGGTAATTCTTAGTTCTGATTTCACTCAGAGGCAGATCTTTCTTCTTCTTTAGACTCCTGAGAGATAAAGAAAGGCTATTATTTGCAACAGTGTGGAACTCAGAGCCCTTGTGTTATTTACAAAAACAGGTGGCTGTCCAATGGCTGTAATTTGCTGATTTGATTTTTTAAGAAATTGCGTTAAATATTATTTATTTTGATTACTGAGTTTGGGATGCCCCTTAAATTTTACTCCTGAGGCAAAGGTTCATTTGCTTCCCTTTACTCTGGCTCTGCCAATAAGCAACAGGCTTAGAACTCAGGTTCTAAATGGTTCCTAGCAGCCAGTAACTGACCCCCAATAGTACAGTCCCCAGTCTCTCCCATCACTTGAATCAAACCCTCAGTCAGACTAACCTGAGGTCCCACCAGCCTGCTGGGTGGACTCTGTGATACTCAAGCATGCAATGGGTTAACAAAGTTAGGCTTATATTCTGGGACCTTTTCCATACTGTGTTAAAATCAAATGATGGTGATTTGATTCTTGGAAAATAGATATACAGTGTATACTTTTAATTCCACAGCAGAGATGGATAACCTGATGCAGAAGAAATCATGGTGTTAGGAAGAGCACAGCTCTTAAAATCAAATGAGGTCTCGGACATTAACAATTATAGTATCTTGAACAAGTTAATTAACTTTAATGAACCTCAGTTCTATCAACTATAAAATAAAGATAATATCTACCGCATAGAATTGTCTGTGAGGATTACATAAACTAATATATATAAAGTGTAAATCAGGCACCTGCACAGAATGGGGATGCTGCAAGTGCTGATTCTCTTTCCCTCTTCACGTAGCCTGCCTGGATTCCTCACCAATTTGCACCAAAATCATTTCTGTGACTTTAACATTTGTGGATCTAGAATTTTGTCTTAAGAAGTATACTGGACATATTTTCAATGTTTTAGAAAGAAAATAGTTATTTTGTCATTGGACTATTAGGTTCAAAGTATAGTTTGTCTTGTATTCCCCTGAACTGTTTGATGTCTGAAAAGTAAACAATCAGGCTAAAGGTTTCTAAAATCCAATATGATTTTTAAGAAAATATTTATTGAGCACAGCAGTTTTCCTCTCCAGGTTCCCTTGATAATACTGGTTCTCTACTTCAGACTTATAAATGCAAAATGTTGAGATTGGAATGCTGTGTTCAGTGCTCTCAACCAAGAGCTCCCCTTGGGCAAAACGACTTCCTCCCTCACGCTCTCGTCTGTCCATGGGCTCACCGCTTCTACAGTTCTTGCTTCCATCAGTTACTTCTCTGTAAGTTAAAATCTTTCCATCATCATCATGCGGGGAAAAAACCACTCATAGAACAATCTCAATTATTTTCCAACATTAAAAAACAACAACAACTTGATTGAGAAAGTACATGATAAAAGAGGGTAGTAGTAAAATAATGATGGCAGCTTCTCTGGCTACTACTTTATGCAGAGTCTAAGGATATAGGAGCAACTGTACTTTTTTAACCTCTTGTTTTATGCTACAACAATATCTTAAAGAACACTAGATCTCAAAACAGACCATCATCTATGAATAATATCTACGTTTCAGTGGGGAATACAACGTTCAGAATCTAGTTATTTGTTAGTGGTTCATTTTTTAATGAAATGCTATTATCATTCCAGCAACTAATGGAAAATACCCCAAGACCTGGTGACATCAGATGCATTTTAGAAAATTACTATTTTACTGTTTTATGAGAACTATTATGCTTGTTTTAATTGATGGGGCTTACATTAACTCATCAGAAAATAGATATTTTAAAGGAACTAGTGGCAGTGATGTTTGCAATGTTTTTTCAAAAAATTATAATGTCATCAGCTGTCAAATAGCTTGTGTGTGTGTGTGTGTGTGTGTGTGTGTGTGTGTGTGTGTGTGTATTGTGACATGCATAAGAGTCTTCGTTTTATCTTCTGACCTTGACTTAATCACAGAGGCTGGAAGAAATCATAGAGATCTTCTAGTCCAACACCTCATTTTATAGACAGTGAACATTTTAATGACTTTCCCAAGGCCAAAAAGCTGGGCTGAGGCAGATCCAGAGCTAGGGCCCGGGTTTCCTGGTTTCCAAACCAGTGCTTGTCCCAACCAACAAAACTCCACTATTTTTCAATGGTGTCCTTCCATCTTCCTGTCCACAAATGTATTTACAGGATAAGGAGAATGAGCTACTCACATCATAGTCCCCTTCAGGAAAAAGTGGGGCTGAATGATAGCTTCAAAGTGGAAGGCTTAAGACCTGAATTCTAATAAAACAGATAACATAAGATATAAATATCTGTTGAAATTTCAGGCAAGAAGAGGCGCTCCTGTCTCTTTTTCTTGTCCTCTTTGGGAAACAAAATCGAAAACAAAACAAAGAAAGGAAAGAAAAGAAAAAATTCTAAATTTCTTGAGTTTCAGGAAAAATGCTCTATTAGTGAGTCAGACTTTCAAAATAATGTTAGCAAAGGAAGTGACTGTCAATGTGTGGGAGAGATTTTTTTTTTAGAAGTCACATTAAAAAAATAGCTCTGTGTGTACAGTTCTGAAACATTCTTCCTCCACTCTTAAAGCCTTCCTCAAATGTCCAGGCTGCCTTGGACTAATTTAGATTTACTTTGCTTTTCCACCTCCTGCTTCATGCACCCCAAGATTCAGCCCAAGAACACTATTATTTTCTTCCAATAGTCCATATGTACCTTAAAACTTCTGCAAGTTTGCCATTGCTCTTTTTTTTGCCTGAAATGTCATTTCCCTCCTTCTTCTCCATTTGTTAGAATCTTAAACATCCTTCAACACCTGATTTAATATCACCTCCTCCTTAAAGCCTTGCTGATCTGCAAATTTATAATTAGTAACTACTCCCCGTAACTCTTTGGTTGTACCTCTTTGAGATATTAATCCAGTCTACCTTGTTCTGTAGAGCACCTGGGTGCCTTCCCTGCTACATTCCAATCTATGTGAGGCCTGGGAAAATATCTCATTTTATACATGCTAGGGACATGCTGTATCAGGGATTCCAGAGTCAAATGAACAGGCCCTTGGCTTCAAGAAACTATCTAATGTCTAGCATGGGGACTTAGGTTATATTCCCCTGTCAGAAAGCAGACCTTGACAAAAGGATTTGGATGCTAGTAGTTTATTTGAGAAGTGAGGAGTGAGGAAGTGAGATAGTAAAGGAAAGAAAGCCAAAAGGGACACATTATTAGTGATCAGGTTTCCGTGGAAACAAAGAGTTGGGATTGCCAGGGGCTGGGATGTAGGGCAAGCCGTGTGTGTGGGGGGAATGTTAGTCAAAGGATACAAACTTTAGGTTATAAGATGAATAAGTTCAGTGGGTCTAATGTACAAATCCTGACTATAGTTAATAATACTGTACTGTACACTTGAAATTTGCTAAGAGTAATCTTAAGCATTCTAGACATTCTCATGACCAAAAAAAAACCCATAGTAACTATGTGAGGGGATGGATGTGTTAATTAACTTGATTGTGGTAATCATTTCACAATGTCTATGCATATCAGATTATCTTATTGCACTTTAAATATGTACAATTGTATATGTCAATTATACCTCAGTAAAGCTGGGGAAAAAATAATGAACAGGTTTCCACTGTGGGCAGTCAGGGCCCAGTCCTGCTAGGGACCCTCTGAGAAACCATGTAGAACATGCCTGAGATGAGGGACTGAGGTATAAAGCCCACAGTTCTGCCCTCCTTGTTTCAGGGTTGCTCTTAGGGGGTTAACTGCAAGTCACAGTTGGCCAGCCTGGTATTCCTCCCTGTAGCCAGAGAAGGCCCTGGGGCAGAGACACAAGAGCTCGAGGCCAGGAAGCTGTCGCAGGTATTGCTTATCCACCACAGCTGCAGATGACCTCAGAGTGGGCCAGAAGGACACAGACAGAGCAGCAACAGCATCAGCTGCGGGGCCATAAATGGTTACTGTTGAGTTTACTTAACCTGTTTAGTTCAAGTAAATCTAGTTACTACCCTTAATGATATGTAAATGCTGAGAAAGTATTGACTTTACTCTTTTCTAAGGAAACTGAAGGTGTTTTTCTCAGTATAATTTCTTTACCAAACCGAAGTATGTATCAGATTTGATTTTCCATGAATTACTGAGTTATAAAAAATTTTTAATCTCATGAAGAAATTAGATTGTTCCTGATATAGGCTACTTGCCAAGAGTAGGTTTGGAAACTGAGTCTTGTCAGCAATATACTCTTCATTTTCCTTGAGACTTTATCTTTCTCTTTTTTAAGAGAAAGATGGTAATTATAGAAACATTATAAAATACATAAGAGGAAAAGAAAGATCAAATAATTTATTGGTTCCACTAAATACCTGTACAGAAAAAATAACATAATATCATTCTGACGGTAGGTCCCAAGCATTTCCCCTTTAGTAATAAGATTATCTACTAAACCGTGCCTCAGCTATGTTATATTAGTGGTAAATTTATTATATTATTAAAGGCTACACTAATTACCTATCATTTTTAAAAGACTTCTTTTTATGCATTATCAGCAGCCTAGAGAAAACATTGCTGCTTATATTGCAGACATGTAGAATTTTTAAAACTATTCGTTACTGATTTCTAATTATTCTATACTATGATAAGAGATTATAGTTGACCTGATGGTAATATTTGGAACATGTTAAAGCTTCATCCTGGCCTAATACATGACTGTTTTTTTGAATATTCCACAGATTTCTCAAAAACATTTTGTAGCCTCAGCTTTTTGAAGGGTATGTTTGTGCTACCTTCTTCACATTAAAATCTTGAGGATTTCTTAGGTAACAGTATTGTACTACACTTTGCATTTACAGGTATTAACCAAACACTATAATATTGTTCAATGAGTGTACCAGTTTTGTCAGTTACGATGCCCTTAGAGAGGTTTTAGGTAGAATCTGTTCTCCTACTCATTACAAACTTGAAAGAATAAATTTCTCTGAATGTCATCCAGAGCATGTTGAGACAGATTTTTCCAGGAGGACAGCAGAATAGGGGAACTGTATGTTCAGAATATATGCATAGAAATGCAATCCCTTCAATCCTAGTGCACACTGTGGGGGATGCAGGGAACACACTCTGTCAGAAGGATACCTCTGACAAAGTATACTGCTCAGAATTGAACCCCAAATTCACAAAGAGTTCCTCAGTATTTCTCATGAGGCCAGCTGTATTCTTCCTGAAGCTCCCATGTTCCCTTAAAGTTTACAAAGAACACAGTATTGATAAAGAAAGTTGTGAATATAAAAGAAGACATGTAGTCCTAGCATCTTCTAGTCATTCTCAAAGGGGATGACACAAAAACTATTTGGTAAATAATCTGTAACCAAAATATGCCATCTGTTTAAAAAATGTATTATTGGCAATTTTCAATAGATTTCGCATTACATTCTCTGAAGAACTAAGTACTTAAAATCCAGAAATGTTCTTGTAGCTATAAGAAAAAAATATTAAAGAATATATAAAAGAAATGAACTTGGGTCCTTGTGCAATACATCTTTTGTGATACAGAGACCACAAGTGGATTGTGAAAAAGACTCTTTAAGTAGTAATGAAATTCAGCTCCTACAGACAGTCAATGACTTTCTATTCTTTCTGGGAAGAAAGTCTTTGTAAAACTTGACCTTGCTGGAGCTCTGAGTATGAATCCAACACTGGAGTCTTTTCCCAGGGTTTTAGCCACCCAGTTGTCTGTAAGACAGAAAGCCCTATATTTAATGCTGTTATCTTGCATACTTTAGCTTTCTGTCACGAAAGATCACCAATTGTATACCACCTCTCCTATTGATGTTAATATTAGAAAATGTGCTTCTCTGAGAAAATATGTTTGTTCCATGTTCAGCTAGCAGACTCATAACTTTGGGACAGTACCTGTGGTTAAACTGAGATGTGGCTATAGTAATTTTGCCGGGCAGAGAAATTTTTCACTCAGGATAACAATGAGACATTAGATGACATTACTTCACAGTTTAAGAAACTGATTTCCTATCCTTAAAGAGTTAATTACTACAGTTTACCAAGAAATCCAAATTCCAAGAAAGTGGTTTATAGATTAGAACAGTATCATCATTTTCTAATGTAAACTCTGAAATACATTGCCCAAGGCCTAAAGAAGTTAGTATCTGTGGCTTTTGGTGGTGTGTGGAAACATATCCCCCAATTTCTTAAGTACATTTGTATACACACAAACACACACACACACACACACACACACACAATGCCAAAATGGAGAAAAGGGAATTTTCTTTTCTCCTCAAGAGCAGCAGCTAATTTTTTTTAATATCATGAGACGGAGAGAGAGAGGCAAAGAGAACTGGTTATAATATAATCTTTCCCCCTTTTCCGTAATATTTTACTATTACTCTGGGTTTAAGGAAGCTATGCAATTCCCTTTCTTCAATAGCTGATAATCCAAGCAAAGCCACATTTAGGGGACAATCTCCTGGACCTGTTATTAAGAACATCAAAAGTAGTAATTTGATTCAGACTTAAAATGTATAAAATTTAGAGTTGCAGAGGCAAAAACAAAGATTTATGCTGTCATTTGCTTCAATCCAATGAGATAAATTAAAAACATCTTGAATGTTTTCACTTGTTCTATCTAAGCTTTCAAGGGTGCTAGAATGCTATTGCTAAAACAGAAAAATTCAGATGAAAAGAATTTAAATTTGTTTCCTAACATTGTGATGAAAGAATAGTCAGGCGTATTTTCATTCATGAGGGAAAAAATGTGACTAAAAATAAGATGTATCAACTATTAAATCCTGCTCTAAGTTACATTTAGTAGTTTAGAATATATACATTCTTACTGGCTTTTAAAATTAACACTGGAGGACTTCCCTGTTGGCACAGTGGTTAAGAATCCGCCTACCAATGCAGGAGACACGGGTTCGAGCCCTGGTCCGGGAAGATCCCACATGACGCAGAGCAACTAAGCCTGTATGCCACAACTTCTGAGCCTGTGCTCTAGAGACTATAAGCCACAACTACTGAAGCTCACACGCCTAGAGCCCGTGCTCCGCAACAAGAGAAGCCACTGCAATGACAAGCCCGCACACCGCAATAAAGAATAGCCCCGCTTGCGGCAACTAGAGAAAGCCCACACGCAGGAACAAAGACCCAATGCAGCCAAAAAGAAATAAATAAATGAGTTTATAAAAATAAATAAATTAAATTAACACTGGAAATGTTAGAGTAATATTTTTTTAATTACCCATTTCATCCTTAAAAATAAACTTATGAATCTACATTCTATATCCTAGAGGCTAAAAGTCTAGTGATTTAAATAATTTGGCTAATCTAATGTGTTCTGTGTTCCAGAATATTCTGCTTCAGTTTTACTTGTAATATTATTTGATATACTCTATACTCTCAGAATACACCAAAAATTTATATGTATTATAAACAGGTATACTGGAAACAGAACGTGTACACACATAAAAGACATTTCATCCAGCCAAGAAATAGTCACTGAGCATTTACCATGTTCTAGGCACAGTGATAGATCTCTTCAAATAAATGTTTATTTAGAGAGTATCTTCATCTCATCAAGTAATTAGCTATTATACTTAAGTATTTAGTATGTATGTGTATAGGGAATATTCCCTACACACACACACACACACACACACACACACAGAATGCCAAAATAAAACACTTTAAAATTACTTAATTACTTATATTTTATTATTTTTCTGGAGAAAACCTATGCTGTTATAATTTATTTCAGATAGATAAAGGCTTACTTAAGAAGGGCTTACTTTTCTATTACAAAAGTGCATTTTTTATTCAATGATTTTTTTAAGTGATAACATCAAATTCACATATTACACTGGTGTGGCTTTAAGACACAAACACAAAATGTAAAAGATCTGCTTATTAATATCGTTAAGTCTAAGCTCAGTTATTCAACAAATATTTATTTAATCCTTATTCTGTTCCGGGAATTGTTTGAAGCCCTGGAAATGCAGCAGTTAACTAAACAGAGATCCTGCCTTCATGGAACTTAGCACTATTATGCAATGCTGTGGAATCACTCTTGTAGTTTTCTGGATTATCTTTATCATATGCTCTTAGAACTTCGATTATGCATCTTGCAATCAGACCATATGTCATACTCCATGGACTGTTAATAAATATTCATCAAGGAGTCTAATAAGTCTTAGAAAGAGAAAGCCTTCCATTCTTTTTTTGTTGAACTATATACATGATGATCCAGATTGATGTCTGTGAGTCAGAGGTATTATTTAAGTTGTTAGTTGGTTTTTATAGAACTGAAATTACATTATGAGTCTTAAAAGTAAAAGAATCAGTTACCAAGGTAAGAAAATGAGTATTGAAAGCATTCCTATGTGCTTGATTTATTTTCCAAGTAGACTTGTAAAATCTTTACAAACTTGTCATCTTTATAAAGCCATTACTAATTGTTCCATTTGCAAACATAGAATTAAAAGCAAGGCTTGTGACTCCAACACTATTACAGTAGCAGGAAAAAATGCCCAGCCATAGGGCTAGAAACTGGGAATTGGTTTTGGTTTGAGCAATGATAATTATTCTACTGACATCTAGAAATAATATATACCAGACTTTATCTTACTCTTACATAAAATGAATCACTATAATTAATAACATTTTTAAAATACCAATATTACGATGCACTGTACATTTCATATACATCATCTTTTTTCTTTACAGTAAGCCTCTCTACAAGATGGGCATTATTCTCCCATTTTGCTGATGAGGGAACTGAAACTAAGGGAGGTGAAGTGACCTGTTCAAAACCATAGAGCAAAGACAACATTCAGGATGTGCATTTTGAACCATTGGATCATTTGCCCCCAAAGTACCAAACTCACTGGTAACTCTTTAGCCTACCAAGCACACTAAATCAGGCCTGGATGTCAAAGTAGAAAGTCTGTAGTACAGCATATAATTCAGTCAACTGGAGCAACACAAATGATTTGAAAAAAATTTTAATTGTATTAGTGTCTGAGATATTTTAGGTAGAAGCTACCTATTTCCTCAGCTTTCTACTTTAACTGTTCTTCACGTTAATCCATAAAAGGAATGAGCCTGAAAACACAGATAATCACAACTAAGCCCTTAGTCATTGTTATTTTATTATGAATGTACTTGGAGATAACCTTCTCTTGAATTCTTTGAGTTAGCTAAACAGTCCCAGAAAATCCTATAATGTGACCAATGGTCTAAATTAAATACATACATACATACACACTATAAGCCAGATTTGTAGTATCTTAAACTACAACCAAGTACAGCTGAGTAATTGGATGTACAAACAGTTTCCAAATTCCACTCCTCCCCTTCCCTACAGTATCTTGCTCCCCTACTTCAGAAAAGTTTACTTCAGAAATAGTTTACTCAAGATGAAGTTACAGTTTAGCATGACAAATACATAAAAGGGAAAGAGGCTACTTTTCCCACTGCCAGTGTCCTTTGGAGGTGATCCTAATACAAATTGTGTTTTGGGGGTGGCTTATACTTGCAGTGTTTTTCTTAATTATGAATAAAAATGCTCAATGGGCAAACAGTGGAATATGTAGAAATAGTTCTCATTGAAGTCTCATGTTCTAGATGGTGAGAAACAGCTGGAACTTAGAATTGACAAATAGACATTTAAGGTAATGAAAAATTTGGCAGTATACTTGGCCATAGTATACATTCAAGACAGCAATTTTGAAATCCATCTGCCTTATTTTGTAAGCAGCCTTTGATGGAGCTGTTTCCAAGTGGGTGAGATTCATTTAAATAATTTCCTCCACCCAAAGAGCCAGACCTTGACAGACATGGACTAAACGAATCTAACCTGTTTTCGAATATCAGGATCTACTAGAAAGCCAGCCAACCAAGAAGAAATAACTTTCTAGTGTAGGAGAAACAAAATCACATAGAGCAGACCCAAGGGAAAATGTAGTTAAGGAAGATCACACTGCTCTCAGTCAAAAGTAGGCTGAGGGCTTCCCTGGTGGCGCAGTGGTTGGGAGTCCGCGTCCTGATGCAGGGGATGCGGGTTCGTGCCCCGGTCCGGGAGGATCCCACGTGCCGCGGAGTGGCTGGGCCCGTGGGCCATGGCCACTGAGCCTGCGTGTCCGGAGTCTGTGCTCCGCAGCGGGAGAGGCCACAGCAGTGAGAGGCCCGCGTACCGCAGAAAAAAAAAAAAAAAAGTAGGCTGAAATTGTAGGAGTCCCAAAATCAACTTTTGATTAATGGTGTGGAAGAGAAGCGGACAATGAAACATGTATGTGGGAAGAGAAAAAAATGCCTTTTTTTTTTTTTTGCGGTACACGGGCCTCTCCCGTTGTGGACACGCAGGCTCAGCGGCCATGGCTCACGGACCCAGCTGCTCCGCGGCATGTGGGATCTTCGCGGACCGGGGCACAAACCCGTGTCCCCTGCATCGGCAGGCGGACTCTCAACCACTGCGCCACCAAGGAAGCCCAAAGTTGCCTTTTTTTAAATTGTTTGGTGAGTCCTTCAGAGGTAAGGCCTGGCTGAATGCCAAAAGCAACAAGAAGAATCTCTGGCAAGTATTTTGCCAACCCATACCTGAAGGCTAGTACTTGTGTGATGGGACCGTGTTGGGATTAGCCTAGTGGCAGAGAGTGCTCCTTTATAAAAAAAAAAAAAAAAAAAAAAAAAAAAAAAAAAAAAAGTATGTTTGAGGCAGAAGTAGTGCTAGAACTGGAAATTCTAGACTAAAATTAAGAAGAGAAATGATACTTTCATTTCCACTTTCCAATAAATACTAACATATGGACCTTGACAATATCATTAGATGGAATCTTTCAAAAAATTTGAGAGAAACTGAGCCTATGGAAAACATGAAGATATTTTCATATAAACTCTGAAATCATGGGAATATAGCAGGTGAAAAACAAAGATTCTCACTGTTGTATATTTATGATGCTAAATTGCCCTATCCAAGAAGAGGTAATGTCTTTCTTTTTGTTGTGGGGACTCTCTCTCCTTCTCCCTCTCTCTCAGCTTCAGGACAGTTTTGAAGTTTCTCTTTAAACTTTATATCTAAGTGTCTTTTATTTTTGTTACTGTAAGTGGGTTTTTCTCTTTCAATATATCTTCTAACTGGTATCAATTTGTGTTTGTGAAGGCTATTTACTTTTGTGTGCTAATCTTATATCCTGAGAGATTATTTAATTTCTTTAATGTTTGTGTTAGTTTTATCTTTGGTTCTCTAGGTTCGGAAAGTTCACTATCGTGTCTTCTACAAAATAATGATAATTTTACTTGTTTGCCACCCATTTTTTATGCTTTTAATTATTTTCATTTTTCAAATGACTATGGCTCATGACTCCAGCACAGCTATAAATAGTAGTGGTGGTAGAGGGCATGTTAGCCTTACTTCTGACTTGGAAGACACCTAGTGAGTTCTCATTATGTAAATGTATATATAATAGGTTTTTTAAATAAGTATTAAATTGTGTTGAAGATCTTTTACCATTTATGGAGATAATTGTTTGATGTTTTTACTTGAATTTATAATATGGTGAATTACATTAATATGGTTCCTTATTTTCTGGAATAAATTTTACCTGGTCATAAAAAAGAAAAACAAAGATTCTCTGCCTTCATTTAGGGGATAAAAAAGACATTGTCTAACAGAAGAGAGGGTATATATTCCACTATTCAGAATCCCAATTCTTTCTCCTATTTAGAACCCAAGATCTTTTTAACTCTAGTATTCATTTTCTCCTTGTCTTGCAATAAGATGAATTTGGATTTGCTATATGTAAATGACATGGATAGTTGCCTAAATGATGTTTCTTAAGGAGCATTAGAAAATCCTCTCAAAATTTCTTCCACGGGCCCAATACTCCATCATTATAGTCATCCCTTGGTTCATTGGATTGTCATTCCTAAGGGTACACAGTAGAGGTACTGTGTACCCCTTTCCCGTATGATGTGTACACCAGATCACATTCCATAGTAGCAACTATCTGAGAGGAAATCCAATTGGTGCTAATCTCCTGATAAACATTGATTAGAAAGAAAAGGAAGACAGAAAATGGACTTTGGAGACTTGATCACTAGAGAGACTTGCTCCAAAATCAGGGATGAAAACACATATGCACAACATCTAACAGGCCTGAAAATATATTTCCAGCCAACAGAATTGATCTTAACCTCACTTTTAGCTTTACTAAAATTATATTTCAGATGTTATTGCAAACTGTTCGAATAGAGGACATGAAAACTGAGACCCAGAAATGTTAAGTGATGTGCCCAAGTTTACTAAGAGGTTTGTGGCAGAATCCACTCCAGACAACTAGGTCAGCTTTCTTCCTGTTATTCTATGCCAGTGTTGTTTGCTAATCTTCAGTCATTTCTATTTCCTTGTTACTTTTTGCCTCATCTTACTATCACTAGTACTATCATATTTTTCTGAAATTTATTCACTGTTCTTTACTTAATACATTTACATAAATAAGAAACTTTGCATCATTACCACAAATAGAAAACCAGAACCATTTGCCATAAATAGAAAGTAACAGTAAATATTAATACAATGTAATAAAAATAACAAAACATGGTAATATATTTTAGCTATTATCTTACCTGACGAAAACTCTGTCAGAGCCTGCTCTGCCTTGTTAAAATGGAGGATTTGAGAAACTTAGATTCAGATTAACACCAAACTACAACTTCCTCCTTGATATAATCACAAGGATTGAAAGATGTTTGCAGAGAAAAATAACGTTGTCCTCATGTGACTCAGTGCTAGTTAATGCCATATTCATGAATTTTATTTCATGTCTGGTGCCTCTTAATATCATCTTGGATGTTATCAGTGGTAAATGTCCCATACTTCCAAAAAGACACTGCTTAACGGTACTCTAGATTGATAAACTGAGTTATATAGTACTTAAATTTCATAGGATAATGCTGATTGAATTCCAGGTCCAAAAGACATATTAATTACCTGATTTGACTTATTTGGTGCTGACTTAAAAGTTTCTTAATTACCACCTTAGAGGGCTTCAGGAATTATACTAATCTGATTGTTTGGATAATCAGCATCTTAGGAATTGATGTGTGGCCCTCAAAGCACCTAGCGTGAGGCGCTGGGGGAGGGCCTGTTCCAAATGCCTCATCCTGATGGGGTCATGGCTACTGACCAGGCCATGGTCTGGTACAGAAATATGTTCACATCCCATGCTCTCAGGAACTGGACTTTGCTAGGCTCCGTTTTCTACAGCTGGGAACAGCACAGCTGCTAGATGACAAAACAGTAAAAGTAAACGTATGTCTCGATAACTGAAATACCTGACTACCCAAAAAAGTTTCCTATGGAAGTAATCACTAAATATAAAGGACATTTTTTCCCAATGACTTGCAGGATACTGAACTACTTGAAATTATGGACTAAAAGCCCTAATACTAACTCTATAATGATTACTAATTTCTGGAAATGAGCTCTTTAGTTCAGCACGTAACAGAGCCAGCCCTAAAAGGCATCACCTCTCAACTCCTGGGCCAAATATTGGCCAACCTTTCCCCACCCGGAATCTGCCTTCTATTCTTGTGTATTAGTGAGTACTCATTCAGTTATAAATAAAATGAAACTTTGTCTCTCCTCCAAATTATAATAATAATAATTAGCATAGTGAGAAAACATATAGAAGGTTGACTATACTATTAAGAGATTTACCTTGGAATCAGAGACCCAAGTTTGAACAGTTACTTAGCTCTACCACTTAATAGTTATGAGAGCTAGGAGAAATCACTCAACATAGCATATTTCTGCATTAAGAAATTATGGATAATTATACTTTACTCATGGATTATTATGAGAATGAAATTGAGTTAACATTTCAGGTTAGTTGGATTTGACTAAATATTGGTTAAATTACTTGATGTGTTCATTCATTAAAACTTCACCGATTCTTTAAAGTTCTTATTCTGCCACAGCAATACTGTAAATAGCTTTTTTGTGCTTTAGCTCTAAAAATATACTTTACTTGATAAAAATTAAGCATATAAGTAGATTTAAATATTTTATATTTTAAACAATAGGGGAACTAAAATGTTGAAACCCACTCTTCAAACATATTATGCTTATTGTTATCATTCATCTCTTACTAAATCTCATGACCACTTTTCCAAACAGAATTTTTTAAAGTAATTTTACTTGAGTTTTGAAAGAATATGACTTGTGAACAATAGACTAATAAACAGACTCTACAAAAGTAGGTGGTTAAACTGGGATAAACTCTACAAACAAATTGCTGAATTCATCTTTGTAAATAATATAACTCTCAGCAAACTCAATCTTTTCAATAATACATATTAAGAGATTAGAGACTATTCCTAGCACAGTTACAGATTTGGGAAAATAGAAAAGAGTACTTCAGGATGTCCTGAGAATGTTGAATATATATGGGAAGGGGAGGTAAATAATATGTATATGTGGAAATAAGTTGGACCAATCATAGAATAAAGAACATCTAGCCAAGTATAGTGTTACAACTGAGTAATGATTTTATTTTCATATCTTAATTATATTATAGTTGTCTTTCTGATGTTTGGTATTTGGGCTATAAAATATTTCTTAAAATGAATTGTAAAACTATATTTTCATACTACAGCACCTCAGAATAAAACCCTTATAAAAATCAAGAAATCTACCAATACCTTTTTCCCATGTAAACAGCTTTTTTTAGATAACCATGTTTAAGATTGGAGTCTAATTTTAATTTTCTCTTTGCATCAACTCTGCTGTTTAAACCACCTCTACTGTGTATGTTTGAATTCCAAAGTTGAACAAATATTCCTGTTATGTTTAAATATCTAGAGGAAGGTGTGTTTCTCAAAGTGTGTTGTTGTGACTGTTTTTATTAAAATCAGCTGGGACGACTGTTAAAAGGCCAGTCTCCTGGGCTCCACCACCCCAATCCTACTGTGGTAGGCAGAATAATGACCCCCTAAAGATGACCACATTCTAATCCCCAGAACCAATGACTATGTTATGCTACATGCAAGGGAGAATTAAAGATGTGGGTAGAATTAAGGTTGCTTGTCAACTGATCCTAAAGTAGGAAGAGGATCCTAGGTTATCCAGGTGGGTCCATTGTAATCACAAGTGTGCTTAAAAAGTAGAATAGGAGGCAGAAAAGGAAAATCAGTCTGAGAAAAACTATGGAAGAACGGTACAAAGCAATGCACTGTTGCTGGCTTTGAAGATGGAAGACATGGCCATGAGCCAAAGAATGTGGGCAGCCTCTAGAAGTTGGAAAGGGCAAGGAAACAGACGTTCCTCTAGAGCCTCCAGAAGGGAATACAGTGTTGCTGACACTTTGATGTTAACCCAGTAAGACCAGTGTTGGACTTCTAACCTACAACACTGAGAGATAAATTTGTGTTGTTTAAGCCACTAAATTTGTGGGAAATTATTATAATAGCAGTAGGAAAATAATATACCTACCAAATCAAAATCTCTGATATGAAGTACAGGAATTTGCTTTTTTTTTTTTTTTTTCTGTACGCAGCTCTCTCACTGTTGTGGCCTCTCCCGTTGCGGAGCACAGGCTCCAGACGCGCAGGCTCAGCGGCCATGGCTCACGGGCCCAGCCGCTCTGCGGCATGTGGGATCTTCCCGGACCGGGGGCACGAACCCGTGTCCCCTGCATCGGCAGGCGGACTCTCAACCACTGAGCCACCAAGGAAGCCTAGGAATTTGCTTTTTTATCATTCTCCCAGGTGATTCCTTTGTACTCTAACATTTGAAAACCTAACGCTAGTTTTGAGTTCTAACACTAGACTTGAGTCCTTTTTTAAATGTTAAAGATATTTTTAGGTCCTTGTACCTGCAGTGAGCCACAGCCACCCCCGCTGCTGCAGGAGACCCTCCAACACTAGCAGCCATGTGGCTGACAGGGTCTTGGTGTTCCGGCAGGGTGTCAGGCCTGTGTCTCTGAGGTGGGAGAGCCAAGTTCAGGACATTGATCCACCAGAGACCTCCCAGCTCCACGTAATATCAAACGGCAAAAGCTCTCCCAGAGATCACCATCTCAACGCTAAGAACCAGCTCCACTCAACAACCAGCAAGCTACAGTGCTGGACACCCTATGCCAAACAACTAGCAAGATGAGACCACAACCCCACCCATTAGAAGAGAGGCTGCCTAAAATCATAATAAGGTCACAGACACCACAAAACACACCACCAGACATGGTCCTGCCCACCAGAAAGACAAGATCCAGCCTCATCCACCAGAACACAGGTGCCAATTCCCTCCACCAGGAAGCCTACACAGCCCACTGAAGCAACCATAGCCACTGGGGGCAAACACCAAAAACAACAGGAACTACGAACATGCAGCCTGCGAAAAGGAGACCCCAAACACAGGAAGTTAAGCAAAATGTGAAGACAGAGGAACACACAGCAGATGAAGGAGCAAGGTAAAAACCCACCAGACCAAACAAATGAAGAGGAAATAGGCAGTCTACCTGAAAAAGAATTCAGAATAATGACAGTAAAGATGATTCAAAATTTTGGAAATAGAATAGAGAAAATAAAAGAAACCTTTAACAAGGACCTAGAAGAACTGAAGAGCAAACAAACAATGATGAAAAACACAATAAATGAAATTAAAAATTCTCTAGGAGGAATCAATAGCAGAATAACTGAGGCAGAAGCATGGAAAAGTGACCTGGAAGATAAAATAGAGGAAATAACTACCACAGAGCAGAATAAAGAAAAAAGAATGAAAAGAATTGAGGACAGTCTCAGAGACATCTGGGTCAACATTAAATGCAACAATATTTGAATTATAGGGGTCCCAGAAGAAGAAGAGAAAAAGAAAGGGACTGAGAAGATATTTGAAGAGATTATAATTGAAAACTTCCCTAATATGGGAAAGGAAATAGTCAATCAAGTTCAGGCAGCACAGAGAGTCCCATACAGGATAAATCCAAGGAGAAGCATGCCAAGACACATATTAATCAAACTATCAAAAATTAAATACAGAGAAAAAATATTAAAGGCAGCAAGGGAAAAGCAAAAAATAACATGCAAGGGAATCCCCATAAGGTTAACAGTTGATCTTTCAGCAGAAACTCTGCAAGCCAGAAGGGAGTGGCAGGACATATTGAAAGTGACGAAAGGGAAAAACCTACAACCAAGATTACTCTACCCAGCAAGGAACTCATTCAGATTCGATGGAGAAATTAAAACCTTTACAGACAAACAAAAGCTAAGAGAATTCAGCACCACCAAACCAGTTTACAACAAATGCTAAAGGAACTTCTCTAGGCAGGAAACACAACAGAAGGAAAAGACCTACAATAACAAACCCAAAACAATTAAGAAAATGGTAATAGGAACATACATATTGATAATTACCTTAAATGTAAATGGATTAAATGCTCCAACGTAAAGACATAGACTTGCTGAATCGATACAAAAGCAAGACCCGTATATATGCTGTCTACAAAAGACCCAATTCAGACCTAGGGGCACATACAGACGGAAAGTGAGGGGATGGAAAAAGATATTCCATGCAAATGGAAATCAGAGGAAAACTGGAGGAGCAATTCTCATATCAGACAAAATAGACTTTAAAATAAAGTCTATCACAAGAGACAAAGAAGGACACTACATAATGATCAAGGGATCAATCCAAGAAGAAGATATAACAGTGGTAAATATTTATGCACCCAACATAGGAGCACCTCAACATAAGACAAATACTAACAGCCATAAAAGGCGAAATCGACAGTAACACAGTCATAGTAGGGGACTTTAGCACCCCACTTTCACCAATGGACAGATCATCCAAAATGAAAATAAATAAGGAAACACAATCTTTAAATGATACATTAAGCAAGATGGACTTAATTGATATTTATAGGACATTCCATCCAAAACCAACTGAATACACTTTCTTCTCAAGTGCTCATGGAACATTCTCCAGGATAGATCATATCTTGGGTCACAAATCAAGCCTTGGTAAATTTAAGAAAATTGAAATCGTATCGAGTATCTTTTCTGACCACAATGCTATGAGACTAGATATCAATTACAGGAAAAAATCTATACAAAATACAAACACATGGTGGCTAAACAATACACTGTTAAATAACCAAGAGATCACTGAAGAAATCAAAGAGGAAATCAAAAAATACCTAGAAACAAATGAAAATGAAAATACAACCACCCAAAACCTATGGGATGCAGCAAAATTAGTTCTAAGAGGGAAGTTTATAGAAATAGAATCCTACCTCAAGAAACAAGAAACACCTCAAATAAACAACCTAACCTTACACCTAAAGCAATTAGAGAAAAAAGAACAACAGAAAAAACAAAGTTAGCAGTTAGTGCTCTGAATCACCTCTCCATGCACACCCTGAAACAATGGTCCCTTGCCTGTTTGGCAGCTGCAGACTTTTTCCCGGACTCCCTCCCGGCTAGCTGTGGCGCACTAGCCCACTTCAGGCTGTGTTCACGCAGCCAACCCCAGTCCTCTCCCTGGGATCTGACCTCCGAAGCCCGAGCCTCTGCTCCCATCCCCCACCCGCCCCAGAGGATGCGCAGACAAGCCTCCCTGGCTGGTGAGTGTTGGTTGGCACAGATCCTCTGTGCGGGAATCTCTCTGTTTTGCCCTCCACACCCCTGTTGCTGCTCTCTTCTCCATGGCTCCGAAGCTTCTCCCCCCCTCCTCCCTCCCCCCATCTCCGCCAGTGAAGGGGCTTCCTAGTGTGTGGAAACTTTTCCTCCTTCACGGCTCCCTCCAGAGGTGCAGGTCCCGTCCCTATTCTTTTGTCTCTGTTTTTTCTTTTGCCCTACCCAGGTAGGTGGGGAGCTTCTTGCCTTTTGTGAAGACTGAGGTCTTCTGCCAGCGTTCAGTAAGTGTTCTGTGGGAGTTGTTCCACATGTAGATGTATTTCTGATGTATTTGTGGGGAGGAAGGAGATCTCCACGTCTTACTCCTCCACCATCTTGAAAGTCTCTACTGAACAATTTTTACTAGGATTATTAAACTTTTTTAAAAGGATTCAATATTATGTATTCTCTATTCAAGTGCAATAGAATTTAAAGGAGAGAACAATTAATGTTAGTTGGAATAAATGGGAAAGATTAAAGGGATTTTCAAGGACAAGTGGGATTGAACATAAAGTGCTAAGAGTGAGAGTATTTAGAAAAGCAAATATACACTATTAAGAACTGAAGTGTTGCATTTTGAGGGACTGTGAAACTAACTTGATTAACATGTGGCAGGAGTGCTGGTGAAGCTGTGAAAAGACAGTGGCGATAGTAGGGAATTCTGGGAAATAAATTCAGATGGTTAATGATTATAGAAAGTTTTGCCTGCCAAAGACTTTTGCCCAAACTGTGGACAAATTGTTGCTGAATGGAATGCTGTTGGGTGTTTCTCAGCATGGTAACCTGATAAAAGTGGTCTTTAAGGGACATTGATCTGCCATCGATATGTATGATAAATGAGGGAAAGAGCCAAGGCAACCACTCTGCAGGAGGTTTTAGAGTAACTTATGCTTACAGTGCCTAAGGCTGGATTCAAAAAAATGGCAGATACTAGACTAGAGTTGGAGACATTAGTGTGTACTCAGGTTTAGCTTAATATAGATACAGGTGGATACATATAGAAATATTTATAGATATGTGTATATACATAGACTAGTATACATACATATATTTCCTTTCTTTGTCAGTTGAGAGGTTCTAAAAGCAACAATATCCCAGCAGCAATGGGCACACCAAGTGCCCAAATCTTGGTTTCTAATACCATTATCCAATAAAAGGAACTTGGACTCCTTGGAGAAATGGTTAATTCAATAGCTATGGCATTATGATAGAAAGAATAATGCGCCCCCCCCAAGATGTTCACATCCTAATTCCCAGAACCTTTGAATGTTATTTTAAATGGCAAAGAGGCATTAAGGTAGCAGACAGGGTTAAGATTGCTGATCAGCTGACTTCAATATGCAGAGATTATCGTGTATTTTCCAGGTAGGCCCAATGTAATTTCAAGGGTCATAAAATGTGGAAGAGGGAGGCAGAAGAGAAGAGCCGAAGAGATGACAGAATGAGAAGGATCCAAGCTGACATTGCTGGCTTTCAAGATGAAGGAATGAGGCTGTGAGTCAAGAATGCCACCAAACTTTAGAAGATGGGAAAGGCAAAATAAAGAAAGAAAGAAAGAAAAAAACAAATTCTCCTCTAGAGCCTCCAGAAGGAATGCAGCCCTACCTATACATCGATGTTAGTCCGATGAGACCCATCTTGGAATTCTAACCTCCAGAATTATAAGATAATAAATTTTGTGTTATTTTAAGCCAGTAAGTTTGTGGTAAGTTTTTGCAATAGTAGTTTGAAACTAGTACCACCAAAAATATGCAAGATGACCCTAGCACATCTTAGTGTCAGAAAGTAAGGAAGTGTTACAAACTATAATGGAAAGGAATCAAAAACCAAAAAATACATATATATATATATATATATATATATATATACATACATACATATATATATGTGTGTATTATGAATCACTTTGTTGTACACCTGAAACTAACACAATATTGTAAATCAATTATACTTCCATAAAAAACAATTTTTTTAAAAAGTAAGTAGGCATTTAAAACACACACACACATCAAGGAAATATGTCAAAGGGGAATAGGAGCTAAGTAGAAGATCTCCCAATGGCTGAAGCTGGAATAATTTGAACGAGAAAATTAATAACATAGTATAGTATTATAACTCTAAGTATAAAATAAATATCCATGAGTCCATGTTGATATAAATTAAATAAATAAATGGGAAGACTATCCACAGTCCATGCAGAATTCCAAATAATTCTTTAGATACTCTGTCTTCAAGGGGAGCATGACTACCTACTCTTTCAGTGTGGGCTGCACGTAGTGACTTTCTTCCAAAAAATATAGTATAGAAAGGGGGAAAAGAGAGTAACTTGATAGTGGAGAAATCTGACTAACCCAACCTCACCTAGATGATCAAGGTTAACACTAACAGTAGTTTAGTCATGTTGACAGCATCTACTTTTTTTTTTTTAACATCTTTATTGGAGTATAATTGCTTTACAATGGTGTGTTAGTTTCTGCTGTATAACAAAGTGAATCAGCTATACATATACATATATCCCCATATCCCCTCCCTCTTGCGTCTCCCTCCCACCCTCCCTATCCCACCCCTCTAGGTGGCCACAGAGCACTGAGCTGATCTCCCTGTGCTATGCGGCTGCTTCCCACTAGCTATCTATTTTACATTTGGTAGTGTATATATGTCCATGCCACTCTCTCACTTCGTCCCAGCTTACCCTTCCCCCTCCTGTGTGACAGCATCTACTTGTGATGTGATGTGATGTGATGAGAATAGCACCTTACTTTGGTAGTCTTCCTTTCCAAAACTTACCTCAGTCTAATCATGAGAAAAACTTCAGACAAACCCCAGCTGAGGGGAAATCTACAAAATACCTGACCAGTATTCCTCAAAACTGCAGGGTCATCAACAACAAGGAAAGTCTGAGAAGCTGTCACAGCCTAAAGGAGCCTAAGGAGACATAAATGTAACGTGGTATCCTGGATGGGACTCTGAAACAGAAAAGACAGGTAAAAACTAAGGAAGTCTGAATAAAGTATGGACTTTAGTTAATAGTGCATCAATATTGTTTCATTAGTTGTACCAAATGTACCATACTAATGTTAAATGCTAATAATCAGGGAAATTTGGTATAGAATATAATGAAACTCTTTGTACTAGCTTTCAATATTTCTGTAATTCTAAAGCTATTCTAAGATAAAAGGGTTATTTTTTAATGGCAGAGAGACTTTATAGGAAGAACTGTTTTATCCAAGATTTTAGAGGAAGTAAAATCTGGGTTGGTGATTAACTGAATAAAGGAGATGAAAAAATAATGAATGAGTCATAGATAAGGCTTGAATGGCCAGGAGAATGTAATGCCAGTGACAAAGAGGAAAAATGAGAGAGGAAGCTTGCTGGTGGTTAAGCAAACGATAAATTCGGGACATAATAAATTTGAGACAAAAATGGATAACTCAAGTGTAAATATAATCAGTAGCTGGAGATAAAGAATTTGATGTTGGGTAAAAGTTCATGAATGGAAATGTGAATTTAGATTTAATCAGTCAACCAGCAGATATACATAGAGCAAATGCTTTTAAGGCCTTGTATGAAGAAAGGGAAGGGAGTGAATACTAACATGCAAATTACTGGAGAGTCAAGGCTTATGTCTACATAGAGGGAACAACAGAAAAAAGTGCCTGTGTCAAATAAGATAGGAAAAATAAGCAGCATTTAAGAGTTTAATATAGATTCCCCAGCATGCACACTTTGTTAGTGTAAATGAGATCTCTGAGGAAACAGATGGTGTTATAAACTGAATGTTTGTGTTCCCTCAAAATTCACGTGCTTAAGTCCTAACCCCCAATGTTGATGTATTTGGAGGTGGCGCCATTAAGAAAGTAATTAAAATTAAATGTGGTCATAAAGGAGGGGCCCTGATCCAATAGAATTAGGATCTTTATAAGAAGAGACACCAGAGAGCCCTTTCTCCACCCGCCTTCCCCCTCCCTGGGTACACACCAAGGAAAAGCCATGTGAAGGCATAGTGAGAAGACAGCCATCTGCAAAGAAGGAATAGGGCCCTCATCAGAAACTAAATCAACTGAAACCTTAATCTTGGACTTTTAGGCTCCAAAAGTGTTAAAAAAATAAAATTCTGTTGTTTAAGCCTGTGATGCTTTGTTATGGCAGCCTGAACAGACTAATACAGATGATCATAAGAGGGCAAATGAGGAAATGTGAATAAGAGAGTGGTAAGAAGAAAACCAAGATAATGTAACAGCAAGGAAGCCAAGGAAAAAGACTTTATTTATTCATAAAGATTTATTGAGAATTTATCTTGTTCCAGACACTGTATAAGACATAATACATAATAAATAATGCACAACTCCTACCTACATACAAGTTATATTCTGTGATGAATCACAAACAAGGAATAATAGACAAATAAATAACCAGATAGAGATCATAAGTACTCTGAAGGGAGATGCAATAAAGAATAAATACATATGATGCAGGTATGTCTTGAATAGTCAAGGAAGAACTCTCTGGGGAGATGACATTTAAGCTGAGACCTAAAGAATGAAACCGAGCTAGATGTGCAAAATGCTGAGGTATGAGCTTTGTAGGCAAAGAAAGCAGGAAGTGCAAAGGCTGTGGTGTCAAAACGCACTTGGGGAATTTGAGGAACAGAAAAGAGGCCAATGGGATTGGCGTATTGTAATCAAGGGAGAATGTGATGGAGAGATAGATGAAAGCCACATCATACAATCTTGTAGGCCAGCCTAAGAAGTATGGCTCTATTTCTAAGATGCTGAGAAGCCATTGAATGGATCTAAGGAACAAGAGACATGGCCTGATTCATGTTTTTAAGTGATACCTCTGATTAGAATGTGAAAAAAATATTTTTGAATAAGAACAAGATGGGAATCAAAGAGACCAGTTGAGACCTATTTCAAATTGCACAGAAAAAAGATTATGGTGGCTTAATTTAGGATGATGGTATATAGGTTGAGGGAAGTGGCAAAGTCAGATATTTTTTGGTCGTAGAAACAAAAGAACTGGATGATGGTTGGATGTGGGGAATTGCAGAAAGAGAGGAATTAAAGCTGATAACTAAGTTTTATGCAAGAAAGTGGATGAATAGTGGTGCCAAATGCTGAGATGAAGAAGAGTAGGTGAAGATAGATTTGTGAAGAAAATCAAAATCTCAGTTTGGAACATTGGGCAAGAAATTTAATTTTGAAATCCGTTAGCATACTTTAGTCAACCCTCTCTGTCCATGGGTTCTGGATACAGGGATTCAACCAACCATGGATGAAAAATATTCAGAAAAAAAATTCCAGAAAGCCCCAAAAAACAAAACTTGAATTTGCTGCTCTGGCAACTCTGACATAGTATTTACATTTTATTTACAACTATTTACATAGCATTTACATTGTATCAGGTATTAAAGTAATCTAGAGATGACGTAGAGTATGCAGGAGGATGTGTGTTGGTTATATGCAAATACTATGGCATTTTATATAAGGGACTTGAGCATCTGAAGATTTTAGTATTCATGGGAGCTCCTGGAACCAATCCCCCGTGAATACCAAGGGACAACTGTAAAAATACTTAAATCTATGAAAGTGAATAAGATCACTCAAGAAAAAAGTTCTGACATTTGAATTTGAAAGAGGACTAGCTCTGAGCTTTGGCAAAGAGAAGGAACAACAGTGAGGTAAGAGAAAAATCAGGAGAGTGTGGTGTCAGAGAGCCAAGAGAAGAAAAGATTCCAAGGAGGGTGTGTCTGGCTGTGTCATATGTTATCAAGGCATCTAGTGAGATGACAGAGGAGTTAAGTTTGGCGATATGGAGATTGTGGGAAATCTTGACAAAAGGAGTTTCAGTGCAGAGGTGGAAATGGAAGCTAAATTAGAATGGGGTGAAGAATTAATTAGAAGTAATAAAGAGGTGATAGTGAGCAATGATAACATGTTCCACATGTTTAACAGAAAGATACAGAGAAATTAGGCAATATCTGCAAAAGAATGTGAGATCAACGGAAGTGTGTTTACTTTTTTAACATGGGACATGTTAGTATGTTAATTGGCATGATCCAGTAGAGAGGGTGAGAGGTAGAGGAGACAGATGTAGATCCCAGTTCACCAGAAAGCAAGAGGAGATTAAATCCAGAGAAAAATAGAAGGGCTTGCACTTGATAGGGGCAGGGGTATTTCTTTCATTGGAACCACAGGGCATAGGTTCTGTTTGGCTAGATTTAGGGTGGGAAGATGAGGAAGTTTGCCATTGACGCATCCTATTTTCTCAGTTAAGCTCAGGGAACAGGTGTTAAGGGTAAAGAGAAGGTTTAAAACAGTCATCTGAAAAAGTGAAAAGCAAATTTACTAGGAAAACATACAAGAGTACTAGGCAGGATTGAATGGGCATTTGAAGTTTTGGTCATGAATTTCAAGTACTATCAGTCAGTCTTGCTTTATTCCATCAATGTTCACCTACTGAAGTGCAAGCAAGGAGAGGGGTCTGTAGATTGGATTACAGTGGGTTAAAGAATTGCAGCAATGGGAGAACAGGATGAGTGAAATAGAGCAGGAGGTGATGGTCATAAAGTAAGATACTTTAAATAAAGACTTAGGAGGTGGTTTATTTACTGATGATGACAAATTCCAGTGCTCATGTGAGTAGGTGGCAAAGGTGGAGTTGAGGAAGAGAGTGAAGGAGAGGTCAAGGAACAGAGAGGCTTAAGTTTAGGGTATTTCATCCACATGGTTCTTACAATCACTAAGAACAATGACAGGAATTAAGATATACAGGAAGGCAGTGAGTCAGTAGTTGAAATCTTAAATGAATGAGGAGAAATGATTAGGAAGGTAGCTAGGAATTATCACCAAGAAGTCATAGGTAGTAAAGCTAGATAGGAACCCACAGAGTACATGTTCAGCTAAGTTTATAAGTCTATTGTCCTGAAGACAATGCAGCATGACTCTATAAAGAAAAATGTATATATATACTATTACATAACAAATAATGTTTTCTAAAGTGAGTGTCTTTATTTTTGTAAATCACATACTCCTATCAATCAAGAATTTTGAGCATATACTATAATATTTATTTATTTATAAATTACATATGTGCTACTCTAAAGATATTTATTATGAAAGACATTTTAAAGGATGAAATTTATATGAAATAAACTATACTTAAACCTATTTCATTATTACTATTATAAAATCTTTTTGCTCTCACTAGAAAATTACTATTAATCATTGTATAATTGAAAATATTTTTTTACATCCTGTAAAAAATATTTTTTTACATCCTGATTTAAACTTTGTAACTGAGTGATCTGACAGTCTGGTACTAAGTTTAGTTTATATCAGTATATGTTTTAATGACTTTCCTAACTGAAAGAGAAACTTCACAAAAATATTTATATCCAAATGAAAGAAGTTTTTTGTTGGCTGTGTTTACCAAATTCTGATACTCATTTTTTAATCTCGTCTACCAAGTATACAAATATTTTCAATAATTTTATATAGTAAATTTCTTCTTATTTTTTTATTGAAGTATAATTGATTTACAATGTTGTGTTAATTTCTGCTGTACAGCAAAGTGAGTCAGTTATACATACATATACATTCTTTTTTTGTTTGTTTGTTTTTTGCGGTACGCGGGCCTCTCACTGTTGTGGCCTCTCCCATTGCGGAGCAACAGGCTCCGGACGCACAGGCTCAGCGGCCATGGCTCACGGGCGCAGCCGCTCCGCGGCATGTGGGATCTTCCCGGACCGGGGCATGAACCCATGTCCCCTGCCTCGGCAGGCAGACTCTCAACCGCTGCGCCGCCAGGGAAGCCCTACGTTCTTTTTTTAATATTTTTTTCCATTATGGATTATCATAGGATACTGAATATAGTTCTCTGCACCATACACTAGGACCTTATTGTTTATCTGTTCCATATATAATAGCTTACATCTGCTAATCCCACCCTCCCACTCCACCCCTCCCCCAACCCCCTCCCCCTTAGCAACCACAAGTCTGTTCTCTATGTCCATGAGTCTGTTTCTGTTTTGTAGATAGGTTCATTTGTGTGATATTTTAGATTCCACATATAAGTGATATCATATGGTTTATTTATGTCTTTCTCCTTCTCTCTTATTTCACTTAGTATGATAATTCTAGTTGCATCCATGTTGCTGCAAATGGCATTATTTCATTCTTTTTTATGGCTGAGTAGTATTCCATTGTGTATATGTACCACATCTTCTTTATCCATTCATCTGTCCATGGACATTTAGGTTGTTTCCATGTTTTGACTATTGTGAATAGTGCTGCTATGAGCATAGGGGTGCATGTATCTTTTTGGATTAGAGTTTTATCTGGATATATGCCCAAGAATGGGATTGCTGTATCATATGGTATTTCTATTTTTAGTTTTCTGAGGAACCTCCATACTGTTTTCCATAGTGGCTGTACCAACGTACATTTTCACCAACAGTGTAGGAGGGTTCCCTTTTCTCCACATCCTCTCCAGCATTTGTTATCTTTAGAGTTTTTAATGATGGCCATTCTGACCAGTGTGAGGTGGTACCTCATTGTAGTTTTGATTTGCATTTCTTTAATAATTAGTGATGTTGAACATCTTCTCATGTGCCTGCTGGCCATATGTATGTCTTCTTTGGGAAAACGTCTGTTTAGGTCTTCTGCCCATTTTTCAATTGTGTTGTTTTTTTGTTGTTGTTATTGAGTTATATGAGCTTTTTGTATATTTTTGAAATTAAGCCTTGTTGGTCACATCATTTGTAAATATTTTCTGCCAGTCCATAGGTTGTCTTTTCATTTTGTTTATGGTTTCATTTGCTGTTATAAAAGCCTGTAATTTTGATTAGGTTTGTTTATTTTTGCTTTTATTTCTATTGCCTTGGGAGACTTATCTAAGAAAACAGTGGTACAATTTATGCCAGAGAATATTTTGCCTATGATCTCTTCTAGTAGTTTTATGGTGTCATGTCTTATGTTTAAGCCTTTAAGCCATTTTGAGTTTATTTTTGTGTATGGTGAGAGAGTGTGTTCTAACTTCACTGATTTACATGTGGCTGTCCAAATTTTCCAACACCACTTGCGAAAGAGACTGTCTTTTTCCCATTGTATATTCTAGCCTCTTTTGTTGAAGATTAGTTGACCATAGGTGCGTGGGTTTATTTCTCAGCTCTCTATTCTGTTCCAATGATCCATATGTTAGTTTTTGTGCCAATACCACATGTTTTTGATTACTGTAGCTTTGTAGTATTGTCTGAAGTCTGGGAGGGTTTTGTCTCCTGCTATGTTCTTTTTCTTCAGAATTGCTTTGGCAATTTTGTGTCTTTTATGGTTCCATATAAATTTTAAGATTATTTGTTCTAGTTTTGTGAAAAATGTTATGAGTAATTTGATAAGGATTGCATTAAGTCTGTAGCTTGCTTTGGGTAGCATGGCCATTTAAACACTATTAATTCTTCCAATCCAAGAGCATGAGATATCTTTCCATTTCTTTGAATCATCTTCAGTTTCCTTTATTAATGTTTTATTGGTCTCAGCATATAAGTCTTTCACCTCCTTGGTCAGGTTTATTCCTAAGTATTTTACTTTGGGCGGTGTGATTTTGAAAGGTATTGTTTTTTTACATTCCCTTTCTGATATTTCATTGTTAGTGTAAAGAAATGCAACAGATTTCTGTATGTTAATCTTGTATTCTCCTACCTTGCTGAATTCATTTATCAGTTTTAGTAGTTTTTGTGTGGAGTCTTTAGGGCTTTCTACATATAGAATCATGTCATCTGCATATGATGACAGTTTTACCTCTTCCTTTCCAATTTGGATACATTTTATTTCTTTTTCTTGTCTGATTGCTGTGGCTAGGACTTCCAATACTATGTTGAATAGAAGAGGTAAGAGTGGGTATTCTTGTCTTGTTCCAGATTTTAGTGGGAAGGCTTTCAGCTTTTCATCATTGAGTATTATACTGGCTGTGGGTTTGTCATAAATAATTTTTATTATATTGAAATACATCCCCTTTGTACCCACTTTGGTAAGAATTTTTATCATGAATGGATGTTGAATTTGTCAAATGCTTTTTTTTACATCTATTGAGATGATCATGTGGTTTTTGTCTTTTATTTATGTGGTGTATCACATTGATTAATTTGCATATATTTAACTTGTGAACTTGCGATGAATCCCATTTGGTTGTGGTGTATGATCTTTTTTATGTGTTGTTGGATTCAGTTTACTAATATTTTGTTGAGAATTTTTGCATCTATATTCATCAAAGATATAGGCCTGTAATTCTCTTTTTTGGTGGTGTTTTTGGTTTTGTTATCAGGGTGATGTTGGCTTCATAGAATGTTGTTAGAAGTGTTCTCTCCTCTTGAATTTTTTGGAAGAGTTTGAGAAGGATTGGTATAGTAAGTTCTTCTTTGTGTGTTTGGTAGAATTCACCTGTGAAGCCATCTGGTCCTGGACTTTTGTTTGTAGAGAGTTTTTAAATTACAGATTCTATTTCACCTCTAGTATTCAGTCTGTTCAAGTTATCTATTTCTTCTTGATTCAATTTTGGTGGACTATACGTTTCTAGAAACTTGTCCATTTCCTCTAGGTTGTCAAATTTGTTGGCATATAATTGTTCATAGTACTCCCTATGGTTTTTTGTATTTCTACGGTATTGGTCGTTATTTCCACTTTTTCATTTCTTATTTTGTTCATTTGGGTTCTCTCTCCTTTCTTCTCAGTAAGCCTGGCCAGAGGTTTGTCAGTCTTGTTTACCCTTTCAAAGAACCAGCTCTTGGTTTTATTGATTTTTTTTCTTTCTTTTTTTAATCTCTATATTATTTATTTCCTCTCTTGTTCTTTATTATTTCCTTCCTTCTGCTGACTTTAGGTTTTGTTCCTCTTTTTCTAATTCTTTTAAGTGATAGGTTAGGTTGTTTGAGATTTTTCTTGTTCTTTGAGGAAGGCCTGTATCGCTATGAACTTCCCTCTAAGAACTGCTTTCACTGCATCCCATAGATTTTGTATGATTGTGTTTTTAATTGTCATTTGTCTCAAGGTATTTTTAAATTTCCTCTTTGACTTCATCATTGACAGTAAATTTCAATTTACATTGGTATCAATCAGCTTTCCTATAAACCAATCAAAAGATATATTTTAACATTTGTAGCAAATGAATTTAAAACTCAATAAATTATTTGAATCATTTAGAATAAGTTGGAAAATTCTTTTTTAAATGTGCAGATAAAGGAGCTTTATAGGTGCTGTACTTAATCATTTTCAGCCATGATATCCCATTAGACATGGAAAATTTTGCAAAGATTTGTATTCAAAATTCTCTCCCTATAACACACATTTCTCTCAAAAATAAGTTGATTTTTCACTAACTGCTAAAGTACTATTTTTATCTTTAAGGAACAAATTAAATATAAGCATTTTTTTTCTAAAAAAACTTCTGGGTAAAATACATACTTGGAACAATTGTCTTTTTGTGATGAAAAATGACTTACTCATCTTGGCCTCATCGGTCCTTGGGACCTTTGTGCACTTACTCCAGCAGCTAATGCAGCAACATTCTTTGTGGACTTCAACCCACTTCACACACATACAAGCTAACATGCCTCTCCTCCAGCCCTGGGACTCCCTTTTGGTGCTGAAGCATAAGATGCCACAGGACTGCTTGGCAGTCATGCAAAAGTCAGAGTGTGGGGGAATTAAAGCCCCACAGGCTGAACCTTTGTATTAGTTAGAGTTCTCCAGGGAAACAGAATCAATAGTATATATGCATATATAAAGTGATATTTATTATAAGATATTGGCTTGTGTGATGATGGGGCTAGGAAGTCCCACAATCTGCTATTTGCAAGCTGAAGACCTAGGAAAGCCAGTGGTGCAGTTTGAAAGCCTGAGAGCTGGAGCCCTGAGTCTGAAGTTTTGAGAGCCAGGATCGCCAAGGGCAGTAGAAGATCCATGTCCCATCTCATGTATGCATTCAGGCAGAAAGTAAATTCAACTTTTGTCTGCATTTTGTTCTTTTCAAACCCTCCACAAATCAGATGGTCCCCCCAACCCCAACACTGGTGAGGACAATCTGCTTTAATTAGTGCACCAATTCAAATCTAATCTCTTCCAGAAACACCTTCACAGAAACACCCAGAAATAATGTTTAACCAGGTGTCTGGACATCCAGTGGCTAGATACGTGGACAGATAACATTAACCATCACAATCTTTCATTAAAAGAAGGAGGCCAGAAGACTATTACTTCCTAATTTGTCTTCCCAAGGGATGATGAAGGGAGGATGAAGTCACTTATACTGTTTCATGGAAGATGATCTCATAGACTGAGCTGTGGCATTTGATACTAATGGTGACAAACTTGATAATGCAACTTTGTATTGGCTCTTTCTCATTCCCTGCCACACTCCCCTGTTCTGTCACATGACACTATAACACATAAACCTTCCCTTCAGACTCTGAACCTAATGTAATATAAATACTTTTCCCTGAGATAAGTTATGAACCTTTTATTGTATAAAATATATTCATGGTAATACTTCTTCTAATTATATACTATTTCAGATAATATAGGAGGTATAACCACCTGATCTATTCAGCCAAAAACATATAAACTGCACTACGTGGTAATATGATTTTACACAAATGTGGGTGCCAGTGTAAAATCTTCCACACTGTGGGACTCTTTCCTCAGTCATACCTCACATTCTGTAAGTAAAGTGTGAACATCTGTCAGAAGGTCTGATTTTAGTCAGATACATATATATGGATCTCCAGTCAATCCATATATTAAACATAAGTAAAGTTTAATATCTCTATCTGTATTGAGTTGACTACGCACCCCTTCTTGGGGACATACATCTCACTAGGGAGATAAGTGTTCTAGAAGTTACAATCAATGTCTCTATTGCAACAGTTACCTCCATGATAGTAGTGAAGTCATTAGTCATCTATTCCCCACAAAGAAAGAGTTATAGCCACATAGATGGGAAAAATAATATTCAGAAATTGCCAAAATTAATTTTAATTGCTTCCTGAAATGATACAAGGCAATGCTTTTTAGAGCAGAGGATTATTTTCTTAAACAGTATTTACTAATTTCTTACTCAACATCTAAATATAAATTAATTGTTCATTTTGAGATAAATTGTTCTATCAAAGATTTTGTGTATCATCTACCACTAATCTCATATTTTAAGTATAGATATTAATTCTGAGCCTCAATTGAAAATATTTGGCATTATACTCGGACTTATTCAAATTATATCTCCTCTGATATTAGTCATCTCCTGCTCAACTCATTTATACTTTAGCATTTAAACTGATATTTTCTGTTCTATAAAAAGTAATATTATTTCACAAATTTTTAAGAATATGTGTTTAGTTCATAATAAGTTTTGCAGACATTAGGGAAAGTTTACCTCAGAAAACAGGCAAAATTCTAACAGCTACATACTGGCTAAAGATCAAAAATCACATATTAAGTAAATACTGTTGTTTAAAGTTATAATTTAACTACCAGTCATAATTAAGTATATTAAAAAGTTTGATGTTTAACTTAAATAATTGTATATCAACAGATGACATTCCAATCATAACCTCCAATTAGAAGGAATATTATGTAGATCTTTTAAAAAATGTTCATTTGTTCACTCTCATCTTTCTAGTCTAAGATGACTGCCCTATGCAGCCAGTCATAGTATTGTTTTTACAAGTAATGTACTATTCATTATAACATTTATAAAGCAAACAAACTGTTTTCAGATTAACCCTTCCAGAAAGATGGTTCATAATTAGGCCACTCTCTTAGCGTGGGTTCGCCAGAAACCATGGCCTGGTAACATCTTATGGGCTATTACTTTATCTTAGATTCCAGTTCCAAGGAAGCAAGAGTGAGAAAAATAGGGTGTGAGGCAGAGCGTGTTAGGAAGAGTGCATTACCCAGTTGCCATTGTTTGGTACTGAGCACAACTGATTGCTTGTCATAGGACTGTCTTCCAAGATATCATATAAATCACTTCTTCTCCAGACACTCCATAAAAGAAGGGAGAAGAATTTACACGCCAGCTCTTATTTCCCATTGCAAGAAGTTCTCTGCACAGGAAATTACTCTGTTGCTCTCCCAAGCTGGGTCTGCCTGGGTTATGAGGGGGTTCTATAGCCTCTTATGATTCAGAGGCAACAGGGAAGTCCTGGTGTAGAAGGTGAGAGGCAAATGACACAGGCTTGAGGAGAAGTGATGTTGCATTGTAGCCCTGAGGAATTGGTTATGTGGATGCAGCAGAGCACAGCCTATAGAGAGTTCATGACAACAGCAGCGGCTGGGGTAAGACAAGAATGTTTGAGGAAATGCCAAAGAGTTATCTTATGGAGTTGCCAACTGTGTGTCTATTTTCCTCACTTTAAAAAAAAAATTCAAAAAGTAACACAGACCCAACATAGAAAAGGAATATTTTAGAAAGAAAAACACAGCCAAAAATTACTATTTATGTTTAGTTGAATTCTCTTCCAAAATTGTAGTTTCTTTATATTGCTCACATAATGGATATCTAACTTTTTCTAAAACTATTTACTTAAGTATATAAACATACAGTCTCATGGTAAAATTTCAAAAATACAGAAAAATATAGCTACAAGTGAGAAAGCAACCTTCATTTCTCTAGCCTTCTTGCCCCAAACCCTCACCCTTGTCCAAAATAATAGTTTGATGTAGGATTCTATCAAGCCATTTTCTATATATATACACACACACATATATACACATATATATATACACACACATATATATACATATATACACATATATTGTATAAATTATACACTTTATTTTTTAATAAGTAAGATTTTATATACATAAATAGTCTGTGACCTGCATTACTCAATTACATCTTTGATATATTTCCATGTTAGAATACCTCAAAATATGCCAATTTTTTAATAGTTTTAAAGTATTACATAGTATGAATACATGTAATGAATGTAGCAGTAACGTTTTAATGAATATTTGTGAAGTTTTCATTTTTTCACTATTGCAAACAATTCTCAATGAACATTTTCGTATGTGTGTCTTTATACACATTATTTTTTAAGAGTATGGGTTCTGACAAATCCCAGGTCTCCTACTTCCTAACTCTGTGTGACCATGAACATGTGGAAAACCTCTCTGGTCCTCAGTTTTCACGTTTGTAGAATAAACAATAGTAGTATTTACCTGATAGATAGTTGTTGTGAGAAGAAGTTTGGAGCATTCAGAAAATTTCTAGCATGTTGGAAGCATCCAATTTGTGTTAGCTATTATTACATGCAAGTATTTCTGTAGATACATTTCTTAAGTAGGGTGGATAGTTAAAGGGTATATGCATTATACCTTTGTATAGATACTGCCAAGTTACCCTACAAAAAAGCAGTACCAATTTAAACTGCCGTTAACAATATATGAGAGTGCCCAAGTCCATACATCTTGTCAGTATTGGATATTATCACTTTTAATTTTTGTCAGTGTAATGAATAAAAAAATACTTTATTCTTGCATATTCCTGATTACTGGTAAACGTGATCATGTTTTCATAGCTATTAGTCATTTATACTTCTTCTGTGAATTGCTTGTTCATATCCTTTGGCCATGTTTACATTGATTTGTCTTGATCTTATTTGTTTGTGGGTCTTTTTTATATAATATAGATATTAAAAATTGATATGTATAGTGCAAATATTTCTCTTCAGTCAGTGGTTTGTCTTTTAAGGTTTTTTTCAATGGTTTCCTTTATCTTGCAGACATTTTAATTTTTAAAAAAATAAATTTATTTATTTATTAATTTATTAACTTTTTGGCTGCGTTGGGTCTTTGTTGCTGTGTGCGGGCTTTCTCTAGTTGCGGTGAGCGGGGGCTACTCTTGGTTGCGGTGCGTGGGCTTCTCACTGCGGTGGCTTCTCTTGTTGGGGAGCATGGGCTCTAGGTGCACAGGCTTCAGTAGTTGCAGCACGCAGGCTCAGTAGTTGTGGTTCGTGGGCTCTAGAGTGCAGGCTCAGTAGTTGTGGCACACGGGCTTAGTTGCTCCGTGGCATGTGGGATCTTCCCAGACCAGGGCTTGAACCCATGTCCCCTGCATTGGCAGGCGGATTCTTAACCACTGCACCACCAGGGAAGTCCCAGACATTTTAATCTTATGTGCTCAAATCTACCAACATTTCCATTATGGTTTCTGATTTCTGGGGCTGGCTTAGTGAAGATTTCCCTATGTAAAAATTATGAAAATAGTTACTTATATTTTCTTCTAATATATTTATATTCATTGGTTTTATTTAATGCTAATTTGTCTTGAAGTTTTTTGTGTGTATGGACTAAGCTTCAAGATTTTTAATTGTTTCACTGATCTATTAATATATTCACATAAACAATTCTCCACTTCTGCTTTTCCTTCACTGTTTTTTAAATTTTTTAAACAATTTTTTGTTTTTATTGAAGTATATTTGATTTACAATATTGCACTAGTTTCAAGTGTACAGCATAGTGATTCATTTTTTTGCAGATTATATTCCATTATCAGTTATTACAAGATATTGAATATAATTCCCTGTGCTATACAGTAAACCCTTGTTGCTTATCTATTGATATTTTATGTTTAGTAGTTTGTATCTCTTTATCCCATACTCTTAATTTGTCTGTCCACACTTCCCTCTCCCCTTTGGTAACCGTAAGTTTGTCTGTGAGTCTTTCTGTTTTGTATATAGATTTATTTATATTATTTTTTAGATTCCACCTATAAGGGATATCATATAGTATCAGTCTTTGTCTGACTGATTTCACTAAGCATAATATTCTCTAGGTCCATCCATGTTGCTGCAATGGCAATATTTCATTCTTTATTATGGCTAAGTAATATCTCATTTTATATATATGTATATATATACATACTTATGTATATATACATACTTATGTATATATACATAAGATTTATATATATATATATATATATATATACACATTTATATATATATAACACATCTTCTTAAGCCAATTGTCTGTTGATGGGCACTTGGGTGACTTCTTATTAAAATAATACATTCTCAATATAAAAAGTTTAAACAATAAGGAAAGTTGAAATAAAAACATCACTCCAGTTCCCACTGTCAACAAATTTTCATTGAGTGCCTACTTTGTACACTGAACTAGACACTGAAGATCTAGCAGTGAATAACTCCAATAAATTTTCCTGCCCTCATGGTACTTATATTCTAGAGGGTCAAAAATCATATTTAACATTGGAATAAAAATCATCCCAGACATCTCTTTACACAAATATATACAAATGAGAGAATAGTTTGATAGAGAGAAGAAGTATGTTATAATGGGATGACACAACCTGTTTCAAATAAAAATATTAAAGTTAATTTTATTGGAATTTACCAAAGGTGAAAGGTCCTAATGTGACTGAAACAATTAACATCAGATAAATGTTTCTTGATCTCCAAAAGATATTAAGGTTTTTTTTAATCACTCTAGCTTGAGGAAATATTAAAATCATTGAGTTTGAAGTCATTGTGTATTTTTTTAATTCCTTGTTTTAATTTTAGCCATTTGTTGATTGACTCCCTAATAATAAATAGAGGAAACCAGCATGCTTAAAAGCTTCCTCCTGTCTCCTTTTTATCATCTCCCAATCCTATTGGTATTTATTCCATCAGTTTGAATAATATCTACCCTCTGTCCTCTGACATAATATCCACATTGCTTAGTCTTAGTTCTATATTTAAATGGATTTAATATTCACTAGAGTCCTTTTATCACAATTTCTCCATTCCTGAGTTGTATTGTAATTTTTTCTTTTTTTTTTTCTTTTTTTTTTCTTTTTTTGGTTTGGCTGGATTTATTTGAATCACAACTCTTCCCTGGGTCTCCAGCCTGCCAGCCCTACCTGCAGATTTGGACTTGCCAAACCTGCACAATTGTGTGAGCTAATTTATTTAAAAGTTCTCTCTCTTTCTCTTTTTATGTATATATCCTGTTGATTCTGTTTCTCTGGAGAATCCTGACTACTACAGTAGTAGGAATTCTTTCATTATTTTCTTCTTATAAATATTTCATGGTTATTCTCATATTCCAAATGAAATTAAAAGTTATCTTGTGAATTTCCATAAAAAATACTATTAGAATTTTTAATTGGATTACATTAAATTTGTATATTAATTTTTAAATAATTGTTACAAAAATTATTTTTTCCCTCCAGAAATAAGGCAAATCTTCCCAGTGATTCAGAGCTTTATGTATGTTGTTCCAAAAGTTTTGTAACTTTCTTAATAGAAATTATACATATTCTCTTCTTTACTTTTATTCTCAAATCATAAATATTTCAAGCATACTGTCAAATACGTAGAATAGTATAACAACCATATACTCAGAATTCAGATGTAAACAATATAAATGTATTCCCATGCTTGTTTTAAATTTTTATTTAAATAAATAAAACATTTGAATACACTTGCTACTCCTTTGGTGGTTGTCCCCAAATTCCATTTCCTTCACAACATTACTAATCACTAGTCTGAAGTTGATATTCCTTCTTACCCATATTTTTATGCTTTCTAGATAAATATGGGAGCCTAAACAATATGAAAATTAGTTTGTATGTTAAAATTTATATAAAAGGTTTGACATATTATATGTATTATCCTTTTGCAACTTGTTCTTTTGATTCAAAAATACATTTTTGAGAAATATCTGTATAGATACATATAGGTCTAGTTCACTTATTTAACTTGACCTGTATCATTCTATTCTGTAAATATTAAAAAATGTATTATTTGTTCATTAAGGGACAATTAGATTGTTTGCAGTGTTTTATGATCAATGTTGCATTGTGGACCTTATGCATATCTCCTTGTACACATGTGCAAGATTTCCTGTAGGATATAAAATAGATACCCAATTTCCAGTTTTTAGGATAAGAACATGTTCAGCTTTACTATATATTGACAAATTGCTCACCAATGCAGTTTGCCAAATAGGGTTGTTATCCAACCAAGCTTAAGTCAACTCGCCCATGCAATAAAGCCAATCTACTGACACTAGATTGTGGTGAAGGAAAGTGCAACATTTATTGCAGGGCACCAAGCAAGGAGTACAAGGAGCTAGTGCTTAAAAGACCCGAACTCTCCTGTGGCTTTCAGGGAAAGGTTTTTAAAGACAGGATAAGGGAGAGGGGTTGTGGGGTGCATGATCAGCTCGTGGACATTTTGATTGGTTAGTGGTGAGGTAGTCTGGAGTCAGTATCATCAGCCTTCTGGTTCCAACCCGTCTGGGGTCTACGTGCTTGTGGGCAGCACACAGTTAAATTCTTCCACCTTGTGGGGGTTTCAGTATCTGCAAAACAGCTCAGAGGACATGGCTCAGAATATTATCTATATCCCTTGAGGGGGAACTAAAGGTCTTGCTTGACTGTTTTCCTTTCTTTCTGCATTTTCTCATTTCTCTGATTAAAATTATTTTTTGGAACTTGGGGAAGGCCTAGGAGGCTAAAGTTTTTCTGCAAACAACAGACAGGTAGAGGAAATGGGGAGAGGCAGGGTCCTGTCCTGGGAAGGCCCCGTAGGGTCCTGCTCAGTTACAAGATGGCATTTGGCTGCATGTGTAAAAGAAACTAACTATAGCAACTGATATGTTTGCAATTCTCTTTGTCTTTATTCTTGGTGACAGGATAGTTGCCACAGCTTCAGCCATCATTTTTAAGTACAAATAAGGAAGTAGAGTGGATAGGGCAGAGACAGCAAAAGTTTGCACAGAACCACCACCAAAATATTTCTCCTTATGTCTCATTGGCCAGAAAAGTTTCACACAGAGCTGCTATCTGGAAGGATGGCTGAGAGAGGGGAAAAGTCATGTCTGGATCAGACTAGTCGTGAGTCATCATTGGGACCCTACCTCTTTTTGTTCTGGACAATATTGTGTGTTTATTCTTTAGGAAGAAAGGGATGAATATTGGATAGGCAGTTAGCAGTGTCTGCTATAGTAGTTGCTCAAATTCATGCTTTTATTAGCGACTTTTTGGTTGTTTGATTTGGGGGTATGTATGTGTGTGTGTGTTTTACATGCTAACACTTTAAGGCTTTTTTTTTCCTAGTTAATTCGAGTTTTGTATATCTGTTCTGTGTTATAGGTAAACTCAATTGTTCACACTGGCATTTTTCTGACACTAAAATAGTTGAGCATTTTTTCATATGTTTATTAGCCATCTGGGTCTCTTCTGTGAACAGTGTTTATGTCTCTTTTGTTATTCTTCATCTGTTTGAGGAGCTCTTTATGTAGTCTAGACATGAAGTATTTTATAAATTGTATACATTGTAAATAACAAGTCTGTGACTAGTCTTTCAATTTTATTTTGATGTCTTTATTGGAACATAGATTATTAATTTAATGTTATCTAATTGTCAATATTTTCATTTTTGTGCCTGGTTTATGAAATTCTTCCCTATCCTCAAGTCATAAATTCTCCTCTATTGTTCTAAAACTTTTAAAGTTTTGCTCTTTACATTTAAATTTCATTCATCTGGGTTATATTCTCAGAAATAGTGTAAAGCAGAGATTTTATTTTTTCCAATGTAGTAAACAGTTATCCCAGCATCATTTATTGAGTAGGGTTTTTTTGGTTGGTTTTTTGGGTTTTTTTTAGCCCTGAATTGTAATGTCATGCCTGTCATATACCAAGGTCTCACATATGTGTGTCTGTTCCTATCTCTGGGTTTTGTTTTATTGGTCTATAAATTTATTCATGAAACAAGAACACAGTTTTACTAATTTAACTTTAGGATATCAATATTTAGTAGGGCAATACCAGTGGCACATTTACGCATTGCATGGGAAAACATTAAGTCATTGTATAAACCATCGTACAAACAGCTGACATACAGATATTCTATTGATTTTGGTACCTTGCTCTTATATTCAGGAACTCTGCTTAACTGTCATATTAGTTCTAATTGTTTGGTTGTGGATATTATTGGATTTCTGTACAAATAATCTTCGAATAATAAATATTTGATTCTTCCTAATTCATACAACTGTTATTTCTTTCTTATTTTATTTCACTGGTTAGAAACTCCAGAGCAATGATGATTACTGGTGGAGATAATAGGTATTATTTGCTCATTCCTAATACTAATGGGAATGTTATAATGCTCAAACATTAATCCTGGGATAAACCATCCTCAACAATAATGTACTTTTTAAAATACTTGTTTGATTCAATTTTTCAACACTTTAAGATATTTGCTTCTGTAGTCATAACGGAGGTTAAGCTATCATTTTTCTTTCTCTTACTTGCTTTTCTAGTTCTGGTACCTAAAATACATTAACCCCATAAAAGCAGCTGTAGAATTTCCCTCTTTTTCTACTTTTTAAAAATTTTTCTGCACAAAAAAGGAATTTTTCTGTCCTCTGAAGTATTGGTAAAGCCTGCCTGTAAGATTTTCTGGACTTGGTGCCTTTATTTGCTATAGATTATTGTCTGCTAACTCACTTTCTCTGGTGGTTGTTTCATCAGATACAAGTTTATTCCTTTTGAGTTAATTTAGGTAATCTAAATTTTTATAGAAAATTTTCCATTTGAGTTAGTCTTAAAATTTTCTTTTATAAAATTTAACATATAATTTTCTTATGATCTTGGTATTTTAATTTGTACTATACCTGTAATTATTTTATTTCTATTCTTAATATTATTTATTAATGTCCTCTCTTTGCATTATTGGTCATTCTTTCTGATAGTCTTTTATTTTTATTACTCTTTGGGAAGATCCAGCTTTTGGTTTATTGATCAATGTACTTAGTCAAGGACCCAGTCATCTTTCTTCTTGTGGCATACAATCTTCATCATGTGGTCTCCACGGTCACCCCAAAATGGGAACAGAAAATGGAGGATGGGGCACATAATTATTTCTGTGTACCAGGACTAGAAGTGGCATAGGTCATTTCTGTCCACATCACCCCAACCCAAGTGTAAGACATCTGAGAAATGTATTTGAACTGCTGGTCTGGAAGAAAAGGAGAAAAGGAACGTTATGTGACCATTTCACTCTTAGTTCTACATGAAGAATATACTCATCTTCTCTCCAGGGAAGACAACCCAAAGTGCCTTCCAGTCAGTGCATTCTAAGTCCAAAATATCTGAGGAATGTGCAGTCTTCTCCAATACGTGACTATTTGGCTTCTCCTAAAATGGAATCCTATGAATGAAAGACAAGCTTATCTTCACCACCACTCCCAAACACACAAACACGCATCTAACATAAAATAATGGATCACAAACAGGATAACTGTGATAAAAACTCTGATCAGTATGGGGGAAAATGGAAGACATGTAGCAATACATAATGCATATCTGTCTTCAACAGCAAATCTCAAATATCACTGCAGAATGGAAGAGTCTGAAAGGTCACACATCAAAAGAGTTAATATATCAGACCTAGAAGTGGCAAATGTAATTGGATATATTCCATTGGCTAAAATTCAGCTACACTGTTCTAATAAAATTATAAGAAGCCTATGGAAGGATTTTAGCTGCGCACCAAAAAAGAAGAGAAGAAAATGAATATTGATAAGCTCCAGCAGTCCTTGTCTTCACAGTGAATTGATCCTTTTATCATTAAGTAGTCAGCTTCTTTAACCCTAATAGTGATATAGCTACAAAGTGTTTCTTCTAATATCAATATTACTCTGCCAGATTTATTTTGGTTTCTTTGTGTAACCTTTTTCACCCCATTATTATCACCTCATTACTTTCAATTTGCTGAGATTATTATATTTTAGGTGTGTTTCTTGGGAAAAAAAAGTATAGCTTAAACTTAGGTTTTCGAAAATCTAGTCTGAGAATCTCTGTATTTTTCAGGTGAAGATAATCCATTTTCAGTTTTACAAGTTTGGTGCTAGGAAACAAATATCTTCAAAGGATAAAACTGTCTTTTAAGATTTATTGCAAAATAAAGACAGTTATCAGGAAAAAAACCTAGTTTACCACTTGCAGACCCTCCTTAAAAGAAATGCTAAGGTATATGGGATGTAAGAAGCAATCTCTGTGTTTTAAAAAAACGTGGTAAATATGTTGATAAATCTTATTAAGCACTGTAAAAAATGACTAATCTTAGAGTGCTTAAAAACAAGGAGGACTTAAAATACAGTATAACTAAATATAGGAGTGGGATATCAAGCTTAAAATATTTCAAAGTAGTTGACTTTGGAGGGAACAGAAGAAAAATATTTGTGGAAACTGTGGGCTACAGGAATAGGTTTGGCAACTAGTAATAAAGAGAGAAGAAAGTCACAGGAGTATTTTTGGATGAAGCACTTTCTCTAGCAGGACATGAATCAAAGTAATTCTATAGTAAGGTAGGCTAACAGCTCTGAAGAAAGAACTCAAAGCGTACAATGGCTCAAACACAATAAAACTTTATTTTTCTCACAGTAAAACCGACCAAGACAGCTGCAGGTTCCTGGGTGGAGATGAAAGGGATTCTACTCCATGCAATCATTCAGGGACCCAGGCAGAAGAAGGCTTTTCCATATCTTCCACGTTGAGCATCAACATCTATCCAGTGAGGAGGAAAGGAGCATGTTGTGCCTTTCTCAATGCATCATAGCAGGAGGCAATGATGCTGTCGCGTCTCAAAGTAACATCATCAGTATGAGACGTGTCAGCATCATGAGCCTCCTGCTATGAGGCAATGAGAAGGGCACATCACTTCTGTGGTGAGCTTGCCAAAAATGCCTAATCTGAATGTAATCCTAAGGAGACGTCAGATAAACCCAAACTGAGTCACATTCTTCAAAATATGTGACTTGTACTCTTCAAAAGTGTCAAGGTCATCAAAGACAAGGATCTCTCAGATTGGAGGAGACCAAGGAGACATGACAACTAAATGTAATGTGTGATCAATTAATGACATTTTAATAAGATCTACAGATTAATTAATAGTTATTAATTTCCTGCTCTATAATCATCCTGTGATATTAACATTTGAACTATCTAGGTGAAGTAAACACAGAAATTCTTTGTAATATTTAATAATTTCTTATAATCCTGAAAATTTTTCAAAATGAAAAAAAAACTTTTAATGAATAAGCAAATTAAGTCCCATCATGCTTCCACACAGATGGACAGCTGTTGTCTGACATAAAAAGTTTTGTGAAGACCACTCAGGTGCCACTACTCTGTTTTTCATCCTATATCTAGAGTATCATTAGATTAGCTGTACCCGTGTGGTATTTTTTAATAACTAGGGTGACCCCTACCCTTTCTGGAGTGTAGCTAACACACACGTCTACCTGAGGATATAAGTGTTTAATCCCTAACAGTCCTGCAATAGCAGGCATCCAGATCACGAATCTAACGTGTTTGGAAGTTCCCACACTCTCTCAGTTATGCCTCCGGTATTCCTCTCAGACTCTTTAGTGTCTGGAGAGACAGGGAAGTCCAGTCTGCCTCCAAGCATTAGCTATAGAAGAGTGCAGTATAGAAGCTGGGTGACGTCTTGGGTTTTCTAATGCCTCAGATTCTAAGGTCGTATTGTCTCCAGCAATCTTGACTGGTCCTAATCCAGGATTATATTCAGTTAACAGAATTTTTACCTGAACTAATCAGGGTCCTTTGAGTTAAAGGACATGGAACAGTTGAGATTAGGGATAGAGTGGACCAGTGCTGTTGAGCCCAAGATGAAATGGGAACACATCGTTTTCTGTATAAGTGATACAAGCTCAGAGAGGAGGCAATAGTGAAGACTCTCAGGTGGAAAGGATGGGCCACAAGAAAAAAGTTGGCGACTTTTCTCATTTATTAAAAAAGAAAATCAGAAGTGTATTCTCTGATGGGGCACTTTGTCTAGGGTACTGAATTTAGTTAAGGTAAACTAAACTGACTAAGACCTGTAATAATTTGACCCCAAATTTATAATGGTTCAAACATAATGGAAATTTATTTCTCTCATACATAAACAGACCAAGGCGGCTGAAGATTTTTAGGTTGCATTGTGGTTTATTTGCCCCACCACAGTCATTCAGCACTTCAAACTGTAGCAGACTTTGCCTACTTCCACTTATGCCTTCCAAGATCATCCTTTAGCAAGTGAAAGAGGAAAGGAGAATGTAGGATCACATGGACCTGGTCTAAAAATGACACACCACACTTTCTTAGATTCCACTGGCTAGAATTCAGTCGTATGGACATACCTAAATGCAAGGAATGCTGGGTAGTGCTTAGTGGTTTGTCCTAGAATAAAAGGAAAAGGTCATAGTGAGCAGAGGTTGTGCCTGTGCCAAAGACTCCCATACACGCATATGCTTTGTAAACAACTAAATTTTTACCATTTCTTTCTAGGCGCTATATATATATATATCAGAGTCTTTGTTCTCTAGAAGACTACAGGGATTATAGATGTTGGGATACTGGAAGCATTCTGTTTACTCCTACTCTTCCTAAGGTATAGCTTTTTTTTTATGACAGATGGGGAGGAGGTCAAAGTACAAAATATGTGTAGTCCTTAAGAGAGTTGTCCTCTCTTAGAAGAACAGACCATGAGAGGGTATTGGTGCTTGCATTGGATTGCAAGCCCCCCAAAGTTGGTTCCTCTTCACTACCTTTTTCAAATTCATCCTTCCTATCCTTCTGTAATGAACTTGGATGTTGTGTGAAGTATTTTAAGCATCATGAAATCAATGTGAAGTATTCATCCCTTGCAAGATCCATCAGATTCCCTTTGTTTTGTAGCTGCTCCTTTTGATTTCTTTCAGTTGACACTAAGAGAGACAAAGCAAAGAAATTCATGCAAAGAAATTTCTATGAAAATGCAAACCCTTCACCACTTTTGGAAAGAAGATGAATACAATTTTTTAATAATGCTAACCTCCAAGCATTATCCTTATAAACGAAATACAGCGTGCTATAGTAAGAATACAGGCAAATTATGGGCTGTCTATATATTAAGATACTAAATGGAAACAAATTCATTTTTGCAACTATAGCCACTCTGTCTTGACTGTTCCATTCTTCAATCCAAAAGTGTATGGGATTCCAAAAGTGTATTGGATTCAGAATTAGAAGACTCAGTTCTAGTTCCTGTTCTGCCACTTAGTAACTTGAATTTTGGCAACCTAATTTCTCTATATAATGTATTCATCTGTAAAATGGGGATAACAAGAACTGCTTTGCCTCACCAGGATGTTATGAAGTAGAAATGAAATACAATATACGACAATTTTATAAATCACTATACAGATTACATTTTTACATGATCACTAATGGTCTTAGGATCAGAGTGACAAGGATCTGATCCAGGGTGTTTTCTTATTTCTGACATTACCTCATGCTCTTGGCCATGGTTGTTGACCTTCAGGGCATTGTGCCAGAGATACCTTTTTGTGTTTTTATTCCGTTCCTGGTTTCCTGCTAGGATGTGTTTTTTTACTTCTGTTTTTTAAGCAAAATTTCATTCTTTAGCAAATGCACTTCAGTTGATTGTAGTTTTTATTTTTATACTACCAGAGCTCTGTCATTTGTAAATCTATTTTATTAAATTTAAAAATCAACTCATTTCAAAATGATTAAATAATTTTAAAAGACTAATAGAAATACTCCAAAGGTTTTGCAAAAAAAAAAGGAAATCCATTGCTGCATCTTAATTACAAAAAATTTTTGACAAAATTTGGTTAATATGAAAAGAAAACATTATAATGAAGGAAATGACTAAATTTCATATGATCAATGGTAATACATAAAAATATGTACATATATCTAATTATTTATTATAAGGAAAAAAATATATGAAAAAGCAGTAAGTTTTCCATGCCCACAAATGTTCCTTTATTTTCAGATCACTGCTGCAAAGTTACTGGTTTACTCAGACTTTCCCTAGGAAACAGTCACCATCTGCCTGATTAGTCTGTTTCCTTGGTATCCTGCCCATTCTAGCTATTTAAGTTTCTGCTCTATTTCGAGAAATGTACTCATTAGGATGGTCACATCTGTTATCATTTGAAAAGAAGTACACATATTCAAAAAACATATAATAGAGTCTTGATATTTTATTAACTATAAACAGGAAAATCTCCTTTCAACTATCTTACCCTTAAGTGCTAACAAAGGATGACATGATCTCTAAGGTCCCTCTCTCAAATTCCATGAATCTGAAATAAAAAAGGAGTGCTCAAATAGTAAAATGACAACTTATACATTTTCATTACGTACATATTTATAAGCACATTAAAAAATATCATCTATTAAAGTTATTTGACTGAATACTAGCAGAGAATAACATGTAAAACATTTATATTGGCCTATTCTGATGACAATTTATATCTGCTTATCTCCTAAAGCTTCTGAAATGGTAACATACTAGTATCTTACATATATATATATATATATATATATATATATCCTAAACTTTCTAGAAATGTATGCTTCACATGCTTCATGTGATATGATATTTTTATATTGTTTTCCTCTAATGTGTCCCATGTAATTGGTCACATAGTAAATATCTGACTCTTAGTTAGAATTCTTAGATGACCTTCCAAGATTCCCGGCCCCTGATGTACACATATCTTCTTCCACTTATTCAGTCAAAAACCATGTGTTGGTTTGAAGGGATTTTACAGATGTAATTAATGTCCCAAATCAATTGACTTTAAGATAGGGAAACCACCCTGGTGGGCTGGACCTGATCATATGAGTCTTTAATAACAGAGTTTTCTCTGCTGATCACAGAAGAGGAAGTCAGAGAGACACATTTTGACTGGTCTACAAGATGGCAAAAGCCAGCTGTGCATAAGGCCATGTAGCAGGGAATGGTGGGCAGCTTCTAGGAGCTAAGAGCAGCCCACAGCTGAAGGCCAGCAAGAAAGCAGGGTCCTCAGTCCTGCCACCACAAGGGGTTGAATTCTGTCAACAACCTGAATGAGCTTGGATGGGAACCTGAGCCCCAGATATGAAGTGCAGGCTCAGGCAACACCTTGACTTCAGCCCAGTGAGACCCTAAGCAGAGAATCCTGTCATGTCGTGCCTGGACTTCTGACCTACAGAACTTACAAGTTCCCTTTGATCTGGCCACTCTTATGACCTCCTTTTTTTTTTTAATCAAGAAAGAAGATCTACCACCCTTGGCAGATATATTTTGAGCAACTTTATATGTAGTAATTGGGAAGAAAAGTCAAAGAACATGTTATGAAAGTGACAGCATGGTACAATGAAAAACATTAATAAAACATCAAGGCAGAAAGAAGAGTTGCTAAACAACATTCTGATAGGGGTATGTTTCCCCTTGTCTTGGCCACTGATTACGAGAAGATTTTCTTAATTGAATTATTTAAATATAACAATACCTGGTTGAGTTCTTTAACTGTGATGTTTTTTGTTTTTTGTTTTTTTGGCTGTGTTGGGTCTTCGTTGCTGTGCACAGGCTTTCTCTAGTTGTGGTGAGCGGGGGCTACTCTTCGTTGTGGTGTACAGGCTTCTCATTGCAGTGGCTTCTCTTGTTGCAGAGCATGGGCTCTAGGCTGCACAGGCTTCAGTAGTTGTGGCACACGGGCTCAGTAGTTGTGGCTCGCAGGCTCTAGAGCACAGGCTCAGTAATTGTGGTGCGTGGGCTTAGTTGCTCCTTGGCATGTGGGATTTTCCTGGACCAGGGATGGAACCCGTGTCCCCCTGCATTGGCAGGTGGATTCCTAACCACTGCACCATCAGGGAAGTCCTACCTGTGATTGTTTTAAAGGAAAAAAAGATTTGTTAAGGATTTCTATTCTATACAGAATAATACTTATATTCCATTAAACAGTTAATATAAGTGTATATATATATATATATATATATATATATACTTTATTTAACAGTATATATATATATGAATAAAGCATATTGACTATAAAGGCTAGTCAATGGGGTCCTCATCAATAAAATACTGAAAGCTATCATTAAGGACAGGTAAAAAATAAATTTTGTTCTGGTCTCTAAATTTCTCTTTTTGTACCATTGGTCTTCCATTGTTTCACTTTCAGTTAACTTCCTATCTTGATCCTATCTTTCATTATACAGAAATACAAACTGCTCTGGTTTTATTAGAATAAGTTCAGTAGTTGAAGAAAGAGTGTTTGGGGTATAACCGGAGCTGTTATTCAGTTATTTATGCTCTATTTAACAATATCTGTTCTGATCGGTTGCCATCCATGCATTACTAGTAGTTAAATATATTGACTGCAGTTACTTGGATATTAGTACCTTCAAATAAGCCTGGCCTAAAAAGGTAAGTTATGAAAATAATATGACATACATGAAAGTACTTTGAAAAAAGTTAAAAATATCATGTAAAACAAGATATTACTATTATTGCATTTAAATGTATTATGTTGTCCCATAGTACCAGAAAACGTACTTACCTTTCACTTTGTGGAAGTCTAGGATTAAAACAGCCTTGCTTTAGAGATTCGGAAATGGAACTAAAATATCCCTGTCATGATATCAGAACAAAGTGGACATAAAGGCAAGAAGTATTGTTAGAGATAAAGAGGAAATTTTATAACAATAAAGGGGTTCATCCACCGGAAAAATACCATAATTCTAAATCTGTATGCACCTAAGAATATATATTTAAAATATATGCAGCAAAAATTGACAAATCTCAGAGGAGAAATATACAAAGCCACAAACATAATAGGATACTAATAAAACTCTCTCAAGAGTCAATAAAAAGAGAAGATAGACTATCACTGTGGGTATAGAAAATTTAAACAACACAATGAACAAATTTGAGCTAATCAGCATAGATAGAGCACTGCATCCAACAATGTCAGAATACAAATTCTTTTCAAGTGCCTATGAAATAAAATAAATAAAAGGCACAAAGATCATGAATAAATAAAACTGCCATTGTTTGCAGATATGATTGTGTACACAGAATATCCAAAAGACAACATACCAAAATTAATCTCAGATGAATTGTAGAGCTAAATGTGAAAGATAAATTATAAAGCTTCTAGAAGAAAACATAGAAGAATATCTTCATGTCTTTGGAGTAGGCAAAGGTTTCTTAAATGGGACACAAAAGATGATAAACTAAAAGGAAAAAAGATGTTTGGCCGTCTTTAAAGCCTAAAATTTTTATTTACCAAAAGACACCATTAAGAAAGTAAAAAGGCAAGCTATAGCATGGAAAAATGTATTTGCTGTTTATATGTTTAACAAATACCTCATATCTAGAATACATAAAGAACGTATACAAATAAAAAAGAAAATGATAATCCAATTGGTAACTGAGCAAAAGACTTAATAAAGCACTTCACCAAAAATAGCCAATAAAATGTGAAGAAGGTAAACAACTTAAATATTTGTCAGGGTAATGCAAATTAAAACCATAAAGTGACAACACTCTGTGTCACCAACATTGTTAAAATTACAAAGAGACAATATCAAGTGCTGGTGAGGATGCAGAACAACTGGAACACATACATGCTGTTAAGAGTGTAAACTGGAGCAACCACTTTAGAAATGTTTGGCAGCATCTACTAAAGCTGAATATATGCATACCATATGTTCTAGGAATTTCACATCTTGGCATAAACTCAACAGAAATGTATATACATGTTCAACAAAAGACATGGGTAAAATGTAACATCACTATCTATAATAGCCAGAAACTGGAAACAAGCCAAATGTCCATCTACAGTGGAATCCATAATTGTATGTTCATACCATAGAATAATATATGGCAATAAAAATGAATGAACTACAACTACAACAACATAAATGAATATCACAAACAAAATGCTGAGTAAAATAATCCAGATATTAAAGAGAATATACTCTATGATTCTATTGATACAAGTGTAAAACAGGCAAAATGAATCTGTGGTGTTGCATTCAAGTTAGTGGTTACCACTGGGATAAAGGGTGTAGGAACTGGAAAGGGGTTTCTAAGATTCTATCATTATTCTATTTATTGACCTTGTCACAGGTTACTTGGGAGTGCTCATTCTGTGAAAGTCAACTGAGCAGTACAGTTATTTGTATACTTCTATGCATATGTTATATGTCAGTAATATTTTATTAAAAAGCAAAACTAAAGCACCATCCGTCTCACCAGCAAAAAAACCTCAACAGAATAGCACTTCACTTACCTGTCTCTATGTACCTGAAAATGTAGATTAACTGAAAATTAAACTTAAAATCTTGTTAAGCTGGGAAATGCAAATCAAAACCACAGTAAGATATCATTCTCACACCAGTCAGAATGGTTATCATCAAAAAGAACCCAAAGAACAAATGTTGGTGAGGGTGTGGAGAAAAAAGAACCTTCATACACTACTTGTGGGGGGAATGTAAATTGATGCAGCCACTGCGGGAAAAACATTATGGAGGTTTCTCAAAAAACTAAAAATAGAACTATGTGTAACCATGCAATTCCACTCCTGAGTATATATCCCCAAAAAACAAAACAAAACAAAAAAACCCCACTAATTTAAAAAGATACACATACCCCAGTGTTCATAGCAGCATTATTTACAATTGCCAAAATATGGAAGCAATCTAAGTGTCCAACAGATGAATGGATAAAGAAGATGTGGTACATATATACAATGGACTACTACTCAGCCATTAAAAAAGAATGAAACTTTGCCATTTGTAACATGGATGGACTTGGAGGGCATTATGCTAAGTGAAATAAGCCAGACAGAGGAATACAAATACTGTATGATATCCCTTACATGTGGAATCTAAAAAATAAAACAAACTAGTGAATATAGCAAAAAAGAAACAGACCCACAGATATAGAGAACAAACTAGTGGTTACCAGTGGGGAGAGGAGAGCAGCGAGGGGAAATATAGTGGTAGGGGATTAAGAGGTACAAACTGTTAGGTATAAAATAAGCTACAAGGATATGTCGTACAACACAGGGAATATAGCCAATATTTTATAATAACTATAAATGGAGTATAACCTTTAAAAATGGTGAGTCACTATATTGTACACCTGTAACTTATATAATATTGTACAACTATATACTTCAATAAAAAATAAAAATAATAAAAAATTAAAATATACTCAATAACTATTAGAAAATTGTTTAAAAGATTGTTAAGCCTATTGCTAAAACTTCAGATAAAACTATATAAGCACTAAATATTCATTTGAAATCAAAAAGCATGCTACTGATCTATAGATATTACACATATACACACAAACATTTTCACTCCTTTGTAGTACCAAAGATGATTGTTTATAACTAATTAATATCTGGACATTAATTTATACTTTAAACATGTGACTAAAGGTATTATCAATCAAATTATGTGATTAACAAATATTGAGGAGAAGGTTATGGTTTGTCGGTGATAATTAATCTTCTAATAGGATGTTCTAAAAAATTAAAATGATAGTAATCCAGAGGCAATTCAACTACTAATCTATGCCAGAGGCCATAAAGTCTAAGGTTTGGATAATTAAGGACAAAGAAATATATAAACTGGGGTAATCAGTGCCCCAAAATTTCAAAAGTAGGATAATGATACTAACATTTAATATGCAAGATAAAGAAGCTGGTGGATTATAATAGGGTTATAGGTCCTGTGTTAGTTTTCTATTATTGCATAACGAATTGTCACAAATTTTGTAGCTTAAAAAAGGCACAAACTTTTTGTCATGGTTTCCGTGGGTCAGAAGTCAAGGTATGAGTTAACTGCATCCTCAACTCAGGCTCTCACCTGGGTGTCAGATGGAGTTCTGATCACATATAAAGCTCTGGAATCCTCTTCCAAGCTCACTGGTTATTGGCAGAATTCATTTTCTTGCCATTGCAGGACCGAGTTCCCTGCTTTTTTGCTGGCTGTCAGCTGGGACCTGTTCTCAGCTTCTAGAGGCTGCCCACCGTTCCCTACCACATGGTTGTCTCCACAATATGGCAAATCTTCAAGGTCAGAAGGAGAATTTGTCCCTTCAGTCAGCTTAGGTGGAGTCGTATATAATATAACCTAATCAAGGGAGTAAATATCTTGTCATATTCATAGGTCCTGCCCATACTCGAGAGGAGGGTCTGTATACCAGGGAGAGTGGATCCTAAGGTTCGTTTTAGAATCCTGCTTACATAGGCGCACATTAATCACATATGAATTTCCAATATAAGGAGCAAATTTAATAAGCCACTCTGTCATGATGTGAAGATTAGAAAAGAATGTGAGAGACATATTTAAAGAAGGAGGAAGAGGAGGAGAAACAGTGATGGCTCAAAGTTAAAAACTACATAGATAAAACAACGCAAACATAAAATGATATAAATTGAACATTATTGTCCTAAAGTACAGTATACAATTTTAAAATGAAAAGAAACCCATTTGGGTTACCAATATTTGTACTTTTTACCCTAAAATAGTTCGTTTTAAGAGAAGTAACCCATACAAGGATGTTTTTTAATTTTTTTAATATCTTACAAAAAGAATAATTCTAGAGATCATTCACAAAAAAATAGGACGAATTTTGTTGTAGCTAACATATCTGTGAAACATAAACTGTCATTGAATTTGTTTAATAACTACAAGCATTTACACATATCTTAAATTGTAGTCAACATTTCTAAAATAAAATGCAACATTTTCTTCCCTGAAACTCCTGTTCCTTCCTAATTTATCTATTTCCATTCATGGCATCACCATCCTCCCAGTCACTAATAATAGAAACTGCAAAGTTATCTTCCATGCCCTTCCCTACCTTATCCCCATAACAAATAGAGTCAGTACGTTATATCATTCCCCTCATTCATTAAATAAACATTTACCAAGGACCTGCTGTCTTTAGGCACCATGCCAGGCATCAAAATTGGCACAATGAGTAAGTCATAACTCCTGCTACTAGGACCTCAGGGCCCAGTATAGTGGTTTTACAATGTTTCCTTTAATTCCCATTGTCCCTGCGCCTGATTTATGTCAAAAACCTCCAGACTAGTTGCCTTGCCTCTAAATTCTCCTTTTATCTAGTTTGCTCTGCATACTGCTGCCAGATGAATCATTCATTCATTCAGTGACCCCTCTGTTAGGCACCTGTCTAAATGCGAAGACTACAGCAGTGAAGAAGACAGACAAAGTCCCTGCCCTCAGGGAGCATATGTTCTAGCAAGTAGGAGGATACATATGTAAAAGAGTGTATCATTTAATATCAGAGAGCCACAATTACTCTATAGGGTCTCCTTCACTGTGTCACCCCATCTCAATCTTCATGTGCTTTTAATGCTTAAAAAATAAGTCCTTAACTTTTAGGACCTTCCTCAATGTGCTTTTTCCTCCTTTTCACTGCTCCTTTTTACAAATCATCCCCTTTAGTTAGGCTAGCCTTCTGACTTCATTTTACAGTTTACAAGCCCATGCCTACATTTCCTCCCTCTCTTCTGGCTTCCTTCTTCCCTCTACCTAATTCTACCTAAACATTCTCTCATTCATTACAAAATCTTTCCTGACTGATTCAACTCAAGGTGCTTTCCCTCTTCTGACCTACCCATAGTATTAAAGCTCATATTTTCTGGTAATATTGTTAGTTGCTTTTTTGCAGGTATATATGTTTCATATTTCCACCAGGTCTCCATCTCCTTTAGGGTAAGAACTGTTTCTTTTGTGTCTCAGAATCTTCAATACTAATTTTGTTGAAGATACAAATGAACATTTCTGTCTTTCAGAATTAATCTCCTATCAAATACATAGTCCCTTTAGACAGTAGTCATTGTCAGATAATTAAATCATTTATATATAATTTTTCCTCACAAAAATGGAGGGGTACTTCATGTAAAGAAAACAATTACAATCACTAATACAAAAATAAGAAATTTGTGGGAAAAAAGTCTTGAAAAATTCCTATAGAAAGTCTATAAAAATAACAAGACCTCTGTGTCCAACCTATTTTTTGTATTCCCCAGAGTGCATTCTTTCCAGAATTTTGTCATCTCCAAAGCACCATCACTTTGACACCCTAGTCACTCACCCCATAATAACTAGCTATATTGAGCACTAACTATGCTCCAGACACTGTTCTAAGCATTTTATGAATAGTCTTCAAATCTTACACTTATCCTAAGATATCCACTATTACCGCCAAGTCACATAAAGACAGACTTCTGTTACCAGCAATATGGCAATCTATATCTGAAAAACCTCCAAACGAACACACCAAAAAATGCTTGATAAAATATAAGAAACCTCCTTTTAAACACATAACTGAGCTTGCAACAAAGTAGAGGAAATCCCTAGAGGTCAAACGTGAAGAGAAAACTAAAAACTATAGCTCAAAGTGTGAACTGATGGTGGGGTTGTCTGAGGGAGGACACAGGAATGGTTCTCACTCACTATAACATAGATATGGGGGGGACAAGGATTGGGCCAGGCAGGGTTGGGGGTTAGAACTGATCCTCTGCAAAAAGATGGACTCACGGCCATCCAGGGAAAGGGTGATGTAGAAAAAATTAACCCAGTAACACTAAGAGACAGAAAAGCATGTCATCTCCCTGCATTCTGCTTGAGAAAATAGCCTCCCCAGAATTTACCTCAGAATAGCACTCAGATTTGAGATTAGAATTTTTACTCTCTGTAGGGCCTGGAAAACTTTAAGCCAAGAAATTCCCAGCCTCAGTGCCAACTCCCTGCCTCTTATTTGTCTAAGGTCCACTCTCCTCTCCCTGTGTGTCCATTAATATCAAAGCTAATAATACTCATAGGGGGACTTGCAGAAGCAAACACCGAATCAGTCTATAAAATTTCTCTATCCTTGGTAATATTCTTTGCTTGGAATCTATTTTATCTGGTATTAACATAGCCACTCCAACCTTCTTTCCTTTGGTTAGTGTTAGCATTGTATACATTTTTTTCTGTCCTTTTACCTTAAAACTGTCTTGTTATTTAAAGTGGGCTTTTTGTAGATAGTGCATAGTTAGGTCTTGCTTTTTATCCAATCTGTCAATCTCTGCCTTTTATTGTAATTAGGTTTCTTAGAGTTGAGGAGACTCTACAGGTCTCTAGAACTCTCTCTCTATGCAGCTCTCTCCTCGATACTGTGCTGTATAAATTCCAGTCTCCTTGGCCTTTCACATTCCCAGTTCCACCTCTTTACCTCAAAAAACTGCCAGGCTCCTCTTGTGTGACCTTTCTCTGGAAGCCTTCTTAATTGTGGAGCTCACCTCATTCATTTCCTATCTCTCAGAGGTCATTGTCTTTGTTCTTAATGTCTGTTGTCTTTAAAAACTGTTGCTCCATATATTTTGTCCAGAATTTTAGTTGTTTCAGGCAGGAGGATAAATATAGTCCCTGTTACTTCATCTTGCCTACATGTAAAAATACAAACTATTCTAAAAGCATAAGCATAGATATGGGGGGGACAAGGATTGGGCCAGGCAGGGTGTATCCATGGTAGAAGGACACACCATGTAGGATTACCACAAATAAAGTTCTCATTACGATGCACTCACAATCCAAAATTACAAAACACATGAGGAAATAATCCATCATGTGTTAGTCAACACACACAAGAAATAGCATGCTTATATCCCAACAACTTTAGAAAGTAGAATTATTAGATATTGACTACAACTTAAGTATGTTTCAAATAATTCATGATTTTTTTAAGTAGAAAAAATGACATTCTCAAACTGTATCAGGCAATTTTGAAAAAATACCAAGTGGAACTTCTAGAACTAAAAAATATAGTAATTTTAGTTATATATATAGAAATAGAAGTTTGTTAAGTTTGATTTGCTTAAAATCATCCTACTTGTATATGGTGAATCTGAAAACAATGCCTGTGATCTTTTTATTATACTGAATCCTGAGTTTAGTGGGAAAATGAGTGAGCAAAGAGGGCTTTCCATATATAATGTCTCCTTCCAGTCTTTTGATTTTATATTAACTAATATTTGAGTCATTGATAATGAAATTAACATAACAATGGTGGCCTTAAAAAGCAGCATTAACACACGTGCTTTAGGCTAATATGAGTGAAGCTCATTTTATAGAACTGAAACTTGAATAAAACTGGGACTACCTTATTTCAACTTCAGACCCATATCAACTTGGAAACACATCCAAAATAAATGTAGATGTAACTCTAAAAGCAAATTATGCATATTCTGATCACCCTTCAAAGGTTCATTATAACCTTCTTTACACATGTTGCTTTCCCCCAAACTACTTTCTCTGCCTAATAAAATGAAACAAGCAACAATAACAAAACACAACTCTGCTCCCCTCCGTATTGTTTTCTCTCCTGTCTATTCCTTCATTATGATGCCATTTCTTTATTATATAAAATCTTATTCCAGTTCCTCTCATTTACATCTTTGTGACATACTTGAAAACAATTTTGATGTTTACTTTTTGATTTTACTTGGTCCCTTCTACCCCACTGTCTCCCTTTTTTTTGTTGTTTTCTTAGAGATGAAAATAAACATTATTTAGCTTTTGCTTTGAATCACGCACAGGAGGGATTTGGCTTAGCAACAAACCATACCACATTCAATAACCCTTGCCTCTTGTTCTTTTAATTAACATTTTTGCAGAAGTGAATCCTGGTAAAAATGAAGCTATATGATTAGAAAAATTTGAGTGAGAATTCACTACAAGCGTGGCTTTAATGTACATCATGCTATCTGTCTTAGCTCATTTCAAATCAAAGAGTATTTGAATCTTAGAATTGAAATGGAACTTAGAGGATATATATATATATATATGTGTGTGTGTGTGTGTGTGTGTGTGTGTGTGTTACTTGCTTTATTTATTTTGGTTCTTAACTAATCTAAATGCCATGCTGATTTTATTTTAGATTCTCAATTTGCCTTAACGAGTCAAATGTATAGTGAAGAGAAAGACCTAAAAGAAATAATAAGTAGCTACAAAACTATGACATAATATCCTGAAAGTTGGGGTGTGATATTGACTCATAGCATCTAGTCAGTCATACTGATGGAGTGTTGTAATGTAACCTCAGTGTAATGAAAAGACCTTGTGTTTTCAAGAACGTTTGGTAGATGTCTTCAGATCCATTTTGTACTGTCCTCCTTTCAGGCTTTTCCTTCTTCTGGGCTGGGCAAGTGTTATTTCCAAATGCTTGGGAAATGATAAATTTTTTTTTTTTTTTTTTTTTTTTTTGCGGTACGCGGGCCTCTCACTGTTGTGGCCTCTACCGTTGCGGAGCACAGGCTCCGGACGCGCAGGCTCAGCGGCCATGGCTCACCGGCCCAGCCGCTCTGCGGCATGTGGGATCTTCCCAGACCGGGGCACGAACCCGTGTCCCCTGCATCGGCAGGCGGACTCTCAACCACTGCGCCACCAGGGAAGCCCGATAATTTTTTTATTTCAGTTGTTGGTTGATATGAGTGCATCTCTCTGAGGTGAGCCCTTCTCAGCTCTTGCTGGAACCGCCTCCCCCATTGTTCTAAGGATCTTTATACAAAGTGAGTTATAAATGACTAATCGAAGTTTAAAATGTTACAGTTTTTTATTCTATTTCTATGGAACTTTTCAGTTGTACATCAAAGTAGAATGAATAGGATGATAAACCTCCAAGTACCATCATCACCTAGCTTCAACAAGTATTCACGTTTTGCCAATTTTATAAAAAATTATGTTTTCTCAAATCTATTTATAAAGATGCATAATATTTTAAAGGATCTCTTCCTATAATCTATGTGCCTAACTTAGATCAAAACTGTAAATGGGGGGCTTCCCTGGTGGCGCAGTGGTTGAGAGTCCGCCTGCCGATGCAGGGGACACGGGTTCGTGCCCTGGTCCGGGAAGATCCCACATGCCACGTAGCGGGTGGGCCTGTGAGCCATGGCCGCTGGGCCTGCGCGTCCGGAGCCTGTGCCCCGCAACGGGAGAGGCCACAACAGTGAGAGGCCCGCGTACCGCAAAAAACAAAACAAAACAAAACAAAACTGTAAATGGTTGTATTCCATCTGTAAAGAGAATCGTGATCCACTCAGAGGAAAAGGGGATGCATGAAGCATATCTCCACTACAGAAAGCAGTGAGTGATTCCTTCTTTTGTTAAAAAATACAGTGTTTAACTACAAAAAGCCCCTGTTTAATTTTCAAAAAGTGCAGTGCCAGAAATCTTTTTGACACACACAAAAATTTTCAACAAAATTTTGGATAAATCAATATATTTCACATATATTTATGGAAGTTTCTCTTTTCCTCCTTGGTATTTTCACTCTAAAGTGGATGTTTGTATGAGGTGGAAGAAGGAAGAGGCATTTTGAGAAGGTCGATTTTGATCTCCCATTATCCAAACTTTTAAATATAATAAAAGCTTTCCCGAATGCCAAAGATAATTATAATATGAGAGGCTTATTGGTACTTCCTCTTTTTAATAATACCTCACTCTGAGAATCAAAGATGTTTTTAAAGCAGCGTAGGTGTGTAATGGGAGAAAAAGCAGACAGTAATAAGTGCAGAAAAAGGAGGAAGTTATATTTAGAGAGAGAGAGAGAAAAAAAAGGTGGATGACTACTTTACTCCTTATTCCAAAACAAATTCCAGATGAATTAAAGATTTGAACAACACAGAAACTGAAACCATAAAAGCACCGGAAGATAACTTGGGAGAATTTCTAAAAATAGTCTTATAATGAAGGAGGTTTTTTTAACAATGACAAAAATCTAGAAGCCATAAAGAAACCCATATGGATCACGTGGCTGTGTTTAGTTGTAAGGGTGTGTGGGAATTAAGTTTCTGTCAAATGGGAACAGGGTTGTTAAAGACTGCTTGGAGCAGTTAGGATTCATTGCTCAAGAGGGCTCATTGCTCTTCTGAAGAATTCATGATTCAGTTAGCAGGAAAGGAGGTGGGAAGAGGTTTGTGGATAAATAACTAACAGGATCTGCCATAATCACTGTGTCCATTCCCTGCAGAATCCTTAAATTTTGTCATAATATTTCCTGATCTTATCTTCTCCTAATATTTTAATTACAGAGGTAAAAATAAATGCTACTGTATCAAAAAATTAATCAAAAATATAAGTTATAAAATATGTGCTATGATAGAATATGAGACTAACATAAAAGTTTTAGATAAGTACTAATGTTATAACATGGAACAATGGAAGTCTTAATTAAAGAAAATATATTTACCTAGTCTGTATAAAATGAAAGAAAATGTTAATATTTTATCAACTTAACCAAAATTTCAAATCAATTTAAAAATAAAAATACTTACTATAAGGAAGAGCAAATTGTTTCAGATCAAAATGAATTACAGAAAAGTAATTCCTTTAATAAATCTCAGAACTCTTCTTCACATCAGATGAATAATATAATATGAAACTTTTATAGCTGAAAAATATAGAAAAGAAAACAAGTATAACCATATAATCTTCCAATAATTATTTAACTAGTTAAATTTATTCCTGTGATGTTATAATGATTGGTTTAGTAGAACATTTTATAAAGCTAAATATATTTACATCATCTAAGAACAAAGATTATATAAGCAGCATATTGTCCATGACTTCAGTCAGAAAGCTCAGGAAATAAGCTCATCAATATATAATGCATTTAAGAAACTTCAGGCCAAAATCATCTCATGGTTTGGTTAATGCCAAGTCTTAAAATTCTGTTTATTTTACTTGAAGAAAGCACAATTTTAAACAAATCAGACTATGTGAATAAGTCATAAATTTTTAACTACTAGGAAAATAACATGGCACTGTATTTTTCAACCTACTATGTTTGTTTTGATTTTTCAGCAAAAAAATTCTTGAGATTTTCTGGTTTGTTCAAGCATTCCAAAAAGTATAGAAATTTAATGGATATCCTTTTTATTAGGTAAGACATAAAAAGTATTTATACCAAATATCAAAGTACAAATTCAGAAACCCTCAATAGCTTTAGGACTTATTAATAAACAAAGTGAATGGAGATATGGCAAAATTGAAAACATAAAATCAGTTTGAAAACCAAGGTCTAAAAGAACAAAACAATCTAGATTCCAAACAAAAATTAATTATCTATGGTATCTATTACGATTGCTCAAAATCTGTAGAAAATTAATGCATCTTGACCTACCAATGGCTCTGTAGACAGTTATGTAGATAAATCAGATTTTAAAGCCTTTTCATTCTTCAATAATCTTCATAATCTTATGGAAGATATTTTTTGTTATTCTATATGGTAACAAAAGCTCATTTATAATTCAGATTTTAGGCTATATAAAGTTGCAGCATTCTCAATCCATTAACATAATCCTAAATCACCATTACTTTTCACTATATTTGATTCTCTTCATTATAAGCCCATCACCTTTATCAGTCAACTTTGCTTCAAGAACAAATGATCCTAGTAATCTGTTACTTAAAATAACAATGGCTTATTTCTTGCTCACATTACATGTTGGCCAACAAGTTTGCCTGTAGTTATACTCCATGTATATTTTCTTATTCATATTCTGGGACCTCGACTGGAGGAACAGTCTCTGGGTAGAACACTCTGTTCTTATTGGCAATGAGAAAGAGCAAGATTGTTGGCAGAAATATCCAGTGGTATGTGTCGCTTCTGTTTACACATCATTGGCCAAGGCAAATCACATGACCAAACCTGACAGTGGGTCAGGAAACTATACTTCACTGAGCAGGGGGCACTGCAAGTCCCAGGGCAATGAGTAGGGACACATAATCCCTCTTACAGATAAGCAGGGAGCAACTCAGGAGGAATATAATCTACCAGTCCTATCCTCTTAGGCTTAATATATTGGAGTCATTAAAAAAAAAGGAAAAGAAAAGCCTTTGTCTTCTTTGCTTCTCACACCCAGTCAGTTACAAACTCTCTTTAATTCTTCCCCTGGAGTATTGCTTGATTCGGAGATCATCCTAATAAGGATCTATAATCCAAGACAAGTTAGAGAATACTAAATGGGAGCATGGTTGCTTTGAATGGACTCCAACAAATAGCTTCATAAAAATTACATCTTGGTCTACTGAAAGAATTTACAGATGTGATAATGGATTCCCTGATAAGCTGAATGAGTTGTTGTAATGATTACAAGAGAAACCAGAAGATAGATGTTGGATATATGTTCTGATTAGAAGAGTACTGTAGTATAGGGTGACTTGGCAAGTAGTTTAAACTTGGGAGCTTTGGTTTTCTTATTTACTTAATGGGAATAGTATTATTTCCATAAGTTCACTGACAGGATTAAATGAGATGAGATGTAATACAGAGTAGAATTTTAAAATATTAGCTCTTCCCTCTATTAAAAAAAAAAAGTTTCCAGAAATGCGTAATAAATATATCAGTGCCTAACAAAACTTTAGAAAACATCATTAACCAATTGTCTTGAGTTTAGAATGAAAACAATGATTAGTTATGTTCACCAAGAAGAAATTCATAACAAAATATATGAAGCTCTCCTTTGTTTTATTTTGGTTTTTTTTTTTGATAAAGTTATTAAATTGATAGATGGAAAAATGCTATAGACATTCTTTTTGAAATTAAAAGGTATTTTTCAAAATCACTTGTAATATACATAGAAATAAGATAAAGGTAGGTTAAGAGGATTTATTGCTTGTTGAAAAAATACTCCTAAATAGTATTTAAAAATGGATTCATGTCCACACAGAGAGGTTTCTGCTTTGTAGTCTTTCATTGTATTATTGATTTGGATTTGAGTGATGATATACATGATTTGCTTTTCACATATTTGGACACTGTTCCTGCCATAGTTCTCCAGAGAAACAGAACTAATATAAAATAGAAAGATGACAGTTATATAGATAGATAAATAGATAGATAGAAAGATAGATAAATAGACCTAGATATCTATCTATATCTCTCCAAAGAGATCTCTCTATAAATCTGTATTTATCTCTATCTATATAAGATATATGATGTGATATGATATATATGATGTATATATGTGTGTGTGTGTGTGTATATATATATATATATATATATATATATATCTCAGAGAGAGGGATTGAGATTTTATTTTTAGGAATTTCCTTACATAATTGTGGAGAAGGCAAGCTAAAAATCTATAGGACAGGTCAGCAAGCTGGAAACTTGATAGGGGCTGACAGTACAGTCTTGAGGCAGAATTTCTTCATCAACAAATCTGTTTTTGCTCTTAAAGCCTTAAGCTGATTGGATGAGGCCTACTCACATTAAGAGTACTCTTCTTTATTTATAGTCAGCTGTTAACCACATCTTCAGAATTCCTTCACAGCAACACCTAGACAGTATTTAAATAACTAAGTAATTAAATAACTAAGTATCATAGCCTAGCCAAGTTGACACATAAAATTAGTCAGCACAGATACCAAAAATGTGGAAGAAACAGTCAACATATTTTATTACATAATGTGGATTTTTAAAAAAAATCTTGAAAGCTTGAAATATTAAACCTAAATTAAAAGAATGCACCAGATTAAATTCTTTGAGTTGCATAAACACAGCACTGGGGAGACTTCACTTGGTGAGCACTCAGAGGGAAAATATTTCAATAGTAATGACTCTAAACTCAATGTTTTTCAACAATGGGTGTGAATTGCCAAGAATTCTATTCATTCCTTCCATTCTTCCTTCCTTCTTCCTTTTTTTCCCTATTCTTCTCTCTTTCCACAGAGATTTGTTGAGAACTTACTAGGTGGCAGGCACTGCCCTAGGCAAGCAGAACATAGCAGTAAATACAGGCAGAATTCCTGCACTCATGAAACCTATGATCTATTTGTGGAGGTAGACAAGAAACAAGTAAACAAATGAAAATATGCCATAACTTCAGGCACTGAAAAGCACTAAGAAGGAAAGTCAAACAGTGTAAGTGGAGGTTTGTTGTGGTTAAAGTAGTCAGTGCAGGACTTTATGAGGATATGACATTTGAGCAGACTTCAGGGAAGGGAGGAAGTAAGACAGGCAAAACTCTGTTGAAGAGCATTTCATGCAGAGCGTATAGTAAGTCTAATGACTCTGAGATAATAGACTTTTTGGTATATTCAGTAAACAGCAAGACATTCAGTGTGAGAAGACTACAGTAGAGGGGTAGAGGTGTGTGGTAGGTCTTAGGGTTATGAGAGAGGAAGAGGTCATGTCATGGAGGACCTTACAGATCCTCCTGTAAGGAGGAAGAAGTTTGCATTCTATTACGTGTGATAGGAGGATCTTAAAAAGGGATGTGAGGTGACTTGATTTACATTTTAAAAAGGTCATTCTGGCTAATGTGTGTAGAATAGGCAAGAGGAGTAAAAGTGGAAACAGGAAGATTGCTAGAAGATTCTATTATAAAAGTCTAGGTAAGAGATGATGGTAGCTTAGACTGGGGTGTTAGCAATTAAGATTGAAATGTAGTTAAATACAGGGTATCTTTTGAAGGCAGAGCTGACAGGACACGCAGATGAATTAAATGTGGGATGTGAGAAAAAGAGAGGAATCAATGATGTTATTTAGGTTTTTGGCCAGTAAGGGAGCGGAGATACCATTTGCTACATGAGGATACTGGGGGAGGAGCTTTTATGCATAGGAAATTCAAGAGTTCTTGTTTGAACATGAGATATTCAAATGGAGCTGCCAAGGGACAGTTTGAGCTAAGAGGAGATGCTGGGGTTGGAGATATTAATTTGGGAGTTATTTGCATATATATGGTATTTAAAGTCATGGATCTAGATCAAATTATTTAGGAAGAGTAGTAGACAGTGAAAAAGCCAAGGGTACTCCGACATTTAGAACTTAAAAAGGTGTCTTGAAGGACTTATTAGTTATCTTCAAGTATTATAAGGGCTCTATGTTTAATATAAATTTAGAAACATGAATCAGGACTAATGTGAGGAAGTCACCAGGAGCACATTTCTGTTCAATAAAGGGAACCACTTTTTAACACTTATAGCTAATGCCATATCTTATGAACATGGAATCACTGCAAATGTTCATATTTTCAACAAGTCACAGACTTTCTAGAAAGGCCTTTTGTATTGGGTAGGACTTATTCTATATAAATTCCAATGTCTTTTTCAAGATTTAAGACTCAATGTTCATCCTTCAATTTTTGTTTTCATGATGGTTTTCCTTATTCAGCAATCTTCAGAAGGTGCCTATTTGCCTCAAGATAAAATCCAAATGCCTCTGATTAACTTTTAAAAACTTCCTTGACTTTGCCCTAACTTACAACTTCATCTTCCTTTGTGATTATGAATTCTCTGCTCTAGTAAGGATGCGTCTTCCTTCTCTACCACAGAAAAATGTTCATCTTGTCTTCTTACCTTTTCTTATCTCCTTGCCTCAGAGATCCAGTCCCTTTTCTTTCACTATTAAAGGAGTTAGAAACTCAAGGAAAAGCTTTGCCCTTTTTCTCTAGGACACAATCTATCAGACTCTTCTGAACTGTCATTGTGGTAATATAACATGTTAACTCATGTTAACAATCACATATTGAATTTTACATTGTAGTGTGTTATTATGTTACCACTTCCTAAGTGCATATCTCATCCTCTCAACTAGAATTTTATTCATTGTAATAGATACAGTTTATTGAGTTCCTACTTTGTTCCATTATCTTCTTATCTCAAATCCTCATAAAAACCTCCTGAAGGTAGGGTGTAGAAGCTCTCATCGCCTCACCCACATTCCCTTGTCACTCACCATTCTAGTGCATGGCCATGGGATCTCCCTGGTAACTCCCAGCTTTGCTTTCTCTCACCTGTGAGCATGGGACATCTCAGAAGTACAGCGAGTTAAAGAATCTAGGAGCAGCCTTCACCAAAGGTGGAAGGGAGTTGGGGGATAAGTACCTCAGCTTCCTCACTCCTCATGTAGTATAACTCTGAGGTGTGTTTAACAAGATTTCCCCTAGTTCCCCATCGGATTGAGCTCGCACCCCTTGCCCACACTGATTACCTACTTGATGACATACCCTTTATTGGCTTCCTTCCCTTCCCTGTCTCACTTCCCTCTGCAGTGGAGTTTCTTGGGATGGTCTCTCAAATAATTTATAAACCAATTCTAGTCTTGGGGTCTGATTCTGGGGGAACCCAACCTCACAATAGGTATTGCTATCCACACAGGTAACAGATGAGAAAACTGAGACTCAGAGAGGTTAAGCAACTTGACCAGAGTTATAGAGCTAGCAGTGGCAGAGGAGGGATTTACATACAATCCCTCTGTCCAAGCAACTCAGGTTTGGAGCTGATTTACTATCTATGTTATCATACTGTAATGCTCTGTGAACACTCAACAAAGAATCTGTCAAGTGACTATAAAAACCATAAAGATTTCAAGTCAGTTTAGCTTTTCTTTCCCTAATATCATTTATCTTAGTGTTAAATGCTGCATTTATTTATTAGATGATTAAATGTTTTCCTCACTCTAAATTGTATGATCCATGAGAGCAAGGACCATGCCTATTTTGGCTCAGCATTGTTTCCTTGGAACTTAATAAATATTTGTAAGTGGAAGGAAAGATGTAAAGGAAGCCATGAGTAAGCAGGAATCCTGAGATAGAGAGGTGTGGAGAGAGAGGTGGTTGGGGGTGGTTGATACTGAGGGCAGAGTCAGAATCAGTGGCTGTGTTGAGCAGAGAAATAGAATGAAGGAGTGACAGGGCTCCTGGGCTATGGGAATGGTGGCACTGCAAAAGGAGATAATAACATGGTCCCCATTCTTCAGACGTGACCACAAGCATGGCTGTTAGTGATCTTACGGTTCCCTATGAGACTAGATGTTTCGTTGGGGGACAGTTTGCTTCTCCTACCTTCCTTCCCCAGAAATCCTTATAATAAACCTTCATCACTTAAGGTGAATTGACCACACCTTTGGAACTCAAAAGCTTACAGATCTGTCTGTTGAGGATAATAATATTGTCATACTTTTTCAGAGTTGTGAAAGAGACAGTGCACAAGAGAACACTTTGACAACTTTAAAAGTTTCTATCAATACAAATATAAGGCATGAATTTTGTACAACTTTTAACAAAACAAAACATATTATCAGATTATTTCTTCACAAATGCCACTGTAATACTCATGATAGTTTTTCTTGAATTTTTCCCATTTGGTCGTCAATGAGCTATTTTATGTCCAATGCATAACCACTTTTGCTTCTATCCTATTATTTAGCTGAAAATACATGTTAAAAAAAGACAAAATATATTTGAATCAAGCAATAAATAGTCCTAGAAAGTCACTCCCTCTGGTCAGCATTGCTCCAGTGATAATATTCATGACTGGGAAATGGGTTTTCATCCCAGCCACACCATGACTAACACTGAATAAGCTTCTTAGCCATTTGTGCTAAATAGCCTTAGTTAGGTCATAGAATAGGATAACTGAAATACAAAATGACTCCAGTATAACAAACAACATGCCTATATTTAACAGAAATAAATTCTTCATCACAGGGGTTCTCAAACCCTGGTGTAAGTAGTGCGAAGCCCCTACCCTTTGGCATTCATCTGTTCTATGCAGGCAGTGGTCTCTCACTGCAAACACCAGTTCCTTTCTACCTGTGGGCTTTCTCTAGCCAGGGGAGATGCTCAGGCTGCACACAGGGCAGTCTGGAGGTGTTGGAAAGGAGATGCTTTCAGAAGCAGCCCTCAACCAATGACAAACAGGAGCTCAAGAATAAAAACCAGTTTCAGTGTCCTTCAGGTGTGTCAGCTCTCAGAGGAGTTCTGTGCTATCTCCCAGAGTTCCCTGGTAGGATCAAGTCCCAGCTGCTCTCAGCAGTGACCAGATCCTTAACACATCTTGTATTAACTTCCTTCCCTTCCCTACTCTCCTTCTGAAATTTCCCAGGATCACCTCCCAAATAAACAACTTAACACTCAAGTCTTAGTTTCAGAGTCTGCTTCTGGGAAAACCCAAACTAGGATACCTGGTCTGCAAACCAATGCCAATTTTTAAAAATCCATGGAAAAATGAAAAAGAAGGACATAATATACCATGCACATTTCATGAAGCTAAATTTATGTAATTCAAAAGACTTTGCTTTTTTGCTGAAATTATTTCCTCCCCTTTTCTTTTTGCTTTTTCCCTCTCTCCCTTCCTTTCTCTCTCCCTGTCCCCTATTCCCCGACCCCGCTTTTCACTATTTCTGCTAGAAATGTCTTTTCCTTTTATGAAATAGAGTTGTAGGAAATGATAGTTAATAATAACAAAATACTCCTCACTTCACAAAATTCATAATTCAGTAGTCTCTCAATTTTGTTGAAGGTTTAGTAGTCTGTAAAATCCAGAAATCTGGAAGTTACTGCTGTACTACATGTTATATTTCATTGTTATTTTCACAATTAAAGAATGAAGAGAAAGTTAAAATATTAAAAAGTTGTGTTAAGATAACAAGTGAAATTGAGTTCTTCAAAAACGTGAATTAAGAAATAATTATAGTTAGAAATATCTTAGAAAGGTAGTTTTAGTTAGGTAAAGTTACATTACTCACAATTTCTTTTGATGTACATAAAACTCACCTTATTTTATCTGTAATTATCTCAAGGCTCTATTTAACCCTTTCATTGTATAGTTACTTTAAAGCCTATTAAAAAGGTTTGTGTATTTGATGTACTAACTAAATTCAGAGATGAATGGGTTACTGGGAGATTCTCAGGTAGACCCAAGAATGCAACCTGAATTCAGAGACTTTGCAAGATTCCTAAGGTGAAGAGGCCAAAGGTTAGTTGGATTCCATGACGGTGTTTCAGGTGGTATTTAAATTGTTACAGACAGAGGCAAAGAATGGGAGTGTAATGATGAGGAGAATGTGAACTGGAGTCCTATACCACCTTGAGTCCCCCATTTCCCTTGCCCTGAAACCATTCCACTTCCTTTTCTCTCTTACTTCTAGCATGGAGCACTATCATGTAAAGGAACCTGGTGCAGAAAGGAAAAATAGAACTATTCCTGGTTAGAGGAAACTAGTAGGCAAAGAAAAACAGACTAGAATTGATGAAGGGGAAAAATTTCTGATATAGAATAATGAAAAATCAGCAAAATAAAGACCAAAGGATAAAAATAACCTAAATAATAAAAAATAAAGATATTTTTCTACTCTTCTTTCAAGAGAAGGGATATTTAGATCTAATTGATCTAAGCTCCTTTAACCATATGTAAGTTTAAATGTTTTAAGAGGGATCCCAATAATTTTCTTTGAAGTTTATTTTACTGCCTCAGAGATTGTACTATTCTTTAATTTCTCCATGGTGTTTATAATTTTCATCAAGCTTAGTTATTATACCACATACTGTAACCTCTGCAGAGCTATTTACTTTTTCATCAAAATAATTTCCATTAACCTGTATCTCCTCAATGTTATTTGCTCAAAACATCTCCCTAATAAGGAAATTTGTGCTCTTGAAAATTTTAAGATGAGGTCAACAAATGCAGTAAGGATATTAGGGGTTAGGAGTAAAGGCTTCTTTTCAAAATTCTGAGGTCAATGAAACCTTTTGACACTCTTTAGAGAAACTTGGAAGCCTATTTGTTTAGCTGAATATGCACTAGGGCATGAAACACAATAATATTCATCATGACTTCTTGCTTAGTTTTCCTTTCAGAAACTACTCAGATATTTGATCTAAATTCCTTGAGTTTCTCTAAAATTGTATTACTGAGTCAGAGTTACCTTTTCACATATTGAGTTATCAAAACTGCAAAATGTTTTGGAATGTATTACATTCATATTTGAGTGGCCAATAAAATCAGAATGAGCCAAATTCATTTTTTAAAAAATTGCGTTCAGGTTCTTTTACCCGTGTCTTTGCCCAGCATTTCTGATTGTTTATTCTTCATTAAATACTATGTTTAATTCCATATCTGGAATAACTTTTCTTAAATCACAGATATCAAAAATTGTTTCACTAAAAGTAAAAGCTCTTTTGAATTTTCCTCTTTTCTTTTGTATACTGTTTTTCAGTGCCTCCCTGTTTAATATTATCTGTGAATTTAATTAACAGACTGTTTACTTCCCTTTGTTAACTAATGTTACATAACACCACACCTAACACCAGTCCCTGCAGAAACCCTGTAATGCCCCTCTCCAAATAAATATTTCATAGGTTTTTGTTCTTTTAAAATTTTCTTCAGTTTTTGACTCATGAAACTTCAAGGAGTGTATCTATGTCAGGAAATTCAGGGGCTTGGAAGAAAAGGAAAGGGAAACACAGAAGAAACTGAGAGAGAAATTAACAGAAAAACAAAAACAAAAACATGAGACTATAGAGACTGTAAATGAGAGATGGGCAGGTCAACGTGAATAGAGAAAGAAAAAAGGCAATAGACAAAAATAAAGGAGGTAAAACATTTAGCTCTTTTGGAAAAAATTGAAAGTCAGTGAAGATAGAAGACTGAGATTAAGGAAATACACAAAGAATAGTAAAGATCAAGGCCTAGATCCATCCAATAAATGGAGTATATAAAAAAATTTGAAAATATCTCATCAAAAATATTTGGTAATCTCTTTAGATGAAAATGACAACACTACTCTAAGACTGAATATAATGTAAGATATTGGTATTAGGTTGATATACAAATAGACATAGTAGATCCCACTGGTTGAGCAATTGATGTCTAAAGATGTGAGCTGATCTAATCCAGGATTTGTTAAAAGAATGGAGACCTGTTCAAAGCAGTTGGCAAGGATGCATAGCATTGGGCTAGGCAGTAGGATAGACTACAGGTTGTATCTGCAGTATACCTTTGTAGTAACTAGAAAACAATATAAATCAGTATGTAATTGATGTTGGACTACATTAAATATTGTCCTTTAGATGCTAAAGAATTTTCAAAAAAGGGGAAGGACATAATTCCGCCAATTAGAGTAGTGAATCTTACCTGGAATCTCAGGAAGAATACCTATGGTGTGTGAGCACTTAGAAAATATCAGTGATAACCCAGAGCTGGTGATTACCTACCAGTCCAATGTCCTACTTTCAAAGGCTGATGATGGTGTTGCATACCATTTTCTTGTTTAGCGTACTATATTATAGTGGTTCTTAAACTTAAATGTTCAAATCTTGGAGGGCGCGTTAAAACACAGATTACTGCATTTTCTGATTCAGAAGGTCTAGGGCTGGAGGGGTCCAAGAATTTGCATTTCTAACAAGTTCCTAGGATATTGCTGGTCTGAGACCACTCTTGCGATTAGTCAGTCCATCTTCACTCTCCCAGGTAGTACACTGCATAAGAGGTAAGCAGAATGAAGGAGTCCTTAGGATTACTGGTAATCACATTGTCACTGATTTGGCAAATAGGGTTATGGAAATAGACATTTCTAAAGGAAAATGTCTTGTGTGCACCTTGCCACCTCGTTTACTGGTCTTTTCCTTTTTCCCTTGGCCTCTATTTCAGCCCCTTCCCATCCTTAATGTGCTTCTTGTTGGTTTGCCTATCCTTAGCAGAGAAAATACTGATCTCAAAGATCAATATTTAATGGTATTTAATGGTATTTAATGTGGGATTCCTCCTGGGAGAATGCAAAATATAAGAATAATATATGAGTCCAAAAGGGCAAATCAGATACTGGAATTTCAAAAAATGGGAACGATTCCTCCACCTATGTTTATACATATTCCAGTAGAAAAGACAAAACAAAACCATTCTGTTCGGCTATATATTAAGAGTGAAATTTCAGTTTATTGATAATTTTTGAAACCATACATAATTGTAACTGACACTTTGGGACCTTGACATCTGCCAGTTGAAAGTGCTCTGTGCATTCACATGTACATCGTGGAGTATGCCCTGCCGTGTTTTGCACACAAACGAGGACAAAAGGGCGTTGATTAGTGATGTCTGGGGCACCTCTCCTCTCCACACCTTATTAGTTACCCAACAGACTTGCAACGGCAAGGTAGTGTGTGTGAAAGAGAAAGAAAAAGAGAAAGGGAATAGAAGGGGAGAGTGGGAGAAGAAAACAAAACGTGTACGGTGGTAGAAATCTGACTTCAAACAACCACTATTTCTACTAAAATTCTTAGCCCTCCCCATATGGCCCCCCCCATTATCCATCTCGCTTTCTTTGAGTTTCAGAACCCAGTTTTTAAAATTTCATTTTATTTTTTAGCTTGTAAGAGTCATATAGTAATTTATACTATGAAAAGAAAACGGAAACAGTAACAGTACGGTCTCGACCTTCCAAGCGGGCCGCCCCCTCCAACCCCCCACCTCCGAGGGCCTTGAATGTCTGGTTTCTGCGTCGCCGGCCACGGGTGTTTGTTCTACCGGTCAGGAGGCAAGGAACTGGCTTCGCGGCATCTTCCTTTCCCTCTCCCCGGTCCTCCCTCTTCAATCCCTCCTTGTCTCTCCCGTCTCTCCCGTTTTCACCGCGCTGAGCGGCCGCGCGCACTGGACCCACTCCTCCCCTCCTCCGCCTCACCGGCCCTTCAAACAAAGCCCAGGCAGGCCGGCGCACGAGAGATGCGGCCGCGCCGCCACGCGCTCCACCCGGAGCGGGACAGCTAGCGCGGCTGCGCACCGCGCGTCCCCGCCGCTTCCTTCCCTCCCGACTCTTCCTTTTCCTTCTCCAGGCCCACCCCCCAACCCCGGCGCCGGGAAGGCGCCTGCGCAGAAGCTGCCCTCTCCCTCCTCCTCCCCCGCCCTTCCTTCCCTCTGCTCCTCCTCCCGTGCCCCGCCTTCCTTTCTCTCTCGTCGATTTCACTGAGCGCTCCAGGTTGCGAGCAGTTCAGTCCGTTTTCCCACTACCCCGCCCCCCTTCCTCTTTTCTCCCCACCCCTCGCGTCTCAGCCCCGTGGAGGATGAAGCGGCTGCAGTGGCCCCAGCCCCAGCAGCGGCACCGGCGGTGGCTGCGGTGGGGGTGGCCGGAACTGGGGTGGTGAAGAAGCGGTGGCGGCGGCGGCCGTGGCGGTGGCTGAAGGAGCAGCAGCCGCCCCAGCCGCTTCCCCTGTGCTTCCCTTCCTCTTGAGTGCAGCCAGGAAGTTTTTCGCTTCTGTGCATGTGTGTGTGCGTGAGTGTGGGTGTGTAAGGTGAAGATTTGGGCGGCGTTTGTGCAGGCGTTGGTTTTTTTGCCCACTTCTCTTCCCGTAACCCGGGTAGCTCCCGAGCCTGGGCTGTGGCCCGAAGAGGGGGCGCGGCGGCGGGCTCTCTCCTTTTGTTGTTGTTTCCTCCGCCTGGGGAGCTGAAGAGGGGACGCGCCTGGGTGGGGCGGCTCGGAGCCCGGGCCTGGTGGCCCCCGGGGCTCCCGGGCGGGCAGGGTAGGGCAGAGTAGAGCGGGCTTCAACATGATGGCGGCCGAGGCCGGCAGTGAGGAGGGCGGCCCGGTCACCGCCGGGGCAGCAGGAGGCGGCGGGGCCGCGGGCTCCAGTGCCTATCCGGCAGTGTGTCGGGTGAAGATACCCGCCGCCCTGTCTGTGGCAGCCGCCCCCTTTCCTGGGCTGGCGGAGGCTGGAGTGGCCGGGACTCTGGGTGGCGGAGCCGCTTTGGGGTCAGGGTTCCTGGGACCCGGGTCTGTGGCGGGGGCACTGGGGGGAGCCGGACTGTCAGGGGGAGGTGCTGCTGCTGGCGTGGCTGGTGCTGCCGCCGCCGGACCTGGCGGGGAGATGGCTTTCACCAAGGGGACCACTTCGTTGCCTGCTGAGACCTTCGGGGCAGGCGGCGGATTCCCTCCTTTGCCGCCGCCTCCTCAGCTGCCCCCTTTGGGCGCGGGCCTGGGAACAGTGGACGAAGGTGACTCTCTGGATGGACCAGAATACGAGGAGGAAGAGGTGGCCATCCCGCTGACCGCTCCGCCAACTAACCAGTAAGTCAAGACCGGTGTTTTGGGGGAAGCTGACTCCTGGAAAGAAGTGGGAAAACATGCCTCGTTCTTTCAGCTGTTACTCGTTGTGAAAAGTTTTGAAGCTTATGGTTCTGTGAATAGGGATTTAATTTGATCACTCATCTTCCCTACAGGCACACTCCCTGGCGGCTTGGTATATTTATTGCTCCTCTGGGAAGATGTAAAGTTTTAAAGATGGGAAGCATGGGAAAATGTGTATCCAGTGAGAACCGGATATGGTTCTGCCCCTTCCAAATTGAGGTGGCGTCCTGGGATTCAGCTGAGCTTGCAGCTACCAAGGCAGTCGTAGTCTGTATTAACCTGGTTGTGTTCCCTGTTGAAGCTAGATGACTAGTGAGAAGCTTGGAATACAAGCATTTAAATGAGTATTGTGTTAATATCATTCGAAACATGCATTGGTCAGAATGCTTTGTTTTTGTTGCACTGCAAATCCCAGCTTCTGCCTGTTGAAAGCATTGCGATGCAGAGAAGTCTTTGGATCACTTTTGAAAACGTGGGTCAGCGAGAAAGGAAAGTTCTGTTAATTACAGGTGTGGTTAAGGGCTCATAGTCCAACAATATTTGTAACTTGTGCCGTAGAATTCCCATTTATTAATATTAGTGTAATTCTTCTATAAGTTGAAGCTTTCTAAGCACAATATTGGAGCAAAACAAAATTAATAGTGTGCTTCCCTTCAACACTTTGTTGGTGGCAAATACAGTATTCTATTTGAAAATTAATTTTGACAGTCTACTGCGGAATATATATGACAAATGACTTTTCTATATATAGTACCTCCCCCTTGTTCTCTTCATAGGTGAACTTAGGTATGTATTTATAAAGCTGGACCTTGGTGAGAGGAAAATGTTGATGGGAAGAGGTAATAGTAGGTAAAATTTGCTTTATAGATCCCTCATATCTGTCTTAATTTTCCTTTAGAATGTTGACAACCTTGGTGAGTATCAGAAGAAGAAAGATTTGGTTTCTGTGTTGACAATCACTCTAGACAATTGCAGGTTTTTTTGTTTTTTCGTGGGTTTTGTTTTCATTTGTTTTTTGTTTTTTTGATAATCTTTGGAAGATTTAAAAAGGACTTAACGAATTAGGACATTTTTGACTTAAGGCTACATCTTTTGATGGAAAAGTAAAGTTAGTCTTTCTTAGGTCAGCCATGGTTTAGGGGTGTTGTATTCCTTTTATGTTATTCATTGTGAGTTCAATTTTTTGGTCTGATTTCATACCAACTTATCATTTCACATCTGTGTATTGTAGACTTTTCTGAAGGTGTTCTGAGGGTGTTAAAAATTTTAAATATACTGCACTGTTTACACACCTTCAAGCCTTTTTGAAAAAATCACTTAAGTATTAAGGTTCCTGTGGTTACGATAAAGTGCAACTTTTCATTATGAAAGAATATAGGCTTATGCCAGTTATTAACTAAATTGAATTAGGCATATTTAGTATATTGCAGTTTTAAATATTTTTAAAGGTAGAATTTATTTTGTAGAGCAATTTTAGCTTCACGGCAGAATTGAGCAGAAAACACATAGTGTTCCCATTAAATTTTTAATAATAAACTTGAGTGAGTATATAGGAAAAATTATGTTTCTGAGAAGTCCATTTGAGATTTTCATCATTATTGTTTGTATTTGGGAATAAAAATATTATTTGTGTGACTGTGTATATGAGAATTGTGCCTGTTCTAAAAGGTATCCTCCATTTCTAGTATGTTTTTTAAATTTGCCACTGAGAAGTACAAATTTCCCTCTTTTCTTTATCTTAGATATCAACCCAAAGTCACTGGAGGCAATACAGTGTAGTGGTTAAGCGTGCAAATTCTGAAGTTAGACAAGATTTGGGTTGGAATCCTGACTCTGCTACTAACTAGCTGTGTGATCTTGGAAAGGTCAGTTTCCCCATCTGTAAAATGGGGACAATAATGGTGTCTCCCTCATACGGTTGTGTGTTTTTTTTTTTTTTTTGCGGTATGCGGGCCTCTCACTGTTGTGGCCCCTCCCGTAGCTGAGCACAGGCTCAGCGGCCATGGCTCACGGGCCTAGCCGCTCCACAGCATGTGGGATCTTTCCGGACCGGGGCACGAACCCATGTCCCCTGCATTGGCAGGCGGACTCTCAACCACAGCGCCACCAGGGAAGCCACATATGGTCGTTTTTAAGGTTAATGAGAACCCCCTGAACATATTCAGCACAGTATCTGGCACATAGTAAGTGTTCAATAAATTAGTAGTCTCGCCATATAATAATATACAATTTTATTGTCATTAAATTGCCTACTAATTCTATTGCTATAGGAACTCCCTTACTAATAACTATTTGAGAGAATGTTTTGAACTCCGAAGGCCTGTCTACCAAGATTGATTATATCAAAAATTTTATTTTAAATTCATAAAGGCTTCTAGCAGGCTAAGCAGGTTTAGAGATGGAATTCAAGTGTTTTCTATAAATTCCTATTTTTAAATAAAAGGAAAAGCCTTAACGACTTTGTTAAATAATGTCAAATCTTTCATAAAAGTATTGAAGAAATGCTTTTGGACTAATATATGATTACTAGTGACTGGTCACCTTAGTTATTGATAGCATGATATTAAGGAGGTTCAGGTCATAGGATCGAGTCCACAGTGGTTTGTTAGATAGACCAGGGTTCCCTGGTCATGGAGTTCAACCATGTGTCCAGCTGGTTCAGTGCTGTTGGTCACAAGAGTCAAGTGACAATATGTAGATAGACCAGTGCAAATATAATAACACTATTAGTATTTTGTACCTTGTTTTTCTGTGTGCATGGTGAATCATTAGTCTCATGTTTATTACTGAGCATTTTCATTAGTTGGGTTAAGGCGAGAAAAGTTTGTAGAATTATAACTATTACATGTATTTGAATATTCTTTTTTTGTGTGTGCAAAGTTTGAGGAAAAAATTTTAAAAAGAAAAAAATTCTCCCCATATATTTTTATGCTATAAAAGGTTCTGTATCTAAAATTGCTAACAAAGTTTTTTTTCAATACAGGTACTCCCTGTATTGTTATGTAGCTGCTTTTCGTGGTCCTTGTTATTTCTTTCTCTTTTCCCCAGGGGTGAGGGGTGATAGGAAAGGAGAATAGTTCCCTTAGTCCACCATCAATTATGTACAGAGATTTTTAACTATGAGCCTGCAGTAGCAGGAGGCTCTTGGGCTGAATCCAACTGACATATATATTGCTTGCTCGTAGTATATTTGGAGCATTTAGTGATTACTTGCCACCATTTAAAAATAGGAAAACTTCATGTTTAAGAAGTCTCGATTTCTAGCACCACTTGAGATATCAGAGGAGTTGGCTCTACCTGGTTGCTGTTCCTGCTTGAGAATAGATTTCTAGAGCTGAGTAGTGATTGCCCCATTTAGGTGAATTCTGAGCTCTACAGTTAACTGTGGTTACTACCAGGCCTGCTTTGCCTTTGATGTTATTTGCCTGGCATCTGGCTTAACTAGATCTTACCCTGGACCTAAAACGCAGGCTTTCTCAAGCCTGAAAGTAGAAGAAAAAAGAAATAAGGAATGTAAATAATACCTTTCTTTTCCTTAAGAATCATCTTACTGTTTCTACAAAAATAAAATCATTCTTAAGTCAAATAATTGTTAAATGTTAGTACTAAGACATGTAGCATTCATTAACTTTGTCACCGATTGCATTGTAACTCTGGGTGAGTCATTATTTCTTAATAAAAATGGGGGTGAGAATTGAAGAGATTAGTTATGGACAGAGTGGTTCCTGACCAGGACCAGATATTTTTGCTATATGAGTAGTAGAGCAATGTAGTAGGAGCTTAATTTAAGAGATACAACAATGAGTAAGATTCCCCTTTTCTTAATGTGTCTCTAGTAGAAAGTTAAGTTACCAATTACTGTCAATTCAGGCTAGCTTAAGATAAATATCATGAGTGAAGTATGAGCAAAGGGTCATGGGTGTCTAAAGAATAAGATACTTATATAATTAGAATCAGTAAAGTCTTAGAGGAAAAGTAGCAGGTATGTTTTCAATGCTGCTTAATTTATTCTGAACAAGAGGTAATTGGTTCCTATGCCCTTTGCCTAAAGATTTTGTCAGGTAGAAAAGAATTACAAATTAATGAGTATAAACTTTTGACCTTTAGTGAGGAGTCTGTCCTACTGAACTCTTTTTTTTTTTTTTTTTTTCGGTACGTGGGCCTCTCACTGTTGTGGCCTCTCCCGTTGTGGAGCACAGCCTCTGGACGCGCAGGCTTAGTGGCCATGGCTCACGGGCCCAGCTGCTCCGCGGCATGTGGGATTTTCCTGGACTGGGGCACGAACCCGTGTCCCGTGCATTGGCAGGCGGACTCTCAACCACTGCGCCACTAGGGAAGCCCCTACTGAACTCTTAATTATTTACCTGTGGTCTGGGGTAGGTTGAAGGGGGTGCCTACAGTTAACTGAGAATACACAGCACTACCAAAGGCTTGAATTGGTCTGGATCATTGATTAGCCACTCTAGGGAAACCAGGCAAACATTATTGACAGAGCCGAAAAAAAAGACCCAAAAGCCAAAACAACAGCAACAAAAAAACCTGAAAGGGGTAAATTAGAAGAAGAAGGGGAAAATAAAGAGGTCTTTTGGTTGCTTTGCTCCCTATCTCTTTACTAGCCATTAGGGAAATGAGAGAATGCCTTTAAGAGCAGCTCAAATACTCCGAACAGTACCTCGGTGGGGGCAGGTGATGGAACTTAGAGCGATTATTGTCAGGTATCACTGATGACATTTCTTGGTTGCTTACTACCTAATAGGAACTGTTCTAATTGGTTTACATGTGTTGTTGTAGTTGCCTACTGCTTCACTCCAAAACTTAGTTGCTGAAACATTTATTTGCTCTTGATTCTAAAATTTGGGCAGGGCTTGTTGGGGACTGCTCCATGTGTCACCTGTTGGCTATAATGTCCAAGGTATCTTTTTAACTCATAAGTCTGGTACCTCAGCTGGGATGGCTGGAACAGCTGGTGGATAGCTGGGCATCTGTGTGTGTATGTGTGTATCTGTGTCCATGTCTCCCCCCACCCCAACTTCTCCATTTCATTAGCTTGAACTTCTCCACAGCATGGCAGATGGGTTCCATGAGGGAGCATTCCCAGAGGACAGGCCTCACCTGCCAACACTTATTAAACCTCTCTGTTCTTCATGTTTGCTAACGTTCCAATGGCCAATGCTAATCACGTGAGTCAGTCTAGATTTAGTGTGGGAGTGGGCTATAAAAGGGCACCAATATTAGAAGGTGAGATTTCTTGGGGGCATCAGAGTAACTGCCTACTGCATGTATTATTCATTTACAAGTAAATATTAGATAATATTAGAATACTAGTGGTTAGGGAGAGCGTGGGAGAAAGGGCAAGTACTTTGAAGTTTTTCCCTTAGGGTCTACATGGTAAATTGTCTTCCATCGAATGGTCCAAATATTCCCACAATATATTCTGCTTCTGACCACCATTATCTTAATTTTAAACCAAAGATACTGAATATGGATGTTGGTTATGGCTCATTGTTTGAATATGCCAATGTATGTATGGTGTTATCTTGAAATCACCTGCAGTACATTTCAGTTGTGGGCTAAATAAAAAATAGTTGTTATCAGGTAAAATGTATGGATAACTTCTCCATATGTCTAATCACATCTCAATGGGATTTGGAGTATGCTTTTAGGTGTTCCAGTGATTACATGATTTTGTGAGTAAAACAATGAACATTGCGGGGGGACAGAAAGAAATATAAAAGAAAGTACAATGTAGCTGGACAATAAGGCATTAATGATATAGAAATAAGATGATAAAATTAATCTACGGACACATTGTACTAATTTTTCAAATTAGAGGATAGTTTTGGAAGAGTTGAAAGAATGAGAGTGTATGAAAGTGATTTTGAAATTTTATACTGTAATTCTCTTTTACTAAAGCTTTATAGAAAGTTTAATTAGCTTTTTGTAGCATCAGTATTTGATGTTATAGTAGTTCCTCCTTATCCACGGCTTCACTTTCCACGATTTCAGTTGCTCTCGGTTGACCATGGCTCAAAAATATTAAGCGGGGCTTCCCTGGTGGCTCAGTGGTTGAGAATCTGCCTGCCGATGCAGGGGACAGAGGTTCGTGCCCCCGTCTGGGAAGATCCCACATGCCGCGGAGTGGCTAGGCCCGTGAGCCATGGCCTCTGAGCCTGCGCGTCCAGGAGCCTGTGCTCCGCAATGGGAGAGGCCACAACAGTGAGAGGCCCGCATACCACAAACAAACAAACAAAAAATATTAAGCAGAAAATTCCAGAAATAAGCAATTCATGAGTTTTAAGAATTGTACACCTTTCAGAGTAGTGTGATGAAATCCTGCTCCATCCTGCCCAGGCATGAACCATACCTTTGTCCAACGTATCCTGCCATCACTTAGTGGTCCTACCTTGGTCGACAGATTGACTGTTGCACTATCACAGTGCTTGTGTTCAAGTAAGCCTTATTTTACTTAATAATGGCCCCAAAGCGCAAGAGTAGTGATGTTGGCAATTCGGATATTCCAGAGAAGCTGTAAAGTGCTTACTTTAAGTGAAAAGGTGAAAGTTTCCTACTTAAAAGGGGATGAAAAAAATCATATGCAGAGATTACTAAGATCTACAGTAAGAACGAATCTTCTATCTGTGAAATTGTGAAGGAAAAAGAAATTCATGATAGTTTTGCTGTTGCACCTCAAACTGCAAAAGTTATGACCACAGTGTGTGATAGTGCTTAGTTGAGATGGAAAAGGCGTTACATTTTACAGAAAGATATTTTGAGAGAGACTACATTCATGTAATGTTTATTACAGTATATCGTTATAATTGTTCTATTTTATTATAGAACATATAATAAATGTTATTGTTGTTAATTTCTTACTGTGCCTAATTTATAAATAGGTATCTATATATGGGAAAAATAGAGTATGTATGGGATTCGGTACTAATTTGAGGTTTCAGGCATGCCTGGGAGTCTTGGAATGTATCCCCTGAGGATAAGAGAAGACTACTGTGTAATCAGGAGAGTGATATGCATAGATACATAGTATTTTAGTAAACGAGGAAACTCTTTCATTGACCATTGCAGAAGCAGACTCTGGTAGAGTGACTTGCTTAAAAGGTCAAAGAGCTAGGTGGATCTGGGACAGAATCCAGTTCCCATGATTTTTTAGATATGTTTCGATTTGAGTAATATTTAATTAATTTTTGCGGGGGGAGGAAGTGGAAAGGCAGAGGCCCATTATTGAGTAATCATTTACTATATTCTAGGCAGTTTACATAGGTTATCTCATTTAATTCTCATAACTATACAGTGAGAATAGATATTACCCACATTTTTTTTTTGTTGAGAAAACTGATAGAACTGGAATTCTCATGCAAATACTTTACTTGTTCCATTTCAGTGCATATAATACACACATATATACGTGCACCCATACAAAACTTAATATACTCCAGGACTGGCTAGTCATGGGGTGTTGGACTGAATTATATCTCTCCAAAATCCATGGATTGAAGCCCTAACCCCCAGTGTGACGGTGTATGGAGTTAAGACCTTTAAGGTAGTAATTAAGGTTAAATGAGGCCATAAAGGTGGATCCATAGTTCTATAGGACTGGTGTTCTCATATGAAGAGGAGGAGACAAATGGGAGCACATGTGAACAGAGAAAAGACCATATGAGTTCACAGTGAGAAGGTGGCTATCTATATATAAGCCAAGGAGAGATGCTTCACTTAGAAACCAACTCTGTTGGCAACTTAATCTTGGACTCAGCCTCCAGAACTGTGAGAAAATACATTTCTGTTGTTTAAGCCATCTAGTATATGGAATTTTGTTATGATATCCTGAGCTGACTGATACACTGCATAAACCTGCATCTTTAAAAATGGCTTTGGAGGATTTGGAGCAGATTAAATGCTCATTTACTACTTGAGAAACAGGGTCTTCATGCCTTTATTTCCTATTTTTCACTGTAGGAAAGAAAGCGTTTCCTTATACTTTAGCTTCATTCTTCATGAGTTCGTGACTTAACATCTCCTCTTTTGGCTATACTTGTGTTGAAAGTTGGAAAGCATTTAAATGCATGTCTGATTATTATAGTGTGAAAAGATCCTACACAAGATTGTGGGTGGTAGCTGTAGAAAACCTATGGGTGAGACATTACTCCAGGAGATTTTCTGTATTCACTCTGTGTTCATTGTTGTAACATTCAGTGTTACTTTTAAAATTCTTCTCTTTTATGTATCTGTCTCTAGCTAAGGGAAAGACCTAGAGATATCCCTCTCAATTCTTTTAAGTCTTCTTTGTAGGTATAGCCCACGACACTGGGTTCACAGTTAAGATACTTGTATAATAGTAGAACCATACCTCTCTTCCATCCATGTCTATCTACCTAAATATTGATTTATCTCTCAGATTTTCCAATTAAACTTCTTATTTTGAGATAATTGTAGATTCATATTTAGTTGTAAGAAATAATAGAGATGTTTCTTTCACCTATTTTTCCAGATATATGGCAATATCTCGTGATATCACAACTAGGAGTCAATTTCATTGATATAGTTCATTTATTCAGATTTCACCAGTTCTACATACACTGTGTGTGTGTGTGTGTGTGTATGGTGTTTATTTAAATCTATGCGGTTTTATCACATGGGTAGATTTGTATAATCATCACCACAGTAAAGATACAGAACAATTTCATTACTCCCAGGATCCCTTGTGTTGTCCTTTTATAACTAAACCCACCTTTCTCCATCTTTAACCCCTGGCAACCACTAATCTGTTCTTCATTTTGTCATTTCCAAAAGACTATATAAATGGACTCATACAGCTTGTAACCTTTTTTGGTCAACGTCTTTACTGGAGTATAATTGCTTTACATTGCTGTGTTAGTTGCTGCTGTATAACAAAGTGAATCAGCTGTACGTATACTTATATCCCCATATCCCCTCCCTGTTGCGTCTCCCTCCCACCCTCCCTATCCACCCCTCTAGGTGGTCACAAAGCACTGAGCTGATCTCCCTGTGCTATGCAGCTGCTTCCCACTAGCTATCTATTTTACATTTGGTAGTGTATATACGTCCATGCCACTTTCTCACTTCATCCCAGCTTACCCTTCCCCCTCCCCGTGTCCTCAAGTCCATTCTCTACATCTGCGTCTTTATTCCTGTCCTGTCCCTAGGTGCTTCAGAACCATTTTTTTTTAGATTCCATATATATATATGTGTTAGCATACAGTATTTGTTTTTCTTTTTCTGACTGACTTCACTCTGTATGACAGTCTCTAGGTCCATCCACCTCACTACAAATAATTCAATTTCGTTTCTTTTTATGGCTGAGTAATATTCCATTGTATATATGTGCCACATCTTCTTTATCCATTCATCTGTCGATGGAGACTTAGGTTGCTTCCATGTCCTGGCTATTATAAATAGTTCATACAGCATGTAACCTTTTGGAATAGCATTTGTCACTGAACACAATTCCTTCAAGATTTATTCAAGTTCTTGCTTGTATCAATACTTTGTACCTTTTCATTGCTGAGTAGTATTCCATGGTATGGATATACTACAGTTTGTTTAATCATTCACTCATCAGAGAACATTTGGGTAATTTCCAGTTTTAGCTATTATGAAAAAAAGCTGCTATGAACATTTGTGTTTATGTTTTTGTGTGAACATAAGTTTTCATTTCTGTCAGATAAATGTCCAAGAGTGCAACTGCTGGATCGTGTAGTAATTGCATATTGAGTTTTATAAGAAACTGCCGATCTATTTTCTAGAATAGCTGTATCCTTTTACATTCTCACTAACAATTCATGAGTGATCCTGATTCCCTATGTCCTCACTCCTAACCATTTTTTATTTTAGCAATTCTCATTGCCTAGTGATCACTAGATGCCTAGTGATACCTCATTGTGGTTTTGATATGCATTTTTCCTAATGATTGATGATATTGAAACTTCTTATGTGCTAATTTGCTATCTGTATATCCTCTTGGGTGAAATGTCTGTTCATCTCTTTTGCCCATTTTCCAGTAGGCTTGTTTGTTTATTATTGAGTTTTAAGAGTTCTTTATGTATTCTAAATATTAGTCCTCTATCTGATAATGTGGTTTGCAAATATTTTCTCCTATTCTGTAGCTTGTCTTTTTCTCCTTTTAACAGGGTCTTTCACAGAGCAAAAGTTTTTAATTTTTATGAGGCTTAAGTTATTAATATTTTCTTCTATAGGTTGTGCTTTTAGAGGCAAGTCTAAGAACTCTTTGCCTAGCCTGGATCACAAAGATTTTCTCCTATGATTGTTTCCAAAAGTTTTGTATTTTTATGTTTTACAGTTAAGTCCATGATCCATTTTGTTTTCTTTTTTATAAAAGATATGGTTTAGATTGAGGTTCATATTTTTGCCCAGGAATATCCGATTACTCTAACACCATTTGTTGGAAAGGCAAATATCTTTCTTCCATTGAATTGCTTTTGCACTTTGATAAAAAATTAATTGGGCATATATGTGTGGGTTTACTTCTGGGTTCTTTATTGTATTCTGTTGGTCTGTATGTCTCCATTTGCTGATATCACACTCTTGATAACCGTAGCTACATAGTAAACCTTAATATTGGGTAGAGTGATTCTCTTTTCAATATGTTTTTAGCTATTCTAAGACATGTCTTTATGTATAAATTTTAGAACAAGCTTGTCCATGTCTACAAAAACTTTGTTGAAATTTTCATAGGAATTGCATTAAAACTATAGATCAGTTTTGGGAGAACTGACATCTTTACTATATTGACATGGTATGTTTCCATTTATTTAGTTCTTTGATTGCTTTAATCAGCATTTTGTAATTTTTAGTATATCAATCCTGTATGCCTATTGTTTAATTTGTACTTTTGTTTTTTGGTTTTGTTTTATTTGGAGCAGTTTTGTAAATGTTATTATGTTTTTAAGTTTCCACATGTTTCTTGTTAGTATATAGAAATGCTGATTGATTTTTGTATGTTGGTCTTATATCCTGTGACCTTGCTAAACTTACCTTTTAGTTTTAAGAGACTTTTTACAGATTCCTTGGGATTTTCTACATAGACAATCATGTCAACTGCAAATAGGGGCTGTTTTTTTCTTTCTTTCTGATCTGTATGACTTTTATTTCTTTTTCTTGTCATATTGCAGTGGCTAGAACTTCTAGTACTATATTGAATGAGAGTGGTGAGAGCAGACATCCTTGCTTTGTTCCTTGTCTTAGGTGGAAAACATTTAAATGTGTTTTGCCATTAAATATGATGTTAACAGTAGCTGTTTTGGGGGGAGAGTGGATAGATGCTCTTTATCAAGTTGAGGTTGATCACCTCTCTTCCTAGTTTACTGTGAGTTTTTACCATGAATGGGTGCTGGATATTTTCAAATTCTTTTTTCTGGGTCAATTTATATGATCATATGATTTTTTCCGTAGCATGTTGAGATGGTAGCTTACTGATTTTTTTAATGTTGAACCAGCCTTGCATAGCTGGAATAAATCTCAGTAGGTTATGGTGTATAATGTTTTTCAAGAATTGCTGAAACTCAGGTTTTTGATGTGTTGAGAATGTTCGTGTCTAAGTTCATGAGAGATATTGGTCTGTAGTTTTCTTGTGATATCTTTGTCTTGTTTCAGTATTTGAATAATACTGGCCTCATAGTATGGGGTAGGAAATGTTCCCTACTCTTCTGTTCTTTGGAAGAGTTTGTGAAGTATTGGTATTAATATTTGGTAGAATTCTCTAGTGAAAACATCTCAGCATGGGATTTATTTTTTTTGGAGATTTTAAATTATGAATTCATTTTAAATGGTTATAGGGTTATACATCTTATTTATATTATTTTGGTTGGATTTTGGTAGTAAGTGGGTTCATTTCTTCTAATTTGTCTAACATAGCAGCATAAACTTGTTTGCATTATTACCTAGTTACCCTTTTGATGGCTGTAGAATAGTGATATTCTCTTTTATTCTTGATACTTGAATTTGTGTCTTAACTCTTTTTTGTTTTGTCAGTCTTGTTAAAGCGTTATCATTTCTATTAATTTTTTCAAAGGGTTAGCTTTTTGTTTCATTGATTTTTTTTTTTCCCTTATGGCCTTGTTTTAAATTTCATTGATTTTTGCTCTTATTTTTATTGTTCTTTTTTTCTGATTGCTTTGGGTTTATTTTGTTCCTGTTTTTCTAGCTTCTTGAGGAAGGAATTTAAGATGATTGATTTGAGACTTTCCCTGTTTCCTAGAGTAAGCATTTAATGCTATACTTTTCCCTCTTAACCCATCTTTAGCCATATTCTGCAGCTTTTGATATGTTGCCTTTTCATTTTCACTCAGTTCTGTGCTTCTTTTTTTTAACTTTACATTGAGACTTACATTTTGACTCATGAATTATTTAGAAGTGTGTTGTTTCATTTCCAAGTGTTTTAAGATTTACCAATTGTCTTTCTGTTATTGATTTCTCGTTAGAGTCCATTATGGTCAGAAACATACCCTTATGATTTCAGTACTTTTAAATTTGTTGAAGTTTGTTTTATAGTCTGGGATTTGGATATGGTCTATCTTGGTTAATGTTCCATGGATGCTTGAAAAAAATGTGTATTTGGCTGTTCTTTGGTGGAATGTTCTATATATGTCAATTAGATTCTTCTGTTTGTTTTGTTCAGAACTTTTAAATCTTTCCTCATTTTCTGTTTAGTATTTCTGTGAGTTTCTGAGATAGGAGTCTTAAAGTTCCCACTATAATTTTGAATTTATCTATTTTTTCTTTCAGCTCTATCAGTTTTTGCTTCATATACTTTGGGGCCCTGTTGTTTGGGTGTACACATTTAGGATTGTTATGTATTTCTGGTGGATAGATCCTTTTATCATTATCTAATGTCCCTCTTTTGTCTCTAGCAATTGTCTTTGCTCTTAAGTCTATCTAATAGTAATATAGCAACTCCTGCTTTTATTTTGTTTACCTGTACATTTTTCCATCATTTTACTTTTAATGTGTCTTATTTTAAGTGATCTAATTATAGAGAACTTATAGTGGGGTCTTTTTTTTTTTTTTTTTAGTTCATGCTATTAATCTGTCTTTACTTGGTGTATTAAATATGTTTATAGTAATTATTAATATTTTAGGGCTTAAGTCTGCCATTTTACTTTTTGTTTTCTGTTTGTTCTCTTTCTCATTTCTCTTTTTCTCTTTTCTTGCTTTCCTATGGGTTACTCGAACATTTGTTAGGATTTCATCTTGAAGTATTTATAGTGTTTTTTCAATATATCACTTTGTAGATACTAAAATAACATATGTAATTTACCACAGTCTATGGGTATAAGCATTTTATCAATTCGAGTGAAGTGGGGAAACTATTCTTCCACTTAGATCCCTTTACCTTCCCACTTTGTAAATATTGTTCTCTTGACTATTTCTTCTACATACATTGGGCAGCTTTTCTGATGGTGTTAATATTTTTGTTATTGTGGTAAAATATACATGACATAAAACTTATTTTAATCATTTTTAGGTGTATAGTTCTGTGGTATAAAGTACATTCACATTGTTGTTCAACCATTGTCACCATTGTTCTCCAGAACTTTTCCATCTTCCCCAGCTAAAACTGTACCCATTATACACTAACTTTCCAATCCCTTTTTCCTCAGCCCCTGGCAACCACCATTTTACTTTCTGTTTCTATGAATTTGACTACTCTAGGTACCTCGCATAAATGGAGTCATAGAATATTTTACTTTTGTAACTGACTTGTTTCACTTAGCATGTCTTCAAGGTTCATCTGTGCTGTAGCATTTGTCAGAACTTGTTTCTAAAGTCTGAATAACATTCTAGACTTATTGCACATTTTGTTTATCCATTTATCTGTTTGTGGGCACTTGGGTTGCTTCCCCTTTTTGGATATTGTGAATAATGCTGCTTGAACATAGTGTATTAAGTATCTGTTTTAGTCACTGCTTTCATTTTGGGAATAGGAATTTTTGGGTCATAGGGTAATTCTGTGTTTAAGTTTTTGAGGAATTGCCGTATCATTTTTGATAGCAGCTATACCATTTTATAGTCTCACTAGCAATATATGAGGGTTCTAACTGCTCCATATCCTCACCATCACTTGTATTTTCTTTTTTTTTTCTTTGTTTGTTTTTTGGATTTTTTTGGAGATGAAATAGCTATCCTGATGGGTGTGAAATGGTTTCTCATTGTGGTTTTGACTTGCATTTTCCTAATGAATAGTGATGTTGAGCATCTTTTCATGTACTTATTGCCTTTTTTATATCTTCTTTGTAGGAATGTCTCTTTTCAAGTCCTTTGTCCATTTTTTAATCAGGTTGTTTGTTTTTGTTAAGTTGAAGGAGTTCTTTATATATTCTGGATATCAGTCCCTTTTCAGATAAATGGTTTGCAAATATTTTCTCCTGTTCTGAGGGATTGCTTTTTCACTGTTGATAGTGTCTTTTGATACACAGAGGTTTTTAATTTTGATGAACTCCAGTTTTTTATGCCTGTGTAATTTTTATTCCATTCATCTGTTATGGTTTTAAAACCTCTTGAGTAGAAAGGTAGTCTATTGTATTTACCCATATTTTTGCTTTTCTCATTGTGCTTTCTTCTTTCCTGATGTTCCAAGAGTCCTTGTTTTATCAATTGAAGAACTTCCATAGCCATTCTTGAAGGATACATCTGGTAGTGACAAATTCTTCTAGTTTTCCTTTGTCTGCTGTGTCTTTATTTCCGCTTCATTCCTGAAAGATAATTTTGTCAGATACAGAATTCATGGTTAACAGTTCTTTTCTTTCAGCACTTGAAAAATTTTTTGTTACTTTCTTCTGACCTTTGTGGTTTCAGATTAGAAAACTGCTGTCATTTGAGTTGGTGTTCCCTATAGGTAATGCATCCTTTCGATGTGGTTGCTTTCAGGATTTTTCTTTGTCTTTCGTTTCAAATATGTATGTCAAGGTGTAACTTCTGTGGGTTTACCTGTTTGTGGTTTGCTCACTTTAATCTGTAGCTTTACATCTTTCTCCAAATTTGGAAGTTTTCAGCCATTTGTTGAATACTCTTCAACTCTACTCTTTTTCTCTTCTTTTCATGGGGCTCAAAATGATATGGATCTAGATCTTTCATTATTGTCCCATCCATCTACGAGACCTTGTTGTTTTCAGTGATTTTTCTTTTTTGTTCATATTGGGTGAATTCTGTTGATCTGTCCTCAAGTTCACTGATTCTGTTCTCCATAATTCCTACTATTGAGCCCATCTAATAAGTTTTTGGTTTTCTTTCTTATTGTAGTTTTCAGCTCTGTAATTTCTTTTTGTTTTTTTTTTTTTTTATATTTTCTATTTCTTGGGTTGAATTTTGTCTGTTTCAAGAGAATTTGTAATTGATGGATGGAGAATGTTTATGATGGCTGCTTTACAGTCTTTGTCAGATAATTCCAATGTCTGATTCATATCAGTGTTGGCATCTGTTAATTGTCTTTTTCTCATTCAAGTAGTGGTTTTTTTGGTTCTTAGCATGATGGATGATTTTTGATTGTATGTTGGACATTTTGTCTTCCATGTAATGTTTTTAAAATCAGTTTGTCCTGTAAGTATGATTTTTTTTTTTTAATTTGGCTGCACTGGGTCTTAGTTGCAGCATGCGGGATCGTTTTTCGGTTGTGGCATGTGGGCTGTTTAGTTGTGGCATGTGGGCTCTATTAGTTGCACCATGTGGGATCTAGTTCCCTGACCAGGGATTGAACCTGGGCCCCGTGCATTGGGAGCACAGAGTCTTAGCCACTGGAACTCCACCAGGGAACTCCCCCCATAAGTGTGATTAATATATATTTACTGTAGAAAATTTGGGGACTATTGAGAAATACAAAGAAAAAAATCACTTTTCTATTGCCAAAGATAGTTCCTGTTATGAATAATACATAACATTTATCTGAAAGGAAATATGTACAGGTATGCTTTGGAGGTATTATATTGCAAGTTCCATTTCAGACTACCACAATAAAGTGAACATCACAATAAAGCAAGTCACAGGAATTTTTTTGATATTCTATTGAATTAATTTTAATTTATCCATATTAAAATTATGTTTATGGTGGTGGGATGAATTGGGAGATTGGGATTGACATATATACACTAATATGTATAAAATAGATAACTAATAAGAACCTGCTGTATAAAAAATAAAGTAAAATTCCAGAAAAAGGTACAGAAAATTATATATGAATTCAGAGAATACAGGCGATCATTAAAAAAAAATTATGTTTACACTGAACTATAGTGTCTGTTAAGAGTGCAATAGCATTATGTCTAAAAAATACACATACCTTAATTAAAAAATACTTTATTGCTAAAAAAAATTAACCATTATCTGAACCTTCAGTAAGTCATAGTAGTAACATCAAAGATCACAGATCACAGATCACCGTAACAAATCAGTAATAAGGAAAAATTTTGAAATATTGTGAGAATTACCAAAATGTGACACAGAGACACAAAGTGAGCAAATGCTGTTGGAAAGATGGACTTGCTCCATGCAGGATTACCACAAACCGTCAATATGTAAAAAAAACAATTATTTGCAAAGGACAATAAAGTAAAGCACAATCAAATGAGATATGCCTGTGTATATCCCCATCCCCTCAAATATAATTGTAGCTAACACTTTCACAGATGAGGAAATTGAGGTAAGGAGAGTTTTAGGTAACTTTCCCAGATCACAAAACTACCAAATGATTCAACGCAAACTTTTGATTCCCGGGTTTATGTGTTTAACCACTGTGGTACAGTCTCTCTTGTTCTGTTTGTTTTTTTTTTTCTCCCCCTGTACCACTTCAGAAAAATTGTTTCAGTAGGAGAATGAACTTATTTTGGGAGGGATAATCAATAGGTTAACAGCCCTCTAAAAGGCATTTTGAATAGTGTTTATTTTAAGTAGTTCAATATATATGTCTATAGGTACTTGAATGTGTTTATATACATATATATTACACATATGTGTGTGTTTGTGTGTGTATATATATATACACACACATATGCATTTTGGAAGATTATCTTAGGTAGTAGAGAAATGAGTTTTGATACCTCTTGTTAGGCATCCACTTGGGAATATTTAAATAAATGAATACCTCCTTCCATTTGAATGGGAAGCAATAACAGGCTTTTTTTTTCTTTTTACAGGCTTTTATCTTCCTTGAAAAGAAAGTTGTGTTTTTGTTTTTGTTTTAAGTAAATCATTGTTAGCTTCCTTACTCATTTATTGAGGAACAAATTGTGTAGAAATTCTTCCACGCATTATTTCACTTAGGTGACTGTAAGGTCACCCATCACATGTATGTAGTGAGCTTGGTTGTTTATCCATATCAGCGAGTTTTAGGGTAGCTGTCTAAGAATTGATTTAGGGGAAATTCCTAATTATTGGGTTAAATAGTGACTGTATGAGGGCTTAGGAATAACTCACTACCTTTTAGTTTCTACCTAAGAAAACTAATCCAGTTATCTAAAGTGCAATTGCTACTGTATGTATTTACTTATGGGACACAGCAATGGTAGCATGATGGTAAGAGAAATTAAATATCAAGAGAAATTAAATCTTCAGCAATTCTTTGGAATCCTATTAGAATTCTCTACATTTGTCATTGCTGGCAACTAAAGATGAGTTAACGATGTGGTTTGATGTTTGCTTTTAGTCATTACATAAATTTGACTTTTCATGGAATTCAGCAAAAAGGAACACACTGACAGGGGTTGTATCCTCTAGTTAATAGAATTCATGAATATTATCCTCAGAATATTTTCATCATGAAACCATTTTGAAATAATTATAAAAGTGAATAGCATTTAAAATACCTAATCATTTTATTTGACACTGTTTTTTAGGGACCTATTCTGTGTAATTTGATAAAATGACATCACTACAGAGTCAGAAATCATACAAAGTCTTAGAGTGCTGTGGAGAAATAGTACAATACGTTTTAATAAATTAGTATTAACTTCCATGGAAATAATATTATTTGCCTAGTGCACAGGGCCTGTGAATGAGTACAGTGGATGAGAGGTTGAAATGTAATAGCTAGCAGACATATCTTGATATGTTGTAAATGCCATGGTAAGGAAGGAGTCTGAGCATTGTCCTGTAGGCATGTGGAATCCATAGAATGCAATCTTTTTCTACTTAAGTTTTGAAAACTTTTTTTTTTAAGATTTCAGTCAATTTGCCCTTTTCTCCTTTCCCACTTCAATGTAATCATTTACTGTAATGGTTCTTTTCTACTTCCTAAATTGCTTTGGAATCTAACTTTTTTAAAATCTCCTGTGGCTTCAAACCTCATTTTCTCTTTCCTTCTGTTGGGGTAGTCATTAATTTTTCCCTGTCCCTGATCTCTCTCTTTGCCAATTAATAATTCGTTTTGCAATGGTTTTCAGAATTTTCTAATTTCATCCAAGTAAAAATTAAGAAACTTATTGTACATTGTGACAAAACTTGGGTGTGTGTAAATACAAAGAAAACCAAAAATTGCATGAAAAATACCCTTTTTAATGACTACTTATGATACATTTTGCTGTCTTTTTAAAAACTCTATTCTATTCTACTTTAAAAAAAAAGACATTGGTGGAGAGTAAATTGAATTCAAGACTCCCAGCAGTTTTCAAAACTGCTTTATATTACTGCCAGCATGATTTTTAAAATACAGACTTTATTGTACACTCTCTTGAGACCTTTCTGTGAGTCTCCATTGTCTAAGTGAGTAGTGGCTTTCAAACCTAGTTTTGACCATGACTCACCAAAAGAAATATATTTTACATTTGTGACCCAGCGCACACATATAAACAAACATATATAACAGAAACAAAGCTTAATGAAACAGTACTTACGCTTACTACCTGGGATGCACTCTATTTATTGTTCTTTTCTATTTCACTTCATTAGAAAAAAGAAAACAAAACTGATTGTGACCTGCTAAATTGATTTCTTGACCCAATGTCTTGAGACCTGCAGGTTGAGATAAGAAAATTAAAGCTTTATTACGACATATAATGCCATTTTACACTGTTCTCCAGTATTTAATTTTTCATCAATACTATGCTGTTTATTCCTTAAACTTGCCATGGTATTTTCTATTACTCCATTTACTATTCTGTCTGGGGTGCCCTCTCTCTTCCTTGATTGTGTGACAAACTTTGTTCATTCTTCTGAATTTAGCTCAGATGTTACTGAAGGTGGTGGAGAATGACAAAAATAAAAGTTTCTTAAGATATGATGACAGGGATCTCATCAAACAAACTTGGAAAGAAATGTTTTCTTAGAGAAGTAAACCACAATATCTTAAATTAACGTGGTGACTTGAAGATGCTTTCTGTTTAGAAAGATCTGACAGTAACAAGTTGGTGGTATTGACATATTTAAAGAATGGGGATTATAGCAAGTGACATAGTCATATTGGACTCATAGAAAATGGAGCCTTATTCAGGGTAAGTGTGTCAGTGATCATCTATAAGTTCAAGCGAGTGGGAGCCCAAGGATGAAACTTCTTTGTTTCTGGTGCAGTTTTTTTCTTTTTAATGCTTTTTAAAAATGTTCTCATTCTATATATGAATTATATATATCCTTTGTGCAGATTTCGTGCTCAGTAAGCAACCTCCCCCCACAATTTTTTAAGTTGAAAAATCTGCAGAAAAGTTATAAGAATAGTGTACTGAGTAACTATATATCCTTTACCTTGACAGTTTGCCACATTTCGTTTATCCTTTTATCTTTATACATCCACATATTGTACATTATTTTTACTAAACTGTGAGTTACTTGCAGAGATCATGTCACTTTCCTCTTAAATACCTTATCTTATATATCCTAAGAATAAGGGCAATAGCTTACATAGTCAAATATAATGAATTAAACACTAACATAGTATTCATATATCTTCAGTTATTTCTGTAATGTCCTATATATCTGGTTTTTTTTGTTTGTTTAATTCCATTTAATTGTTATATCTCTTTAGTCTCCTTTAACCTAGAACAGTCCCGTCAACTTCTTTTTCTTCCATGATATTGACCTTTTTTTAAGAGTCTAGGACAGTTGTTTTGCAGGATATATCTCTATTTGTATTTGTCTGATTGTTTCCTCATAATTAGGTTCAGGTTAACCATTCTTGGCAGGAATACTCCATTGGTTCTTGGTACATCATGTCCAGGGTGTATGATGTCAGTTGTCTTATTGATGAGGTATATAAGTTTGAACTTGGTTTAGGTAGATTCTACCATATTTTGCTATTGAAAGGTAATTAATAAATAATAAGTACCCAGGGGTTTTAGTATTCATTGATGATTTTTACCTGAATCAGTTATTATTACTCTGTTGTAATGGTATGGTAAAATGGTGATTATTATTTTTTCCTATTTATCATTCCTTTGAAATTTATTAGTTAGCATTCTTCATTACACAACCTTGTGATTATAATTTGGCTTCCCACTTAACAGGCTTTCAGGGGTAAAGTAAGCTGGGAAAAGATGTGTGAAGGCATTTTTTTTTTTTTTAGAAGATGTTGGGGGTAGGAGTTTATTAATTAATTAATTTATTTTTGCTATGTTGGGTCTTCGTTTCTGTGCGAGGGCTTTCTCTAGTTGTGGCAAGCAGGGGCCACTCTTCATCGTGGTGCGCGGGCCTCTCACTATCGCGGCCTCTCTTGTTGCGGACCACAGGCTCCAGACGCGCAGGCTCAGTACCTGTGGCTCATGGGCCTAGTTGCTCCGCAGCATGTGGGATCCTCCCAGACCAGGGCTCGAACCCGTGTCCCCTGCATTAGCAGGCAGATTCTCAACTGCTGCACCACCAGGGAAGCCCTGAAGGCATTTTTTGTTGTTGTTAATAGAAAAATTGTTATTTTGGTTTCTGTATTAGTCACTTGTGAGCTTTGTTAGGATGGATCAACAACCTCGAATCCAGTCTGCTATCGAAACTTGACTAATTTGAATTTGAGTAGCAGATCCTGGAGAAGTCACCTTGGCTATTGCTACTCTATGAGTCTCTTGGCAGCCAGCACCTTACCCTTTTGTTTCAGTGTTTTACAGTGATCTTTTCAAAATAATAAGGGCTGGGAGGATGCATATCAGAAAAGGTGTTGGATTTAATATTAAAGGTGATGGGTAATTAATAGGAATGCTATTTGGATATTAGAAAATAGTAAATGCTTGTAGATAGGCTTAAAGGAGTATTTTTTTCCAACTCAGTTTAAGTTAATAAACTTTATTTTTTTTACAGTAATTTAAAGTTCAAGGAAAAATTGAACAAAAAGTACAGAGTTATTATATATCCCCTGTCCCCACACATGTACAACTTCCCCCACTATCAGCATCCCATACCACACTGGTACATTTTTTACACTCGATGAACCTACATTGACACATCCTTATCACTCAAAGTTCATGGTTTACATTAGGATTCACTGTTGGTGTTGTACATTTTATGGTTTTTGACAAATGTAAATGACATGTGTCCACCACTGTAGTAACCCAGGGAATAGTTTCATTGCTTGTTCTGTCTGTTCATCCCTCCCCAACCCCCCTCAATCCTTGGCAATCTTTTGTACTATCTCCGTAGTTTTGCCTTTTCCAGAAGGTCATATAGTTGGAATCCTATAGTATGTAGCCTTTTCATCTTGATTTCTTATACTTAGTAATATGTATTTAAGGTTTCTATATGTCTTTTCATTGCTTGGTAGCTCATCTCTTTTTAGTGCTGAATATTTTTGCATTGTCTGGGTGTACTTCATTTTATTTATCCCTTCACCTACTGAAGGACATCTGGGTTGCTTCCATGTTTTGGCAGTTACCAATACAGCTGCTGTAAACATCCGTGGGCAGATTTTTGTATGGACATAAGTTTTCAATTCATTTGAGTAAATACCAAAGAGCGTAATTGCTGGGTTATGTGGTAAAGGTATGTTTAGTTTTTGGAAACCCTGAACCTGCCCTCCAAAGTGGCTGTACCATTTTGCATTCCCACTATCAGTGAATGAAGTTCCTGTTGCTCCCCATTCAGGCCAGCATTTGTGTTGTCAACGTTCCAGATTTTGGCCATTCTAATAGTTGTCAGTCCTTTGGTAAATGTCTTTTGCAAATATTTTCTCTTAGTCTGTGGCTTGCCTTTTCATTCTGTTGACATTGTCTTTCACAGGTCAGATATTTTGAATTTTAATGAAGTTTAGCTTACCTATTATTTTAATGCCTTTGGTGTTGTATCTTGAAAGTCATCACAATACCCACGGTCATTTAGATTTTCATCTATGTTATCTTCCAGAAGTTTTATAGTATTGTGCTTTACATTTAGGTCTGTGATCCATTTTGAGTTGATTTTTGTGAAGGATGTAAAATCAGCCTAGATTCCTTTATCTTATTTTATTTTTTTTGGCATTTGAATGTTCAGTTGTTCCAGCACCGTTTGTTGAAAAGACTATCTTTCCTCCATTATATTGCCTTTGTTCCTTTGTCCAAGATCAGTTTGGCTATATTTATGTGAGTCTGGTACTGGGTTTTCTGTTTGTTTTCCATTAATCTGTTTGTTTATTCTTTCACCAATACCACTCTGTTTTGATTACTGTGGCTTTGTAGTAAATCTTGAAGTCAAATAATGTCAGTCCTCTGACTTTGTTCTTCTCTTTCAATATTGAGTTGGCTATTCAGGGTCTTTTGTCTCTCCATATAAACTTTATTTTATTTTATTTTTGCGGTATGCGGGCCTCTCACTTTTGTGGCCTCTCCCATTGCGGAGCACAGGTTCCGGATGCGCAGGCTTAGCGGCCATGGCTCACGGGCCCAGCCGCTCCGCGGCATGTGGGATCTTCCCGGACCGGGGCATGAACCTGTGTCCCCTGCATCAGCAGGCAGACTCTCAACCACTGCGCCACCAGGGAAGCCCCTTGCTGGGGTTTTGATTGAGATTTCCTAGAATGTATACATCAAGTTAGGAAGAAATGACATCTTGACAATAGTGAGTCTACTTATCTATGGACATGGAATATCTCTCCATTTATTTAGTTCTTCCATTATTTTGTTCATCAGAGTTTTGTAGTTTTCCTCATATAGATCTTACACATGTTCTGTTAGATTTATACCTGAGTATTTAATTTTTTGCTAATATAAATGGTAATGTGTTTTAAATTTAAAATTCCATTTGTTCATAGCTTGTATATAGGAAAGCTATATTAACCTTGTATCCTGAAATCTTGCTAAAATCTCTTATTAGTTCTAGCAGGTTTTTTGTTGATTGATTTGAATTTTCTTCATAGATAATCATGCCATATGTGAACAATGAGACAGTTTTATTTCTTTCTTCCCAATTGTATGCCTCTTATTTCCTTTTCTTGTCTAATGCATTAAGACTTCCAGTACAATATTGACAAAGAGTGGTGTGAAAAGACATCCTTGGCTTCTTCCAAACTTAGTGAAAAACTTCAGTTTTCTCACCATTAAGTGTGATGTCACCTGTAGGTTTTTTGTAAAGTTCTTTAAAGTTGTGAGATCTTTATTACGTAAAGGAAGTTCCTTTGTGTTTCTAGATATTTGAGCAATTTTCTCTTATCATTAGTGAGTGTTGGACTTTGTCAAATGTTTTTCCTGCATCTATATGCTCATATGATTTTTTCTTTAGTGTGTTGATGTAATGGATTACGTTGATTAATTTCCAAATGTTGAACCAGCCTTGCATACTTGGGATAAATCTCACTTCGCCATGGTGTATAATTATTTTGATGTATTGTTGGATTTGATTTACTAATGTTTTGTTAAGGAGTTTTACATCTGTGTTCATGACATATTGGTCTGTAGTTTTTTCTTGAAATGTCTTTATCTGTTTTTGGTCTTAGGATAATGCTGGCCTCATAGAAACAGGAAGTATTCCCTCTACTGTCTTCTGGAAGAGATTGTAGAGAATTGGTAAATTTCTTTCTTAAATGTTTGATGTTTGGTAGAATTAATCAGTGAACCCATCTAGGTCTCGTGCTTTCTGGTTTTGAAGGTTAGTAATTATTGACTCAGTTTCTTTAGTTGATATAGGCCTGTTCATATCATCTATTTCTTCTTGTGTGAATTTTGGCAAATTGTGTTTTTCATGGAATTGATCCATTTGATCTAGGTTATCAAATTGTGGGTGTAGAGTTTTTCATAGTGTTCCTTTATTATCCTTTTAATGTCCAGGGAATCAGTCATGATGTCCTATCTTTAATTTCTGATATTAATAATCTGTGTCTTTCCTTTTTTCTTAGCCTGGTTAGAGGTTTTTCAGCTTTATTGATCTTGTCAAAGAACCAGCTGTGGATTCATTGATTTTTCTCTATTGATTTCCTATTTTCAATTTCAATTTCAAAAAAACTGAGTTTTGCTCTAATTTATATTATTTATTTTCTTCTTACTTTGGGTTTAATTTGCTCTTCTTTTTCTAGTTTCCTAACATGGAAGTTTAGATCATTAATTTTATATCTTTTCTAATTTATGCATTTAGTGCTATAAATTTCCTTCTAAGAACTGTTTATGCTACATCCTGCAAATTTAATAAGTTGTATTTTCATTTTCATTTAGTTAAAAATATTTTTAAATTTCTTGAGATTTCTTCTTTGATGCATGTATTATTTAGAAGTGTGTTGTTCAGTCTGCAAGCATTTTGGAATTCTTGAGCTATCTTTCTGTTGCTAATTCCTTTTTTAATCCCATTGTTGTATGATCTCTATTTTAAACTTAAGATGTTTTTATGGCCCATAATATGGTCTGTCTTGGTGAATGTTCCATGTGGGCTTTGGGAAGAACATGTTAACTGCTGTTGGATGAAGTAGTCTATAGATGTCAGTTATATCCAGTTGATTGATGGTGTTGTTAAGTGTAACTGTGTCCTGATTTTCTGCTTGGTGGGTCTGTCCATTTCTGATAGAGGATTGCTGAAGTCTCCAACTGTAACTGAATTCATGTGTTTCACCTTGCTGTACCATCAGATTTTTCCTCACAAATTTTGCTGTTCTGTTGTTAGGCATGTATACACTAAGGATTGCTATGTCTTCTTGGAATATTGATCTCTGTATCATTATTTAATGCCCCTCTCTATTCTATCCTTAATAAATTTCCTTGCTGTGAAACCTGCTCTGTCTGAAAGTAATATAGCTACTCCAGATTTTTTTTTTTTTATTAGTGTTAGCAAGGTATATCTTTCTGGATCTCTTTACTTTTTTTAACACATATTTACCTAGTTACTTTTTTTGGGGGGTGGGTAATGAGAAAGTTTAAGCTCTCCATCTCTTTAACTTTTAGTCTTTATGTGTCTTTATATTTAAAGTTGGTTTCTTGTAGGAAGCATACAGTTGAGTCTTGCTCTTTGATCCACTCTGACAATCTCTGTCTTCTAATTGGTACGTTAGACAATTGACTTTTAAAGTATTGAATAATTATTGCTATGATTAGATTAGTATCTACCATATTTGTTACTGTTTTCTATTTGTTGCCCTTGTTTTTGTTCTATTTATGTCTAACACATTTTTTTCCTGCCTTTTGTGGTTTTAACTGAGCATTTAAAGGATTCCATTTTCTCTCCTTTCTTAGCATGTCTGTCATAATTCTCATTTTACTTTTTTTAGTTTTTGCCCTAGAGGTTGCACTATACATTTAAAACTAATCCAGGTCCACTTTCAAATAATATTATACTACTTTACCTGCTTCACAGGTAGTGCAAGTACCATAACAAAGTATTACTAATTCCTCCCTCCTGTCCCTTGTATCATTCATTTTATTTATATATAAGCTTATATATATGATATGTACATAAGCATACATAGTCAAATATATTGTTGCTATTATTTGGGACAGACTTTTATTTGTTAGATTAGTTAAGAATAAGAAAAATACAACTTTCAGTCGTACCTTCACTCATATGCTTCCTTTCTTTATGTAGATCTGAGCTTTTGACCTATATCATTTTTCTTTTCTTTGAAGAATTTTTAACATTTCTTGCAAAGCAGATCCATTGTGAACAAAGTCCCTCAATTTTTGTCTGAGAAAGTATTTCTCTTGCACATTTTGCGGGGTACAGATTTCTAGGTTGGTTGTTTCTCTCAGCACTTCAAATATTTCACTCCGTGTTCCTCTTGCTTGCATGGTTTCTGAGGACAAGTTAGATTTAATTTTAATCTTTTCTCCTCTCTAGGTGTAAGGTGTTTTTTTTTCCCCCTCTTGTGCTTCTTTCAAGATTTTTTCTTTGTCTTTGATTTTCTGAAGTTTGAATATGCTATGCCCAGGTGTAGTCCTTTTGGCATTTATCTTGCTTGGTGTTTTGAGTTGCCTGGATCTAGGGTTTAATATCTGACATTAAGGGAAATTCTCAGTCATTATTGCTTGGATATTGCTTCTCCTCCTTTCTCTTTGGTTTCTCCTTATGGTGTTCCCATTACATGTATATTATATCTTTTGTATTTGTCTCACAACTAAATCTAAAAATCTGAACTCTCAAAAGTCTTTTTTTAACTGAAAATGTAAATTTATAAATATATTTAGGAATTAGAATGTTGTAGGTGGCAACATGCAGTTCATTGTTTTGTGGTTTTATTTTACTTTGTACTTGTGTTTGCTTAAACAAAATGATGGCTTATAAACACATAGAATGCACTTTATTGCCCATGATATATATATATATATATATATATATATATATATCCTTCAGAAAAATTAAAAAGAAAATTTAAAAAAAACTAAATTCACAACTAAGTTCTTTGGATATTAAAAAAAATTTTTTTCCCCCAGTTTTTTTTCTTGTTGCTTTTCAGTTTCGGAAGTTTCTATTGTCATATCTTCAAGTTCAGAGATTTTTTTCCTCAGTTGTTTCCAGTCTACTAATGAACCTATCAAAGATCAAAGGCAGTCTTCATTTCTGTTACAGTGTTTTTGATCTCTAACATTTCTTTTTGATTCTTTTGTAAAATTTGCGTTTTTCTGCTTACATTATTCTTTTGTTTTTGCATGTTGTTTACTTTTTTCCGTTAAAACTCTTACCATATTAATCATGGTTTTTTAAAAAAGATTTCTGGTCTGATAATTCCAGCATTTCTGCCATATCTGACTCTGTTCGGGGGCTTGCTCTATCTCTTCAAATTGTTTATTTTTTGCCTTTTAATTTGCCTTGTAATTTTTTGTTGAAAGGTGGACATGATGTACTGGGAAAAAGTAACTGTGGTACATAAACCTTTAATTAGGTAGTGCTAAGGTCTGGGAGGCAGAGGGAGGAAGTGTTCTATAGTGCTATGGTTAAGTCTTAGTCTTTTGGTGATCTCATGCCCCTGGATTGTGAACTTCAGTGCCTCTCAGTTGTTTTATTAAAACAGGATGGCTCTAGAGGATTGGACTTGGGTATTTCCCTTCCTTCAGGTGGGTTGGGACTCCTGATAAAACCCTAGCAAGTTAGCCTCTGGTAAATTAATTTCTCCTGGGGACAGGCCTTGTTAAGAAAAACAGAATGCTCTGGTATATTTCAAAATGGTTTCTTTCCTTCTGCCTCCCAAAAGCATGAGGTGGTTTTTCTCAGATATTCACTGTGAGGACCTAGTAGAGCTTCTGAAAATGTTGGGGTGCCCCCTTAATGCCTGGGTCACCCTGGAGTTAAAACTCCATAAGTTGTCCACACTGAACCTTCAGTAATTTGTCAGATACAGTTCAGGTTTCCCTACTCTGTTGCTTGTTCCCTAGGGAGATTTCTGCTCAGGTAAAGTATGATTCGCTTCATCTGGCTGGCTGTCTCTCAATTTGCGGGGCAGCAGTTTGCCTTATGGCCTCACTTCTCTGATGGATGTAGGAAGAATTGTTGATTTCTCAGTTTGTGCAGGTTTTTACTTGTTAGGACAGAGTAGCAACTTCTTAGTTCCTAATATGCCTGATTGGAAACTGGAAGTGGCTTAAAGAGGTTTTAACTTAAAAGATTTTAGCAATTAAAAAAACATTTTTTTTCTTTTTCAAAAAATTAATTTATTTTTTGGCTGCATTGGGTCTTCGTTGCTGCGCACGGGCTTTCTCTAGTTGCGGTGAGCAGGGGCTACTCTTTGTTGCGTTGCGCAGGCTTCTCATTGCAGTGGCTTCTCTTGTTGCAGAGCATGGGCTCTAGAGAGTGTGGGCTTCAGTGGTTGAGGCGTGTGGTCTCCGTAGTTGTGGCTTGTCAGCTCTAGAGCGCAGGCTCGGTAGTTGTGGCACACGGGCTTAGTTGCTCCGCGACATGTGTGATCTTCCCGGACCAGGTCTTGAACCCGTGTCTCCTACGTTGGCAGGCAGATTCCTAACGTCTGTGCCACCAGGGAAGTTCTTAAGTTAAAAGTTTTAAAGAGGTTAAATAGTTTGGTTTATGGGAATTTGCAGGATAAATCCTTCAAGAGAATGGTAGCTAGAGGAGATAGCAAAGTAAGGGGAGCAACTTTTTCAAAGTAGAAGCAGAATGAGAATATTTTTATTCCTAACAGTAAATATTTAGGTGTCTTTTGAAGCAATCACTTGGGTTGAATTTCTTGTTTTTACTCAAATATATTCAAAAGCAAGTTGTGCTTTATTTTTCAATCTATGTTAATACATTTAATCAAAATCTAGAGAATTAAGGCAGAGACTTTATCATTAGAAGAAAGTAGTTTGAAAAAAGAGGTAATTACTAGCCAGCCAACGAGAGTCCACTGTTTGTGTCTTGTAGCGTTTTATAAATTGCACACTGCATTGTTCAATTATAGGAATTGGTATTCTGTGACTTTTTTTTGACAGTTAAATAATTTGGGTCTGTGTTTTTGGAATTCAGAATGCACACAGTACAAGATTCCTGAATCTTTAATATACTAAGCAAAGCTTTTTGTTAACTCTGCTTTTCCTAAACTTAAGTACACGCTTGATGAACATTCTTTGTAGAGCATGCTTTGAGAAACATAGTAATAGCAAGTAGCTAGGTTTCTGCCCTCTTGGTGCTTATAGGGGAAGTGTAGTATAGAGGAAGAACCCATAGTTTAGTCTTTGGAAAAGTTGAGTTTCTGTTTTTAATGCTTTTAGTGAATCACTGTATTGGAAAGTTTATTTAATTTCCTCATGCTTTACTTTTCCTTTTGTGAAATATGGTAACTTTTCTCTTTTCTAATTCACAGTGATGTTGATGTTTTATAATTATCAAAAAAGCTTTAGTAAAACATATATAAGTTTTGTATATGGTTCTTATAGAAGGTGAACATTTGACGCCTACCTTCTGGCGGCAGGTGACATTGATGTGAATTGTCATAGAAACCAGAAACCTGTATAAATATTGAAATAGTAAATGAATCAAGTACATAAGTGAATGGCTTGTTAATGTTAAGTCGAAGCAGGAGTGCTAAGAACTTATGTTTTCATGTAATTTTTTTCTTTGTACATACTATAACATGTGACCACAATAAGATGACAACAAAGCAAGAGTAAGTATACATTTTAGTGTTACTCATTAAGATTTACAGGGATAAGAGGAAGTTTCCTTAGCAAGGAAGTTTATCCTAATTATTAATGACACAAATATGATAGAAACAGGATAGAACATTTTGGGGTAAAATCATGCAGTTGTTTTTGAGATGACTTATACACTTTTAATTGCTTTGTTCTAAGGAAGTTAAAACTGAGTTTTAGAATAATGCCTACAGTAATTTGGGGTGGAAGAGCTTTCTATATGGAGAGAGACTGAAGTATTCACAATTTTTTTTATTATTGAAAAAGCTTAAAAGTGATGGATATGAGTAATGTTTACATAATTACTTAATGAATAAAGTGAAAAATGGTGACAAAATCCCTAGAAGTATAAAAATACGCATGCCAAAGAGGCAAAAGCATGTATTCCCATCATATCTCTGACCTCAGTGGTCATAAGTCATGGGAAGACAACAGGTGAGATGGGGCTAGAGCCTGGCTCTGTGTCATCCATTGGCTCTGCTAGTACTGACCATAGACTCTCAGGCTGTTGAGCAGAAGATAATGTAAATTTGCAAAAGTTACCACAGTCTTGACCTGTGCAAACATTTGGTGGTATTGGGGGTTAAGGGAGTTTGAGTCCAAGATATAATAGATGAGGGGGAGGGCAACGGTATGCTGGACAGTTGTACAGTAGTATACTGGTATGAGGTATGTAATATAGATATAATTTTGACTACATAATGTTGTTTGCATGTATGTAAAAATATATTTAAGCATGTTCCCCTTTAATATCAAAATTAAAGTTTTAGTGTAAAGAGTTTTTCTGTATTTCAAGTTACTTCTTTTTTAAATTTTTATTTATTTTTTTGAATTCTATTTTATTTTTTATACAGGAGGTTCTTATTATCTATTTTATACATATTAGTGTATATATGTCAATCCCAATCAAGTTACTTCTTTTTAAGTATGCTTTTTTTTGACATATAATGTACATAAAGTATAGCATCGTAAGTTTACATCTCAATGAATTTTAACAATGTTACTAATAGGTGTTGTATGTACATAATATTATGTATTAATACATATTAATGCATTATTATTTGCTGATAATACCTATGAAATCCAGCTTTAAATCAAGGAACAGTATTAGCAGCATCCTAGAAGTCCTTTTGTGTCCCAGTCTAATACCCATACCACTTATCCCAAAGATAAACACAATACTAACTTCTTATACCAGAGATTATTTTGGGGTTTTTGAATTTTCTATAAATTGAGTTTTATATAAATTGAGTGATATAATATGAATTCTTTTGTGTTACTTCATAAACTTTATGAGGTTTATCCATGTTGTTGCATGTAGCAATATTTCACTCTTTCATTGCTTGTATTGTTACACTGTGACTAACACATTTATTATCTTTTCTGCTATAGATAGACGTGACATTTAGGTTGTATCCAGTTTTGTCTATTACAAATTGTTGTACTACTATGAATTTTTATTGTATTTTTTGATCAACATATATATGCAGTTAGGATTAGAATTGCTGGTCATAGGATGTTCATATGATAAGGTCGGTAGATACTGTTATTTTTGCAAAGGACTTATACCAGTTTACATTCTCAGTAGCAATATATGAGAATTCCAGTTACTCCACATTCTTGCTAATGGTTGGTATTGTTTATTCTTTTTATTTTAGCTGTTTTGGTGGGTGTGTAATGAAATAGCCCTTGGGGTTTTAATTAGTATTTTCCAGATGTAATGATGAATGATGTTGTGTATCTTTTCATATTTATTGACTTATTTGGATCACTTCCTCCATAAATTGGCCGTTCAAGTCCTTTGCCATTTTTTCTGTTGGCTCTTCTTCTTTCTCCTTCCTGATTTCTAGTTGGTCTTTTTCCTGGCTCTGAGTCCTTCATTGGATATACATCGTATAGATATCAATTTTGTACCTTGCTTCATCCTCCTTTCTCCACCTCCTCCCCCTCCTCTTCCTTTCTTCCCCCTCCCCCATCATTCCCCCTCCTCCTTTTTAAAATATTGGTATCCAGTTGACCCAGCAATATTATCTGAATGACCACATTTTTCAGGTTTATTATTGTCATAAATTAATGGCAGGCTATGTGTGAGCCTGTTACAACTCAATTTTATTCCTTTGGTTTACTTGTTTGTTTTTTCAATAAGTCTTGATAAATGATAGTGTAACTATCATTTGTATCAATTGTTCTTCTGTAGGACCTTTGATTTTCTCCCTTTTCATTACTGAAAATGAGAATTTATGACTTTTTTCTTTTGATTAGTTTTTCTAGAATTAACAATTTTGTTAATCTTTCCTGAAACCAACTTCTGATTTGCTGTCTGAAGTTTTGTTATACCTTTGCTTTTGAATTCATTAATTCTGTTCTTTTCTACTTTCTGCCTTTTTCAGATTTAACTTTTTGTTCTTCCTCTAATTTCTTGAGGTAGATACTTAAATAATTATTGTCATTCTCCTTTTTTGATATAAGCATTTAGGGCTACAGATTTAACTCTTAAGTATAGCTTAGGCTGCATGTCACAACTTCTTATATGTCCTATCTTCATTATCATTTATTTAAATACTCCCTATTTTCCATTGTGATTTCTTCTTTGATTCAGTAGTTAGGACGTATATTGCTTAATTTCCAAATAGCTGTACGTAGTGTTTTTTTGTTTTTTTAAATTTTGTTTTAGTGACTTGTTAGTATCAATAAGTCCAGAGAACATACTCTGAATGATATCAGTCCTTTGAAATGAGGCTTCCTTTTTGATTTAGCATATGGCAGTTTTGATAAATGTTGCATGTTCACTTGAAAGGAATATATGTTCTTTTGTAATCAGATGTTATTTCTGTGTAGGTCTTTACATTATATTTATGAATCTTGGCCATATGTTTACTGTTCTTTTTGTTTGTTTACTTTTTGTTTTTTTGGCGGTACGCTGGCCTCTCACTGCTGTGGCCTCTCCCGTTGCGGAGCACAGGCTCCAGACGCGCAGGCTCAGCGGCCATGGCTCACGGGCCCAGCCGCTCCGCAGCATGTGGGATCTTCCTGGACCAGGGCACGAACCCGTGTACCCTGCATTGGCAGGCGGACTCTCAACCACTGCGCCACCGGGGAAGCCCTGTTTGCTTCTTTTAACAACTATTAAGAGGAGCATGTTAAAGTTTCCCAACCTACTGTGCTTTATATTTTGATGTTCCATTATTGGGTATATGCACCACCAGCTTAGCTTAAATTCCTGGTGAATTGATCCCTTAATTATTATGAAATGCCCCTTATTATCTGTAATAATACTTCTTGCCTTAAAATCTAGTTTGTCTGACATCATTTTTCATTTGATTTTGCTAGCATGGTATAACTTTTTCCATCCTTTCACTTTCAACTTTCCTGTGTTTGTTCATTTAAGATATATCTCTTACAAGTGTGTTTTATTTTTTATCCTTTCTGACAATCTTGATCTTTTAGTGGTTGCCCTAGAGATTACAACACATATCATTGACTTATTGCAATCTACGTAAAATATTTACTCTTACCACTTCCTTAACAACGCTAAGAACTTAGAACACTACATATGCTTCTCCTGCTTTTTACATTATTGTTGTGAATTTTCATTTATGCTTCAGTACTCATTAGATAGTATTGCTTTATACAGTCAGTATTTATTTAGATTTACCCATATGTTTACCATTTTTACTTTTTACTACATTTCCATGCTTTTCCGTGGGAACCTTTTTTTTTCCTATAGAACTTCTTTCAGTATTTCTTTTGCTAAACATCAACTGTCAACAAATTTGCTTTGTTTATCTAAAAGCATGCTAGTTTTGGTTTTTGAAGGATATTGTCTTGGGCATAAAATTCTAGGTTTGCAGTTATTTTCCTTTAAAAATGTAAAGATAGTCTAGTTTCTTGCTTCCAGCAGAGTCAGTGAGAAGTTTTATTCTTTCTTTGAATATAATGTCTTTCTGTTCTGAATGCTTTTAAAATTTAGTCTTGTCTTTGGTTTTTAGCATCTTTACTGTAATGTACCTAGATGAGGCAGTCTTGTCTTTTTTTCTTTCTTCCTTCCTCCCTCCCTCTCTCTCTCTTTTTCTCTTTCTTTCTTTCTGTCTGTCTGTCTCTGTCTCTCTCATCTTTGGGTTGATATCTTTCATTGGATTTGGAAAATTCTTGGCTATTTTCTCTTCAAATTTTGCCTTTGCTCCATTCTCTTCCTCTTCCTTCTGAGATGCCACATAAATAACCACTTAAAAAGTTATGTCCCATTTATCTTTTCTTCATATAATTTTTTATTTATTTATTTTTGGCTGCTTTGGGTCTAAATTGCTGCGCACAGGCTTTCTCTAGTTGTGGTGAGAGGGGGCTACTCTTCGTTGTGGTGAGCGTGGGCTTCTCATTGCGGTGGCTTCTCTTGTTGCAGAGCATGGGCTGTAGGCACGCGGGCTTTGGGAGTTGCGGCACACTGCTCAGTAGTTGTGGCTCACGGGCTCTAGAGCGCAGGCTCAGTAGTTGTGGCGCACGGGCTTAGTTGCTCCACGGCATGTGGGATCTTCCCGGACCAGGTCTCGAACCCGTGTCCCCTGCATTGGCAGGCGGATTCTTAACCACTGCACCACCAGGGAAGTCCCTGTCCCATTTGTCTTATATGCTCTTTTCTCTATATTCTGTCCTTTTCTTTTTGTGCTTCAGTAAGGATACTTTCTATGAAAGTTGTCCATTTATTAGCTTTTTAAAAATATACCTAATCTGCTGTTACCCTAATATATACTTAGTCCTTAATTTTGTAAATTCAACTACTTTTTTTTTTTTTTTTTGCGGTACACGAGCCTCTCACTGTTGTGGTCTCTCCCGTTGCGGAGCACAGGCTCCGGACGCGCAGGCTCAGCAGCCATGGCTCATGGGCCTAGCCGCTCTGCGGCATGTGGGATCTTCCTGGACTGGGGCACGAACCCGTGTCCCCTGCATCGGCAGGCGGACTCTCAACCACTGCGCCACTAGGGAAGCCCCTCAACTACTTTTTAATCATTCCAATTTTGTGGCTAAATTCCAGCTTTACCTTTTCACATATTTTCTTGAATTATTAAAGTCTCTGTTTATTAATTTCAAATTAATTCACTTGTGAGTCTGAGATTGATAATTTGTGACCTTTTTCTGATCAGTCTTTTTAGAATTTCTCCAAGTTATTAGTCTTTCCAAGAACCAACTTTGAATTTTTTCTGAAGTTTTATATTGTATCTTTGTTTTATTTTGCTTATTTGTTTCATTTTATTGGGTCCTGTCTCTTGGCATGCTGTTAATTTTTTAATTAAGTGCCAGACCTGTTTGACAATTTATAGAAGATCTGAATGATAATTTGATACAGAAGATGCCTCACCTTTTCTTCTGCTAAGGAGATAGAATGCAGTCAAATTACTTTAATCACAAAATTTTCCAATACTTCATTTTGCTTTACAGTTTTTGCTGAGCTTCTTATCCCTGTAGCTTCAGAATTCAGTCTCTAGGAGGGAATTAGTTCAGACTCTGGTTCAATTTTCTGTTTCCTTTATAACGGGAATCCTGGCCCTTCAAGTCTCCAATGTTTCACTAGCTTTGTGAGACTGTCGAAAAGCTCTCCTGGATCCCTTTCCTCCTACTAGGACCCAGGCAGAAGAAGTGGTCTTTTGCATGGATTATCAGCCTCTTGCTTTGTGACTGCAATCAGCAAATACTCAGAGGGGAAAGGTAGGCAAGTGGCTACTGAATGGCACTCTGACTTTCTCTGAAATTTTGGCTCCTCAGATTCTAATTGCCTTACCAGTTCTTGGATGACTTCAAATGGACAAACCTCTTTTTTTTTTTTTCTTGTATTCTATTTGCCATTTCTGGTTTTCTCAGTTGGAGGATTATTCTGCAAGTAATGTGACAAGAATTAATAAATACCTCTTGTTAAAAAAAAAAAAATACAGGAAAATGTCTACTCCATTTCTTCATACCTCCCTAATCTCACTGTTCTTAGTAGTAGCCATTGCTATTATATAGTATATACATAATATATATTTTTATTTACACACATATATGTATAATATTGAATACATATTGTTATGAGCATTAAGATTATTAAGTTTTCAGTAGGCAGTATATACTTGCATACAGGGTAGAAAAATGCAGTATGTATAGAAATGTATACAGAATTATTCTTTAGTTAAAAAAAAAATCCCTGTCTACCATTGGCTCTCAGTTCTCTAGTTACACTTTCTAAGCTCAACTATGTCACTTTTTTGTGTATTTATTTATTTAATAGATAAACTTTTTAGAACCTATCGTATACCAGGTACTGTTCTAGATGCTTAGGATAAATGAATGAACAGATGAAGATACTTGCTTCTTTGGCGGTTATATTTTGCTGGGGGAAAGACATAAACATAGTAAATAAATCATACAAAATATTAGAGGTAATAAGTGCTATGGTAAAAAAAAAAAAAAAGAAAAAATTGGATAGGATAAAGGGGCTATTAATAGTGCCAGAAAGGAGGGTGCAAATTTTAGTTAGGGTAGTCAGAATAGGACTCATTGAGGAGATTTTGTACTTGTATACATTTGGATTATTCTTTTAAGTAGCTACATAGTTTTCTATTGGATGTACATAGTTTATTTACTCAGATCTCTAGTTATTAATTTTTATCTAATCTTCTGGAATTGAAAACAACTACAGTGATGTTCCTTGTGTGTGTTATATGAGCACATGTGTGCACTTAAAATTTTACTTACTTTTATTTTGACATACTAAGTTTTTGTGCTGTCAAATCTCAATCTTTGTAGCTTTTTTTTTTTGGCTTTTAAGCATGGATTATCATATTAAGATTTATATGTAAACCTATAGTTTTTATAGTTTGATTTAAAAAATAATTATTTAATTTCTCCTGCACTTATTTTGTGTATTTTGTTTGGAAATCTTTGCCTGAGGACTTTCCAAACAGCTAATTGGTTGTGGCAGGACTATTAATGAATACTTTTTGTAATATGCCTCCCACTGCATATTCAGTTTTTATGTGCCACAGGGTCATTTTCTGGAATTGATGTGTGTGAGGTGGTTGACAGATGTGCTGCTGGCTGGGTGATCTGGAGAGAAGGCTTTAGGGGGGGAAGAGGATGGAGGCATATGTAATGTTTTGACTAGAGGAAAGGCTCAGATTGTTCACTATGGCAAGTCATGTCAAGGAACTTACTGACTTTGAAGGTCAATTAGATGATAATTGGCTGGCTTGAAGTTCATTTCTTTGAGCATAATTTAGAGTGATCTGTAAGACATTCCAAAATAATTGCTGAAATTATGTTAAAGGTAAGGAATCAAACCATCAAGTGGAAACTAAGGAATTTTTAAAGAATTCCATAAGCCTGTAATTCAACTGATGAAAAATTACTAATCTAAAGAGAATGGAATTATTCATCAAAATATTAGTAGAGAAAGATGTCAAAGCTAGGAAGTTAAAAAAACTGAAACGTCAATAAAATAAAATAATGTTTGAATTAATAAAATATTTGGAAATAGGGTGCTTCATAACAGAGTTGATCTTATATAAAAATAATGACAACGAAAAATTCATAACTAATGGAGGCTGGGTGAGCTTGGCATAAAGAAATAGAAAGGGAAGAATTAAAATTTTGGTTATAATATTGGCAATGGCTTTGTCTTCCATATTAAAGGTGACAGGCTTAGCTGAGATGCTTCAAGAAGTTGGAATAGCTTCCCTAGGACTCTTGTAGTCTGCTTGGACTAGGATATTGGCTTCGAACCCTGGGGTTCCTTGAGACCCTTTCGGAGGTCTGTAAAGGTTTTCATAATACTAAGTCATTATTTACCATTTCCATTTTGTTGACGTCTGCACTGATGGTGCAAAGCAATAGGAGGTAAAAACTTCTGGTACTTCAGTATAAATTAATGCAATGTCACCAAACTATATACTACTAGGCATTTTATTTATCACTGCCATACACTTGTAAAGAAAAAGAAAAAAGCCAGTTTCAACTAAGAATGTCTTTGATGGAGCAGTGAAAATTATTAATTTTATTAAGTTACAATTCTTGGGCATATGTCTTTTTAATATTTAGTGTGATGCAATGGAAAATTCACATAATGCTGCATCCCTAAGTACTTTGTCTTGAAAAGAAGTTGTGTGATTACTTGAGCTGAGAGCTGAACTGGCCCCTTCTTTTATGGCACACTATTTTACTATAAAGAATGATTGACAGACAAACCTTGGTTAGTCAAACTTGAGTATTTGGCAGAAACTTTTTTGGGAAAAGAACAAAGTGAACCTCTTACTCTAAGGGAAATAACTGACAGTATTTGGTGCTTTCAAGCAAAATTTGAGCATTCAAGTAAAAATTAGAATTTTGGAAACCTTGTTATCTGCAACTGTAAGTTTGAGAGCTTCCTAAATACTTAATGTCTTTTCTGATGATATTTTTCTTTCTGGGCAAAGATTTCTTATGGCATTATTAAACTATTTAACATTTTTTCAAAATATAAGAACTAGTTGGATGAAATATTACATCCTATAAGCTTCATATACCTTATGAAGGTATACGGAGCTTCAATGAGCTGCGCTCATTTACAGACTGTATATAGTTTATCAGGTATTTTTGCAGCTTATTTTTTCCAAAGAGAAAAATCATTTGTGAGGAATCCTTTTCTTGTTCCAAGATAAAATTGCATGCTTATATTTAAATTCCTAATATATTTAAAAGAATAAATCTAATATTAAAAGGTATAATTAAAAAAATAATTCAGACTCTTGATCTGAGAAAAAATGTCAATTGATAAGCATCTCAAAAAAATTCAGGTCAGTATTTAAATATACCATTTATTTGAAATGCTACCAATCCATAAACTACAATATAGATATTTTTCACATGTGCAACTATAATAGCTAGAATTAACAACGGACATGACATTGCACTAAAACAAAACAAAACAAAAATTAGAACTTTTATGCTGAACTCTAGAACAAATCTGTGGTCAGCTAGAAAGGATGTATAATGTACACATGTGATGCTTTTTATTTCTTGAAGAACACCCCACCAAACCCAGGGTCAGATCACTTTTTTGAAGACAGTGCCACTTTTTCTTCAAGGTTACACTTACTACCTGAAAAGAGTTGTGACACCCATGTGATATTGATGCCTGTTGTTGGAGGTTCCTAAAACCACCCTCAGTTTCGGTGATTTTCTAGAGGGACAAACAGAACTCGGCAGAGCTGTTACACTCACAGTAGCAGTTTATTATAGCCAAAGGACACATTAAAATCAGCTAAGAAAGAAAGTGCATAGGGCAGAGTCCAGGAGAGAATAGATGCAAGCTTCTAGTTGTCCTTTCCCAGTGAAGTCACACAGACAGTGCTTAATTCTCTCAGTAACAATGTGGGACAACACATGTGACGTATTGCCAATCAGGAAAGCTCACCTGAGCCTTGAGGTTTAAAATTTTTATTAAGGTGTAGTCATGTGGGCCTGGCACCCCCTTGTGGCAGACCTTAGTTACTGCATCAGTTTGACTTCAGAGGTGGACCAAATCCCCCACCATAAAATCATATTAGCATAAATGATCTGGCATGGCCCAAGGTTCTCAGTAAACAAAGACACTCTTACTGGGCAGGATATTTCAAGGGCTTCGAGGTTATCTCCTAGGAGCTGGGCAAGGGGGAGATAGGCAGTTTAGACAACCCAAGCCTACCTTATTGTGTAGTGGTGATATAAAGAATGTGATATTTTGATATTATAAAATAAAACATGTTAACACCTGGGAGATCTTCATAACTCAGTGACCCAACATTACCAAGTGGCTATTGCATAATGCTACAAAATACGCATGAATAAATGGTACACCAGTGGATTTTAATAGCAGAATGGAACATTTATAGGTGTGGTTAGATTGTACATTTTATTTAACTTTTAAGTAGCTTCATTGAGTAGCAGTTTTCGTAACCTATGAACCAAAACAATATACAGCAGCTGATTGAATTCAGAAACAGATATGAGAATCCAGCTGTCTTCTATTAAGTGAGCTATGAGAGTATATAAAATTTAAAATAAGGCTACTCTTTTCACTAAATGTTTTTTGGAAATTATAGTTATATAAGGAATATGTTTTCTATATTGACAATATTGACTCCACTATGTTAATTTAAAATTAATAGTAAACATTTAGAATGTACTCAGTTTTAATTTCTATTAATATTGATAGAAACTACCTACATAAACACATTTCTTGGGGGTCCAGTAATTTTTTTAATATGTGAAAGGACCTGGAGATCAAAAAACTGGTCTAGAGGTAATAGATGGGTGAGATGAACAGCTAAACTAAGGGAAGGGTAGGCTTGTAACTGGGATCTCGGAGATAAGTGCAACAGGGGTTTGAATGTTCTCATGAATCTTTAGTTCCATCTCTTTATCTGTTTGGCCCTGTCACCTTCATTCTTTCTTATTATAGACTGGGTCTTCCAAGTGGTGGAAAACCTAGCAAGTAAATAAACAAAAACCCTTTCTTTGACCTTGCTTCCTGTAGCTTTTGCCTTCAGAAAAAGACTGACTGTCAGTTTCAGCGTGAAGAACTCTGCTTGGTTCAGGTGCTCATCATGGAATGATCGATTTTGACTAGGCTGCATTCTTCAAAGAAAATGAAAGCTTTCTCGGAAGTGGGGGAGGAGGAGTATCCAGAGGGTGGTGTGAGTGTGTTTTCCCCGAATGGGATGGGTGCTGAATAGGCAACAACCAAATCAATGTCTTTGAGTGTCAGCAATTTGTATAAATTGCCAATATTGTGAAAGTTCAGAGTAGGAGAGGCTGGGGGTATTGGGGTATTCAGGTGAGGGAACTAATATTTCTACTCAGTTTTTCTACTGAGAAAATAGATGTGACTACAAGGCATATACTAGATGATTTTTAGACTTGAAACATCACTTTGGGCAGAATGGTCTTTGGAAGATTCCTTTGAGGGGTTGGCATTTGGGCTCAGCCTGGAGTCACGGTGTCCCCTGGAGGGAAGAGTGATAAAAGATCTCTAGAATGCAGGTGGGAGGGCAGTGCAGCTTGAGGAAATAGTTTGAATGAGAGAATGCAAGGCATTCTCCATGTGGATTCCAGTAAGGGATTATGACTTGAGAATTTCAGCGTAGGCAGGAATTTTTGACAAATTTGTTTTTCTTGGCCTCCCACCTGTCAACGCCTACCATGCTGAAAGCATTGTGCCAAGGGCTAGAGTAGAGAATGTGAAGATGACTTAACGTGCCCAGTGTCCTCAAGTACTTTTCAATCTAATGGAAAAAAGAGATGTGAAAATGACTAACTATATTACAGTAAGATAAAATATCAAAAAAGAATATAAGAAATAAGCTGGTAGTATGATAGAAGAAGATTAATTATGCCCAGAGGTTCAAGGAGATAGCATGTGAGGTAGGCATTGAAGAATGACATGGATTTCCATAGGCAGGCAATAAGGGCATTTCAAATGAAAAGACTAGCATGATCAAAGGGATAGAGACTTCAAAGTATGTGCTTGATGTGTTTAGGAAGTGGCAAGTAGTCCTGTGAAGACTGGAAAAGTCATAAGAATTACTGAATGTCATGTCAAAAGTTCGGATTTTATTCCATAAGCAATGGGACCATTTCAGTTTTTGAGATCTAGTTTCAAGCATAGCTGTTTGGGGAGGTATTATTACAGATGTATAAGGAAATAGAAGAGCAGTGAAGCTAGAAGACCTAATGCAGGAATTACTACAGGACATGATGAGGAAGAATGTTGACAGTGAGAAGGGAAAAGACTAGATAGAAAAAAGGGTATTGAGAATTTGGAATTGTTAAGGCTTTTTGACTAATTGGATATGAGGTAAACAGAATAGAGGAATAAGTCAGAGGTACTGATGAGAGGTTTCCACTAGGTTGAACCATATGTAATTGTTTTTTTGACCTTAAAAAACACAGCAGTATATAGTTTTACCTAATAGCTTGGGTGAGTGGATTGATGTGTGACATAATTCAAGATGAGAAGCAGGAGAGAAAGAAGAGAAGGGATGTGGGAAAGAATGATGAGGAAGTCTTTTTTTTTTTAACATCTTTATTGGAGTATAATCTTTGCACAGTTATAGGATGGGTTGAAATAGAAAGAGAAAAAGAGGGCCTGAACGACAGTAATTGGTGAGGTTGGAGATGCAGTATGCGAGTTGGCAGTAGTGTTATGGGTAGAGAGATAGGAAGGAATCAGTGTTGCTTTTGAAGTTTTGAGTCTAAACACTAGGAAAGACGCTGGTGCCATTAACAGGATAGAGGAGTAAAGAGGAAGAGGCGTGTGTGTGTGTGTGTGTGTGTGTGTGTGTGTGTGTGCGTGTGTGCGCGCGCATGTGTATGTGTTTGTAAGGATAGTTGCTGATATTTTAGATTTGGTATAGTCATCTTAAGGTGAAGCTTCTTAGCAGGTACTTGGTAACTTAGGCCTGAAGCTTAGGAGGAAAGCCAGCTTTAGGAAGAACAATTTGGGAATTATCCTCATAGAGAAGTTATAATTTGAGCTGAAGAGATACTGATATTTCTATGAGTGAGAATAGAGAAATAGAAATTTCTGAGGGGAAAAAAAACCCATAGAAAATACCTTAATTTTAGGATGACTTTTGGCTAAATTGCATAATCTTTTCACCTTATTTAAAAAAATGTTACATAGGAAAAACATTTTGAGAAAGCATAGGGAGAAAGCCTATGTCTAAAACAGTGCCTAAACATAGCAGGTGCTTAAAAAATATTTGTTGAATGAATAAATGCAATTTGTCTGGGATATAGGGGACATAGGAGAGAATAATGGACTTACGGTGGAGAACTTTGAGTGCTGTGTTCTAATACCTGCCCCCGCCCCCCCACCTTGGGTTATTGCTGGGAGCAAATGAGTGGATAGATCTGAGAATATTTTGAACTTTTAAAATGTTCTTTGAGATACATTTCTCTTTGAGGTACCGAAAGAAGTTCAGCAAGTAAGGTTATAAATCTAGTCTAATTCAGAAGGTTATATTCTTTCCATATTATCTGATAAGAATTAGGCTTGCAAAATATATTTTGAAAGTTTAAAGTATTCTCATATTCCCATATCTGTATATGAATTTTTTTTGGCCTTTGCTTGTCTTTACTTTTTCCCTCTGCCAGTGACACCTTTCTCACCTTCTCAGTCCCTTGCTTTCTCTGAATTAGTTGCTACTTGGCTTGTAGGTTTCCGTTTAGCCATCAGTTTTTTCAGGAAGTGTATACTAAAATGCTAAGACTAGTTTTTCCATATACCCCCGCATTCTAGTACTTGCTGTATCAGATTGCAGTTCCCTGATTTGTCTGTGTTCTCCATGAGACCTATGTCATGGAGTTCTGTGGTATTAACTTGTTTTTCTACCATGTAGCCCAATGCTTGACACATAGTTTGCTGGAGATGGATGAAATAAAAGGCCATGCCAGACTAAAGTTTGCTTTTCAACTTCAGATTCAGTGTTTTAAAGGTATATCTTAAAATACAGGTTAAGAAATGTTATAGTTGCAGTACGTAGCCACTGAATCACCATACCCTCCAAAGTTTTAGATTGAACATTGTGAAATTAAACAAAGCAAAACAAAAAAATCACAGTGTTTCTCTTTAAGTAGAAAAACTACCCTTCAAGATAGTTTACAACTATGTTGCAGTAATGCATTCATTGGACCAGATGGTCACAAGTCATTTCGTTGCCCTCTTTTCATGTACTTAGTTACTGATATGACCCTGTAATTGTTGAAGTTCTAAGAGAAGGTCAACTGTAAGAATTGGTAGCTTTTTTTGAGAAATGAAATTTCACTGATATAAGGGCTAGAGGCTGTGAGGTAGGAACTGATGTTAGCCTCGGGCTAGTAAGTATTGTGCTTTTCCTTTTTTTTTCCCTTTGTTTTTTTAAATAAATATGTTTGATTAGTGTATAACATTTTTTGGAGAGGGTGTGGCTCTTTCTACTCTTCATTATCTGTTTTCTAGGGTGATGGGAGTTAAGGTTAGTGAGAATGAGACTATCTTGGTCAAGTGTACTTCAATATAAACTTATTTTAAGTCTTTACTGAATTTGTTACAATATTGCTTTTGTTTTATGTTTTGGTTTTTCGCCTGTGAGGCATGTGGGATCTTAGCTCCCCTACCAAGGATTGAACCCGCACCCCTGCATTGGAAGGCAAAGTCTTAACCACTGGACCACCAGGGAAGTCCAATATAAACTTTTGATTGCATAAGCATTGTGTTGTTGGTCCCACCTTTAGTATATTAGTCTTTCAGTAAACTGAATTTTTGCGTGGATGGACATGTAACAGTGTTGTTTCTTTAAAAAATACTCCCACAGAACTTAAACCTTCTTTGGACCCTGTAAATATGTTACCTGTGGCAAAAGGAAAAACAGTTTCTTTTCTTGAGCTAATTTGATCTGAGATATGTAACTAAATGCATAGACAAACACACAGACATACACACATACTTCTTATTTGCCTGAACACACAAATATACTCAAGATGTCAAACATACACATGAATATTTCTTAAGTAATGCAGTTGGTCTAAGGGGCACTACACCTCTTATGCTTAGTCCAGTGGTTGTTCAGGTGAATTTACTAGTGACCAAATTTTAGCCTGTCTGCATAACAACGTGGGGGGGGAAAAAGACAATAAAATCATTTACTATAAGGTATCTTTACTTTGCCTTCACTTTAAAAAGTCAGTTTATTTTTCTTGACCACCAGCTCAGACTGTATGACTGTGGGGACTATATTAGTTAAAAAGAAATATGGAGGGCTTCCCTGGTGGCGCAGTGGTTGAGAGTCTGCCTGCCGATGCAGGGGACACGGGTTCGTGCCCTGGTCCGGGAAGATCCCACATGCCGCGGAGAGGCTGGGCCTGTGAGCCATGGCCGCTGAGCCTGCACCTCCGGAGGCTGTGCTCCGCAACGGGAGAGGCCGCAGCAGTGAGAGGCCCACGTACTGCAAAAAAAAAAAAAAAAAAAGAAAAAAAGAAATATGGAGGTTTCAGGAGATTTATAGTAGTTTTAGCAAATGTTTTTAGTATATGTCTTAACCAGACTGAAATAACCAATTTAATTTCAGAAAGGACAGCATGTGTGAGAAAATATGATTAACATCTTTGAGAGTTACAGAAAAACTTTAAAAGTTCATGGTATGGTCAGGCACACAGAGTTCCAGGTAATTCAGGTGACAGGAGATTGTTTGGCAATTAGATTTCTGCACTTACGTTTCTCTCTGAGAACTACTGTGCCTGTCAGTGACATAACTAGGAAGAAGAGCATAGTGGAAAGTAAAAGTGATCTGCTGGGAACTTCAATTTAGTTTCCTTTTTAGACAAAGGAAGCTTGTTGATGGTAGTGCTATTTTAATTGTTTTCTACTGTAGTAGACAGTTTCCATTTAGTATTGTCACGTTAGTTTTAAATAATTGTGTAGTTTGAGTTGTATCTGTCTATATTCACACCAGGTTGCTTTCTCATTTTATAGATTTCTATATTATTCTACCTGATTAGGAGAGACTAAAAAACACAAAGGTCCTCCCAAGGCCCCTTAAATATACTGCACCAATGTACAACATGTTTATAAAAACATTCATGTGATTCCAAATTTAAAAGTAAAATGATTCCTGCAGCTTGTCCAACTTGTCTCTTTTCTTGTTGACTTACTTAATACGTAGTTTCATCTTGGATGTTTTATTTTAGATAAACTGATTGTGTAGTGTCTAAGAAAATGAAATCAAGAGACTCCATATCTGTCTGTAAGATTTCGCAACCAAAAATTGCAAAACTAGCTGAGAAAAATGTATTTACTTCTTAAATTTCCTGCTGTTTCTTTTCCCAATCTTCCTTGAAAGACAGAGAGAACAAGAGAGAGGGATAGTTTACTTTTAAATAGAACATTAGATATTTTATTATTAATTTAGGCAAATTTAAGTCACAGTATCTCAAATGCATATTGTCTTTGCCATTCCTCCAAAGAATATATCCACATTGGGGAAAGAGTGGGGCTATTTGAGGGTTTCCTTTTAGAATTGCCAGAAGTGGAAGAATTTCTAGTTTATGAATACTTTGGAGCTTCCAATGTCAATTAATGTGTATGATCTGTTACTGTTCAAAAAAGGCGCTTTGGAAAAAGAAATTTCCTCTTAAAAATCAGTGTTTTAGCAGAAATGAAGATTGGTTTCTCCCGTTCTCTTCCCAAAATTAGATGCAGTGTAAACAGGACTGGAAGGTAGGAAGATAACAGAGGCTTAGGTGATCTAATCATCCATTATGCAACAGTATAAAATTTGATATTTTCATTGATGAAGCTGAATTAGCCCCATAGTCTGTGTATACTGTATATAATTTATATATATATATTTTTATATGTATTAGTTCATTTATAATAATATCACACAGCCTTCTATGAAGCAGGTACTGTTATTATGTGCCTTTTTTAGATGAGGAAACTCAGGCTAAGAAATTAAGAAATTTGCGCATATTTGTACAGCCAAGTGGCAGAGCTAGGATTCAAACACAAGCAGTGACTCTGGAGTCTTTACTCTTAACCATTATACTATACAGCCTATATAGTGCTTTTTCAGTTTTGTTTTTCTTTGAAGGAGTTTAGGACAAATATTTAATGTGTTCTAAGGTTGAGATGGAGATTATGTTCCCTTTTTTTACAAGTGATAGTAATGAGGTACAAAGTATAGAGACTTGACCATAATTATGGAGGTTTCTGATAAGTCCTAGTCTCACCAGTCAGCTTAATCTCTTCTGAAGACGTTTAGGAGGTATCAGTGCAGCCATCCTATCTGTGCAGATATTTAAAATATTCTTGTTAGTATGATTCACCTTGATAATTTGAAGTGAACAATAAAGATAATTCAAGAAATTTTAAGTTTTGATTAACACCATTCAGTTTTTTCCTAGAACAGCTGGAGACTTGTAACAATGGAATGTTTTGAGGATCACGCTCAACTACATATGTGCTCATAAGCCTATTATTGGATAATTTAATTTCAGTTTATAGTCATAATCAAGAATTGACATGTTTTTCCTAATGTGTTCAAAACTTAAGAGTTTTTGGCATAAAAGGAATTACTAATAATCAGGAAACAAAGTTGTTTATTAAGATTTATGTCTCTGTCTTGAACTGAATACCTGTTTTAATGCCAGAATCTTATAGAAAGTACATAGATGTAAAAACTGAAAATCACAAATATATAAAAGTCTTTAGTCAGGTATTTATTATAAATTAGTTATTGTGTAATGCCTCATGCACCTTTGTGTATCGTCTTATGGTGAGTTCACAAGATGAATGAGATTAAAAAATCTTTTAATCTTGACATTTTGACACACCAGAAATTTAACAAGTATCAAGTATACAAAAATAGGTACTTTGTTTAAAATTGTCCTTAATTTTGTCTTTGTTCAATGTGTAAATCTGCTCTGTGGGTTAGCTCCACTACTTAAGGTAATAAGGAATGTACCAGGTTCACATTCCAAGGTTGTCCCATATATTTTCACAGTTAAATAAACTTCTAGCCTAGAATTTCAAAATATTGTCCTGATCATCTACCATTAAATTTTAGCTCTTCAAGGAACTTTTAATGATCATTGGTCCAAGCTTTTCCTATTAGAATTAAAAAAAAAAAAACTACAAACAGCTCTTAAAAGCTAAATTTGCTTGTCAGTAGCCTCAAAGACAGTGGTTGAACTAAGACTAGAATTCTAGAAGAATGCAATGTTTATTGTTCTTTCCTTTCTTCCTCTAATACTAATGGTTTACAATTATGTTTTTTTCTATTGAGTTATACTGAAGCTTCATGATTGTTTTTCATCATTTATTTTATTTCTGTCTTATACACAAACTGTCAAATAAATGGGTTGGGTTTTAGAAGAAAATTAACAATAATTCTTTGGGGAAGTTCTAAGTTTTTTTTTTTTAAATAAACTAAGGAGTCAATGTAAGCTTTCATTACAGCAATCTTACAAAAATAGTCATAGTTCTATTATAGTCTTGACTGTCAACTTATGGCTAGATATTTAAGTATATCAATGTAATATGAATGTTTATTGTTTTCCTCTGAATGTTTCAAGTTAGACAAGTACCAAAGGAAAGTGTAAAAATATTTCATAACAATTACTTTGTAGATTTGTTACCATGACCATATGAAAATTCCAGTCTGTTTCTAAGTGTGCTTCTGTTTATATCAATCCACGTGGCTTTTATAGGCATAGATTGGTAGTATGGATAATGCTAGAGTTGTAGCCATGGTATAGCCAGTCATGTAAGCAAATCATCTAGTAGTATGGTAGGTAGAAGATAGTTAAATTGAGAGCAGGAAAGTTAAAGGGACAAAGGTATTATTTATTGGTTTGGCCAAAAAGTTCGTTTGGGTTTTTCTGTAAGATGTTATGGGGAAACCAAACGAACTTTTTGGCCAACCCAGTATTTCCCACATGTTTGTTAAATAAATGTGAAGAGTTCAAATGCGTGGTTATGGAATGGATCATCTTAAGACAAAAGAGAATAATCAGCTTCATATTGAAATAGGAAATTAGAATAGCAGCCTTTAGACAGTGTCATTCTGTTTTTCTATTTTAGGGCACAAACATTAAAATGGAATAAAGTTTTATTTTCTCCCAGGTACCATGTGCCTTGTTATATCAAGTCTTGGTTCCTTAGTATATAGAGAGGTAGTAAATGAACCATTTGTTTCCATTTGTCCATCTTACTCTTATTTTTCTAGGTAGGCATTAGATTGTAATAAATGTTTTTATCTTGAACAGGTAGACAGTCCTGGAGGTAGAGAGATGGGCAGAAATAGAAGAGGTGAATATGTGAGGTGATTAGACCTGAGCTTATCGAACAGATTAAAAACTGAGTAAATGAATTATTTTTGAGAGACTGAGAAATTAAAAACAATTGAGTTAAAATTGGAATGACTGGTTCAGTGTAAAATGTAAATGTCTAAGTTACATGTAGGTATGTAAAATCTGTAGTAGTATGTTTTTCAACTGCCAGTAGTAATTTTATGGTTGCTATTTTTATTCTAATCTCTTAACCTTTTTTCTTAGGTGGTATCATGGAAAACTTGATAGAACTATAGCAGAAGAACGCCTCAGGCAGGCAGGGAAGTCCGGCAGTTACCTTATAAGAGAGAGTGATCGGAGGCCAGGGTCCTTTGTACTTTCATTTCTTAGCCAGACAAATGTTGTCAACCATTTTAGGTAAGTCTTTATTCGTATTATGAGGCTACATAGTGTAGCTATTTTGCTGTAGTATTCATAAATATACCTGCTTTAGTGACATTTAAATAATGGAGAAAGAAATGTGTTTTCAATTAAATGATTTAATAAGTGATTTAGAGTAGATACTATTGAATGCTTACTTTTTTTAAAAAAACAGTATTATTGGACTTTTTTGTGCTAATCATAAGTGTAGTTATCACTTTTAAAGTATAAAGAATTACAAAGAAACTTTGAGTGATAAAGCAGAAAGAAAGGAAATGTATACTTTCAGACCACAGAGTAACAGAAAATATAGAAACAGTATTTTAAGAGTGCAGTTTAATTCATTTTAGCTTCACTGTTCTGAAACTCTGCATTCATTTCAATTAAACAGGCATCTAGATTTTCAAGTACAGATATCAAAGTTTGTATCAATATATTTACATATATTATTGTCTTTGATTTCATTTTTATGGGAGCCATTGAAAAAAATTATCTAGTGCCTGTAAAGTTAACTGATAAAATGATTGTATATCCTTAATTTTCAGATTTTAAAATAGACTTTAAGAGTACTGTCATATCACGTGTAAAATGTGAAATTATTATTATACTCTGTAAATATTTCAAGAGATCTGTAAACTACTTTTAGCCAAAGGAAACTAATTAAAATTGCTATTTTGTCTTAAATATGGAAAGTAAGAAGAGTTATCTGAGGATGGATTTATAAATATTTTAATGAATTATGTAATTGAGGTTTATAAGTCAGAAATGTATTTCATATCAAATGCATACATATATCTTTTCAAAAGAAATAATAACCTCAAGTAATTTGCATATGGTGAAGGTATTAATAAGTGGTATTTTAATATAAGGATGCAGATAAAGGAAAAGTATGAAAATTATCGGTTTATAATTTACATGGAACTTGGTCTTAAAAATTGGTTATAAAGGTTTTTGTTTTACTATATTTTTTTTCCTGTACAAATAGGATTATTGCTATGTGTGGGGATTACTACATTGGTGGAAGACGTTTTTCTTCTCTGTCAGACCTAATAGGTTATTACAGTCATGTTTCCTGTTTGCTTAAAGGAGAAAAATTGCTTTATCCAGTTGCACCTCCAGAGGCAAGTAAAATATCTTTCAAAACTTTATTATTTCATTTTACTAATGGGTTTAGCTCTTGTTCAGTTTCTCGTGACGTTTATTGTTATATAATTCAAGATTTAATTCTGGTTGTAGTGTCAGAGCATAACTGGCAACTTCTTTAAAAAAAGAAAGAGTAATTTTTCTGTTACTTTGTATTTAAGTTACTAGATTTTTTTTATCGTACTGTATGGTGATACCCTAACAAATATTTCTGAATGAATGAGGAGTAATTACTGATATCATAGTGCTAATGCTGAAGTTGCTGCAAGATTCTGAAATGTCTTCGGAATCATTGGAGAAAGGTTACTTTATATGTTGCGTAGTGTATTTAAGATTAAATGATAACTCATATTACCTGATTAAAAACATATTGGTTATACTGTTAAAAGAATTTCTGTACAAACAACAACAAAACAAGATGAGCATTTCCAGAGTTTGGGTATTCAGAGCTTCAGTAAAAAATAGTTTGAATGATCCTACAGAATTTATAACGTGGAGTTTTACTGGCTTTAACTTTGTGTGGACATACCCAATTTGACTTTGACATAGAAAGGTTATCTTTTGTAAATCAATTTTTTTTATGGTTTCTAGCCAGTAGAAGATAGAAGGCGTGTTCGAGCCATTCTCCCTTACACAAAAGTACCAGACACTGATGAAATAAGGTATTTTATGATATAATCTCGTTTATAGGCATTTGAAACAGGCATTTGAAAGACTGAAAATTTGTTGCTCTTGGACTAGGAAGGTTTTGGAAATTGAGGAAATAGCATCCAGCAAAGCATGCCCTTAATATTGAGTCCATTGTTCCTGTCCCCCTGTGTTGGCTTATCTGTTCATACTGTGAATTTGGATCAGAGAGGCCACAGTGAAGATGACAGGAGAAATAACTTAGCTTTCATTAGACTATCTGTGACAAAGTAAGGAGAGTTCTTATATATAATTTGTTTTTATTATTTCTATAGAATTTGATTTATTATATAATTGGATAATTATTATCAAATTATCTGTATCTTTCTATAAGTTTAGCTTTCTGATAGAAAATTTGTTTATTATTGGTAAAATGTTAAGGCTACTTTGAATAATTACTGATTCTGAGTTTACAGCTTCTCATTGAAATCAACAGCAGTATTTAAAATGTAGTGATAACTTTTGGGAGGTACTAAAAATTTCTGGAAATATGGTATTTTAAAAAACAAAGATTCAACTATCTGAAATCTCCAAGTAGGCATTCCATTTTTATATGATTGTCCTCAAAATAACTTCTCATTTAGTTCTTATTGGCACACCTTTTTTTGTGATCTAAGCTGGAAAAGCCAGTGAAAGAAAGAGAAGGGAAAGAAAAACAGCACTGAACTGCAAATTCGGGAATTTTGGGTAATTTGTAAATTCCCAGTGGGATCATCTAGGACAGCAGCTCTCAAAGTGTGATACATGTAACCCTGGGGATCCTTGAGATCCATTCAGATGATTCATAATATCAAAACTATTTTTATAATAATACTAAGACATAATTTGCCTTTTTCACTGTGACATTTACATGATGGTTCAGAAGCCATGGATAGTAAAACTGCTGGTGTCTTAGCACAAATCAAGGCAGTGGTAACAAACGTATATCGTTTTTCACTGCCCCATGCTTGCAGTTAAACAAAAAAAGCCAGTTTCGCTTACGAATGTTCCTGGTGAGACAAGAAAAAATATTTGTTTTATAAATCTCAACCTATGGCTACACATCTTTTTAATATCTTTGTGATGAAATGGGACATACTCATAAAGCACCTCTACCGTGTACCACAGTTCAAATGTCTTGAGGAAAAGAGGTGCTTTGAGAGCCGAACTAGCTGCTTTTTTTTTTTGTGCACATCATTTTCACTAAGGAGAATGACTGACAGGCAAATTACGGTTATTCAGACTTGAATATCTGACTTTTTAATTTTTTTAAAGAACAAAGTGAATCTGTTACTTCAAGGGAAATAACTGGCAGTATTTGTTGCCAATGACAATTTGAGCTTTCGAGGAAAAATTAGTATTTTGGAGACCCTATATTTGCCATCAGGAGTTTGACAGCTTCCTAGATACTTAATGACTTTTCTGATGAAATGGTGCTGATATTGAAGAATGTGATGTTTTGATACTGTATAATGTGTTTATATCTGGATGATCTGCATAGCTCAGTGAACCAGTATTTTCTAAATGATCAATGCATGATGTTACAAAATTATGGCTGGGTAAAAGATCCATTCACAGTGCAAAATAGACGAATAGAGGTTATTAGAATGGTACAGAAAGTTCATTGATACATAGTTTTAGATTCCACATTACAACCAACCTCCAAGAAAGTACCACTAGTCAAGTTTTGGGGTTAATGTAATAGAATATCTATAATTATCTGAGAGGCTATTAAAATACTCATCCCTTTCACAACTACATATTTGTATAAAGCCAGATTTTCCTCGTATACTTTAAGCAAAAAAACCATATAGCAACAGATTGAATAAAGAAATGGATATGAGAATCCAACAGTTTTCAGTTAAGCCAGACATGAGATTTGCAAAAATGCAAGGCAATAACATTCTTATTAAACTTGTAAAGATTATAATTATTTTTCATTTTTTATGTTACCATGTTAATAGGGTATATTATTATTTTAAAAGGAATTAATAAATATTTTTAAACATTTACATTTTAAATTCTAATATGGTAATTATCAATAGATATAATCCAAGTGAATAAATGAAAGCCTGTTAGGGTATCACTTTTTAAAACTGTGAAGGGGTCCTGAGAGACCTTCCAAAAATTGAGTACTTCTGATCTAGGAGGATGAAAATTTAAACAAGAATTAGAATGACAGAAATATGTATGAAGTTATGAGTCTTTTTAAATTTATATATACCTGAGAAGTGTTTTGTTTTTTTTAAAAGTAAAAACATCTGAAGATTAATGAGATTTAATAAAGCACTTTAACCTGTTTTGAGGAAAAATGCAAAATAATGCATAATTAATCTTAAGATTATGATGTTTCTACCAGTAAGCTTTTTATTTTTCATGTTTTTGTTTTTTGCATCATAAAAAGTTTGTAGTATAGAAACAAGTCAAAATTAAAAAAAAAAAATCTTAAGACTGCTTTTGACCAAAAATGAAACTTGTCATTTCTCATTTCTCTGACTTCTATTTTAATGTATTTATTTAGGTGGTTGGTTCCGGAAAGGAACAATTTATACTTGGCTAAGTGGTAATGTCTGCCCCCTTTCAGCTAGTGAAATACTGGTCATTGTTAAGAGTTGTAGAATCAAGGTAGAATGCAGTATTCTGTGCTTATTCAAAAAGAGTGCATCTGAAGCATCGTGTACAAGTTTTTATCCTTGAACTAGTCCAAGTAACAGTGAAGCTTCAGATATTTTAGAGAAAAACAAAGTTTTCAAAGGTATGAGAAGAGATTTACTTACTATAACTTTGGTTTGTGAATATTAAGACTTAAAGGAAAATTTATTTTAAAAATACATATATATTACAGATAGGGATATAGATACAGGGTCAATGGTAGCATCCAGTCAATCTTAAAACCTTAAGCACTCAAAGGCATTTGTTCAAGCCTAAAAGGAAAAGTTCAAGGAATTACTGATGGTTTTATATTGATGACATACATCAACAACTTTTTAATCCTGTGATTGTGTGGAGGTTGAAAACATCTAGATTCCAATGAAAAGAAACTAGATTGTGTATACATCCCTCCACTCAGGTATTGGTAACAGCAAAAACATGCATGCATTCTCATTACGTATACCCCTTGGTACCACTTTCGGAGAAAGAATGCTATACTTGTTGGACCATGGATAGCTGAGTGAAGTAAATAAACCCTAACGTTTTTTATGAGAAAAATGTTACTCTCATAAGCATCTGTGTGATAAGGCTAATTATGCTTATTTAAAATAAACTTCTTCTAAAGTAACCTTATCTTGTATATGTGGAATGAGTTAATATTTAGTTTATGTTTATAATTTTATGTCTAACCTATATCTGAAAGAGTAATAACATTGAAACTTAAATTTTAAAGTTCAGTTTTCTTGTAGTTACACCCCAAAGCCTGTAATATATGTATAATTACTGTTTACATAAATTCCAGTTTGAATCTCTAACAATAATCCAGTGATACAGATAGTATAGGTACCGTTATTAAACCCATTTTATGCATGTCGAAATTAAGATTCAGATAAGTGTCTTTTACATTGTAGATGATGACAGAAACAGGACAAAAATCTAGAGTATTTGACTTTAACCCCTTGCATTTTCCAGTATCATATTATCTCTGTGAGGTGGTACATAATCAATTAAATTTCCATGTTTAAAAATTTTATTTAATTTTAATAACTTCATAATTGCTATTTTCAGTTTCTTAAAAGGAGATATGTTCATTGTTCATAACGAGTTAGAAGATGGATGGATGTGGGTTACAAATCTAAGAACAGATGAACAAGGTCTTATTGTTGAAGACCTAGTAGAAGAGGTGGTAAGTTTTGTTCTTTTCTTCTCCTTCTCAGAATTCTAAATACTTTTTAAATTTTGGAACTTGTCCATAATCAGGGAAATTAGCTATGGATATATTTCTTTTATGAAAAACCTCAATTCATAAGTACAAGTAATTTTTCATTAAAACGTATTTACTGTTGGTAATGCTATTTATTTGTAAATAGCGCAACCAAGCTAGCATGTTTTAATCTGTGGTTGCCAATTTTCAGGATGTTTTCATGAGTTTCTAAGAATTAAAAATGTATTAACATGTGTGCTTATTTGTATCCCTTTTTGTCTTCTTGGTCTTCCTTATAAATGATGTTATGTCCAACTGATCATGGAATCTCAAATGGTTGCACGTTTGCTTTCAAACTCTTTATCTCCCAAATATATGTATAATTTTCTAGTAACCTTGGAAAAATGGAGTTATATTACACATATATTATCACATGGTTCTATATTTTGAATATTTCCCTTGTTTTCAATGTCATCACAAAATACATTATCAGTAGTCTTAGACACTATATATAATCGTGTTTGTGCATTTTTAGATACAGATCAGCGTTCAAGCGGCATATGCATTTCAGATACAGTATTGAGTATCACTGAAACATATTAAACATTGTATTATAGTTTTGGAATTCACTCTTCTCTTTTGGATTTGTCCAGCAGGATGGAATGGTTGTCTGTTATTTTTTACAACCCTCAGAGTGACTGTTTTTAAATTATGCCTTGAACCTGGTAATATGCTGAAATGTGTGCTCTGATTATTGTTCCAGGAGGACGGCAGTGGAGAATATTTTTCTTTGCTATTAATTCTCTTGTCTGCCTATTCTGGCAGCCAGATCTTGATATGTAGCAGTAAAACATACTGAGGAAAAGTGGGAGGAGTTGAGGAAATGGTATGATACGTTCCATACTCATAGTCACATAGTTACTTAGTGGAAGAGCTGGGATTAGAACTAATTCCTAGATTAGAATTCTGTACTCTACAGCAAGAGTGATATTTATTCTGTATGGACAGGAAGTGTTCAAACTGAAGAATCTTAACATCTACATTAGTTTTACTACAAAGTTTCTTAGTAGTATGTTGGATTTTCTTTCTGCTGTAACCCCCCTACTCCCATTATTCTGATTATTTAAAGGAATTGAGGTGTAGTTGAACTTTTCTCTCAAGCTCTTGGAACTCTGGGTCAAATTTAACAAGATAAATTTTAATAAGGATAAGTGAAAGTTATCCATTGAATATAGTGGAAAAAAGAAAACAAAAGCCCAGTTTAAGATAAGGAGACATGACCTAACATACAAGGAAAGAAAAAAAAAGGAGAACAAGTTAACAACTCAGTGTGAGTGAACAATGTGATGTGGCTGTTAAAAATGAATATGGTCATACTTTGAATTAGTAGTGGAATGGTTCCAGGTTAGAATTATAAACAGTTTTTACTTCAGTATTTAGAATAATTTTTCATAATGGTCTTCACTGAAACATAGTGAATCCTTGTAGATTGGAGAGCCATTTGGAGATTGTCTAGATTTCAGACATTTGGTTGCTGGATGGATTTAAGGAAGTTCCCACCCTGAAATTCTAATTTTCATTACTGTTCTCCAAGCATATTTGTGTACTATATTATGTCTTAATTCCAGAATGTAAGCTCTGTGAGGATTTTTGTCTCTGATTCAGTGTGTCCCTGTTGCCTAGAATAATGTCTGGCATTAGCAGGCATTCAGTAAATGTTTGTTGAATGAATGGATGTCTCTATGCCTATTCTTTTCCCTCTTCCTTGACACTCCTGCCCTGCTAAACTGCTTTGTAAAATTTGATTCATCTATCAATTCGACTCAGATGTTGCCCCTTTTTTTACACCCTTTCTTAGGCTAAGTTGTTTCCTCGTGTGTTTCCATAGCACCTTGTTAACTTTATAACCCATTACATTTAAAATTAATTTATTCTGTAAACCTCTTATATAGAGATTAACGCCTTTTGGGCAGGGATAATGCATTTTGTTTTTATGTAATTTGCTTTTAGCATTTTGTAATATAGAAGGCATTTAGCAAGTGTTTGATTTTAATTTGGTTAGATATTTGATATTTGAGTGAGGACCAAATTTAGAGAAGTAAATCCATGTGTACTTAGTTCATTTTTCTACCCTTTCCTTCGTTATTCAGTGGAAACTTGATGCCAGGTACTGTGCTGGGTACTAGGACTACAATTCAACAGATATTCAGTGAAAATTATGTGCCAAGCGTTGTGCTAGTGGTTGTGGTAGTCAGTGTTAACAAAAAATGGCTCAGGTCTTAAGATGCTTATAGCCATGATAATGGAATGAATATCACCTAGTATATCTTAAATAATGGCAATATTAAATAGAGTAGGGTAAAGTTCAAAAGATGAAAAAAGAAGGATGTCTTTTCTATTCAGAGTAAAACTTCATGTTTATGTTTTAGGGACTCAGTGTCTTACTGAGGAGGTAGTGTTTGAGATAGATCCTGCCTAGATGGTTTAGATTTTAACTAACAGGTAGGAAGTAGTGAGTGGAAAGAACATTCTAAGTAAAAAAGAGCAAGCTACAGTGGTGGGAAAATGTAGATTAGCAAAGAAGTAGTTTATGAGTGACCGTGGTATAGATACCTAAAGAGAAATGGTAGTATGAGACAGGAAACGTAGACTTGAGTCATTTGGTAAAGAATTCTGGTTGTAAACTGAGGAGTTTGTGGGCAGTAGAGAGGTACTAAAGGTCTGGTTTTTAAAATTTGTTTATTTTTGTTTGGTTTGGTTTGGTGTTTCTTAATGCAGGGCAAAGTTGCAGTTGAAACTGATGAATCCAGATTGGAGTGGTGGGGTGGGATGGGGCACAGAGATAATTATACTAGTTGGCTGTTGTTAATAGTTTAAGAAAAGAGAGGAGAAGGGCCTGGATTAGCGTAATCACAACAAAGAGAGAAGAGGACTAAGGGGGAGAGTTTTGGAAAGACCTTTCATGAATAGAAACACCTTTTCTTGTATATACATAAATAAATATGAAGGTCAGGGTGTAGATATGTTTTAAGATAAGATTTTATTAATTTTAATTAAAATATATTAATAATTACATAAAAACTGTCTTAATGTCTTTCCCTTTAGGGCCGGGAAGAAGATCCACATGAAGGCAAAATGTAAGTCTGTGTTAACTATTAAAGGGGAAAAAAATATATTGTAAACTTACTAATTGGAAAACTTTGATCTAAAAATATTTTAAAAGAAAATTGATACTTCTTGAGCTGACTTAAACATTTTTTTTTATTTGGCTTGAGTTGATTTCTAACTATTTTCTTAAGGACCTAGTGATAATGAAGGTGGCTTATACCTACATATAACTCTTATATCACCAAACTAAAGACTTTTTGATAAACAGTACATTAATAACATTATGAATGTCATAATTCCTCACATTTTTTTTGGTTTTCTTATTGATTTATTCATAGTGTTTCTTGTTTTTATTGCCATTATCTTTTATGTACTTTATGGTTCAGTTTTTGTTTTGTTTTTTTAAAGTCAGAGAGCTTTTCCCCCAAATTATGGTTCTTTACCATATTAATAAGATTCTGCAAGGACTTTATTTTCATAATTTTTTCAGGCTGATTTTAAGTATAAGGGCTAATTCAAAGACCAGGTATTACTACACCTACTACTTGCCACATTCTTATTTTATATTCCTACTGTTTGCTACATTTTTCTCTTATATTCCAGAAGTTATTAGTTGCTTTTATGGGAGATCACTCCACATGGTGTTTCAGCTTTGCTCTAATTTTATTAATGTCCTTGAAGATATTTTTTAGTGTCCTTCTCATCCCTCTTGATATTTATTTGTATATGTTTTCTTTTAAAGGGCTTAACTTCAAAAAAATTTTTTTTCTTTTTCTTTTCTTTTTTAACATCTTTATTGGAGTATAATTGCTTTACAATGGTGTGTTAGTTTCTGCTGTATAACAAAGCGAATCAGCTATATGTATACATATATCCCCATATCCCTTCCCTCTTGCATCTCCCTCTCACCCTCCCTATCCCACCCCTCTAGATGGTCACAAAGCACCGAGCTGATCTCCCTGTGCTATGCAGCTGCTTCCCACTAGCTATCTATTTTACATTTGGTAGTGTATATATGTCAATGCTACTCTCTCACTTCGTCCCAGTTTACCCTTCCCCCTCCCCGTATCTAAAGGGCTTAACTCTTAATCCAAATTCTGTTTTACTCATATTATTTTAATAAACTGTTCATCTAATATGTTTTCAGTGGAATATTTTTTCTTTCCTTCCTGTCGGCAATTATGGATGGAATTTAAGGCTTGCCTCTTGAGTGTTTGCTTATTCTGAATTCTAACCATTAGAACATGAAAACAAACTGAATACTCCACTTTCAGTCATCTAATTTAGTTCCCACCCTTTCTTAAGTGGAACATATGAGATTTTCTGAGTTCATTTTCCTTATTGTTCTGTGCAGCTGCAAAGTAGGCTTCATCAGTGAGACTGTACTTTGTTGATAGTACTAGTTTGAAGTCTTCTCACTACCTATGTGAGGAGTTGCAAATTCTAATTAATGTTTGGAGGAGGCATACAGATAATGTAAGCAAATGAACTGGATCAGGTGTATATATTCCCATTTTTCTCAAATTACAATAATCTTGATCTTTCTTATTTTCCCACTTTGATAGCGATCAAGGAACATGGAAATGTTTGGCTACTGTAAGAAAATAACACTGCAAGTGTGGTAGTAAATGGAAACTAACATTTACTGTTTGTATCACAGAAGACTGCAGGAAGTCAAAAACTAGACAGTGTTTGCTGGCAGTGAGGTGACCGGTCTAACTGATGTGTAAATGTGTGTGAGTCTAGTGTTATGAAAGCCTCCTGATTTTCAAGAGAAGCAAGAAATCTATATTTTTATCCCTATTTAAAATAATACCGGGCTTCCCTGGTGGCGCAGTGGTTGAGAGTCCGCCTGCCGATGCAGGGGACATGGGTTCGTGCCCCCGTCCGGGAAGATCCCACATGCCGCGGAGCGGCTGGGCCCGTGGGCCATGGCCGCTGAGCCTGCGCTCCGCAACGGGAGAGGCCACAACAGTGAGAGGCCCGCGTACCGCAAAAAAAAAATAAAATAAAATAATACCATAAATTCTTTTTAAAAAGAAAAGAAAAAAAAAGAGAGGTCAAATACCAATAAACATTTAAAGCTATATCCAGTTTTCTTAAAAGGTATAAATCCCAGTTTCACTGGGAAATCTTTTTTTAAAATTTAATACATTTGTGATCATTCCGTATTCTGAACTTGATAGTTTTCAACTTATTTGGTATTTAGCATAAGCTAAATTTGCATTGTTGGTTTATTTTATGTATTTGTCAGCTCCTTCTGATTTCTTAAGGTGTTGACTGGCAGTGAAGCATCCTCAGTAACATCCCCGAGTGCCTTTTCAGACTAAATAGATGGTATAATTTTAGCTGTGTTCCTTTTCAGCTCCATATTTCCATGACACAAGTACCAAGTCCTGCTGTTTTTATCTTCTAAAATATGTCTTGAATGTGTGCCTTCTTCTCAGTCTTAAGCAACCATATTCTAGTTCAGGCCCTTTTCATCTCGTACTAGGACTTTGATGTAGCAATAACCTCTAAGTTGGTCTTGCTTGACACTTTAGTCTCCTCAAATCCTTTCTTCTAACAGCTAGAATAATCTACCTAAAACATGTGTCTGACTGTATTACTTTCTCACTTAAAATTCTTGCCTGATTCTCTTTACCTTAGCAGAGTCTGAAAAGATCTGATCCAGGTCTTGTGTCCTTTATAAGCCCTATCTCTTGTCATTTCTAGTTTTATATTCTACTCTCCGGCTTGTAGATCTTCAAATGCTCAGTACTGTTTTTCTCCTTCGCTCAAGCTACTTCCTAGGCCAGAATTCCCCTCCATTGTGTTTGGTTAGTGCCTATTCTTACTTAGAGACTTAACCTATTTATCACTCTTCCCAAGAAGTCTTCTGTTATCTTCCCCCTTATACACCCTACAGAATTGGTTGCCCTTCTCTGTTATTCTAAAAATGCCCTCAGCATGTACCTATCACTGCGCTTTGTTATATTTTCTACATTCTTTTTATAGTTATACAGTATTTATGTTCCTTTTTCTTACTAGAATGGGGACTTCCTAAGGTCACAGTCTCATTTTTCTATTATTGATACAAACCATGTGCTTGAAATATACTCATTTTACATGTGGTAATAAATGCCTGAATGAGGAAACTCAGATCCAATCCTTTCAGAAAGCAGTATTGCCAATTTGTTCTCTAAACGCTATTTTTTGCCCCCTCCCCCTTTCAGATTCCCCTTTTCTCCTTTATTCTAGCTATAGAGAAATATAGAATGGGCCTTCGAGGTCATCTAATCAACTGTCTACTAGAATATAGAAATGTTGTTTTAGCATTTGTAGTAAATGGTCATTTCAGCTGTGTTTGAACGCAGGATGGCACTTTACTGCCTTTTAAGGCAGCCTGGACTGCTCCAGTTATTGTATACTTGTTTTAAATGATTCATAATTAGCTTTATGAGCCTCAGGAAATCTGAATTAGTGAGTTAAGGGTTGGAATAAAGTTAAAGAGAGAAAGTAAAAGTTTAACATTTTATTCATGTGAAAATTTAAAAATTCAGTTATATTTTATACTCTGACCAGTAATAATATGGATAATTTAAAACAGTATGAACAGCCTCTAAACCTGTAACATTGGATTTTAGGGCATTTATATATTTTAGTCTTGTAGTATTTTTACTTTCCAACTTGTTCTTTAAGCCACAATTAAAAATAATTATAGACCCTAAGAATATATGGCAAAGTGGTAGAGAGGTAATCTAGAGTTGTCAGCTTGGTATTAACATATAACACGTCTTAATCAGCAAGATAGATAATAGTCCTTCAGATGAGAGATTTTAAGTAATTACTAGTAATTAATTTTTTAAAACAGATATATCATTTTAAGGTAAATTATTTAAATACTTTAGTTATTATATGCAGTAGATTTTGACTATAATGCCTTTTATAATAATTTCTAAAGGCTTATTTTAAGTATGTAGAACATTAAATATTCTAGCAATCTGATATGATAGGCCATTAGCTCAAATAGAATTAGTAATACTAAGTCATTCTTTTCTTTCAGTTCTTGATGTTGGTATCTATTATTTCTCATCATTCAGTCTTATTTTCTGGCTTTCAGTAAAGTATGAATCAACCATGTTGATTTGAAGAGAGAACTTATAGAGAAATTCACTTTGAGAGAAGTATGAGAAAAATTAATCCACTAATTTTTTTTCCGGGCAGTTCTGGTAGGCTCTACCTCTACCACTCCCCCCTCCTAATAAAAAGAAAAAAGAATGCTAGCTATGATGTAAGCTTAACAATTTGTCATTATCAGAATTAAAATCATTGCTGTTTTTGTATTGGTAATTAATATGGAAATTGTAGTTAATAATAGATAGTCCCTAATTTTTCTATATTTTGTTGAACTTAGGCATGTTTACAAAGTGTAGTAACAAATGTAAAAGGAATGAGGTCATTTGATCAATTGCATTGCATTTATTTCATTATGTCAGCTTGAATTAAACTTGTGTTAGTTGTTTAGTTTTGATGGTATAACAGCAAAAAAGACTTTTGATTTACATATTTAATATATTCTTTTTTCAAGATGGTTCCATGGGAAAATTTCCAAACAAGAAGCTTATAATTTACTAATGACAGGTATTTATATATTCACTTTCCTTTTCTAATGTTGTTATTTAAAAAGAATAAAAAAGTGAACCAACCATTTATCATGTATTTTGCCTTTAGCATTCATTTGATATTTATGTATATTGTAATTTCTTGCCCAGCATAGATAAATTGCTGTTCTTGGTTTTGGGTGTTCTTTAGTTGAAAACATGCAGTATAAAATTCAGTGCAGTGTGTTTTCCTTCTGCACCAGGCCCCTGTATTCTTCCTTAGAAGCAGTGCCAGATGAATGTTTTTTCCAGAAGTTTCATGTCTGTCTTTCTTCCTCACCCCTACTTACCCCGCTACACATACCCCCCCACACGCTCTCACAGGAACATACAACACACTTTTTTCATGTTAAGATGTATTTTGGGAAATCATTCCGTATCTGCATATATAAATTTTCATTATTCTTTTTAATGACCATAAGCTTTCCATTGTACAAATACCATAATTTATTATCAGTCTCTTATAGAGGAATATCATGTTGTTTTCATTTTCTTGCTGTTCAGGTGCAGCAAATGTTCTTGCATTTATCTTTGTATACTTGTAGAATTATAAAATTGGGCCTTATTTAAAATATGTTGATTTTAACATTTCCTAAAACTGTGTGGTTACAGAGATATGCAAAATAAAAATTGAATTGTACTGTGGGTTTATTATTTAAAACAAAAACTATTTCATTATCACTTATCCTAACTAAAATTTAAGACTGAATTAATTTAGTTACCAAATATCTCTTCAGGAAACCGTACTTTAGAAGGATTTGAGAGAAGTTAATAAGTAATCTGTAATTTAGAAGTCTTAGTTCTTTAAAAATGACCAGAGTTCAATGTATATGATGAATAAACCACTGATCATTTAAAGATCTTATCTGAGTTACTGTTCAAGACATAAGTCATTGCCTTTAATGTAATTAATAGTTAGCTCTTTTGAAAGATGTATGGCAGTTTTAGGAAGTATTCAATTTTATTGTGGGGATATAGGTTAAAAATTCATTAAAGAACATGGCAATTCTATATGGTAGTAACAGAGACCAAATGCTCAACCAAAATGACATGCTACCTGCTTTCAAAGTGGGACCAAAATATTTATTTCAGTGAATTTACTGAATTTTGAATATACACTTATGATTTTGAACTTGCACCACCAAATACCTGAGGCACTCAGTCTTGTTTTAGACATGTAAATTGAAAAAGAGCTAAACTTAATTTCCTTATGTTAGTTTTTATTTTCTTTCGGTCATGTGCTCTTTTAAGAGTCTGATGATTTTCTCCCAGGAAAAATAAGCACTAAAGCACATAAGCACTTGCATGCACAGTTTTGCAGTAATTCTTATTTTTTGTATTGAACATGAAATTACTTGGTAGTAAATGCCTTGGATAGATGATTGGAACTATTAGTAATTTACATAAAAATGACGTCTGATATTCTAAGTGTTCATTGTGCTTTCCTAAAAGCAATCAAGTTCTGATCTTTTCTGTCATTAGGACTTAAACAGAGAAAAGGTAAAAAAGCATCTTAGTGGTAAAAGTCACTGCCAATTGCAGATGTCAAAAAGACTTCTCTAAAATTAGTATGAAAATATTTAATACATGATAATTTGCTTCTGTATGACTATTCAAGATCGTGCCTATTAAATGAAAAATAGTGCATGTGTATTGATTTTGATTAGGTACACAAATATTTCAGTTGTTTTGAATCTACTTTTGTAAGCTTTTGGTACTATTTTATTATAGTTATGACTTTTTAATGTTTAATCAGAAGCATTACTTAAGTACAGAGTGTTCTTAAATAAAATTCACTTTAACTTTTTTAGACTTTTCTTTTGCAAACAGAATGTAGTAGTTTTAGCCAGTAACCCCATCTGTGGTTAGAGTATTCTTTCCAAGTTATGACAGGTGTAGACTTATTAACCAGAAGTCAGTGCTGCACATTTCTGCCCTGTATTTTTATGTAATAAAGACAAGCAACATCATGGATGGTTGTGCCTCATAAACCAGAAAATACAAAAAGAAATTGCCTTAAAATTATCTTTATTTTAAAAAAGTTTTAGGAATTCTCTGGTGGTCCAGTGGTTAGGACTTGGCGCTTTCATTGCCCTGGCAATGAAATCTAGGTTCAGTCCCTGGTCGGGGAACTAAATCCTGCAAGCCGTGCAGTGCAGCCAAAAAAAAAAACCAAACCAAAACAATCAAAAGTTCCTGGTGAAAATTTTACATATGTTTTTGACTTTTGAATGTATTTTGTAATTGTACTACTTAACGCTTTTTCTTTTTTAATTTGATAATTAGGGAATAAAACTAACAGCTTAATTTTTATAGTTGGTCAAGTCTGCAGTTTTCTTGTGAGGCCATCAGATAATACTCCTGGTGACTATTCACTTTATTTTCGGACCAATGAAAATATTCAGCGATTTAAAATATGTCCAACACCAAACAATCAGTTTATGATGGGAGGTCGATATTATAACAGGTAAGTTGTGAGAAATTTTTAGTTTTACTTTTGGCAAGGAGAGTTGAAATCTTGATAATATAATATATCAGAATCAAAATTATATAAAAGTTTCTGACTTTGTAATATTTAAAATTATAAGACATTTAATATAATTTAGTAGTAGTCATATCCAAGAATTCTTTAGCTAGTGTCAAATGTGAATATAAATTAATAACTTTTTATTTCCTTCCAAAATTATGTAATTTTTTGATTAGTTATGCACAAGTTATTTGAAGCAAATTTGCTAAATCCATACATTATCTGTAGGACAGCAGAACATTTAATCTAAGAAAAAGAAAATATATTACCGTTTTTTATCAGTGAGACATTTTAATAGGTCACTCTTTAAGAATCTTTTTACCTGAGACTTATTAATAATGTTACCCCAAAATAATTGGGTTGTTCTCAAGTTGGTATTATTTGTAATTATTGGTTCCTACTTCTCACCTTTAAAATTCTTGGTAAACTCTTTGCTTGTCCCAAAACTCAGGTTGGACTTCATTCACTTGATTAGGAAAACCATTTAATAGAAAAAAACATATGATAGAATGTCAGCTGTGTTTTTTTCTGCATAATAGAAAGTAATCTTTCATTTTATTTCTGAGTGTAAACGTTTTCCCATTCCGGATAACTCTGGAGTAGAATGATTTTCCTCTTTTGGAGGCTAGTGTAAGCTAAAATGCCGGCATTTTCCTAGTTTAATGCCTTAAAATAAAACAGAGCAAAAAACCTAAAACAAGTTCTGTTGCTTGCCAGTTATTCAGTGGATAGTGAGTGATACGACATCAGATGGAAGATGAGTGTAGACGATTGGACCTTTTCACACACCTCATATATGAGCTGCTTGAACCCCTTCTAGCATTACAGTCTGATCTAGACATCCTCACTGAAAATCTAGCTAGGTGCAGTTTGAGCTCTCTATGAAGGTAAATTAAATTTTCCCATTGTCCAGGTTTCTAGGGGCATAGAATATATAAAACAATAAATTGAAAACATTCTTAACTGAATTGATAAATGTTTGCATGGAGTTTTTTTTAAGATAAAGTATTTTACATTAATTCTGGTGGAAGTTTGTTTTGCTTGATTTAAACTTCTTTACGATACACATTCTCTAAAGATGAAAATTCTTCCTACACAATGGAGGCAGCCTGTAAAATGTATAAAGGTAGTCTCTTTTGTTGATAAAGACCAGAATGAAACAGGAAGAAATACATATTTGAAGTATATTTCTTTCCAAATTATTAGTCTGCTTGCAAAATTATGATTTAAATTTTTTTCAAATATATGTTAATGTAGTGTCCGTGGTCATTCCCCCAAATTAGACTGTTTATTCCCCTTGTATATGTTCATCTTATAAAATTCAGGAGTATTGTTGTTGTTAGCTTTAATATTAAAAAAATCATTTTTAAAGGAAAGCTGGAACTATGTGACCCTCATGCCTAGAAAATGGCAGTTTTTATAATTGTTTTGGAAATACATACTCCATTTCAGCATTAATGTCAGTGATGAAGTAATTTCTAAGAAGATACACCTTTATGATTATCACTTATTGTTTAGATATGGAAGTGTAAAGTTGGATTATCCAATAAATCTGTAACAGAGCCAAATTCTGCTGACCTGTCTCCACATTAACTCTACATTAGTCTTCAGGCAAAGAGAAGTAGCAGTTATGTCCGTTTCATTTAGAAACTACATTGTTGAGACATAACTTTAATATTCCTATATTTAAAATTTTAGAAAAGTAGGAGAGGCATTTAACAACAAATATAATTCAGTAAACATTTATTGAGTGATCTACTTTTTGAAGTGTATTATACAGATCTGTGCATATATAGTAAAGAAAAAAGATACTGTTCCTACGTTATTAGTGCTCAGGTCTTCTAGAAAAGATGGTAAGCTGACTGATAAATTCAAGGATGTACAACTATGCATAGGAGAATCAGTGGGAAGAGAGTAGTTGAGATGGTGATTAAGAAGGGAGAGGGAAGATTTTGGTCAGACGTTTAAGATTACTAACATGTAGTGTTCAAGAAGAGAGAGAGTTATATTTATTAAAAAGTAAATTATTAAAATGAAAGTACAGGATATAGTATCTCTAGAAACTCACAGTTATTTTACAGGTTTATAGTTAACATGTTTTAATTTTCTGAGTTGTAAATCTGATTTCATGCCTAGAACTATGGAATGTCTAGGAAATTTTTGTTTGTTGTGTCTCTCTTGACTGTTTCCTTAGGCATATCTGGGTAGACTATGAACTAAAGAGTAATTAAAAAAAAAAATTCTTGGAAGTCCAGGTCATTGGTAAAAAATATATCTGATTGGTTGCCACATGCTTGTAAATTTGCTCCTGGACAGTCTGAACTGTATGTACTCCATGCAGTAGTATTCTGTTCTTTCAGCTCATGGTCAAGAATTATATCGTAACATTGAGGTGCTACACAGAATAGATTGCATTTACAGTTGTAGAGCCAGAGACCTTGGATATTTTCTCAGATTTGGTGCCTTTTGCTTTGAAACACATAGTCATCTCTGTTGTGGTACCTAGGTATCTTCAAATGTATTCTTTCTGATTTTCGTTTTTCTTTAGTGTTAACATTTTTCCTTTAAAAACGTATAACCTTCTTTGTCCTTCTGTGATAATACCTTTTTACTTTTCTCATTCCCCTACCCCCTCCTGTTAAATGCTACATCTGGTATTTAGTTCATATTCATCCATAATTTTTTTATTAATCTTTCAAATCTTCTATTTGCTTTTTAACATTATACTTTATTTATATTTAGTTTAAAATAATTTTGTAGTATAGCAGATATTTTATTATTAGAGATATATATGTGTGTGTATATATGTATATGTATCTCCAAAGATAAAAGACAACATATGTTCCAATTATTTTTTCAGTAGGAAGAACTGTGAAAAAAAATCAAGTGATAAATATATATCCAATTATATATATATATACATATATATATAAATATATATATAAATATATATGTGTGTGTGTTTATTCCAATTATTGGATCAGTAGGAAGAACATGAAAAAAACCAAGGGGTAAATTAATGAGATCTGTTTTGAGAAATGTTGCGTAGCTGTCGTTAAATACCAATTCCTCTAGTGTATTAAAGGACAGTTTAAAATTCTAGAATTTACATATTCAGGACAATAAAATGACAAACTGATCATGAGAAACATTTTATATTTAAAAAACTCGTTATGTTATGTTAAAATTTGTGTTAAAATACATTATATAATGTTATTTTCAGTTTTGTTTTATTTGTAGTATTTCCCAAATATTAAGAATATTGTATAGCACTTTTTATCAAAATCATCAATAGGCCCTTCCTACTGTAGTGATAATCCTACATATAAGGTTAGCTCCTGGTCTTTCTGTCTTTCTTTCTTCCTTTTTTTTTTTAAATTTGTTTCTGCTTTCACCTGCTATTTATGTCTCATGACCTAACTCCATCTGATTAATATAAAAGCAGAATATGTAAATGTTTTGATGATAAAAATTCTTGAAGTTTACCTGAATTCACTACTTGCTAAAAATAAATGCCGTTTGTCTGTCGGTTTTTCTTTCTCAGTCTCTCAGATACTTTTGTTTAAAAAAAAAAAAAAAGACTTTTAATCATTTCCTCACGTATAGTGGTGCTTTGAGTACGTTGATGGAAAATTGAAATCTCTGACTCAAGTATTTCTGATCTGTAAACCAATAGTAGGAACATTCTTGTTTTTCTAAAGTAATGTGACTGTAATGATCATATAGTCTGTTAATGTATTCTGGTTATATACTTTGGAAAAGACTTGCAAATAGAGAATCCTTGCTAACAAGGTTTGGTGTATCTTTAAGATTTGCAATTTTTATGAGACAAATTATGTCAATGTTAGTAATTTTTATTTTAACAGCATTGGGGACATCATAGATCACTATCGAAAAGAACAAATTGTTGAAGGGTATTATCTTAAGGAACCTGTACCAATGCAGGTCAGTGTTGTTTTTCTTTTAACAATAATTAGCATTTTATTTTAAAATGCATTTTTGGTGATATGTTTATGCACACATCCATGCATTTGAAATTGGATAAAATTTAAAACTGCAGATTATACAGATTCTTTCAGAAAGTGAATACTTATAAGCGAATCTCTTAGTTTTTATTTATGTTGGTTCTAGATAATTATTAGGAAGTCCTTGGTGGCTTTTTGAGAATAGAAGCAGTGGTGGGGACAGAAGCCTAGTTGCACTGGGTCAAGGAGTGAGTTTGTTGGAGGCAAAAGTGGAGACAGCCAGGATAAATCACAGCCAGGCTTATCTAGGTGAGACTGGTAAGAAAAGAAAATAAATTAAAAAATGATAGCTAGAAGATGATGTAGGGCCAAAAGACCTTTAAACTTTTTATTTCTTTGTTTTATTTGCCTGTAGTTTTATGGTGAGAAATTTTTGAGCATGTCTCTGTACTCGGGAGGAGAGTGACAGTGGTGGGTGAGGGATGGGGTAATGGCAATACCCCACGTACAAGGTCCTAGGGAAGGCAAGAGTGGCTGAAGTCCAGAACATAAGAAGACAGGCCTTGAACAAGAGGGCCTGTTGAATACTGGTTGCTTAATGCATAGGGTGATTGATTAGCTTCTGTTTCTTGCCCATGATACTTCCTAAAGTGTGGTGGGAAAAGGTTGTAGCAGGGGTTAGAAAAAGGTACTTCAAAGGAGTGATTAAGAATTTTCCTATGTGGAAAATGGAGGTAGTGATATTCTAGGGACATAAAGAAAGATTGTGAGAGGTTTTGGGTACCCCACTAAACTTTCACAGTGATTTGTAGTGTCTCGAGCTTCTCAATATTTCTTCCTCCGAACAAGTTAGTTTCTGATGGTTATAGCCTACTATTCATTGCAGCTGCTGAAGGCGGGGGGGGGGGGGGGTCATCATTATTCTGATGCTTAATATAAATTTAAGAATCATCATCTTGAAACATTTTAATGTATCTTGCTTCAGTTCCTCATGCTTTTCTGGTAGAATGTAAAGTTCAGGAGGGCAAGTGTTTTGTGTTGTATTCCTAGTGCCTAGAATAGTACTAGGCATTAGGTATTCAATCAATATTAATTGAATGAATAGCTCCTTTCCAACAGGAAGCACTCACTTCATCCTCTGAATTATCACTAATGTGTCTTATTGTGTTTGTTGCTGTCTCCATGTCAGTTTCTTCCTCTCTGCCTATCTAAATCCTGCAAGTTTAAGATCCATCTCAAGTTTTACTTCCTTGTTGACACCCTCCTAGTATCTGTAGTTAGCAATGATGTACCACTTTTGTTGGCAGTTCTGGCGGACTTTGACCAATTTTTTTTAAAACCACATAGTGCGGTATGTGCTTTCTAGAAACCACAGCTTAGGATCTTTTTATTAGGAATCAGAGGTGCCTTTACCTACAAATGACAGATCCTGCCACTCAGTCCCATTGCTATATCCTTAAAATTCTGATTCACATTGGCTGTTTGAATTAATGATGATTTTAAATTGTTTCTAAGTCAACAAATTTTTTTAACAAATTTTATTTTATTGGCCCACAAGTTAAGTCATGCATTTTTCCCATCCTGAATTTATGCTTAGAATTTTCTAATTTAATTTTTTACAGTTGGAAAAATAGCATTTGACATCTAGTAAACTTAAACTTTATACTTATGTTATGAGATAGTTTTAAGAATTACTTCAAATATACAGTGAGCCTCATTCTTACTTGTGTTACTGTTTCATAACTGAACAAACCTCAGATTATTGTCATCTGCAAAAATGCCTATAATGCTTTGAATACTTCAGAAATAACAAATGCTGATTACAGAGCAATTTGATTACTTCACAAAAACCATTAAATGCTATTTGAAGTCAATTATTTTGGGCCTGGAGTAAAAGTAGGTTACAGTAGAAGTTTGAGAATCATAACACTTACCTATCCTTCCTAGCAGGATTCTAACTATTAGAGAACCCAAAGGCTAAAAATGTCCTTTTATTAATGTAAAAGTGATTAGCTAGCAGAATCATCTCATTCCCCCTGAGGTGATCCTGCATACTCCCACTCCAGGTAAGATGCTGGAAGAGAAAGAGCAGAGTCCCTAGCTAGGTGTGCTAACTTAGTGGAACTAACACTTCAGACGAATTACAGGAAAAGAAGGAGCCTTTTGAGACAATGCACCCCACACTAAAAATATTGATATCTAACATTTTTGGAGCACTATATTCTAGGCACTGTTTCTTATACGTATTAATTTATTTAACTTTTTTTTTTTTTTTTTTGCGGTACGCGGGCTTCTCACTGTTGTGGCCTCTCCCGTTGCGGAGCACAGGCTCCGGACGTGCAGGCTCAGCAGCCATGGCTCACGGGCCCAGCCGCTCCGTGGCATGTGGGATCTTCCCGGACCGGGGCACGAACCCGTGTCCCCCGCATCGGCAGGCGGACTCTCAACCACTGCGCCACCAGGGAAGCCCTAATTTATTTAACTTTTTAAACAATTTGATGAGGTTGATCCTGTATTTATGCCCATTTTACAGATAAGGAAACTGGAACCAGAGAGTAAATTACTTAAGGCATCAGGTCATCCTTGACTCTTCTTTTTCTCTCCTACACTCTGTATCCAAACTGTCAAGAACATCATGCTGTCTGCCTTCAAAATATATCTAGAATACAACCATCACCAGAATCTGGCTTCATCTCTCTGTTTCTACTTTTGCCCCCCCTTAACACTGCACTGCAGTCAGAGGGATCCATTTAAAATGTGTCAGACCATTGCACGCCTCTGTTTAACACTTACAGGTGTTCTACATTTCATTCAGAGTAAAAGCCAGAGTCCCTGCAGTGGCATGCAAAACCCTAGAGTGGTCCTCTGAATGCTTTCTACCATCCTTCTCTCTCACTCGTCTCCACTCACGTTGGCTTCTCTGCTATTTTAAAAAATATGCCAGGATCTTGGCATTAGAATCTTTGTTCCAGCTGTTCACTCTGCTCAAAATGACTTTCCCTCAAATATCCACTCGCCTCACTCTGTTATTTCTTTCAAATTTGGCTCAGAAATCAGCTTCACAATTGAGACCTACTTGTACACATTATTTGTTGCTGCTACTTGCCCTACCCTGTAGAGCACTTACCACCTATTAACATACAATTTGCTTATTATGTTTATTACCTCTTTTCTTCATTGGTATATAAATTCCTTGGAGGTAAAGATATTTGATTTATTTACTGATGTATCTCAAGAACTAGAACAGTACCTGGCACTCAACAAACATTTATTGAATTAATTTATTAAATGAGTTTTCTTAGCCATTACGTGACAAAGGCAGGATTTACAACTGAGGTCTGGTTACAGGAGCCTGCACACCTAACCGCTATGCAAAAGCTTGCTTCAGTGGCTGTTAAACTCTCACCCGTCAGATTATCTACTTCCCCTGGGGAGTAATATATAAGACTTCCTTCTTCAGAACTGTGTACAAAGAGTAGGCTGAGAAGCCTTCCCTCCTGTCATCCAGTAATTTACTAGAACTTGGACCGTGAGGTTGTGTCCTTGCCTGTAGTGTCTTCTAATGTAGGAGTTACAGATCAGTTGATCAGCCCCTATCTTAAAATAAGTAGGAAAGACTTATATAGATTATCTTGAAATCAGATATTTAAATCCAAATGTTAGTGTAGTAATATGTCTTAAATAAACTACAAATGTGCCCCATTCTGCACCTAACAGTAAATATTATCACTACTGTAATAAAGACTGGTAAGCACAAATCTATACAACTAGGGAGGTAGTCATCACTATTTATCATCTGGGTGCGATGTATCTTTTCAAATTTTTTATATTCTTAGTCATTTTCTGAATAATTTGTAGAAGTAAGAATAAAGGTTTAGTACAAAAAAACTTTATTAGAAAATTTAATAAGAATTTAAATGTAGCAAACCCCATTTTTGTTCCATATTTCCTTGGTTATAAAGGGTTACATACTGGAAATAGAAGGCAGCTAACTGCTCATCCACTGTCATGCACGGACTTGGAACATATCCATCTTGTAAATCCAAATTTCAGATACATCTTTTATAAATTCTTATGATTACTCTGGTTCTTCTTACGTTTTTACTGTCAAAATGCAGTACTGATTCCAGATTTTAAATATATTTCAACTGGGTTCTAGTTTATGATTCTTTCTTGCTCTTCTTGCATCATCAACTGCAATACTTTTGAAAACTTTGATGGTTCATAATTTTGTTGGATAGTACAGTCTTTATTGCTTCGTAAGTGTAATACATTTTTATGTTTATAAACATCAGAATGATCAATATGGTGAATTTTAAAATTTCTACATTATATGTTTCCTTCTAGTAACCTTTGTCCATTTATAAATCATACTGAGTAAATCTTGGTGCACAATCATAAAAATTTAAAGAATCCTCATTTCCTTTTAGGAAACAGGATAATCTAGATACTTGTTACAAGTTATTGCATGATGATGTCCTTCCTATTGAATCACTAACTAGATGAGAGCACTATATTTCTTTTCCCCTAGAAATATATCATTCACTCAGCGATTCTTAGTTTGAGAAAAATCACCAAAGGAGATTACCATCTGAAGAATTACAATCTGAGATTTTGCTTATCAAAATCAATTTTATCATCACAATAGATCCCAGAGTCTTGCTGTTTCTTTGCATTTATCATCTCAGTCTTTTTATAATTGTCACACATCTTTCTTTGTCAATTTTTTTCTCTTTGCTGTTATGATCAGAAAATTAAGAATTCTGAATTTTCTTATGTGTTCAATGAAAACTAATAAAAATATAACAAAGATGGCCTTTTATACTTTTTTGAAAGATGCTACAGTAGTTGGCCACACAGTAAAAAATGCCAAAGGGTGATGCAATAGAGATGATTTATTTCACTGTTGGATCACCCTCTAGACCAAGGGCTGGCAAACTTTTCTGTAAAGGACCAGATAATAAACATTTTAGGTTTTGTGGGCCATTCAGTCTCTGTCTCAGTTACTAAACTGCCTTTGTAGTGTGAAAGCAACCACAGACAGTATGTAAAGGAATGAGCCATGGCTGTGTTCCAATAAAACCTTATGTCCAAAAACAGGCAGTAGGCTAGATTTGGTCCATGTGCTGTGGTTTGCCAGTGCCTGCTCTTTGGCATACTTGAGAATAATTGTTAAGTCATGATGAAATGGTTCCTACGATGATGAAATAGCAGAGTGTTTCAAGATATAGGAAAAATATGATTCGTGAAAATCCCATAACATATCTTAGACTTATAAAATGATCAGCTGGATCCATAAGTGTCTAAGAAAACAAAGTCATAAAATATTAATTCTTGCAAATAGTAAGAGCTGCTCAAGAAAGAAACTAAGAAACTAAAATTGGGTCCATTGGACCTTGATGGTAATATCGAAGATTGACTTATTTTGGGAAGGTCATTTATAAAGGCACTCTTCGCTTTGTATTCTTCCTGACATCATAATTCTTTTTGTTACTTGTAGGGGGGCAGGGATTTAGCATTTAACACACATACATTCCTGTAAGTTATGATGTTGTATGAAATCATGCAATAAAAACCACAGGATTATGGAAAAAAGGGGGTTAAGGGTACAACACTCAAAAACTTCATCAGTGACACATAAAGATAAGAAGCTAGTAAAAATGTAGCGTAGTTTTTATACGTGCTAAATGGGTAAGAAATATTTAAATATTACAATAAATAAGGCACTTTACCTTGAAAAAGACCTGAAGTTTACTTGTGGAAGAGGCCATCAGAAGGGCTGTAAATAGCGGGAAGTGGTACAAGGAGGATTATCTGAAATCAGATATGTTAGAACACCAGATGTGAATGGATGGGTATGGCGTGTAACACTCGGTGAAGCTGGGGAGGCTTTTAGGCTTTTGAGATGTATTTTGCATATTCCTAGGCATCTCAGTTCAGCTGGGTGCAATTTTCTGCATTCACATAGAGTTTCTCATGGATATAATTGTCCATAAGCAAACATGAATTTGCTTTATGCTCAAATTGGTTCTAATCTATCAGTTATGCTTGGACAAATTCATGTTTTCAAAACAATGTTGCTTGTAAAACTTAAAAAAAAAAACCTGTATTTTTCAAAAAAAAAGCTTATTGTCCATATTCTTGAGAAATGGTAAGTGCACTTTTTTGAAAATTTCTTTGGAAAGCAAAGATCTCTTAATAATATATATGTTACAGTATTTTAGATTTTAGTAGTAAAATTTTTTTAATGTCTAGACAGACAATCTGGTTTTTAAATTGGTAGTTTAGTAGGTTTTACTTCATTTCCATCAAGAATTCATGAAATAATTTTAGTATTTTTGAAAATTCAGGATCAAGAACAAGTACTCAATGATACAGTGGATGGCAAGGAAATTTATAATACAATTCGTCGTAAAACAAAGGATGCCTTTTATAAAAACATTGTTAAAAAAGGTTATCTTCTAAAAAAAGGTAAGTGTGAAACTTTTAAGACTAAAGATTCAATTTCAGTATTTTACCGTTAACATTTATTAGAAACATTGTACATATTGGGCATAAAACTTATCTGAGATACGTATTTAATAAGTTGGTATCTGATTCTTGAGCCCCTCTTTACCCCATAACTTTTTTTTTTTTTAAGAGAAAATTCTTATCGGCACTTGGCACATTCATAGTATTGATGTTTCTATTTTATGTATTTGCCTCAGTTTGGCATTAAGAAATGTTGGGGCATTGAGGGGTGCATGATTAATAGAAGAGTTTTTTTTCTCATGACTGGAAAAGAATGAATCCTAAGCAAGAATTTTAAAGATTTTATCATAATGAAATCTCTAAACATACTGTTAAGGTACCCTTGTCACTTACTCAGTGACTCATTAAAGCAAGCAATATAACAAAAGATATTTTTCTACAGATATATTACAGACACTTTCTCATTTTGTAAGGATTGGTGTTATTTAAGCTTTGGAATAAAAATATATTTAATTTTTAGTTTTTAGCAACAATAATTTTTATGATTTTACTATATGTGACTTCATAGTTCATTATTTGGCTAAGGGGAAACAATTTTTTTTAACAGGCAAAGGAAAAAGGTGGAAAAATTTATATTTTATCTTAGAGGGCAGTGATGCCCAACTTATTTATTTTGAAAGTGAAAAACGAGCTACAAAACCAAAAGGATTAATAGATCTCAGCGTGTGTTCTGTCTATGTTGTTCATGATAGTCTCTTTGGCAGGTAAGAAATTGGTTTCCTATTTCTTTTTGGAATTGTTTTAATAAAAAAATAGTATGTTCAGATCATTTCAAAGCATAGCAAACCAATTTGTGAAATCTGAAAATGTCACATATACTCTCTAGGGTAATTTCTGTCTTCCTTACTTATTTTAGACTAACCTATGCATAAAATTCTACTCCACTATATCACATAGAAACCTTTGGAATCTATGCCTCTCCTGTAGTAAGACTTGATCTGTATGTAGTGTGTTTCCTGCCTGCACCTACCACCACTCTTTTGAGTGACTTACTTTGAGTCTTGTCTCCTTTCCCCTATTTTATCATTCTTGGTTAACTCAGTGCATCTGATGGTAGTAGATACACTCAGTTGTACTATTAACTTGATTCCTAAGAAACTTGACATTGAGAGACAACTATAGTATAAAAACAATTATTTCAATAGGAAAGAGGAGTATTTCAGATTTGAAATAAAAACATTTTTTCTTAATGTTAGAGTTTTTAAAAAAATAAAATAATCGTATAAACTAAAGGTAAATCCTGAACAGCACAAGGCAAATTCAGCTCTTGATTACATCTAGTTTTTTGTAATAAGGGCCTTTCTTTGTATTTCACCATCAGAATTATCAATAATCCATTCTAGAGTGTTTTTAGATATATTTAGCACTTTTATTACCTATTGCTATGATGAATAAAACGCAGGCAATTAAAACAAATTTTTTTAACAACTTATGCTGCAGGATGGCATTTCTACTAGGCAACCCTAGTTTATCCTATTTAAGTGGGAAGGCTTCAAGAGAAGTACCTGTGGAGCATAAAAGCTTGTCTCATCTTTTTTTCCAAACTGTGTTTAGGAGATCACATTAGTGATTTTAACAGTTCATTTTTTAAATGGTCAGATAGGTTTGGGAAATGCTGAATTGAACAAATAATTTTCCTTACAGAGGGGCATTCTGGAGTTTTAGCCAGTGTTTGTATTGTGAATCACCAAGAGGGGAGTATAATATGCAGTATTTCATGAATTCATTGGACCTTGATACTCTCCCTTTTTTTCTCTCAAACCCTTCTTAATATCTCCTAAAAACAGCTGTTCCCCCCCCCCCCAAAAAAAAAGCAAAAAAAGTTTGGGCAAGGTAGGATTTCATAGGATTCTTTTCCCCTCCCTTTACAGTATGGGAAGCTTCGCCTTTAGATGTAGTTGGATCAGACCTCTGGCTTTTCAGTCTTTCTACTCTGCCTTACTTTGTGTGTACTGGATTCTTCTCACAAAGCTGCTTCCTTCATGATAGTGAGGTGGCAAACAGTACCAGAGAAAGGAGAAGTGAACTATTGAAAATCCTGAGAATACACTATTGTGTATTCCAGTAACTATTGAAAATCCTGAGAATACACTGTTTGTTGTGTTATCAAATAGATAGCAGTCATTGAATATTTCTCGCTTTGTGTAAGCATAGAACCCAATACACTGACTGACCTTGAGCATTTAGTTCATGAAGTCTAATGTGAAAGTTAATGGCAGCCCTCACCAGTAGAGATGACTGGTATGCACGCCTAGCCTGTGGAACACTGGACAGCACTGCTCGTTCGGCTGTTTTTCCCGGCACTTTAGTTGCACAGCTCTACAATTTTTCCAGCTTATTTTCTGTATTATTAACAGGTCTCTAAGCATTCTATCTCTTTGTATTAAACTTCTGACTTTCAATACTGCTTTACCTTTTTTTTTTTTTAACAACTTTGTTGGAGTATAAGTGCTTTACAGTGGTGTATTAGTTTCTGCTTTATAACAAAGTGATTCAGTTATACATATACATATATCTCCATATCTCTTCCCTCTTGCGTCTCCCTCCCTCCCACCCTCCCTATCCCACCCCCCTAGGTGGTCACAAAGCACCCAGATGATTTCACTGTGCTATGCGGCTGCTTCTCACTAGCTGTTTTACATTTGGTAGTATATATATGTCCATGCCACTCTCTCACTTTGTCCCAGCTTACCCTTCCCCCTCCCCACATCCTCAAGTCCATTCTCTAGTAGGTCTGCGTCTTTATTCCCATCTTGCCCCTAGGTTCTTCATGACCATTTTTTGTTTTTTTCTTAGATTCCATATATATGTGTTAGCATATGGTATTTGTTTTTCTCTTTCTGACTTAACTTCACTCTGTATGACAGACTCTAGGTCCATCCACCTCACTACAAATAACTCAGTTTTGTTTCTTTTTGTGGCTGAGTAATATTCCATTGTATGTATGTGCCACATCTTTTTTATCCATTAATCTGTTGATGGACACGTAGGTTGCTTCCATGTCCTGGCTGTAGTAAACACAGCTGCAGTGAACACTGTGGTACATGACTCTTTTTGAATTATGGTTTTCTCACGGTATATGCCCAGTAGTAGGATTGCTGGGTCGTATGGTAGTTCTATTTTTAGTTTTTTAAGGAACATCCATACTGTTCTCCATAGTGGCTGTATCAATTTACATTCCCACCAACAGTGCAAAAGGGTTCCCTTTTCTCCACAGCCTCTCCAGCACTTATTGTTTGTAGATGTTTTGATGATGGCCACTCTGACCAGTGTGAAACGATATCTCATTGTAGTTTTGATTTGCATTTCTCTAACGATTAATGATGTTGAGCATTCTTTCATGTGTTTGTTGGCAATCTGTATATCTTCTTTGGAGAAATGTCTATTTAGGTCTTCTGCCCATTTTTGGATTGGGTTCTTTGTTTTTTTGATATTGAGCTGCATGAGCTGCTTGTAAATGTTGGAGATTAATCCTTTGTCAGTTGCTTCATTTGCAAATATTTTCTCCCATTCTGAGGGTTGTCTTTTCGTCTTGTTTCTGGGTTCCTATGCTGTGCAAAAGCTTTGAAGTTTCATTAGGTCCCATTTGTTTATTTTTGTTTTTATTTCCATTTCTCTAGGAGGTGGGTCAAAAGGGATCTTGCTGTGATTTATGTCATGAAGTGTTCTGCCTATGTTTTCCTCTAAGAGTTAAATAGTGTCTAGCCTTACATTTAGGTCTTTAATCCATTTTGAGTTTATTTTTGTGTATGGTGTTAGGGAGGGTTCTAATATCATTATTTTACATATAGCTGTCCAGTTTTCCCAGAACCACTTATTGAAGAGGCTGTCTTTTCTCCATTGTATATTCTTGCCACCTTTATCAAAAATAAGGTGACTGGGCTTCCCTGGTGGCGCAGTGGTTGAGAGTCCACCTGCCGATGCAGGGGACACGGGTTCGTGCCCCGGTCCGGGAAGATCCCACATGCCAGAGCGGCTGGGCCCGTGAGCCATGGCCGCTGAGCCTGCGCGTCCGGAGCCTGTGCTCCGCAGTGGGAGAGGCCACAATGGTGAGAGGCCCACGTACCGCCAAAACAAAAACAAAACACAAAACAATAAGGTGACCATATGTGTGTGGGTTTATCTCTGGGCTTTCCATCCTGTTCCATTGATCCATATTTCTGTTTTTGTGCCAGTATCATACTGTCTTGATTACTGTAGCTTTGTAGTATAGTCTGAAGCCAGGGAGCCTGATTCCTCCAGCTCCGTTTTTCTTTCTGAAGATTGCTTTGGCTATTTGGGGCCTTTTGTGTTTCCACACAAATTGTGAGATTTTTTTGTTCTAGTTCTGTAAAAAATGCCAGTGGTAGTTTGATAGGGATTGCATTCAATCTGTAGATTGCTTTGGGTAGTAATTTTCACAATGTTGATTCTTCAAATCCAAGAACATGGTATATCTCTCCATCTATTTGTATCATCTTTAATTTCTTTCATCAGTGTCTTATAATTTTCTGCATACAGGGCTTTTGTCTCCTTAGGTAGGTTTATTCCTAGATATTTTATTCTTTTTGTTGCAGTGGTAAATGGGAGTGTTTTCTTAATTTCACTTTCAGATTTTTCATCATTAGTGTATAGGAATGCCAGAGATTTCTGTGCATAAATTTGTATCCTGCAACTTTACCAAATTCATTGATTAGCTCTAGTAGTTTTCTGGTGGCATCTTTAGGATTCTCTATATATAGTATCATGTCATCTGCAAACAGTGACAGCTTTACTTTTTCTTTTCCGATTTGGAATCCTTTTATTTCTTTTTCTTCTCTAATTGCTGTGGCTAAAACTTCCAAAACTATGTTGAATAATAGTGGTGAGAGTGGGCAACCTTGTCTTGTTCCTGATCTTACTGGAAATGGTTTCAGTTTTTCACCATTGAGGACGATGTTGGCTGTTGGTTTGTCATATATGGCCTTTATTACATTGAGGTAAGTTCCCTCTATGCCTACTTTTGGAGGGTTTTTATCATAAATGGGTGTTGAATTTTGTCGAAAGGTTTCTCTGCATCTCTTGATTTGATCATATGGTTTTTCTCCTTCAATTTGTTAATATGGTGTATCACATTGATTGATTTGCATATATTGAAGAATCCTTGCATTCCTGGGATAAACCCCACTTTATCATGGTGTATGATCCTTTTAATGTGCTGTTGGATTCTGTTTGGTAGTATTTTGTTGAGGATTTTTGCATCTATGTTTATCAGTGATTTTGGCCTATAGTTTTCTTTCTTTGTGACTTCTTTGTCTGGTTTTGGTATCAGGGTGATGGTGACCTCGTAGAATGAGTTTGGGAGTGTTCCTCCCTCTGCTATATTTTGGAAGAGTTTGAGAAGGATAGGTGTTAGCTCTTCTCTAAATGTTTGATAGAATTTGCCAGTGAAGCCATCTGGTCCTGGGCTTTTATTTGTTGGAAGATTTTTAACCACAGCTTCAATTTCAGTGCTTGTGATTGGTCTGCTCATATTTTCTATTTCTTCCTGGTTCAGTCTCGGAAGGTTGTGCATTTCTAAGAATTTGTTCATTCCTTCCAGGTTGTCCATTTTATTGCCATATAATTGCTTGTAGTAATCTCTCATGATCCTTTGTATTTCTGCAGTGTCAGTTGTTACTTCTCCTTTTTCATTTCTAATTCTATTGATTTGAGTCTTCTCCCTTTTTTTCTTGATGAGTCTGGCTAATGGTTTTGCAGTTTTGTTTATCTTCTCAAAGAACCAGATTTTAGTTTTATTGATCTTTGCTATAGTTTCCTTTCTTTCTTTTTCATTTATTTATATAACTGATCTTTATGATGTCTTTCCTTCTGCTAACTTTGGGGTTTTTTTGTTCTTCTTTTTCTAATTGCTGTCAGTGTAAGGTTAGGTTGTTTACTTGAGATGTTTCTTGTTTCTTAAGGTAGAATTGTATTGCTATAAACTTCCCTCTTAGAACTGCTTTTGCTGCATCCCATAGGTTTTGGGTCATCGTGTTTTCATTGTCATTTGTTTCTAGATATTTTTTGATTTCCTCTTTGATTTCTTCAGTGATCTCTTGGTTATTAAGTAGTGTATTGTTTAGCCTCCATGTGTTTCTATTTTTTACAGATTTTTTTCCTGTAATTGATATCTAGTCTCATAGTGTCTTGGTCGGAAAAGATACTTGATACAATTTCAATTTTCTTAAATTTACCAAGGCTTGATTTGTGACCCAAGATATGATCTATCCTGGAGAGTGTTCCATGAGCACTTGAGAAGAATGTGTATTCTGTTGTTTTTGAATGGAATGTCCTATAAATATCACTTAAGTCCATCTTGTTTAATGTATCATTTAAAGCTTGTGTGTTCTTATTTATTTTCATTTTGGATGATCTGTCCATTGGTGAAAGTGGGGTGTGAAAGTCCCCTACTATGATTGTGTTACTGTCGATTTTGCCTTTTATGGCTGTTAGTATTTGCCTTATGTTGAGGTGCTCCTATGTTGGGTGCATAAATATTTACCATTGTTATGTCTTCTTCATGGATTAATCCCTTGATCATTATGTAGTTTCCTTCTTTGTCTCTTCTAATAGTCTTTATTTTAAAGTCTATTTTCTCTGATATGAGAATTGCTACTCCAGCTTTCTTTTGATTTCCATTTGCATGGAATATCTTTTTCCATCCCCTCACTTTCCGTCTGTATGTGTCCCTAGGTCTGAAGTGGGTCTCTTGTAGACAGCATATATACAGGTCTTGTTTTTGTATCCATTCAGCCAGTCTATGTCTTTTGGTTGGAGCATTTAATCCATTTACATTTAAGGTAATTATCAATATGTATGTTCCTATTACCATTTTCTTGATTGTTTTGGGTCTGTTATTGTAGGTCTTTTCCTTCTCCTGTGTTTCTTGCCTAGAGAAGATCTTTTAGCATTTGTTGTAAAGCTGATTTGGTGGTGCTGAACTCTGTCAGCTTTTGCTTGTCTGTAAAGGTTTTAATTTCTCCATTAAATCTGAATGAGATCCTTCCTGGGTAGAAGTAATCTTGGTTGTAGGTTTTTCCCGTTCATCATTTTAAATATGTCCTGCCAGTCCCTTCTGGCTTGCAGAGTTTCTGCTGAAAGATCAGCTGTTAACCTTATGGTGATTCCCTTGTGTGTTATTTGTTGTTTTCCCCTTGCTGTTTTTAATATTTTTTCTTTGTATTTAATTTTTGATAGTTTGATTAATATGTGTCTTGGCGTGTTTCTCCTTTGATTTATCCTTTATGGGACTCTCTGTGCTTCCTGGACTTGATTAACTATTTCCTTTCCCATATTAGGGAAGTTTTCAACTATTATCTCTTCAAATATTTTCTTAGTCCCTTTCTTTTCCTTTTCTTCTGGGACCCCTATAATTCGAATGTTGATGCATTTAATGTTGCCCCAGAGGTCTCTGAGACTGTCCTCAATTCTTTTTTCTTTATTCTGCTCTGCAGTAGTTATTTCCACTATTTTATCTTCCAGGTCACTTATCCGTTTTTCTGCTTCAGTTACTCTGCTATTGATCCCTTCTAGAGAATTTTTAATTTCATTTATTGTGTTGTTGATCACTGTTTGTTTGCTCGTTAGTTCTTCTAGGTTCTTGTTAAGCGTCTCTTGTATTATCCATTCTGTTTCCAAGATTTTGGATCATCTTTACTATCATTATTCTGAGTTCTTATTCAGGTAGACTGCCTGTTTCCTCTTCATTTGTTAGGTCTGGTGGGTTTTTACCTTGCTCCTTCATCTGCTGTGTGTTTCTCTGTCTTCTCATTTTGTTTATTAACTTACTGTGTTTCGGGTCTCCTTTTCGCAGGCTGCAGGTTCGTAGTTCATGTTGTTTTTGGTGTCTGTCCCCAGTGGCTAAGGTTGGTTCAGTGGGTTGTGTAGGCTTCCTGGTGGAGGGGACTAGTGCCTGTGTTCTGGTGGATGAGGCTGGATCTTGTCTTTCTGATGGGCAGGTCCACGTCTGGTGGTGTGTTTTGCGGCGTCTGTGGCCTTGTTGTGATTTTCGGCAGGTTTGTGCTATTGGGTAGGGTTGTGTTTATGTCTTGCTAGTTGTTTGGCATAGGGTGTCCAGCACTGGCGCTTGCTCGTCGTTGAGTGGAGGTGGGTCTTGGCGTTGAGATGGAGATCTCTGGGAGATTTTTACCGTTTGATATTATGGACCAACGTCCTGAACTTGGCTCTCCCACCTCAGCGGCACAGCCCTGACGCCTGGCTGGAGCACCAAGAGCCTGTCATCCACATGGCTGAGAATAAAAGGGAGATAAAAAAGAAAGAAAGAAGAAGATAAAATAGTTATTAAAATAAATAAAAAATAATTAAAATTTTTTTTAAAGTAATTAAAAGATAAAAAGAAGAGAGCAACCAAACAAATTCATCAATGATAACAAGCACTAAAAACTATAACAACAACAAAAAAAACCAGACAGAACCCTAGGACAAATGGTAAAAGCAAATCTATACAGACAAAATCACACACAGAAGCTACACATACACTCTCACAAAAAAAGAAAAAGGGAAAAAATATATATATATCATTGCTCCCAAAGTCCACCTCCTCAATTTGGGATGATTCGTTGTCTATTCATGTATTCCACAGATGCAGGGTACATCAAGTTGATTGTGGAGATTTAATCCGCTGCTTCTGAGGATGCTGGGAGAGATTTCCCTTTCTTTTCTTTGTTGGCACAGTCCTGGGGTTCAGCTTTGGGTTTGGCCCCGCCTCTGCATGTAGGTTGCCTGAGGGCATCTGTTCTTCGCTCAGACGGGACGGGGTTAAAGAAGCACCTCATTTGGAGGCTTTAGCTAACTCAGGCCATGGCAAGGGAGGGGTATGGAGTTCGGGGTGAGCCTGTGGCGGCGGAGGCCAGCAAGACGCTGCACCAGCCTGAGGTGTGCCATGTGTTCTCCCAGGGAAGTTGTCCCTGGATCACGGGACCCTGGCAGTGGCTGGCTGTACAGGCTTCTGGGAGGGGAGGTGTGAATAGTGGACTGTGCTTGCACACAGGCTTCTTGGTGGCTGCATCAGCAGCCTTAATGTCTCATGCCCGTCTCTGGGGTCCACGCTGTTAGCCGCGGCTCATGCCCATCTCTGGAGCTCCTTTAAGTGGTGCTCTTAATCCCCTCTCCTCGCGCAGCAGGAAACAAAGAGGCAAGAAAAAGTCTCTTGCCTTTTCGGCAGCTCCAGACTTTTTCCCGGATTCCCTCCCGGCTAGGTGTGGTGCAGTAGCCCCCTTCAGGCTGTGTTCACGCAGCCAACCCCAGTCCTCTCCCTGCGATCCAACCGAAGCCCGAGACTCAGCTCCCCGCCCCTGCCCATCCCGGTGGGTGAGCAGACAAGCTTCGGGGGCTGGTGAGTGCTGGTCAGCACCGATCCTCTGTGCGGGAATCTCTCCGCCTTGCCCTCCGCACCCCTGTTGCTGCGCTCTCCTCCGTGGCTCCGAAGCTTCCCCCCTCCGCCACCCGCAGTCTCTGCCCGCGAAGGGGCTCCTAGTGTGTGGAAACCTTTGCTTTGCTTCTTCACAGCTCCCTCCCACTGGTGCAGGTCCTGTCCCTATTCTTTTGTCTGTTTTTTCTTTTTGCTTTGGCCCTACTCAGGTACTTGGGGAGTTTTTTACCTTTTGGGAGGTCTGAGGTCTCTGCCAGCGTTCAGTAGGTGTTCTGTAGGAGTTGTTCCACATGTAGATGTATTTCTGATGTATTTGTGAGGAGGAAGGTGATCTCCATGTCTTACTCTTCTGCCATCTTGAAGCTCCTCCCTGCTTTACTTTAAATATAAACGATTTCAGAAGCACAAGTTTGAAGACATTGAATCATACAGAGTTATTACTGTAGTGAATATTTATGTGGGAATTTCATACCTGTATCTTTTCTTAGGCTGAATCTTTTACTGTGGCAGTATTTATTGTTTTATCTATGTTTAGGATGGATATTAAATTTTAGGTTGGTAATTACTTTCTTTCAGCATTTTAAAGATTTTCTACTTTTCAACATTTTGTCATTCTGTTTCTCTTTTAGAGATAATGTATCTTTTTTCCTTCACGATGTACTGTATTTCATCTTTCTCTGAAAGCTTTGAGATTTTTCCTTTCCTTAGATTTTCAAAAGTTAAACCAAATATGCCTACTGTAAAAATATATATTTTTTAAATGTATCTTAATGTTTGTAGAGCTTCTTCAATCTGAGACCTGATGTCTGTTGTCAGTTTTGGAAAATTCTTCATTAGTATCCCTTTAAACAGTTCTACTGCCACATTCTCTTTAATCTTCTGGGACTCATGTTACATGTTATATTCCTTTTACTATGTCCCATGTGTCTATTAAACGGTTTTCTATGTTTCTTATAATTTTTTTCCTCTCTGTGCCTCAGGCTGGATGTTTTCTTCTGATTTGCCTTCAGCTCACAAATCTATTCTTCTGTAGTTAAATGTGTTTGTTGAGGTCTTAATTTTATTTATTACTTTTGCCACTTTAGAATTTGTGTTCTAAATTGTTAGAACACTTGTTCTAAATATCTAGTTATGTGGCAGAATTCTCTATTTTGTTATTTTTTTTAAGCACTTTAATTACAGATAGTTGAAAGTTGTATCTGTCCTCAATATCTGGATCATATGTAGGTCTTTCTTTGTCTGTTTTTCTTTTGGCTTTTCAGTCATTTGATCCTGATTCCTGTAATGTCTACTTATGTTTGACTGAATAGTGGATACAGTGTATGAAAAACTGTGGAAGCTATGGATAATGTTATTGTCTCCAGAAAGGACTGTTCTTTTGCCAGATAAGTTAGAGTAGGGTTAGTTCATATTGATCCCCTCAGGAATCAATTGGAGGTATCGGTGAAGGCTATACTGCTTCTGGTTTGCTCTTATTCTGAAGGCATAGCTCTTCAGGGGTCTCAACTGAAAGCTTTCTCTTTTAAAGGCCCTGAACTCATTTGTCTCTCCCAGCACTGTGAAACTGAATGTGCTTTGTTAGCTTTTTAGCCTCTTAGATGCTGTTTTCTGCTTATTGCCCCAGAGTCCTGCCCTACACGGTTTAGGAATTGGCAAACACCTTGAAAAGAAAAGCTGTGGAGAATGTCAGTCTCACCTCACTATGATCTTGGTCCCTTCAGTCTGAGCTGCTTGTTCTCCAGTGACTTCAAACAGTTGTGTTTTGTTTGGTTTATATTTTATCCTGCCAGGAGGGTTAGTCTGGTACAAACCACTTTCAGAATCAGAAGTTTTCAGTTGACATATTCCATTGTTTTATGGTATTCTCAAAGCATCGAAGAGATGGTTTTATCTTTAATAAATGTTAAGCTTGTACTCTGGATACTTTGCTATGACCTTCTAACACTGAAGTGTAAGATATACTCTTTGGTTAAAGCAAGAAATAGAAATAATATTTATTGAATTTCAAAAACTTGAAGGCCCTTATTGAACATTTTATAAACATTTTCAAATCTAGTTGGAAAGGCAGCACATCTTCAAAAAAGATATAAGCTACTATCTAATATTGTACTTACATGTCAAATGAATTATACCACACTGCATACTATAGGAAGATAAGAACTAATATTTATTGCACACCACTGTTAGGTCATTTGATCCTCAGAATAAGCTGATGTTTCCATTAAAATGGAATGAGGAAAAACAGCCAGTTGTAAAAAAAAAATTTGAAAATAGGTAAAATTATAAAGAAGAACATTAAAATCACCCACAATCTACTGAGAGATAACCATTAAGAACATTTTAGGCCTAAAGAACATGTCTAGTCTTTTCCCAGTACATATAAATGTATATTATATATCATCCTGAAGCACTGAGTTTAGTAATATTTTATTTGCTTTAAAGTCTTTAAATTAGCTATATGCAATTCTAGCACTCCTGCTTCAATTTTATTGTAACTTTTCTATTTCTAATGCCTTTTAAAATTAATCTACACAGTACTGTGAAATATTTTTAAACTTCGATAGTTTGATAAAATTTCAATAGTGCAGACAAAAAGCTTTCTAAAATATATGCAGCTGACATTTTCTTTTTAGTAATCTAGTACAATGGATTATTATTTCTCTAAATTAAGAATTTTGTTAAGTTTATATAAATTACATAATTGTATTGTGATTTTTTTTCTTAAGTTAGTGTAAAGTTGGTATGTTAAACTTCCTAATAACTTTGTTTGTATTTTAAAGGCCAAACTGTTTTCAGATAGTGGTTCAGCACTTTAGTGAAGAACATTACATCTTCTACTTTGCAGGAGAAACTCCAGAACAAGCAGAGGTAAGTTAACTGGTTTTTCAACTACTGTCAACTTTATTCAGCTCTTGTTTTCTTTTTTAACTGGAATAGAAAGCTGTTGCATTTTAAGATAATGTGATAAAAAGGATGCCTGAAATCTAATTATGTTTTATTTTAAGGAATGAGAAGCTTTCATGTGTAAAAAAATTTTTTTTGAAAGAAATGCAGAAAAACACAGTGTAGGGTTATTAGGAAAACTCCATTTTAAATTGACCTTTAAATGGGCTATGATGTTGAGTCCAACTGAGAATGTTCATTGAAAATCCTCTGCAAAAAGGTTATATTCTAAGTACAGTCAAAAAGGTAAGCCAGTTAGTTTTGCTAATAAGCATTGTTGTTATTCACTGGTTGAACTGTGTCTAAAAATAGAAATTCAGTCATCACAAGGAAAAAATTTTGAGGAATTTTCTGTTTTTCTCTAAGTCTAGATATAATGTTTACTTTCAGCACTAGCCATTGATCCATGTGCAATGCCCTTATTAAAACTTTTATTAAGTTTTAAGTAATGCTGTGAAGAAACTTTTTTTAAAAATCTCCTTTTAAAAGTACTTTGATTTCTTTGAACCATAATATTTCTGGGGTGTTTAAAGGTATTTTGTAGAAATATGGCTATATTTCTTCTGCTTATACTCTATGGAAGGAACCCGAAGGTAGTTTAGAGGTGAAAGAAAGTGACTTTGTTGAAAAAAAAGAAGATAATTTGCCAACCCTGGATATGAGGCAAATGCTCCTAAAACTCTGGATCCTGGCATGGGCCCCTGACTCATAAATTATGAAAATATCTTAGGGTGTAGAATAAATTTGATGAATGAGCCATTGTGTTTTATGGCTTATAATTGAATATCATTTTTCCATCATGGAAAAATATCTCAATTGAATACTCATTATTATAATACACATAAAACCTTGTTTTGTGGGTATGTAGCCCTAATTTGCAAAAATAGGGCTCATAGTATTTTGCTGTTTGACTTTTTTTTTTAATGTTAGATATTGAGTTAGAAAAGAAACTTAAACTTGAGTATCCTATCTTCCAGTTATTTTATCATGTTCTTTCTAAAGATGTGTTTAACTTACATACCTGGATGACATTTCAATGTGTTTTGCATGCCTCACATAAATATAACATTATCTTATTGGATTTATCTATACTCTTTCCATATTCTGTTTCCATATATCCCTTAAAGTTCAAAAATACCACTGATCGTCCCAGTTTTTTATTACTTTGGTGGCCTGTGGTATCTCTGGTTATTGTCTTCTCTTTCTGAAAGCTATGGTAATTGATTTAGTCTTAAGTTTGCTCCATTAAAAGACGTTCTCTAAACACTGACAGAGTTCAGATTCATTGAAATAGCCAACAAACTAAAGACCTAATTGAGTGAAACAGTAGTACAGAGCTTTCTAGAAACATGTATGCCAAATAAAATATTTAGATTTATTTTTGGTAAACCTAAAATTGTTCTCTCCTTTCTCCAGAGTACTAGATCATTAAACATTTTAGAATATAGCTGCAACTTAATATTAGGCTGAAATATTGTTTTAAATATGTTATATTTAAAAGGCTTATAAATCACCCAGACCCCCTTATACATTTCTACCTATATCATGGTCTAAGGTAAAGATTAGAATGTTTGTCATCAAATCAGTCATCACATTATCAACTGGTTTTGCAGTCAGCCTTCCTTTCACAAAATGTATCAAGTTCAGTTCTGCTTTAGGGTCCCTCAAGTTTAACTGCTTAAATATATGTAAATTTATTTTCTGACTAATAAATTATCACTCATTGGTACTTAAGATTAATATAGAGATGCTACGATAATACAATCAATATTTTACAGAATTATAATTGTTTTGGTCACTGTTTTATTTTGTTGGAGCACCGATGTATTTAAAGCACAGGATACTCTGAGTTTAGAAATGGCAGTCTAGAGAAGGAAGGAACTACTGAATTTGGGGAAAAAACCCAAACTGTTGATTGGAAACTGCATAAACTATTGTATACTATATTTCTTTGAAATGCTGTTATTTTTTGTAGGACTGGATGAAAGGTCTGCAGGCATTTTGCAATCTACGGAAAAGTAGTCCAGGGACAGCTAATAAACGCCTGCGTCAGGTGAAACTTGATTTTCTTTGATTTGTGATTGTCACAAATTTGTGATTGTATTTTGCTTTATCAGTTTGCTCTTTATTTTTATTTCTCTATGACCTATTTTGGGCAACATTTCAAACACTTTAGAATTCTTGAGAGGTGAATCTTGTCAGGCATTTTAAAGCCATGCTCCCACTTGCTTCAGCAGCAGGAGAAATAGTTACTTCTTTATGAAAGAGAATATTCTTTATATACTTGCTGGATACTTAGCCCATAATGCCATCTTTTGAATACATATCAAGGACTTTTTTTCTTCCACTTAAAGTAACAATACCAAGCCAACAACAGAAACTATTCTGTTCGGCCCTATTATTATTATTTTTCTTCTTCAAAAAATTATTTTGGCCTGTGTCAGAAAGGTACTTACTGAAAAAATCATGTGACTGAAAGTACTAATCCTGGTAAACTTTAGGGTTTTTCATTTTATAGTAATTGCTTTTGAAACCTATTACATAACTTATGGGTAGTATCCTGTCTTATTTGAAACCTTCACATGCCTGCATGTTCATTTATGGAGAGTTAAGCTAGGCTTTCTCTTTCGTTCTATGTATGTAAACTCAACTTTATATCCTCCATTTCTTTGCTTTTTTCTTTTAGTTATCCCCAGATAATTGGAAAAAGTTAGGTAAATTTAATATTCTTGGAGTTTTGAGGAAAGTTTCTTTTTTGTACAGTATTTACTAAAGTGACTCTTGTTTTACTTATGGGAATTTCCAATAAGCTTGGTGAATTTAACATACTGTTCTATTGGAAGTGGATAAATGGTTATTATTTAGATGACTGAAAGTTTTATTCCCTGTAACCAGAAGTCTGATACTTTCCCCAGGGACATTTAATTATATGCATAATCACTGTGTTCTCAAAGCATGTTTTAACATTTTGAAAGCTATGGAAAATCAGATTCAATTTTTGTAGATTGTATCTTGTGAGAAATTTCAGGCATGAAATTATTATTTGTAGGTATAATAGTATATAATCATAATGATATAATAGCTAACAATGTCTTGAGCCCTTTTTATGTGCCAGGTACTCTGCTTGTGCTTTTATACATATCATTTCTAATCTTCACAACAACTTGCAGTGTAGACTTTATCCTAATTTTATATCTGAGGAAGCTGGGGCTCATAGAAACTGACTTGTGCAAGGCCACACAAGTAGTACGTGGCAAGAGGGAAAGAGAACCTGACACTAGAAGATAGATGGTTTAAGTTTTGCATCAAAACTGAAAAATAACTTCACTTCTTTGGATCTGTATCCTTTTCTGTAAAATGAGAAGGTAGAATCAATATTTTAAAAATATTTTCTAGCTGTGGAACTCTGTATAGAAAGAAAATCTTCCAGATGAGCATTATATAGCATGTTAGATTTTGATTTGGGTGGTAAGAGTTATTTACTTAAATTAATAAAGAATCCTCAAAAAAAAAAAAAAAGAATCCTCTTCTCAACTTCATTTTCTCTGAACCATTGTTTTATAGCAGAAAAGGTGTATTTCATTATTTTTGCAGGAATGTAATTGGAGGAATAACTTGTAAAATACAATTGTATTTTTTTTTAAGTGGGAAGAATTTATTAAAAGGGAAAATATAACTGAAGGTCATGTTTTCTGAAAAAAGGGGAAAATAAGTCACTATTTTGGGTTTTTATAATAATTGCCTTTGAAACCTAATGCATAATTCTTGAAATCTGGGGTAACGATTTCTGTGTTTTCTTTAGGTCAGCAGTCTTGTTTTACATATTGAAGAAGCCCATAAACTCCCAGTAAAACATTTTACTAATCCATATTGTAACATCTACCTGAATAGTGTCCAGGTGGCAAAAACTCATGCAAGGGAAGGGCAAAACCCTGTATGGTCAGAAGAGTTTGTCTTTGAGTAAGTCTTATTTTATCATTACATTAGATGATTTTCTTTTGCTGTAATGCATTTTCTTTCCTTTTTTTAATTTTTTTTTTAACTCTGTATCTAAATCAATTAGAACACGGTGCCAAGCTCAGGCATTTTAATAATACACACTTTTTTTTATTCTATTGTATTTGTTCACTTTTACTAGTAAAGTGCTATGTCCTTGGTTTTTCACCCAGTTATTAATATGAATTACCATTACTGATGAATCCAAAAACATTTACTAACATACACAGACAAAATGTTTACAAGGGTTTCCAGGATTTACTCCAGGAAGTTAAAGTTAGACAGTAGGGAAAGTGTAATTTGCTTGTCTGTATTCCTGTGTACCAAATAATAAAACATGTTTTGAATTTACTTTTAAATCTAGCACTTTCAGCTGGGTTAGCAGCAGAAATAGGGGGTTTATTCAATACTAATAAAGGAATTAGATAGTTTTATGCCAGGACATTTTCTTAATTCTTTTTCTCCTTGCTGCTTTAGTGATCTTCCTCCTGACATCAACAGATTTGAAATAACTCTTAGCAATAAAACGAAGAAAAGCAAAGATCCTGATATCTGTAAGTTGACACAGAAATTTCTAAAGTGAAAAAGCATGTTTTATATACTTTGGAAATTCATAATGAAGTATAGTCTAAAATGGAAATTAAAAAGGTGTGTAAGCAGTGTAACTTGAGATAGCTTCTTTTTATACTTCTACAAGTATTGATTGCTGTATCTAAAAAAGAAAAAGACCAAAAAGGCTAAATTGTATATACTGTAAACTTAAGCCCTTAGGATTAAAGTAGGATCTGCTCACCCTCCCTCCACAACGTATAGGAGGAAAAAGAAAACAGTAACAGTGGTCATCTTTCTGTGGTGCTTCCTTATCCCTTCTTCCTACTTTTTAAGTTTCTCCTACTTTCCTATACTTTGCATGTAAATGAAAAAAAGCACTCTGTTAAATTTTTTTCTTTAAACTAGATTACACTGCTCACTTCTGGTAGTCAGTACTGGTTCTCAGCAGCACAACTTTTCCCAGTATGTTTCTGAAACAGGTGGCAATGGGATTTAGCAATTCACACCAGAGTGAATTAGGTTAATCCTGAAATACCTTCTTAAAAATCAGGCTTAGGGGGAAAAAAAAGTGATATGTGTTAACAGAATCAAAGCCTGAATTTTTCACTAAAAATATATTTATTCTGTAATTTCTGTACTACTATTAAAATGCTTAACATTTTTAGTGGTCCCCATTATTTTTAAGATAAAAATCTAACCCCCTAGCAATGATACAGAAGAAAGGCTCTTTCCTGATCCACTCCTCCCCACTCTTACTTTCACTGTGGAATCTTTTGTATATCCTTCTCTCCAGCTACACCAGCTTTCTTATAGCTCTTAAATTGTCCATGGATTTTTAAAACCATCCACCATACCTTCTGTTCAGACTGCACACACACTCTTCTTTTCTGTTTCTACTTAGCTACACTTCCAGATCCTGTTACAAGTCAGCTTAAGGGGGTACCTGTTTGGAATGGATGTTTAACCTCCACAGAATGAATTAGACATTATTTCTCTGTACTTCATTAGCATACACCACTTTACAGCGCTTAGCATGGGGTATCATAATTGATTTCTTGCCTCCTTGGCTAGACTGTTACCTCCATGCAAGTCAGAGACTGTATCTTTATCATGTCTGTATGCTACATCCCTGCCTATCAGAGAGTCTGGCACATAGTAGGCATTCAGTAAATGAATGAAGTAAGCATTTAGTATTAAATTTATGATCTTACTGAAAAATCCTTTAATAAAAAGCATTTAACACTATAGATAAGATAGAACATTAGGAAAATTTGTGTGACTAATTACAGTGTCATCTTTTTAGACAGTAATCATTTGATATTTTTCTGTCACAGTATTTATGCGCTGCCAGTTGAGCCGGCTGCAGAAAGGGCATGCCACAGATGAATGGTTTTTGCTCAGCTCCCATATACCATTGAAAGGTATTGAGCCAGGATCCCTGCGCGTCCGAGCACGATATTCTATGGAAAAAATCATGCCAGAAGAAGAGTACAGCGAATTTAAAGAGGTATTAAAGTTACTTACCAGTCCAATTATTTTTAAAGGCATTAAGAAAAATAATTAACTTTTTTTCCCCCCAGCATCCCTACTGGAGTATAATTGCTCCACAATGCTGTGTTAGTCTCTACCGTACAACAAAGTGAATCAGCCACACGCACACATATATCCCCATATCTCCTCCCTCTTGCGTCTCCCTCCCTCCCATCCTCCCTATCCCACCCCTCTAGGTGGTCACAAAGCACCGAGCTGATCTCCCTGTGCTATGTGCTGCTTCCCACCATACCCATTGAGTTAAATATAGTAATTTCATAGTTTAGTGGCACAGTGACAGGCAGAGAAGGTTGAAAAGCCTTGCAACAGTATGACATTGCTTTGAAGAGACTATAAATATGTAGGTTACAAACTCATTGTTTTTAATAAATTTATTCAGTAGAACATATTCCTAAATGTATACATACAGAAGAACGTATTTCCTGTTAATGTTACTGAGAATGCTTAATGCTGTGTACTTTCAACAATCTTTCTTGATGTCATTTTTAGCTTATACTGCAAAAGGAGCTTCACGTAGTCTATGCTTTATCACATGTATGTGGACAGGACCGAACACTACTGGCTAGCATCCTACTGAGGATTTTTCTTCATGAAAGGCTTGAATCGTTGTTGTTATGTACACTAAATGACAGAGAAATAAGCATGGAAGGTACAGTATGGATGTGTTATGTGATACTTTTAAAAACTGGTTAATGATTAGATTTTATATATCAAGTATATATGTACTCTATCTTAGAACATATTAAATAGTTAAATCATTTTACAAAGTTACTTAGTTTTTCATTCATTAAAAATTACAGTTGGAATGTCATGTCTGATTCTTAGGCTGGCTAATATGGGGGGGGGGGTATTATCTCTAATACAACTTTCTGTCATGGCAAATTAGAAGCCGTAAGAAAGTGACTTCCGTGTCCAGATCAATAGCTCATACTGCTTGGTTATTAAGAATAGTTTGGTATGCTTACCATGTTCTCTTGTTTGTTTTTTGCTTATAAATTCATTGCACAGAAGTTGGGTGTTAGCTGCATTTTATTTCTGCCTTCTATAGGTAGGTAGTTTCCAGGCAATTTAGCTGGTCCCACAGTAGTTTGTAACAGCTTATAAATATGTCAGCGTAACCCATTTCAAACCAGCCCTTTGACTCAATAACAGTACTTGCTTCTAGGTTCCCCAAATAAACTGTAAAATCTAAAACTATTTCCTCCTGATCATAGAAAATATAAAAATATATAGATTTGTCAGGAAAGATAAAGTGGTGGTACATATTTTACACTGAGATTGTCTTTTCTGGCAATATTTGTGTTTTTTTTAGGATTTTATTAAAAGTCATGAATAGCCATATTTTAGGCAAATAAGTTAATTTATACGGGGGTTTTAAGTGACATTCTTGTTTGTAAATTAACTCAGATTTTTTAAAGCGTGGGCTCAGTGGACAGCAAAGGTGGATTCTGGTCCTAGTTTTGTCACTATTTGGCTCTTTAGTCTTAGATAAGTCATATAACCATCCAGAACCTTTGTTCATATAATATGGCAGTGTTAATTCTTTCTCCTGTTTATGATCTAATGAAGTGAAGGAATAGAAAGTCTTTTGAAGAGTTAAGTTTATAGGAATATAGGATGTCATTATAATCAATATTTAATGCTACATGCAAATAAACATAAAGAGCTATAATTATTTGAGGAAAAAATGAATTCATTTATATTCCAATTTGATTCACATTAGTACAATCCTTTACAGATAATTTTTTAATATATATATATTTATGTAGATGAAGCCACTACCCTATTTCGAGCTACAACACTTGCGAGTACCTTGATGGAGCAGTATATGAAAGCCACTGCTACACAATTTGTTCATCACGCTTTGAAAGACTGTATCTTAAAGATAATGGAAAGCAAGCAGTCTTGCGAGGTGAGTATTGCAGCAAAGAGCATATTTTAATAGGTAATGCTTTATAGCTAACTGCACTTCAAGGCAAATATATTAGCTGTCTGAAACTGTTCATCAGAACAGTTATACCTTTTGTAATACGCTTAGAAAAATGTTATGCAAACAGACTTTTCAAAAAGATGTACTTTATTTGGAGATTAAAAACCTCGAATTGCACCAGAAATACATGAAAGTACTCCTGCTGTACTAATGATAAAAGTGTATGCTACTTTCAGAAAGTGTGCAAACATAAATTGAAGTTATTGTTAGAGATTTCTGTTGTGTAAGTTCTATGTGACACTTGCTAATAACATCTAGGTTTCTCCTCAAAGGTTTTTTTGAAGTGGGGGTGGTGGTGGGAGGGTCAGAGGTACAAGATAACCCCCTCAAAAGCAAATAAAAACATCCTTTTAGATTATTGAGGCTTCAGTGTAAACTCATAACAAACCATTAAGAAAAGGAGTAGAATCTCATGTATATGGCTATTCCATCATTTTATTTTGAAGGCAGAGCAACTATAGAAGGAGGATATTAAATATATCTTTTATGTCTGATACAAAATAAAGGAACTGCTTTTGATAATGTATACTGGGAACACTCAAAATGTTAATTCTGCACCAAGTTGTCAATTTTTACTAATTAACTTAAGAGGAAGAAATGGATAATTTAGTGTTGGAAACCTGGGGTTAACACCATAGTTGGTCTAATAAGTGTAAAGGATACAGAAATGCAGCAAGTCTGCAGAAAGTCTCTGGACGTTAAATCCAGGCTAGGGAATTTAGATTCCTATAGATAAATTCTCTCCATTAATTCTAGATAAGAATTCTTAGATTTTAGAAGTTACTGGAAAGTTTTTAGAAGGGTTCATGATGCTGCCTCTGAGGCATTTGGTATTTTATTAGTCATTTAGAAGTCTTATCTCATTCAGAAAAACCTTTCTATTTTAATCAGCTTTTTTCCTCAAATAAATAGATTTAAGATAGGTTTTATAATAATATACGGTGATCTTTCTTTCCAATTAAATACTTCTGGTATATTTGTGCATGTGGCCACTGAAGCTGGGATTTTTTTGTCTTCTGGTTGGGAATATTATATTTAAAATAAAGTCTAATACAGTTTTATGTGCCTGTAAAAATCTGTGGTAAAATGTGGTAAATGAATAAAAGAAAACTTCATTAATGGTATTTAACCCAAAGCAACTGAAAACTGTTGAATAATCATTGCTCTTCAGTTGCATAGATGGGAATTAATGGTAACAAGTCCATTAGGAGTTCCACAGAGCAAACCCTAGTTAGCCCCACACCACCACCAAAAGACTAATACAGTTTGAAAAATGGAAAAATAGAGAACCTTGAAAAAAACTGCTTGATTACCTTGATTCATTTGCATTTATCATTGCCAAGATGCATTTATATTGATTTATTCCTTCTCTTAGTTAAGTCCATCAAAGTTAGAAAAAAATGAAGATGTGAACACTAATTTAGCACACCTATTGAACATACTTTCAGAGCTTGTGGAGAAAATATTCATGGCTTCAGAAATACTTCCACCGTAAGTGGTGAAATTTTAATTTGACAAGAAATTGTATATTTGCATTTTAAAAAATTTGTATTTCTAAAACATGTGTAAGCTTTTCCACTGTCCTGATGTTATTATACTCTGAAGAAGTTAGGGTTTTTAATCTTTACACGATGAATTGTGTTTAAGGAAACAGAGTGACTTGAAGAAACCAAAGTGAAATATTTGCATTAAAATAAAACAAATACAGGCCAGTATGTCTGGTTTATATAGTAACTTGGGGAAAGAATAGAAGCTTATCTCAGGTTTGAGGAGGTCATAAAAGACACGTATCTCTCCAGTATGTAGTTGAACATCTTGCTCAAAATGTACACGAGATAATTACTCGGTGTCTGCTTAGCGGCTTCCGGTGTTAGCTCGCTTATTCAGGTAGAAGTTAACTTACATTAAAATCTGTCTCCCTGGAACCTGTACTCATTAGTTCCTCTATATCTGCATTCCAGTACTTTTTCATACTTTTCTTTAATACAGAAGTAATCTAAAAATGGTAGGATTTCTTCCAAAGTAAATGTAAAGAACTGGTTAAATGAATTGATGATGCAAACTTTTTAAAGTTTTCCTTATCCTTTGCTAAATATCACTACTTGTAACAGAGAACTTCTTTTGGGAAAATGGCCAGTTGCATTTAAAAATGTCATGGATTTCGTAAATTAAGCTTTAGGCTGCAGTGAGATCAGTATTTTCAAGTGCTTTCTGTATTAAGATGGTTGTGTTATTTTGGCAGGACACTGAGGTATATTTATGGGTGTTTACAGAAATCTGTTCAGTACAAGTGGCCTACAAATACCACCATGAGAACAAGAGTTGTTAGGTAAGACTTACTGTTTTGTTAAATCATATAGCCTGCGCTGAGAGTCAAATGGATAATTGTGAAAATGTGGAGACTAACAGTATACAGTATACAATTTCAAGACCTTTTTTCTTTGACTTTTATGTCAGAGTCCTGTTGAATATTTTCTGAATTAAGATAGCTCCTAAACTTTAACTTACTTTGTGTTTTTGTTTTGAAGTTACTATGAGATACTTAGCTAGCAAGCTACCTTTTTGCATTTTCTAAAAACCTCAACATTCACTGATGGGAGGAGAGAAAGACTGGTTGATTTGTGCTGAGAACGAAAAGCAATAATTGTACAATTTAGATATTAATTAATTGGTTTGTTAACAGTTTGTGACTCAGGGCTAATCTCCAACCAGAGTCTACTTAGTTTTGAAGCTGTTACAGTGTGTTCATTGTGCAGTAATTAGGAGGAATTGCTTTGTCAAGTCATAGCATTTTGTAGCTTATATAGGACTTTGTTGTCATTTCCGTAACTTTTCCAATGAGGAAGCAGATCTGTAGAGATTAAATTGTTTGCTTAAGGTTATACAGAAAGTTAGTGGCTAAGGCAGAACTAAAGGCAAAACATCTAAGACCCAATCTAATATCCTTAACACTCCTGTATGCTTTTGTTAAGCACACCCCAACCCATTCAAGACAGGAGGAAATTAGTGCAAAAGCATCAGAGAATTCAGGGGTCTAATAATAAAATTTATCATATAGAATATATGCTGCCCATCATGTTATACACTATTAAAAAAAAATTGGGCAACTACTGAAGGCACCAATATCATATAATTAGTTTTGAAAATGTGTGTTAATCCTGCCCCCAACCTAAATCTTGTAAAGAGCCTTCTACTCTTTTTACAGATAAAATCTCTCTTGGTTAGTAATGATATGACATAAATGTTTAAGAATTGTAGATTCTGTATTTCTTGGCTTTAGTAGTGATTGAGAGGAATAGACACGTATTACAAGCATATAATGTTGCAGCACAGTTGTGTGTGATGTAAATGAAAACTTTTGTAAGTTTCAAACAAGTATATTTGTTAAGCAAATAGCTGGAAATTCTGCTATGTGGATTATCTGATACTACAGGGTCTTCTAAGGGGCATTTATGGCCAAGGTGGTGATTTCTATCCCTAGTTAAGCTTTTAAATATATGTGTAGATACCTAGTATCCCTCTTAAATTTAAAATCACCTCTAAAAATTCCCAGAAAGTGGATTTGCACACTGAAATTCTTTTATGGTTCGGTGTTGCTAGGCTATATTTCAGATCCAAAGACAAAGATATCAAAATGTTTTCAAGCAAAATTTGTGCAAGATTCTTCATAAATTACCTGCTATAAAGAAATCTAAAGACTTAATAATTGTATATTAAGAATAAATGCTATCTGAGAAGCAACACATTAATTTTTCTAAGACTCCCCAAAATTAGCAAGCAACATCATTGGGAGGTAAATGCTGAGAAGTTGGGTTATTCACTCTGATAGAGAACAGAGACTGTGTCAATTATTTTAATCTCTAAAAGGAATTTTATCAACTTGGAAATAATGCTTGTCTTTACAAAGGCAGGTGCGAGGTCAATTATTAGTGTGGATTCCTCTTAAGAGGAAATTAGAGAAATATTATCTACACAAAAACATAAACTCTACCAGTAACCGAAGAAGGGAGCAGACTAGGAATAGCTATATACACTTGTAGTTTTATTTTGTACTTTGTTCCCAGAGTAAGATTAGCAGGTAAAATCATATATGACAACTGTTATTAAGCCATGTGTTTTTATACTAGTTTTTGGTTTTGCTATTAATATTTTGTAATTTGAGAACTTTTTTTTTAACTTTAGAAAGCTTGATGTCCTTTTCTTCATTGCCTTAAAAGCTTTTCAACATTGTTTGTATACATTTTCATTTATCAAGAAGTCACTTTTTCCCTAGTACAATGGATTAATTTTTATGTAACTCAACAAAATCAGTATAACCAACTTCATTTATAACAGACTTTACTGAGCTGTTCTGTTTAAAGAAAGAAAGAGAAGTTAGAGAATGTTAGTTTTAGGACCTTACAGGACTATGTGTCTATTAAAAGGGTTTATTTGTACTCCTACAGTATTTCAGAAATTCTTAGTGTTCCTAAGGACACACCTTCCTCAAAGTAAGTATAAAATGCACTACTAGCTTGGAATACGTAAATAGTAGCCAAAACAGTAAATGTTACAGATACAACTTAAATCTTCCCAAAGTAAATCTAAAAATCTAAATTTGAGAAAAGTGAATAATGTTTAAGCAGCAAATATATGTTCTTAAAGTAAGATACTTTAGCTTATTATTTTCATAAAGTTGCATATTTGGTCTTCCCTACATTAGTTCAAAGTTCATGGTTCTACTAACATTTTTGTATATATATATTATTTTAATGTAACACATATTGTAGTTTTCTAAAAAAACAAAATTTCCCTCCCATTCAGTGGTTTTGTTTTTCTTCGACTTATCTGTCCTGCCATCCTGAACCCACGGATGTTTAATATCATCTCAGGTAATCAGCTTTTGATAAATTTTGAAATTAAAAAAAGTTTCATACTCTTTAGTAAGGTTACTCATTTTTCCTTTTAAATCTTTTTTTTTTTTATCCAATTATAAGACTTGGTATAAAACATTCCAAAGCACCCCTTTCTTCTTCCTTTTGGTACTTTACCTTTTCTTTCCATTTTGTTTCTTAACCTTTCTTTCCATCTAATATTTGAAGCCTGAGATGGCATGATTAGACACAAATCATTTATTTCCCATCCCTACCTATGTCTCAGACTCTTATGATGATGATTTTTTCCAGCCTGCAACATAGGCTTTTTCAAGTTGGGAAAAAGAGCTTCCTGTGTGCTTTTAACCCATGCTAGACCCTGTCACTACCATTGCAAGTTGGATTTTAAAATTATAGCTGCAGTTGCAATAGTACTCTGTGAATACTTATAAAGAAAGTAGCCCTTTGAGATTTCCCAGTAGAGATTTCTTGTCACCACCTATATAATGTTAATTGGCATTTAAACTCCAACAAACCAGATTCAGTTTTGCTTATTACCCAAATGCCCATTATGGATTGACTTTCAGATGTTGTAGACTTTTCAAATAAAGGATAAGAATGATATTTGTGACTACAAATGTAATCATGAGCCATCATTAGCAGAAGGAATCTGAAGTATTTTTGTCTTGATAATTTGAAGCTCCAAATTTTTTAAAATTTTTTGGAGTATCTTCCCTTTATAGCCATCATATCTCTGTAGTTATCTCCAATTGCTACTAAAATGGTTAAATCTATGGGTCTACTAAGAATTAAGGGTTTAGAATTCTTTTGGAGAGATTTATTTATCTGAATGTTAGACTCTGAACCACTAGGCAATATTATTTATAGTTTAGCAACTTCAGATAAAAAGAATACAGTCTAAAATCAGGCAGCCAGATAGACTATCTATAGGTTTTTACTGTTAAATAATTGTTTCAGAGCTTAAAATTAATAGAGACAAATATTTTTCATTTACATCCTATTATCTATATAGGGCAGTGCTTCCTGATTAACCTTTAAAATATTTTTTAAAAATTAATAAATTGCATGTTTTTCTCCTCAAAATAAAGCAGAGATTCCAGACTTTGTTATTGAGCTTTAAAGTGAATTATTTGAGTCAGTGGAGGCTGGAAGCAAGGAATTGCTCATATTGCAAATTGCTAACCTTGGATGGGTTGAAATTAGCTTTGTGAATTGTCCTGTAGGGTATGTGGAATAACAAGTCTTTTTAGCAATAAGATAAAGCTTTGAAGTATTTTGAAATACCCTGTAGTACCCTTTTCACAAACTAAAAGCACTGATAAGTATATTCAGTTTTTCCCCCTTTAAATCAAGCTCTTTTGAATTATACAGGTCATACTTTTTCCAAAAAACATTGAGTTCTGAATGGAAGAATATTAATATTTTTAACAGTAAAGAAATATTAAAATGCTAAATTTATAATGGTTTACTTGGAAGTACCTTTGGAGTTGGTGTCATTAGCTGTGCCCAATTCTCTTATAGATTCCCCATCTCCTATTGCTGCAAGAACACTGATATTAGTGGCTAAGTCTGTGCAGAACTTAGCAAATCTTGTGGAATTTGGAGCTAAGGTAAAAACATTTTGATACTTTAAAATGTCATTTATGAATGAAACTTTGACACGATAAAACCATGAAATATGGCATAAGTAAATTTTCAACAGTGGATATTTCATAAAGATAATTTATGATTTTGTTGATATGTTCATATTTTTTAGATGCTTTTAGATTTTACTTTTTAATAGTGGAATTTTAAAGACCACCATTTTCGCTAGTAGTATAGAAAGGTATTTTTTCAGTATAATTTCCAGTATAATCAGATTCTTTCACTTTTAAATATAAAAATCAATGAGCATATTTCTAAATGCACCCCAATCAATTTTATTATGTATTGCATAATAAACATTCTCTGTAAATATTAAAATTCGGATGAGTTTTTAAAACACCCATATGTGATCCCACTATCTAAAGATAATGACTGTTAATGTTCTGGTACGGATAATACTATGTCATCTGCTTTTGTTAATATTAACAGATAACAAGTATCCTTATATGTACTTCCTTTCAAACTTGTCCAGTTATTTCTTTAAATGAACTTTGGAGTAAAAGTACTAAGTAAGAAGACATTTTGCTCCCCACAGCCTTTCCAAAACTCAACTAGTATTACTTTTTTATTTTTGACAATTTGATAAGCATGTTACTTTTTATATCATTATTTCATTACTCTTAGAACTGTATGACTTTTCATGTCTGTTTCTTTGGAATCGTCTATTGAGGTCCTTATCTCATCTTACTGATTTTAAGAGAGTGTGTATTAATACTAACCCTTCCCCGTTTTACAACATAGCATATTTTCGAATCGGTTTAAGATTTTAGAATGAAGCAGTTTATAGTATGACTCAGCTTTTGAATTCATCTGAACCCTGAGGCAGGTTATGAGTACCAATTTTTTATTGCAGTCCCTACCACACTATATTTTAATTCCCTATATTCTCTGCTAGGTTCTAATAACCTCTGGGTACTTGGCAAATATTGACAGTTTCTCACTAATTATTTTTGAATGACCTACATATAAGAAATTGTGTTTGCTAGGCTATGTGTGCTTTTTTTCATCCAGAATTTGTTTGTTTATTAAAGTACTCCATACTCCTATTCCTCAGAATAGCTGCTTGCTTATATTAGAAGGAAAAATATGGTCATTGTATAATTACGTCAATTCTTATGAATAATGTGCTGCTACTGATAATTTGATTTATAAGAATTTTTGCTACATGTATGGTTTTTGTTATGGACCAGATAATGTTTCTGATGCATATATAGTAAGCTTTTTATTTTTATATTTTTAGGAGCCTTACATGGAAGGTGTCAATCCATTCATCAAAAGTAACAAACATCGTATGATCATGTTTTTAGATGAACTTGGGGTATGCATATAATTTTTCAAGTACTTTGACATCTATACTTAATATAGCTGAGTATAACTCATTGAAGCAACAACCTTTAGAAAGCTTTTCTATCTAGAGCTTAAAACAAAACAAAACAAAAAAGCTGCATATTTTTGTCTACCTTCTTAAACAAATTACTTCATTTGATATAATTATAACAATTTATTCTTACACTGAATGATTTACACCAAGAATAGAGGACTGTGGCTTTTGAACTGCCTGTGTCAATTTTTAGTTTGTCCCACCTCACCACTATGACATTCTGTTGCTGCTTTAGCTACTTTAACTTTGCTGCTACTGTGTGGAATTTGAAACAAGATGGATAACCCATAGTTCTGGCCAGTTTAATAAGTAAATGGACTGGAGAATGTATGTTCCTGTGGCTTTTCTAAGAATAAAATACATGGATTTGGTGTTAAACTTCATTCAGTGGGACTACATATGCCTTACTTAGGCATTTATAAATAAGTTGTGATTATAAAATTAAGAATGGGATTTTAAAAATAATTTTTAAGACCCTGGATTTCTTAGTAAAGTTAAATTTTCTTGTTATAGATTTTCAGATACTGCATCAATTAAAAACTAAATAAATTTATTAGCAATTCAGTTCATATATATAGAAACCAGAAAAGAGATGTGAATTTAGCCAGGTGTATGGCACTAGGGAATGCTAGGGTAGGAGAATGTTCTGCTTTAATACAGTCAGATTCACTTAAAAGCACAAGTAAACAACCACCACACCACTGTACAGTCAAACCAGTCAGGACAGCCTGTGGGCCCCTAGTTTGCAGCTTCAGGTATAAGAAATTTATAGTGTTGGTCCATATTGATAATGAAATTGAGAAATAAAGGAGCAGATGCTAAATGGCCATCATGTTCCTATATGTGAACTCCTGGGAAGTTTTGAAGCATATAAATATTTCCGATTACCAAAAAAATATAGTTGGTCCATGATGAAATTTTTTTTTTTTTTACTATAGTGATGTTTAAGGAGCTGTATGAAACTGTCCAATATTTAAGGCTAGCTAGTTTATCTCAAGACACATTTCTAGGTGTAGATTCAAGATTAGGATTCCATTTACTTTCCATAATCACATGTCTACAGTCCAGCTTTCTCTATCACTTTCCTAGTTATGCCACACAATCTAGCCTTTCAGATTGCTTAGAATTCCAATATTATAATACTCTTCCAGTCTCCTCATACTCTTCCATTGCTTTACACCTATATAAGTCAAATAAGACTCACTTCAAACGTCTCCTTCAGGCAGGCTTTGCTGAGCCCTAAACCTGAACTAAATAATACCTTTTGTTCTGCTTCCTAAGTATCCTGCATATCCTTTGATATATATAACTCTGTGATCAGTTTACATCTAGTCTGTGTCTTCTCTACTAGGTTGTAAACTCTTTAAAGGCAAATGTGGTTGTCTTTCATCGCATCTCTAGAAGCATCCCATCTCTAGAAGCCTTCATTCACTGAAAAAAAATGAATTATATTCTAATTATTTTTTTTAGACCATAGAAAACTGAGTGTTTGCAGTTTTTAGGAGTGTATAGCAAATATTGTCACCATTAGGGAGAGGAATAGATTTGTTTAAAACCACTGGTAATCTAAACTCACGTTAAATTTTATTCCAGTGCTCAAAATAAAATCAATACTTAGTTACTATAACAAGTTGGTAGTACTGTATTGGCACTAATTTACTTTATGAACCTTATCTAAAGATACCGTAATTAACACATCATTTCTACACATTAGCAAGTGTTTTGGGCAGAGTCCACAGATAATTATAGGCCTGAAAGGTTCTCATCAATGCTTTTGTAATGTAGCTCTTATTTATATATGCTGATCAATTTGGACAAACTATAGTAGTTTAATAATGAAACTCAGTCTGAAGGAGTGGAGGAATTTTAAGTTTAGGTTGCATTAATCCAGATTGGCAGTTAATGCTTGAATTATTTACGTTCCAGTTTAAAAAAATAATATTGCACAGTATTCTGCCGTGTGGTTGAAGAAAATGAAACTTGGTTTTGTGTGAATACTGAGGTCACAAAATCTATCAAGCTGAATTTTAAGAACATTTAAAGAGAATATTATGTGTTAAATTTTATCTGCTGTACCAGTTAGGATCTTTTCAGAAGAGATTATAAAGAGTTGTATTTCTAAATGCAGTTTTATGATTCCCTTAAAGAATGTACCTGAACTTCCGGACACTACAGAGCATTCTAGAACTGACCTTTCCCGTGATTTAGCAGCATTGCATGAGATTTGTGTGGCCCATTCAGATGAACTGCGAACGCTCAGTAATGAGCGTGGTGCACAGCAGGTAGGTTTTTGCCAACCTTTTTTAACAATGATGTTCCTCACACTTAAGCAGAATGTCAACATAGGATTCTTTGGGAGGTGATAAATAGCTGAATTAGTCTTATTATATTGTTTTTGAGAATCTGAATCATAATCCACAAAGATCTCAGCAAACAGGAATAATGAGCCCAGACTAAGATTACATATTTTTCATACTGCAAAATGTCACATCTTGCTTTTAAGTTAATGTGAACTCTACTGAAAAGTGGTGTTCATGCACTTCAGTGGCATGTATGAAAATGGTAAGTGAGCTACTGATGTCAGTAGTGATGTGGCTTTTTCTGTCTCTTCTGTCATACACATGGTGCCTGGCCAAGTACTTTTCAAACTGTCAAACACACGAGAATTATTCAGGAAGATTGGTAAATATTTTAAGCTCCAGATCCAGAGATTGTTTAGTGTGGCCTTAGAAGAGCTTATCAAAAATGGCAGTTTCTAAGAACCGTCACCACAGTGGCCAACCATTTGGCAAGGACCTTATAGAAGAGATTAACACATTGAGAGTGGTGATTCTGAGTTCTCAATCTGAGATTCTAAAATTCTCAAGGTTTTTCGAGTTTAGATAACAGTATGGATCATTTAGGTTCCAGTCACTTGAGAAACTTATGCAGAATATGTGCCATGGACCCCCTTATATGCCCTTGGCATGTACAATGCCTTCTTGCCACACTGACTTGCTTTAAGTATTAAAAAAAAATCTTATTGGAGAATTATTAGGCTGTAACCTGACTGCCCTCATGTGCTCCTATAGGGCTTAAGATGTGTCATTTATAATGATAAATCTTTCTTCTGTAAGGTGTTCTATTCTAGAGAGTGTTCTGGCCTAAGTAGGTATGAAATGCCAAACGCAAACGAGTTTCTGTTTAGTGTACAAAAATTCTCTTCTATTTCAACCAAAATAATATGACCTAGTCAAGGGCTGAATGATACATACTTACAATTTTATGTTTTTGAGTAGAATGGTAATAATATTTTATTTATTCCTTTGCATTTATATGGCTTTTTTCAAATCCAGGTTCCCATCCCTGAGATTTGATCAAGCTTTCATTTATTTACTAATTATTTTCATACTGTTTTTCCTTGTCTAGCACGTACTGAAAAAGCTTCTGGCTATAACAGAGCTGCTTCAGCAAAAACAAAACCAGTATACAAAAACTAATGATGTCAGGTAGCAGCCTTCGCCGCAGTGTTCTGCATGGATTCAGCATGCCCAACATGGTAATTCACATCAGTATAATGTCTCCTTTGCTCTTGCCAAAAAATAGCACACCTTCCCACATTCCAGTGATGTGTGAACTATGCAAACAAAACTCGAGATTCTGCTGGTGAGTAACTGCGCCAGCAGCTTTGTAAGCTATCTGTGCAGGATATTTGCACTTTTTCCACATATGGAATCTTTACCAACCTCTGAGCCTTGGTGTACAGATCACCTTTCACACAATGCTATGACTTTATCTTGAACTTGGAAAATATATTTTCAATACATTCAATTGCCAAAGTTTTGCTGTCTCTTGGAAACAGAACTATGAAAGAAAGCATTCTCTGTTGACAATTGAGTATAACTGGATTGCAGACTGCTCTTACTGTTACTTCTTCCTGAATTAGGAATATGACCGTTTGACTGTTCAATGACTTTATTTGTATTTACAGTTTCCAGAGTTTACCATTACAATAGGAACAATCTTTGCTGTATACTTTTTTAAAATAACTGCTATTTCTCTTTGCTGGAACTGTTGAAAGAAAATATATAGAATGGATCTATTGCTCATCAGCTTTATTTTTTAAACATACCACTTATTTTGTTCGAATTGTCAAAGACTGTATTTAGATCTCAATGCTTTTTTGTTAAATGTTTACAACAGTAAATAGTTTGAATTCAATAAATATTATTGGTCACTGTGTACTGATCAATGCATGTTACCCATTCAACTGTTTTATAGATTACCGATTTCTTTTATATATGTTTAAAAACCCTAGAATGCTTTCATTGAAAGTATTCATTAATTCCAAGTTGATTTTTTAAATTATGCAAACAATTTCATCAGCCACTGAACAGCTATCCATCTTTGCCCTTCTGACTACTTGTTGTATCTGCTGGATATTTAGTTTGACTGTATAGTTTTATTTGCTTCTGTATGTGTATTTTTGTGAAGTATTCACAAGGGTTAAGTTAAAATAAAACCAAGGGATATCATAAATATCTGATTACTTCTGTCTAAATATAGCTAAACAAACATTTAATTTCATTATTTTCTTCCTCCTTTTAGGGGCAGTTCAAATTTAGTACCAGAGCAAGGCCCAGGGAGATGAAACTTGAGATGTTTTTCTGGCTGATGGTCTCTTTTGAAGGATTCCATTATGTATTTGTTAACGATTCTTTCCCTCTCATAACTGTGCAGGGTAGGGACGGCATACAAGGCGAGCCAGACAGGGATGTACTGGGTAAAGCATTTCCCCACTAAAAAAAAAATTTTCTAAAGGCCTAGGTTCTAAGAGCAACACTTTAATGCTTAAAATACAGGAAGAAACAAAGTGTTAAAACTATACTATGCAGAAATTTTGTGAACCCTCAGTAAGCTGCAAGTATTAAATGCTGTTTGTTATTTATATAGAGGTAGCTAGCCCTGAAGTAGCTGCGATCACAGTTGAACAGTGATAGCAAAACACAAACAAACACACCAGGTGCTTTTTCTTGATGTCAACCCAATTTCATATTTTCCCCTCTGCTTTTCAGTTAGACAATAGTATGCCATTTGGTCTCCTTCCAGGATAGACTAAAAGGGATATGGACATCTCCGAAAACATTTCAGCAATATGCAAAAAGGTCTAGATTCTAGTGCTCAGCAATTTGTTCTCTCCCACTACTCACATCTCAGTTTTAACCATGCTGACCTGCCATTTCTCAATCTGAACTGCTTCTCCTGCCTTTTATTTCTAAAAAAACCCCACAAACCTAAAGACACTCTGCTTTTTAAAACTTTAATGACTGACATGCTTATTTTCTCTTAAGCTGGAATAGGAAACTTGTCATTTACCTTTGTAGGCCTTGGAGTAACTTTTAGCTGGTCAATGATGAAATGAAACCTCTAAACATTTTTTTTAAAGGGGCTGGGTAGGAAAATTTTCAGAGATTGCTCTGACGCCAAACTTTAGTGACCTAAAAAAGAAACAAGATAAATTCGGACCACTGCTTCACCGGGACTGCAGTGAAGGACTGTCAATTTCGGCTTCTTCCCCTCCACTTTTATAAAATCACACTTCGTGAATTTTATTCCTCAGTGAGAAGGAAATTAAAACAATGCAAACCTAAAATATAAAGCATTATTAAAGGATATACATAAATACTACCTTCAAATACTGAAATGTAATTAAATGGTACCTACACTTTATGGAAAAGTACATCCTGGGATGCACTGAGGAGAGGTTTGCATCTGTAAAACTCAGATTTAGGGCAGTTGAGTTTCCCAGAATTCCTTCAACCCCATTTTCCAGAAACAATCTGACAGACCTTCATAATTTGGTTCCAACTCTAGGAACTGAGTAAGATCACAGTTAAATAACTGAATAAATGCTATAGTAGTCAACATTCCTTAGCACTTTTAAAACTGACTAGCAACTAAGTTTTGTTTTTTGTGGTGCCTTTTCAGAAAAAGATAAGTTTGCTTAATGACATCTTGTATAAACAATATAGGCAAATAAATTACAGCTTTAATTTGGCTACCACAGAAAGACTGATTTAAAGACTGATTTGATATTAGTCATGGTGGGGCAAGAATACCCAAACCAGGTGCTATTCTGGCTCCTTTGAAGATGTTTTATTTCACATAAAGCTACCCTGAAAAACTTTTAAATAACATAAATAGAAAAGTTTAATATATTTTGATGCTTTCACATTACTTCATTTTTAAAGTTAAATGCCAGATATGCTTCATCCTTCTGTTGAGTAGTTAGCATTGACAAATCAATTTCGGATGGTTAGAGGGAATCTACCAGGTCATCGTCAGTCCATTCTTCCTAAGAAGGAAAGAAAATGTTATAAGGATAACATTATACTGAAGCATAACCAGTACTGTTTACCTTCTTGCCTCCCTTTAGGAAAATATTCTCCTTTCGCTATGCTGATTATAAAAGGTAAATAAACCAGGAAAATGTGTAGCAGTTTAACCTTATAATAATATGGCATGGTCTCACCAGACTAGTCCAGTGACAGGAATAAACGTTACAGTTGTGAACTTCTGCCTCTGATTATTCATTGTTATCTGACTTGCCAGGTACAATTTTTTTTTTAAACAAGGTAGGAGAAGAATCCTTGAAGATCTAAAAATATATCCCTACTGCCTTCTATGACCTTAGGAGGGATTCTTCATCAAGTAATTATTATACTGCTTCAGAACAGGCCAAGACAGAAGTGAGAAAAATTCCTCTAATAATGGACAATGTACATAAAGGATGCAAAAAAAGAAATGAAAGCTTTCCAATACCCAACACCTCTGTCTATAATGCTTGCACTCTGGAACAGTAAAATCCTAACATTATGGTTGTACCAGAATATACAGCAATGATAACTTAAAATTTACCTTTGGAGAACATACCTCCTCATGTTTGGATTTCTTTGAGACATAATCATCATCTTCATAACCTTTCCTCTTTTTCCTGTAATTAAGCAACCATCAACAAGCAATCTTATACTGGCAACAGAATCTATAAGCTAGCAAGGCTATGAGATACATCTATTGAAGAACAAAGCCTGGATAAAGGGAAAGAAGTGAAAAATTATGGACAGGAAGACAATATCTTTCAAATTCCTCTGAATTCAATGCAATTCTAATTAAAATTCTAAAAAATTTTTCATGGAGCTTATCAAGTCAAACTCTGACCTGGGAAAGATGCTGCAAAAATAGCAAAAGAATCTGAAAAAGAACAAAGCATGGGGAGCTCGTCCCACTTAACATCAAAACACATACTATATATGTAAACTAAGTAATTAAAAGTGTGGTAGTCATCCCTTGGTATGAGGGGGATTGGTTCCAGGACCCCCCATAGATACCAAAATCCCTGGATGCTCAAGTCCTTTATATAAAATGGCAGCAGGACAGTTGGTGCTCTGCATCTGCACATGCAGAGGGCTGACTATCAGCAAAGAGTTACAAGTACCAATGATCAGAGCAGACAGGCAAAAAACAACAAAGTATATATAGGGATTTAATCTGTAATAAATGAGTATTTAAAATAACTAGAAAAAATCATGAAATATTTTTAAATGGCTGGCACAACAGTTAACTTATTTGAACAAAAATTAATATTATGAGATTTCTACCTCAAACCAGGCACAAACAATTGTAAATTGCTTTTACAGCTGAACAAAAGGCAAAATAAAATATTGATTAATTTAGGGTAAGAAAGGTGTTCAGATGTAAGAGTGTGAAGCAAAAGACAAGGTGCCTAAATAACAAAGTGAAAGAAACAATAGAAGAAAATAGCTGTATGATATATATATAGAAAGATGAGTATATAAAAAGAAATACAAGAAAATAACACCAGAAACTTGGGCACGGGTTATAATTATGCAATACAGAAGAAACACAAATGATTGTTAAACACAGAAATATCAATGCTTCAAAGTATTAGGGGAAATGCAAATTAAAATACCAACATGATACTATTTTTTCACCCAGACTGGCAAAAGTTAAAGATTGATACTATTAAATGTTATACAATTTATATGAAAACAATGAAAAGAAAACTTATTTCATATACACATACACAGAGAAAAGCCTGGCAAAGGTAAAACACCAACTATATGTTACCTCTCAGTTGAAACTGGAATTTAGGTTTTGGTCAAAGAGAACTTTGGTTTACCTGTATTAACTGGCTTTAATAATGACAATATATTATTGTGTGTTGAAAAAGATAAAAGAATTTTAAAGACCAAGGAAAGATATTTTACCCTGAAGTAGTACTAATAAGTGTGGTCCATGGACCAATGCTGCTGCTCCATGAACCATTTCCAGTGTGCAATAAGTACAGAAATTAAGTGTATGTTTAGAAACTTTTATAGCAATTTGATAAATTTATGACTGTTGATTCTAATAAAATTTAAGCTTATTTTTTATGTCTTTTTATTTTGTTTTTCTAAGTAATTGGTGGTTATATTTTACAGAAGTATAGGTCTGTAATGGGTTAAAAAGAAAACCAACAGTCCTTTACAGACAGTTTGAGAAGCACCCCTCAAGTACTCATAGATATGCAAGATTTGCTTGACACAGTGCAAAGCAAATGGTCACCTGGAGTAAGATGTAAATTCTGGCAATTAGGAATTTTGGATTATGGTCCATTACCTAGGTGGAAGGGTAGGATTAATAGTTCAGTGGTCTAATTCAGAGGTTGACAAAATTTTCTTTGAAAAGGTCAGAGAGTAAATATTTTAGGCCTCGTAGGCCATGCAGTTTCTGTGACAACTACCCAACTCTTCTGCTATAGTGTGAAAACAGCAGTAGACAATAATGCAAACTACTGGGTGTACCTCTGTTCCAATAAAACTACTACTATAAACAGGTGGTGGCCCAGATTGGCCCATGGGCCATAGTTTGCCAACGCCTGGTCTAAGCCCATTTCAAAATCAATGTGAAGAGATTATAAATCAGTGCTTTAATACTTTCATTCATTAAAGTCAACATTTTTCTTTACCTCTCTGCCACCACTCCTTCCTTCCTCTTAGTTACCACTGAAACCCAGGAATGAAATTTACCAATTTTAAGTTCTATGCTAAGCCATGTTTTACAGTTACAGCTACAAATATATAGTCCCATATGTTGCACACTTGATAAGTCCTTGGATATTCTCCTACTACAACTTTATAGTTAAAGAATTTGAGTCATGTGTACCTGATTTGAAGACCTTGGAATGCTGTTCTGGCTTCTCATATATTATGCAATAGGATACAGTCCCCGATTAGAGATCAAAAACATCTCAAATGCATCTTACTGTTCAGATGCCAGAGCTAACCCCCAGTAAATTTTACAGAATGAATTCCACAGAATAGAAAATAATAGTTTTACCATTCCTATACCTGCCCATATCCTCAATTGTTTTAAATGTCTAAAAGGGTTAAGTAGATCCTTCAAACTGCAAAGCATAAAGAACCTGAAAATGGTGATTTCCACATTCAGCCTACAAATCAGTAAGACACATTAACAGTGTTCCTTATGGCTGCAAGAAGAGATCGAACAGCACATTTTCCTATTGGTTCTGTCTTCAATATAAAGTTACCACTGAGAGAAAATATGCCAAGTTTCCCCACCCTAGCTAACAGAAATAAGTGTGGAACAGTATACTTGTTCTTCAGAGGAGATACCAGACCTACAGAGAACCGAAAGATTAAAATGGCAAGAAGAGGTGCAGGAATTCCCTAGGAAAACTGCCCACGGGACCCCACAAGGAGTAACAGAACAGGACAGGGCCCACAAGCCAAAGAACACATAAGTCATAGCAGGAGCAGAATGTACTATGAAAGCGAAATTCGTAATTTATTATCTCGTGTTTAATCCTGTTAGAAATCTCCAGTCAATAAAAAAAATCTGATTTAATGGGTAAGTCAGTTTTCCCCACATGAGCAAACATTTACCAATTAAATAATTTAAAGACAAGCTGGAGACAGTAACAATTATATCTATTCTCGAATTAACAGTCTCACATCTACTTACGTAATTACGTTAAGTGCAAGCTCAGCAGAGTGACATCTCTCCAACTTCTGTTTCAGAACAGCAACTTCTTCAGGTCTGGGTGGTTCATATTTTTTTACCAAGTTCCTCATACCTATGTGGAGATAAAAAAAGGATTTATACCAGATAATAAAAAGCCTTGTTCTCATAAGGGAGTTGAATGATGTTTTCTCATCTAGTTTTGGGAACAAAAAACACTCTTGAAATGGGATTATTCTTACCAGGATTAATACTGTTCCACATTAAAATCCACTGAACACCATACTTCTAGTTCAAGTTATTATCGCTGTCTGCTGCTCAGCCCACATCATGTACAGCCTAAAGATAAGCATGCTCTACTAGTCAGTATTTTTTTTAAATCCTACCATGGTCACTTTTTGCTTTGTTCCCTGCCACCCACCAGATTCATAAGATTCTATCCTACAGATGGTAGGCCAAGAGTGTACTACTTATTTACAAAGAAAACCATTATTACATAACATGTAATGAAGGGAAGATGCTTAGTAAAAACATGTCAAGATTTATTAGGGAAATGATGAGAGATCCAGGGCTTACTATTAACCAGCCACGTGCTCCAAATGAGTGACTTATTTCATAATGCAAATAAAGCAGTGTTTGCAACTGAATTAATACTAGTGACTTAACACCCTTAGGACAATATCTTTGTGTGAAAAATGATGAATAAGATACCTTAATATCGCTAAAGCTCTGAGTGTTTTATCAAGAGCTATTCTTATTTTGTATTAAAACAAATGGAATAAAATAAAGATACTGAGACAAAATCAGTGATAAAACTGTCAGCTATAAAATGAGCACAGTGAGTTACCTTTAAGACCTCTTCTACCTACTAAATTCCCTGATCCAAATGTCTATGGCCAAACTGCAGTTAGCTTTGGAAGTGAACCCTCTAGTGGTATAACTGAAAACCTACCTTATGATTCATAAATCACAAATCCATTTTTCTCAAAGAGGGAAGGCATCAAAGATCATTTCAAGGAAAGAAATAAGAAATGATACTTCCACACCCTGAAGCATGTTGACTTTTGAAACATAAAACATGTAAGAAGTACTCCCTGTCATCCAAGATCAAGATATTCAATCTCATATTTTATTAGTTTATTCAGTATTTAAACCACAGATTTTATTAACAAGGACATTGGCACAAAAGGTTTGGAAACAAACACACTGTTTTTAACCCTAACGAGTAGTCTAGTAGCCATGAGCATGCAGCGTGACATGAGCAAGTATGAAAATGGAAAGGACTGGCTAACCTAGCCAACCAGTTTTGTGGAGGTTCTGACTCAACAAGTACCTACTGTACAGCTAAGGAAACTATATTCAATATCTTGTAATAACCTATAATGGAAAGGAATCTGAATCACTTTGCTGTACACCTGAAACTAACACAACATTGTAAACCAACTATATTTTTAAAAAGTGAAAGAAGAAAAAAAAACCCTTAAGACAGTGTTTCTCAGCATTGACACTAGTTTGGGCTGGATAATTCTTTGTTGTGAGGAGCTGTGTTAGTTTCCTGAGGCTGCTATTAAAAATTACCACAAACTTAGTAAGGCTTATTAAAACAACAGAATGGATTCTCCCACAGTTCTGAAGCCCAAGAGCCTGAAATCAGTTTCATTGGGCCAAATTCAAAATACTGGCAGAACTAGCAAATGACACATATTAACTAGTTAAAGCTAATTTACCTACAAAATGGAAGTTTCAAATTTAATTAGGCTTTAATTCCCTGAGATCTTTTTCAGTGCTCATCATATTTGGGTATATTTTAAAAGGACCCTGTTTTGAATCTCAATCCTTTCTGAATCTGATTATATTTTCACTTTCCTAAAAAGTTCTGTGTAAAAACTACTTTCTTTCATGTACCTTCTATTTGTTCTTCACCAATGTATCCTTCATGCCTCCATGATACAGTAATTCAATATAAGTAAATCTAAACAATAATCTGTTATCTCAAGTTAAATACCAGGATGTTATTTACTTAGAAAGTAGCTTTGTGATAGAAGAGTATTTTATAAAGTGTTCTGTTTTACTTACTTTTCATTATATCTAGTAACTGTGACAAGCAAGTTCTGTTCTCTTTTAGCATGAGACTTTCTGATAAATAACTGGAAAAGAAAGGAAAAAAATTTAAATCTATTGAACACATATAGCATCTTGAGAAAATATGACATCATAAATTATTTTCCTCCATGTTCATTTCATCAAGATCAGTTTTTAAATAAATTTACTTTAAAACTGTTAAATAACAATACTTTGAACTCTACTAAACTATAATCTGTATCTCTTACAGTCTTAAGGATTTACTACAATTTATACTAGATTCAAAACGCTTAATGTTCAAGTTAATTTAATTTCCATAATATATTCAGAGAAAAAATGATATGAAACTAACAGGAGCAATACTCAATACTTTTAATGTTAAGTGTTTAATATTTAGACCTATGAGTTTAATCTCACTCATTTTACAGGTGAGGAATCTGAGTCACAGGGACAGAGAAGTTATGAATAAAGTCAGGTAGCAGCAGAGCTAAAACCTGGCACTAGTAAGGATTCTCTCTCCCCTTAATATCAAGTCCATGTTAACTATAATTGCTCTTCTTGGGACAAACAGGTATTCAAACCAATAAGAACATCACCCCACGCTTTACAAATCTATTACATCTTTTTTGCATCAAGTCCAGATCAAAGGTGTTAATACTATTCCATAAATGTACATAAAGCCCAATTATCTGTTTTCTTGGAACTAATGACAGTATAAAAATGTAATTTCTATTTTTAAATTTTTAGTTACTCTGAGGTTTTATATACTTGAACTTGATCTATAACTGATAAAAGCCCAAGTGAACAGATTCTCAAGGCAACGTAATCTTTCAAACATGAATGTAAAAAAAGCTATTAATTTTTCTCTTGGGTGAAATAAAATTACAAAAATTAGAAAGACGATTCTTTAAGAAATTTTGTTGCTGTATGTCTTTTAAACTATCAAAATCATTTAAACTACATTACAAAGTTTTGATAACTACCTTTGCTGTTACATCTTCATCGTCTATTGTGGGAGTTTCATTTTAGATATGGAAATCAATAACTCCCCTAGGGCTTCCCTGGTGGCGCAGTGGTTGAGAGTCCGCCTGCCGATGCAGGGGACACTGGTTTGTGCCCCGGTCCGGGAAGATCCCACATGCCGCGGAGCAGCTGAGCCCGTGAGCTGTGGCCACTGAGCCTGCGCGTCCGGAGCCTGTGCTCCGCAACGGGAGAGGCCACAACAGTGAGAGGCCCGTGTACCGCAAAAAAATAAATAAATAAAAATACCTCCCCTAACAACTAATACGTTTCTTGTTATCAGTAATTCAAAATAACAATTAGTTTTTTCCTTTCACTTTTCTCCCTAAAACTCCTCACACTTTTGACATCTTTTTTTTTCACTACCTAAGAAGTCAAACTAGGAGATGCAAAATAAAGCTCTAAATCCAATGAAAAAGAAGAAACCTCTAATCAACAACAGTGTAACATTCTATGACTAATAATCTTAAAGCCTCATTCAGAATATAACAACAGCACAAGGACTCCCCCCTTTTGAAATCAGTAATAAATATAAAGGCAGTTTCCATGTATCTCAAAAGTTGCAAAGGATTTCAGAAGCTAAAAATGATTTGAAAGCATTTCCTCAAGGGAAAAAAATGCCCAAATGTCTATAGTCCCTGGGAATGCAACAAAAGTGTATTCAATTTGCAATGAGCCCAAGGTACCACAATTTCACTTTCACCTGCCTATCTGAAATTATAACTAACTAAACTTCTAAGATGAAATACACTCTAATTTGGACCTTAGGATCCTTCATCCCTCTCTACTGACATAAGAAAAATCTCACCACTGAAAAATTAGCATATACCTGCATAAGATACAATGCTTAAACAGATTAAGCAAACAACTGGTTGTTTGAATTGTGAAAAAGAGGCTTTTTCCCTTACACTATGGAAGCTCCATAACCCGCAAACTCCATAGGTATCAATTTGTATGGCCACCCTTCCTACAAGGATAGCTTGCTCATTCTTATATTTCTACAGTATAGTACAGTGCATGGTACATAGAAGGCAATGTAAAAAAAAAACCTCCATAAAGGTTTGCTTAGTAAATAAATGTAGGTATAGATCACTTTGGGATTAAATGTATATACTTATATACAGTTGGTGAGCTATGTTTATACAGAAGAGTCATACCATAAATTAAACAAAATACAAACCCACAATCCTTTATCTTGGATTTGTTTTGAAATTCAGAATTATTCATGTCTTAGAAACTTAACATGGGTGTATATACCATGAAATGTGAAATACTTCAGTGATATTCTGGGGCAGTATCATGTAATCAGTAACATTAATATTTCTGCAAAGAAACCTAAAACCATTCCCATTCAGTTGAATAAAGACTAAATCACATCTGTTCATGTTTCCTGCCACTGTATCAATGGATTATGAAATTACAGACGAGGGATTACAAACATGCAGAAAAGCTTAAATTCAGAAAGTTTTATCATCTTTCCTCCTCAGCTATTTCTATGAATGAATCAAGCAGAGCTTTGAAGGTATACAGAAATGAAATCGCTAGAAAGAAATTAAATGTGAAGATTTTTAAAGTCTAACTTACTGCTAGCCTGTGCTTGAGTTAGTTATAAATGAATATAATAGATATGTAATTAACCTTCGCACAAGATATTATCGTAAGAATCAAGTGAATTTAATTCATGTAAAGTGCTTATCACAGAGCCTGGTTCTCAGTGCGCACTTATGTATCAGCTATTAGTATCTGTAGCTCACTAAGATTCATTTGGACATTCCCTAAAGTATTATTCATTCAACAAATCTTTACTGAATTCCATGTGCCATACATGCTCCACAGCAGGAGATTAATGATAAAACAAGGCAGACGTATTTGTTGCACTCATGCTGCTTACCAGTTCATAAAACTTCTAAATTTGCCACATATTGATAGCTGTTATCAGTCTTTTGAGGATCACCTGATTTAATTCTACTTCAGTCATAAATGGATCCTCTTAGCTCAAAAATATTTTACTGAATTTTTAAATATTTCCTTAAAAGGTGATTCCATTTCTTCCCTCAGTTGCCCTCAACAACCCTCAACCACAGAAGATATGAAGGACTAATGTTACAAAGTGAACCTTACTTAAAAACTTGGTACTCCAGGAAGGAATAAACTGAGGGACTGAGTCTAATCTAAGTTAAAACACAAAATAATACCTTTCCATAGTAATTCCTGCTCTGGATGCACTAGATAAAATGGCAGTCAGAGCAATCTGGGAAGGTGTGTATAACAGGTGAGCATCCGTCAGTGCAACTCTATTAAGAAAGTCATCAGCTGTTTTCCTCAAAATCTCTGGATTCTCCAACATGGGATAGCGAGTCTAGAAAGAAAGCTTGCAAATGTTATCACTTCTGAGAGTCTCATGGAGTAATAACAGTACAAAACTATTCCTATAAACCAGAAAGTGCTTAACACAGGATACTTTTAGTAACTCCTGTAAGATCACATTTAGAAACCAAAGCACCACCTCATTTTGATTTGAAATTCCTTCTACTAAAAGTTTACTTTTGGGAAATGAATCTTGGTTTGATTACAGAACTATTTTTAGTATACGCCCAAGAAATATGGATGATCCCCTATTTTCTAACCATTCTTACCCTTTAAAATGAACCCTAAATCCTAAACCCTCAGATATATTTCAGATATCTACATTCAAGTCCCAAAGCAGTAAGAAATCTTTTCTATACTCTGAAACAAAATAGCCAGAGTCAACTGTACAATCACACACAGGTCTTGTCATCCCAAAATGCCTGACCTCTGATATGACAAATCCAACATTCTACTCTGACCCAGCATTCCCTTTGCTCAGTTGCTTCACAGCTGTTCTTTGACTTCCTCCTCAGGACCTCTGGTTCCTTATCCCTATACTTGCTTCTACTCACCAGTGTCCACTGGTTCTCATTTCCCTCTTCCATTCCCTGCCCCAGTATGCTGCCAACATATTTCCAGCAAAACTTCAATAGTGGTCGAATTCAACCAACCTTCTGCTTTGCAACTATACCCAGATTTCTGGGTGCTGCTAGAGAAAACAATACAACCAACAGGTCTGGTAATATTACTATAAATTCAAGTTCACTGATCTCAACAAGGCTCTCAACACTGCCTAGCTAAAATATTCCACAGAAAATGTATTCTCCCATTTTTCAGTGATTATGTTAAACACTTTCTACCTGACTCAATATCTTTGATAATTCTCAGAAACTCCACTGCTCTCAGAAAATGATCTCTGTTGATAACAAAGACACTGTATTTCCTGCTATGGCCAAATCCCCAAACATAACGTTATCCTCACCCATGCTTTCCTCTTTCCCTCCGTTAAGAGAAATAGCCAGTTTTTCTACCTTGCTTCAAAATCCCATGCCAGGCCCTTCTACCACACTCCAAAGGAAAACTTGAGCTACACATGTTCCATTAAGCTTTCTCTACTAGTGTTCTAAAGTTTCTCATGCAAAACAAAACATGACAAAAAACTGTTCCTTTCTTCTACTTCTAGCAGTTCCCCCATCTTCTCAATCATCCCATCTTCTTTTCCCACTTCAAAGACAAGCTGTTTAATCCAAGTTATACACACTTGTTTTCTCACCTTCTATTCCCCAACCAGCTCCAATCTGTTTTTTTCCTTCACGCTCCAAGAAGACTAATTTCACCAAGATCACAAGTCACCTTTCTGGCACTAAATCTAGCAAAGGTCAACTTTTACTTTGCCTGAATTCTGTGCAGGATTGGAGAGCTTCCCCGATCGTATTCTAAAAGTATTCTACTTCCCTTCACTTCTCCAAAAGTCCTACCTCTTTGGATATTCTTCAGTCTTCTTACTAGCTTCTTACTTTTCTCTAGCTACCCTTTAAATGGTCCTTATGGCCAATCCACTTTAAATCTTCCTGGGGCAGCAGTGATGCCCAAATATATGCCTCCAGCCTAGCCATCTTCTCTGGCCTCCAGACACAAATATGTACCAACCTGAATGTCTTGCAAGCAATGGAAATTCATCATGTCCCAAACCAGATTCATCAAATCCCTACCCCACCACCATCAATAAATCTCTCCTGTGCCACTGTTTCCTGTATAAGTGTACCACCATCCACCAATACGCTCAGGCCAGAAACCTGGGGGTTCTTCCACTGTCCTCGCTCTCTGTACGCAATCATTCCTCAAGCTCTACTGATTCTAAAGCCCAAGAAGCTCTCTCTGTACCCACTACCACTTCATGAGTCAAACCAACCACTGTCTTTCTGCTTGAATTACTGTAACAGCATCCCAACTGGTATCCCTTCATCCATTCGAATCCATTCTGCACGTTATGCCTGACACATACAGGTGTGCAATAAACATCTGACGCAGGCTGATGCATGAGTTTGCCAACATGTTTTTTATAGCTGCAAACCTAATCACGTCACTCATCAGACTTGACCCTTTCACTGGCATCCCATTGCTCTATTCAAAATCTGTAATGTTACCTCCACAGTCTACACTCTGCCTTCCACTCAGGCAGCACTCCGTGGCAGTCCTCCCCATTTACCTCTAAGTTCTGTTTAGGTTCTTTAGTACACCATGGTTTGTTAAGTCTGGGCCTTTGACCAGAAGAGTCTCTCTGAATGGGATGCTCTTCCACCACCCAATCCCTACTCTTGCTCTGAATTTTACTTCAAATTACACTTTCTCAGAACTGTCTCCCCTTCTCAATCTGCTATCTCCTTCTAAAGTACCCTGTATTTCCCCTTCTGTTAACACTTAGCACACTGAATATACGATTGTCTTTCCCATTAGACTGTAAGGCCTATGAAGGGGAGGCTGTTCCTGTCTTGTTCTTGACTACATCCTCAAGCACCATGTTTGACATATAGAAGGCACCCAAATTTGGCCACTCAAGATGAATGAACCAGTTTTTGACTTCTGTTCACTTAACTCACACTATCTAAAGTCCTTCTTCAGGGCCAAAACAAAACAAGCTACTTTTGTCAATGTTCTGACAAAACATTTATTTACTGTTATTTTTGATGCCCACATATTGACTTCAGTTCACAATGCCCTAAAAATAGAAGTCACTTAGCAATCTTGTAGTTTAAAATTAAGAATTTTGTATGTATGAAGATCCAAGACAGTATACTTGAGTTAGAAGAGTTATCTGAAGTCTTTAAAAGCATTACAGTTGTCCTCATTATGGTCCCTGGACGAGTATTTGCAAATCTACTAGATCAGAAGCTCAAGAACTACAGTCTGACACGCTCAGTTAATAAGCCCTCCATGTGATTCTGATGCACACTGAAGTTTGAGAACCATTGCCCTAGAAGTCCAGGCCAAACACATTTAGCAAGCTAACTGTGTAACAATTAGGATCATTACTAGGTATAAAAAAATTTTGATTATTTTGGTTAAAGAACAATAGCAAAGGAGTTTACTCCACCAGTTTACTTTAGTCAGCAAGATTACCTTTAAATCAATGAGAAAGCCCTCAAAGGGTCTATAAGGATTGTGGACAATAAGGTGGAAATTAAGTTGCTGTATAAGTAGTAGTTCATATTCCAAAATCTGTTCGAGTGCCTTCTCTTGTCCAAGAGGACTCTCCCGCAGATTTCCAACAAACTGTGGACTAGACACATTGAATTCATCCACTTTACAGGCCAAAAATGCACAAGTGAGCCTAGAGGAAAAAATAAGGGGAAGGATATGTATATACTTCGAGAAATACCAAAATATTTCTAAAATATGTTCTAAAATTGCCTAATATTCACAAATGACTATACTAGACAACTAAGGAAATTGATTTAAAAAAAGAGAGTTTCCTGTTTAATCTTTTTATCCATACGGAGACTATAAAAATTAGGTTGAACTGTATAACAGTGCCACAGCATTCAATCATTAGTAACTTAATGCCAGTTTTATATAGTTCAGCCCAAGTATCTGGAAAAACAAAATAACTGAAGAATAAGGGTACTCAGCATCATGAAATATAGATGGAAGAGAAAAAAAAATAGTACACACATATGTACATATGGGCCTGAGAAGAAAGGTGTTAAAGAAACATTATGGAAAGCCATCAGTGGAAGTCTCCAAGGACATTTAAATAGGGGATTATTACCTCAGGAACAAACCTATGAAACTCTCATGGCTACTACATAAATTTCAGAGTGAGAAATTAGTAGTAATAAGATTACCACAAAAACAAAGACTGGAAGTAAGAAGGGCCTGACCTAGACTGGTAGAAATGGAAATGAAAAAGAGAAAATATACAGGGACAGCACGATTGACAGCAAGTTCTTTGATGAGTCTCATACTAACTTCATTCTTATTTTTAATGATAAGCACAGTGCTTAGCAGAGGGCAGAAACAAAACAGACCTTTGTTCAAGTGAAATGACTATGGAACTATAGGACTTGTAAACTGATGGGATGTACAGGAAGAGGAGTTACCGTAAATGATTCTCAGAGCAAATGGGCGAAGACAAGTTCAGCTAACAGAAAGGGATATTATGGAAGCCAGTTTAAGAAAAACAGAATTTGAATTTGGACAAGTGCCAAAACTGATGCCATCAGTATTACAGGGAAGGAAGAATTATACAGGTATATTAATGAGTATCAGGAGGGATCTTAAGTTCAGAATAGAATGAAAGTCTAAATTACCCTTTATTAGGAAGTCATTTTTTCACACACACATGCTCAAAGAGTATAAAAGTCTTCTTAAATGAAAATCAATAAATTAGACTTATACTCACATTATTATCCGCGGGTGATATTCCATTACTGAGTTATTAAGATAAAAGCGCTTGAAATACATACAAGCTGTACCCTAAGATTAAAAATACATATATTATCAGAACCTATTCACACATACAAGTTAAATTTTAAAAAAAACTTATTTATGCCAAGGTTTCTTTGAAAAAGTCACCTTAAAAAAAAACCCCAAAACTTATTACTTCTTAAGTCAAAATAAATTGTGATAAATTACAACAGAAAAACCACAGCCAAGCCTTTGTTGTCCTTCCCCACCTATCCTGGCTTATCCTTCCTATGGTCACTGGCTTAATTTTAAAAATGTGGGGGGGGGGGGGTTTACACAATTATATATATTTGTATAATTTATACAAATGATCACAGCTTAAGCAGTCCATTTAGTAAAATACTGGCAGAATAACATGGTCAGGGCAATGAGCCTTCTCTCTAAATCCACTCTGGTTCTGTGATCTAACCTGCTGCCACACCAAACAGGAGAAGCAGCACCTACCATTTACTGACTGCACCCCATGTGCCACACTCTGTGCCAAGTATAAAACTATCATCTTATTTTAATTATAACAGCTTGGTGACGTACTGCTATCTCTATAGAAGAAGAAACTGAATATCAATGAGGTTAGCTGACTTGTTCAAGGTCACAAATCTAATAAGGGACAGGGCTGTTTTCAACCAAGGTCTGCTTGTACTTTTCTAAAAACTATTTCATTTGGCTAGAACCAATGAAATAAATATTTATCTACTTTAGAATAGAAAAAAATACATTTCTTTTTAAATATTTTAAAAGTTTAGTTTTGTCATTTTATGTGAAACAAAAACCAAAACAGTTATAAATAAGCAAGTTATATAAAGACAAATTCCACAAAGAAGTTCATTCAAGGATTCAGTTTCTTCATCTGAAAAGATCACTTAAACCTACCACCTTGTGTTACTGTTTTCTTATCAGAAAAGACTAAGATCAAATCTGGAAATAGAAAGCAAGCACATCTAAAATTTTTCATGAATCAGGTCTCTTAGATAAAGGTCCAGTAAAAAACAGAAAACACTATGAATACTTTTGGACTTGGTATTTTCAATATACTTCAGTTTTTTCAACTATAAAAATGGAGAATATTTTCTAGGAGTTTATTCTTTTCTGGGCCATAAATTATTCACTTGGTATAACTTTAAAATGTATGATCTACTTTCACTTAAGACAAAACTTTCATATTTGATATTCACAACAAATCTGTGAGATAAGAGAAAAATATTTTATACATCTTTCCCCCTTTTTAATCTTTCAGCTTTTAAATTTCAGTTTAATTTTCTATCAACAAAAATACACAAATCCAGGCAAAGGAACAAAATAATACCCCAGCTGGACAACTAAGTGAAGTGGAGACAGGTAATCTACCTGAAAAAAAAGTCAGAGTAATGCGGTAAAGATGATCCAAGATCGGAAAAAAAATGGAGGCACACAAGACACAAGAAATGTTTAACAAAGAGCCAGAAAATGTAAAGAACAAACAAACAGATGAACAATACCTTAACTCAAGTGAAAAATACATTAGAAGGAATCGATAGCAAAATAAATAAGGCAGAAAAGTGGATTAGTGAGCTGGAAGACAGAATGGTGGAAATCACTGACACAGAACAGATTAAAGAAAAAAGAATGAAAAGAAATGAGGACACTTTAAGAGACCTCTGGGACAACATTTAAGTCCACCAACATTCGCATTATAGGGGTTCCAGAAGGAGAGACAGAGAAAGGGCCTGAGAAAATATTTGAAGAGATTATAGCTGAAAACTTCCCTAAAATGGGAAAGGAAACAGTCACCCAAGTCCAGGAAGCACAGAGGATAAACCCAAGGAGGAACACAATGAGACACATACTAATCAAACTGACAAAAATTAAAGACAGAGAAAATATTAAAAGCAACAAGGGGGAAAAAGCAACAAATAACATACAAGGGAATCCCCATAAGGTCATCATCTGATTTTTCAGCAGAGATTCTACAGGACAGAAAGGAGTGCCACGATACATTTAAAGTGATGAAAGGGAAAAACATACAACCAAAAATACTCTACCCAGCAAGGCTCTCGTTCAGATTCGACAGAGGAATCAAAAGCTTTACAGGCAAGAAAAAGCTACAAGAATTCAGCACCACCAAACCAGCTTTCCAAAAAATGCCAAAAGAATGCCTTTTCTATCGGAAAAGAAAAGGCCACAACTAGAAACAAGAAAATTACAAATGGGACAGCTCACTGGTAAAAGCAAACATAAAGGTAGGAAATCATCCACACATAAATCAAAAGTAGCAATTGTGAGGAGAATACAAGTGAAGGATACTGGAAATGCATTTGAAATTAAGAGACCAGGAACTTAATCGTGTGTGTGTGTGTGTGTGTGTGTGTGTGTGTGTGTGTGTAGACTACTATACCAAATCTTCATGGTAACCACAAACCAAAAATCTACAATAGAAAAAGCAATCCAAACACAACAGTAAAGGTAGTCATAAAAATCACAAGAGAGGAGAACAAAAGAGGAAGGGAAGAAAAAAGACCTATAAAAACAATCCCAGGGACTTCCCTGGTGGTGCAGTGGTTAGGAATCTGCCTGCCAGTGCAGGGGACTCGGGTTCAATCCCTGGTCCGGGAAGATCCCACATGCCACAGAGGAACTAAGCCCGTGCACCACAACTACTGAGCCTGCGCTCTAGAGCCCGCAAACCACAACTACTGAGCCCGTGTGCCACAACTACTGAAGCCCGTGTGCCTACAGCCCGTGCTCCGCAACAAGAGAAGCCACCACAATGAGAAGCCCATGCACCGCAACAAGAGTAGCTCTCGCTTGCTGCAACTAGAGAAAGCTGGCACATAGCAACGAAGACCCAATGCAGCCAAAAATAAATAATTAATTCAAAAAAATATTTAAACTCCATCTAAGAGTACACAGCTTAAAAAAAATCCCAAAACAATAACAAAATGGCAATAAGAACATACATATTAGTAATTACCTTAAATGTAAATGGATTAAACGCTCCAACCAAAAGACACACACTGGCTGAATGGACACAAAAACAAGACCCATATATATGCTGTCTACAAGAGACCCACTTCAGACATAGGGACACATACAGACTGAAAGTGAGGGGATGGGAAAAGATATTCCATGCAAATGGAAATCAAAAGAAAGCTGGAGTAGCGAGACTCAGACAAAACAGACTTTAAAATAAAGACTGTTGCAAGATTCAAAAAAGACCACTACATAATGATAAAGGGATCAATCCAAGAAAAAGATATGACAATTGTAAATATATATGCACCCAGCACAGGAGCACCTCAATAGATAAGGCAAATGCTAACAGCCAGAAAAGGAGAAATCGTGGGGGATTTTAACACCCCACTTATACCAATGGACAGATCATCCAAACAAAATCGATAAGGAAACACAGGCCTTAAATGACACATTAGACCAGATGGACTTAATTGATATTTCTAGAGCATTCCACCTGAAAGCAGAATACACATTCTTCTCAAGTGCACACAGAACATTCTCCAGGATAGATCACATGATGGGACATAAAGCAAGTCTAGATAAATTTAAGAAAACTGAAATCATGTCAAGCATCTTTTCCAACCACAATGCTGTGATTAGAAATCAACCACAAGAAAAAAACTGTAAAAAACACAAACACCTGGAGGCTAAACAATATGCTACTAAACAACCAATGGATCACTGAAGAAATCAAAGAGGAAATCAAATTCCTAGAGACAAATGAAAACGAAAGCATGACGATCCAAAACCTATGGGACACAGGAAAAACAGTTCTAGGAGGGAAGTTTATAGCAATACAATCTTACCTCAGGAAATAAGAAAAATCTCAAATAAACAACCTAGCCTTACACCTAAAGCAACTAGAGAAAGAACAAACAAAACCCAAAGTTATCAGAAGGAAAGATATCATAAAGATCAGAACAGAAATAAATGAAATAGAGATGAAGAAAACAAAAGATCAATGAAACTAAAAACTGGTTCTTTGAAAAGATAAACAAAACTGATAAACCTTTAGCCAGACTCATCAAGAAAAAAAGGGAAAGGGCTCAAATCAATAAAATTAGAAATGAAAAAGGAGAAGTTAGAATGGACACCACAGAAATACAAAGGATCATAAGAAAAGACTACAAGCAACTATATGCCAATAAAATGGACAACCCAGAAGAAATGGACAAATTCTTTGCACAGTAAAATCAAGCAAAACTGAACCAGGAAGAAAAGGAAAATATGAATAGACCAATCACAAGCACTGAAATTAAAACTGTGGTTAAAAAACTCCCAACAAACAAAAGTCCAGGACAGGATGGCTTCACGGGCAAATTCTATCAAACACTTAGAGAAGAGTTAACACCTATCCTTCAGAAATATTTCAAAAAATTGCAGAGGAAGAAACACTCCCAAACCCATTCTATGAGGCCACCATCACCCTGATACCACAAGTAGACAAAGATACCACAAAAGAAAATTACAGGCCAGTATCACTGATGAACATAGACTCAAAAACCCTCAACAAAATACTAGCAAACTGAATCCAACAATATATTAAAAAGATCATACACCATCATCAAGTGGGATTTATCTTAGGATGCAAGGATTTTTCCATATCTGCAAATTAATTAGTGTGATACACCATATTAACAAATTGAAGAATAAAAACTATATGATCACCTCAATAGATGCAGAAAAAGCTTGAGAAAATCCAACACCCATTCATGATAACTACTCTCCAGAAAGTGGGCATAAAGGGAACATACTTCAACATAGTTAAGGCCATAAATGACAAACGTACAGCTAACATCATAGAGGATGTTAAAAAGTAAATGCTGAAAGCATTTCCTCTATGATCAGGAACAAGACAAGGATGTCCACCTTCGACACTGTTTCTGAACATAGTTTTGGAAGTTTTAGCCACGGCAATCAGAGAAGAAAAAGAAACAAAAGGAATTCAAATTGGAAAAGTAGTAAAACTGTCACTGTTTGCAGATGACATGATACTAAGGAAATCCTAAAGATGCTACCAGAAAACTACTAGAGCTCATCAATTAAACTGGTAAAGTTGCAGGATACAAAATTAATATACAGAAATCTCTTGCATTTCTATACACTAACAATGAAAGATCAGAGAGGTATTAAGAAAACAATCCCATTTACCATCACACGAAAAAGAATAAAATACCTATGAAGAAACCTACCTAAGGAGGCAAAAGACCTGAACTCTGAAAACTATAAGACACTGATGAAAGAAATTGAAGATGACACAAACAGATGGAAAGATACACCATGTTCCTAGATTGGAAGAATCAGTATTGTCAAAATGACTGCACAGTTAAGTCCCCTACATCTGAATGAGTTCCATTCAGAGTGCATTCGTAAGTCCAATTTGTTCATAAGTCCAATTAAGTTAGCCTAGGTACCCAACTAACACGATTGGGAAACTATATAAGTACTATACTGTAATAGATTTATAATACTTTTCACACAAATAATACATAAAAAACAAACAAAAAATAAAAAATTTTTAATCTTACAGTACAGTGCCTTGAAAAGTACAGTAGTACCAGTTACATCTCCACTGCTTTTTCGCTTGCTTCTGGACATCCTGGGTTTGAAATAAAGATACTGTACCACTGTACTCTATACAGTACTGTACTGTAAAGTACACAAAAGCACAACCACTTGTAGAGGATGCACACATATGACAATGTATGCCAGACATGTGAACTAACTTAATGTGATTGGACATATAAACGCACGTTTGCATCTTTGAAAGTTTACAACTTGAAGGTTCATATGTAGCGGACTTACTGTACTACCCAGAGTAATCTACAGATTCAATGCAATCCCTATCAAATTACCAATGGCAGTTTTTGCAGATCTAGAACCAAAAATCTTAAAATTTGTATTGAAACACAGAAGACCCCAAACAGCCAAAGCAATCTTAAGAAAAATGGAGCTGAAGGAATCATGCTCCCTGACTTCAGACTATACTATAAAGCTACAGTAATCAAAACAGTATGGTACTGGCACACTAACAGACACATAGATCAATGGAACAGCATAGAAAGCCCAGAAATAAACCCACACACCTATGGTCAGTTAATCTACGACAAAGGAGGAAAGACTATACAATGGAGAAAAGACAGTCTCTTCAATAGTGGTCCTGGGAAAACTGGACAGCTACATGTACAAGAATGAAATTTAGAACACTAACACCATACACAAAAATAAACTCAAAACGGATTAAAGACCTAAATGTGAGACCAGACACTATAAAACTCTTAGAGGAAAACAGGCAAAACAGTCTTTGATGTAAATCACAGCAATTTCTTTTTTGACCCACCTCCCAGAGTAATGAAAATCAAAACAAAATAAACAAATAGGACCTAATTAAACTTGAAAAGCTTTTTGCACAGCAAAGGAAACCACAAACGAGAAGACAACCATCAGAATGGGAGAAAATATTTGCAAACGAAACAACCAACAAGGGCTTAATCTCTGAAATATACAAACAGCTTGTGCAGCTCAATATCCAAAAAACTGACAACCCAATCAAAAAATGGGCAGAAGATCTAAATAGACATTTCTCCAAAGAACACATACAGATGGCCAAAAAGCACATGAAAAGATCCTTGACATTGCTAATTATTAGAGAAATGTAAATCAAAACTACAACGAGGTATCACCTCACACAGCTCAGAATGGCCATCATCAAAAAATCCACAAACAATAAATGCTGGAGAGGGTGTGGAGAGAAGGGAACCCTCCTACACTGTTGGTGGGAATGTAAATTGGTACAGCCACTGTGGAGAACAGCATGCAGTTTCCTTAAAAAACTAAAACTGGGGGCTTCCCTGGTGGTGCAGTGGTTGAGAATCTGCCTGCTAATGCTGGGGACACGGGTTTGAGCCCTGGTCTGGGAGGATCCCACGTGCCGCGGAGCAACTAGGCCCGTGAGCCACAACTACTGAGCCTGTGCATCTGGAGCCTGTGCTCCACAACAGGAGAGGCCGCGACAGTGAGAGGTCCGTGCACTGCGATGAAGAGTGGCCCCCGCTTGCCACAACTAGAGAAAGCCCTCGCACAGAAACGAAGACCCAACACAGCAAAAATTAATTAATTAATTAATAAACTCCTACCCCCAACATCTTAAAAAAAAAAGGTTGGGGACCGCTGTGTTATAAGACTCTCCTCTTTAAAAAAAAAAAAAAAAAAAAAAACTAACTAAAAATGGAGCTACCATATGATCCAGCAATCCCACTCCTGGGTATACACCTGGACAAAACTATAATTCAAAAAGATACATGCACCCCTATGTTCACAGCAGCACTATTCACAATAGCCAAGACATGGAAACAACCTAAATGTCCACTGAAAGATGAATGGATAAAGATGTGGTACATATATACCATGGAATTCTACTCAGCCACAAAAAAGAACAAAATAATGCCATTTGCAGCAACATGGATGGACTTAGAGATTATCGTACTAAGTGAAGTAGGTCAGAGAAAGACAAATATCATATGATATCACTTATATGTGGAATCTAAAAAAATGATGCAAATGAACTTATTTACAAAACAGAAATAGACTTACAGACTTAGAAAACAAACTTATGGTTACCTAAGGGGAAAGGTGGGGGGTGAGGGATAAATTAAGAGGTTAGGATTAACATATACATGCTACTGTATATAAAATAATCAACAAGGACCTACTGTATAACACAGGGAACTCTACTCAGTACTCTGTAACAACCTATATGGGAAAAGAATGTTAAAAAGGATATATGTATATGTGTGACTAAATCACTTTGCTGTACACCTGAAACTAATACAACACTGCAAATCAAATATACTGCAATTAAAACAACAAAACACACACAATAGGAACAATTACAGGGACAGCATACACAAATCCATATAGCCAAAAAGTTCTAACTACCTGTTTCTCCTCACCATTACCGCACCACAGTACACACACACACACACACACACACACACACACACACACAGAAATAGGGTCCTCAGAACCACACATCTGAAACAACCACATGAGAACCTAGAGGGAAAGTAATTTGATTTTTTCTTTCTATATAAAATGAGTATGTCATGACCTATCTAGCCGACCTCAAAATTCTTTAGATATGGAATGATTCTTGAAACACTGTGTAAGATACAACATAGGAATTCATAATTTAATGCCTTTACTGAAAAATATGTGACAAAACTTAAATACATAAATTATATATTTATATAAATATATAACTCAGGTGCATTTTTAAGTGGATAGAAAATTGATTTAAATATTTATAAGAAGACAGATTTCGTAAGTTAGCTAAAGGACATTATACTTCATCACTATAACTTACCACAACAGACCTTGGCATTGCTGGCTTAAATACCGAACAGAATTCCAATAATCTTTTCTCATAATACTTGCAGAGCGTCATTTCTTCAGGAGGCTCAAGAAAGACTGGGTCATTTGGAAGAACCTTTGGGTCAGAAGTTACAACAAAAATTTAATTAGATAATCTTAATATTTTTTTCTCTTTCTAGATTAAGTTTATATCTCCAACCAAAGGGAAATATACCACACCTCATTTTCTCTTTATAGAATTGCTAATATTACACAAAATAGCTTTTAAGAAAACATTTAATAAACTAAAACTATACTGTAATTGCATAATTTCTCAGAATGTCGGCTGAATATTTGCTTCACTAATGTATAAGCAATCATGAGGAGTGTGTGCATACGTTCACAGATTTGATGTCACTATTTATAAATCAAAAAGAAGATACACATTGTCAATGGTTGGACAATATCCCTTTCTCAGTCAGTTATTAAGTCACACAGGTTGAGGTAAAAATCAACAAGTGCCTCAAGGATAATTTTGACCCTTAACACATTAACTCTTCTCCATCTTTATAAAATCTCTACAGAATACACTACACGGTTGATAAATACTACAATTTTACAACAAATATCTATTTGGTGCTGTTATTGGTTTAATTACGGACTACCGAAAAAGGTATGTTGAGTCCTAACCCCCAGTACTCAGAATAGGAGGAAATAAGGTCTCTGCAGATGTAATTAGTTAAGATGAGGTCCTACTGAAGTAGAATGGGCTCCTAATCCAATATGACTGGTAGCTTTATAAGAAGAACATGTGAAGAGACAGAAACACAGGGAGAACACTATGTAAAGATGGAGCTAGAGACCGGAGTTAGTTGCCACAAGCAAAGGAACACCTGGAGTTACCAGAAGCTGGAAGAGGAAAAGAAGCTGCACAGAACACCACTCGGCCAACACCTTGATCTCAGACTTCTAGCCTCCAGAACTGTGAAACAATAAATTTCTGTTGTTTTAAGCCACCCAGTTTGTGGTAATTTTTTTATGGAGTTATTTTTCCTAGTTTCCTAGGAAATTAACACAGGTGCTAATTTTGAGACAGCATGGCACTGTGGTTTACAGAAGGAATGCTGAAACTAGATTCCATGGTTTCAAATCTTGGCTCTGCCACTTACCAGCAATATAGCCTGAAAGTTATTCAACCTCTCTGTAGTTTCCTAAGATGTAATGCAAGGATAATAATAGTATCTACCTCATGGGGTAGTTATGAGGATTATATGAGCTAACACTTGCTAAATACTTAGAATTTAGCACAATATGCACTACTTTGTGCAGCACAAAAATAAAGTGATATGAAACAGACGAGACTTCCAGGTAAAAGTAAAACAGGAAGGACGTGGTTGACAGACCACATAGTGCAAACCATCTGTGGTCAATTGGTTTGTGCTAACCGTCTCTCATGCCCCTGCCTCCACCCTGCCCCCATCCAGTCGATCCATTCCTTCCCATAAAGCTCTTTCTAGGACAGACTCTGATAAGGTTTATTTCCCATCTAAAATTTTTCAAAGGTTTCCCTATTCCTCCATCACAAAGTTCAAACTATTTACCTCCGCTTACAAGTTCCCTGCTTACCTTCTCCAACCTTTCATACACAAATACTCAGCTTCCGCCACACACAATCATGAGCATTCCGGGGACCAACCCTGAAACTTCTGGCCTCCTACTTTGCACCTGTGGCTCTGTCCACCGGGAAAGTCCTCTCCCCATCATCTCCACAACAGGCACTAAGAAAAGCCTCCCCCCACTACATTAGCATGCTACAAAGTCTTCTTCGCCATGTTACTGGTTATTTGTCTGCCACTCGATTACGGGGATGGATGGCCTTGTCCGTCTCCGTACCCACTGCACCTAGCAAGGTGCTCACTGTTTATTAAACAGATAAACGCACGCCGCGCACAGGAGGTGGGAGGGAGGTGCGCGGGAAGTCCCGGGGGAGAGGGACGGGCAAGAGTTTATAGAGCTCGAGGGAGAAGGGCGGCAGCCGGAGCCCTCACCTTCCCGTTCGCCACAGCTTTGCATTTGAATTTGCGGTTGGCGTCGGCCCGCAATCGCGCCAGCTGCTCCTCACTAGCAAAAGTCCAGTGCCGCTTCTGGCTACTGTTGTGGTACATGGTGAAGTCGGAGGCAAGGCCCAGGGAGTCTGCAGAGAAGACCGCCAACGGCACAAAACCGGAACGTAAAGCGGCTAAACCACCACCAGGATCCCGCGGAAGCCCAAGGATTCAGGCCGGTCGGCGCGGGCGCGACGTCAAGGTCACGTGGTAATTCCGTCCGCAATCGCGTTTCCGGAGCGGATTAGGAGAAAGTCTCGCGGGGTCTCTGACCACGGCCCGCGAATCAAATGGGCGTAGCCAACCGACACGCTCCTCCTTTTTTGTGAGCCTCGGCCCTAGCTCCGCCCCTTTCCGACAAGATTTAAAGGAGACACGACAGACAGGGCTATCCAAAAGGGAAGTACATTGAGGGCATGTGGAGGCTAACCTAAACAATCCACAAGAGATAATCAGAAGTTAGGAAAGCACTCTGGAGGAGGTCAACTTTTAAATAGGATGTTCAGAGGAGGCCCCATCGAGAAGGTGACATTTGAGCAAAGACTTGAAACAGTTGAGGGAGTAGGGCTACGTAATCATGTGGGGATGATCTTGGGGCAGATGAAACAGCCAAGATCCTAAGGCAGAAGCATTCCTGGCTCTTTTAAGGAAGAGTGTGTCTGGAGCGCTACCTAAATTCTTGACCTGAGAGAGACTGAAACATGGTAGGAAAACTAGAAACAGTGCATGTGTATCGTTCTTTATCGTTCTGACACTGTGTCCCTGTCTATCCTTTTTCTGTGCCTTTTTCCTTCTGCTTCTGTTGATAACTAGCCAATCCTTCTCCCCCTATTTCCATCTCTGAAGCCACTATATATAGTAGTTTTAGGGTTTTCTTGAGATTCCCATCTTTATTATTGACCCCCAAGGGAGCCTTACACCTTACAATAAGCTATTATTAACACTTCAGAGATTTTTTTTAAACTATTAGTGCTTTCAAAATTGCATTTGAGATACAAAGTTTACATTGATTACAAAAGCCTTTACTGGTTTTGAAATTTGTCTCATTTAGCCATACCTATGCATCATACGTGGGGTTAGAAAGGTGGATTTACCCACATCAAATTGTTTTTCTAAAAACAAACAAAAAAGGAGATAAAGATGATGATACAGAGAGTTGAAAAGGTCACACAGGACAAAGGGGGCAGAATATTTCCAACTTTGCTTTCAATGAAAATATTTTTAAAGGCTTAAGAAAGAGAGCACTTATTCTTCTTTTTTGTTTAATTTGGGTGGGTGCAGTTGAGGGTAGACTTTGCCAGAGTTATTTGAATTCCTTCTCAAACTTATACCATTTGTAGTTAATAACTTTGGAGATCCAGACACTCCTTAAACATATGTCAGTGATTTAGTCTAGTAAATTGGCTGAGAAAAAGAGAAAGAAGGAGAAAATGTGATGATGTTAAGGAAGGACATGGCAAGTTATGAGTCCAGTGGATTGTGAGAACCCTAAGATTGTATAATTGGAAAGAATAATTTAAAAGGAAAAACAGAAAGACAGGAACAGAAGTGATTTAGATAAATAAATGTATGTATAAAATCTTAGAACCATGACAGTTACGTATACCCTGTCAATTCTTTTTATTTTGTTTTTCTGAAAGTCATTTGACAACTCCTTTAGTTTCATGTAAAGGGAAATAAAAATGGGCATTTGAGAGATGGCAGAATATGATTTCCACAGGCATAAGAGTAAAATTGCTGAGTGTCATAGTTCATTTAGGAAGACAAATATGAAAACCTGGTGTTCCTGGTATAGCTATTTTTTTTAAGCCTTTAACAAATCTTAGTCTATGAAAATAAGCACTGACCATATCTGGGGAAATGTAGAAGAAATTGTAGCTGAATTAACCATCTACAGAATAAAGTTGTTGCTGATGTCCTGACATTAAGGCTCATACATGATTTCTTCTTCTTAAAGTGAGCAAGCTGGATGCTGCATTTTCAGTCTGCCTGAGTGACCTTCCCTTGTTCAGCCTATTGAGCATAAGTTTACTTTTTGTGCTATTTCTACAGTGGAAAGCAGACTGTGGACTTAGAATATAGTGCCTTACTTATCTCCATTTCTTTCCAACTAAAAAGCAGCAAGTGTTTCTCTCTACTCTATTTTATTTATGGAAAAGTTCAAACATAAAGAATAGAGAGAAATGTATTTCAACAATATCAATTCATGGCCAATTCCTACCTAACCCCCGCCTCCATCCCCATTACTTTTTTTTTTTCTTCCAGTTTTGTTCAGAGATAATTGACACAAGCACTGTAAAAGTTTAAGGCGTACAGCATAATGATTTGACTTACATACATCATGAAATGATTATCACAATAAGGTAGTGAACATCCATCATATCATGTAGATACAAAATTAAAGAAACAGAAAAACATTTTGTGTGTGTGATATGAACTCTCAGGATTTACTCTCAACAACTTTCATATGTAACATACAGCAGTGTTCATTATATTTATCATGTTGATAAATGTATATTTATCATCCCAAGCACTTAGTTGTCTGGAATTTTGTACCTTTTGACTACCTTCATCTTTCATCCCCATTACCTTTATTATTTTTTTATACAGCAGATTCATATTAGTTATCCATTTTATACATGTTAGTGTATAGATGTCAATCCCAAACTCCCAATTCATCCCACCACCACCACCACCCCGCACTGCCTGCCCCACCTTGTGTCGATACGTTTGTTCTCTGCATCTGTGTCTCAATTTCTGCCTTGCAAACCAGTTCATCTGTACCATGTTTCTAGGTTCCACATATATGCGTTAATATACGATACTCGTTTTTCTCTTTCTGACTTACTTCACTCTGTATGACAGTCTCTAGATTCATCCACGTCTCTACAAATGACCCAATTTCATTCCTTTTTATGGCTGAGTAATATTCCATTGTATATATGTACCACATCTTCTTTATCCATTTGTCTGTCGATGGGCATTTAGGTTGTTTCCATGACCTGGCTATTGTAGACAGTGCTGCAATGAACATTGGGGTGCATGTGTCTTTTTGAATTATGGTTTTCTCTGGGTATATGCCCAGTAGTGGGATTGCTGGGTCATATGGTAATTCTTTTTTTAGTTTCTTAGGAAACCTCCATACAGTTCTCCATAGTGGCTATGTCAGTTTACATTCCCACCAACAGTGCAAGAGGGTTCCCTTTTCTCCACACCCTCTCCAGCATTTGTTGTTTGTAGATTTTCTGATGATGCCCCTTCTAACTGGTGTGAGGTGATACCTCATTGTAGTTTTGATTTGCATTTCTCTAATAATTAGTGATGTTGAGCAGCTTTTCATGTGCTTCTTGGCCATCTGTATGTCTTCTTTGGAGAAATGTCTATTTAGGTCTTCTGCCCATTTTTGGATTGGGTTGTTTGTTTTTTTACTATTGAGCTGGATGAGTTCAATAGTATCTTGGAGTTTAATCATTTATCCATTGATTCATTTGCAAATATTTTCTCCCATTCTGAGGGTTGTCTTTTCATCTTGTTTGTAGTTTCCTTTGCTGTGCAAAAGCTTTTAAGTTTCAGTAGGCCCCATTTGTTTATTTTTGTTTTTATGTCCATTACTCTAGGAGGTGGGTAAAAAAAGATCTTGCTATGATTTATATCAAATAGTGTTCTTCCTATATTTTCCTCTAAGAGTTTTATAGTGTCCAGTCTTACATTTAGGTCTCTGATCCATTTTGAGTTTATTTTTCTGTATGGTGTTTGGGAGAGGTCTACTTTTATTCTTTTACATGTAGCTGTCCAGTTTTCCCAGCACCACTTACTGAAGAGACTGTCTTTTCTCCATTGTATATCCTTGCCTCCTCTGTCATAGATTAGTTGACCATAGGTGCATGGGTTATCTCTGGGCTTTCTACGTTCTTCCATTGATCTAAGTTTCTGTTTTTGTGCCAGTACCATATTATCTTGATTACTGTAGCTTTGTAGTATAGTCTGAAGTCAGGAAGTCTGATTCCTCCAGCTCTGTTTTTTCCCCTCAAGACCGTTTTGGCTATTTGGGGTCTTTTGTGTCTCCATACAAATTTTAAGATTTTTTTTGTTTTAGTTCTGTAAAATATGCCATTGGTAATTTGATAGGGATTGTGTTGAATCTGTAGATTGCTTTGGGTAGGACAGTCATTTTCACAATGTTGATTCTTCCAATCCAAGAACATGATATATCTGAGATCTGTTTGTATCATCTTTAATTTCTTTCATCACTGTCTTATAGTTTTCTGCATACAGGTCTTCTGTCTCCCTATGTAGGTTTATTCCTAGGTATTTTATTCTTTTTTGTTGCAATGGTAAATGTGAGTGTTTCCTTAATTTCTCTTTCAGATTTTTCATCATTAGTGTATAGGAATGCAAGACATTTCTGTGCATTAATTTTGTATCCTGCAACCTCACCAAATTCATTGATTAGCTCTAGTAGTTTTCTGTTGGCATCTTTAGGATTCTGTATGTATAGTATCATGTCACCTGCAAACAGTGACAGTTTTACTTCTTCTTTTCCAATTTGTATTCCTTTTATTTCTTTTTCTTCTCTGATTGCCATGGCCAGGACTTCCAAAACTATGTTGAATAATAGTGGTGAAAGTGGACATCCCTATCTTGTTCCTGATCTTAGAGGAAATGCTTTCAGTTTTTCACCATTGAGAATGATGTTTGCTGTGGGTTTGTCATATATGGCCTTTATCATGTTGAGGTAGGTTCCCTCTATGCCCACTTTCTGGAAAGTTTTTCTCATAAATTGGTGTTGAATTTTGTCAAAAGCTATTTCTGCATCTATTGAGATGATCATATGACTTTTATTCTTCAATTTGTTAATATGGTGTATCACACTGATTGATTTGCATATATTGAAGAAGGCTTGCATCCCTGGGATAAATCCCACTTGATCATGGTGTATGATCCTTTTTATATGTTGTTGGATTCTGTTTGCTAGTATTTTGTTGAGGATTTTTGCATCTATATTCATCAGTGATATTGGTCTGTAATTTTGTTTTTTTGTAGTATCTTTGTCTGGTTTTGGTATCAGGGTGATGGTGACCTCGTAGAATGAGTTTGGGAGTGTTCCTCCCTCTGCTATATTTTGGAAGAGTTTGAGAAGGATGGGTGTTAGCTCTTCTCTAAATGTTTGATAGAATTCACCTGTGAAGCCATCTGGTCCTGGACTTTTGTTTGTTGGAAGATTTTTAATCACAGTTTCAATTTCATTACTTCTGATTTGTCTGTTCATATTTCCTATTTCTTCCTGGTTCAGTCTTAGAAGTTTATACCTTTCTAAGAATTTGTCCATTTCTTCCCGGTTGTCCATTTTATTGGCATACAGTTGCTTGTGGTAGTCTCTTAGGATGCTTTGTATTTCTGCGGTGTCTGCTGTAACTTCTCCTTTTTCATTTCTACTTTTATTGATTAGAGCCCTCTCCCTCTTTTTCTTGATGAGTTTGGCTAATGGTTTATGCATTTTGTTTATCTTCTCAAAGGACCAGCTTTTAGTTTTATTGATCTTTGCTATTGTTTTCTTTGTTTCTATTTCATTTATTTCTGCTCTGATCTTTATGATTTCTTTCCTTCTGCTAACTTTGGGTTTTGTTTTTTCTTCTTTCTCCAGTTCCTTCAGGTTTAAGGTTAGATTGTTTATTTGAGATTTTTCTTATTTCTTGAGGTAGGCTTGTATAGCTATAAACTTCCCTCTTAGAACTGGTTTTGCTGCATCCCATAGGTTTTGGATCGTCGTGTTTTCATTGTCATTTGTCTCTAGGTATTTTTTGATTTCCTCTTTGATTTCTTCAGTGATCTCTTGGTTATTTAGTAACGTATTGTTTATCCTCCATGTGTTTGTGTTTTTTATGTTTTTTTCCCTGTAATTGATTTCTAATCTCATAGTGTTGTGGTCAGAAAAGATGCTTGATATGATTTCAATTTTCTTAAATTTACTAAGGCTTGATTTGTGACCCAAGGTGTGATCTATCCTGGAGAATGTTCCGTGTGAACTTGAGGAGAAAGTATAATCTGCTGTTTTTGACAGGAATGTCCTATAAATATCAATTAAATGTATCTGGTCTACTGTGTCATTTAAAGCTTGTGTTTCCTTATTTATTTTCATTTTGGATGATCTGTCCATTGGTGTAAGTGAGGTGTTAAAGTCCCCCACTATTATTGTGTTACTGTCAATTTCCTCTTTCATAGCTGTTAGCAGTTGCCTTATGTATTGAAGTGCTCCTATGTTGGGAGCATATATGTTTTTTTTTTGTTTTTTTTTTTGTTTTTTTGCGATATGCGGGCCTCTCACTGTTGTGGCCTCTCCCGTTGCGGAGCACAGGCTCTGGACGCGCAGGCTGAGTGGCCATGGCTCACGGGCCCAGCCGCTCCGCGGCATGTGGGATCTTCCCAAACCGGGGCACGAACCCGTGTCCCCTGCATCGGCAGGCGGACTCTCAACCACTGCGCCACCAGGGAAGCCCAGCATATATGTTTATAATTGTTATATCTCCTTCTTGGATTGATCCCTTGATCATTATGTAGTGTCCTTCCTTGTCTCTTGTAACATTCTTTATTTTAAAATCTATTTTATCTGATATGAGTATTGTTACTCCAGCTTTCTTTTGATTTCCATTTGCATGGAATATCTTTTCCCATCCCCTCACTTTCAGTCTGTATGTGTCCCTAGGTCTGAGGTGGGTCTCTTGTAGACAGCATATATATAGGTCTTGTTTCTGTATCCATTCAGTAAGCCTGTGTCTTTTCATTGGAGCATTTAATCAATTCACCTTTAAGGTAATTATTGATATGTATGTTCCTATTACCATTTTCTTAATTGTTTTGGGTTTGTTTTTCTAGCTCCTTTTCTTCTCTTGTGTTTCCCACTTAGAGAAGTTCCTTTAGCATTTGCTGTAGAGCTGGTTTGGTGGTGCTGAATTCTCTTAGCTTTTGCTTGTCTGTAAAGCTTTTGATTTCTCCATCGAATCTGAATGAGATCCTTGCCAGGTAGAGTAATCTTGGCTGTAGGTGATTCCCTTTCATCACTTTAAATATGTCATACCACTCCCTTCTGTCTTGTAGAGTTTCTGCTGAGAAATCAGCTGTTAACCTTATGGGAGTTCCCTTATATGTTATTTTTTCCTTGCTGCTTTCAATAAGTTTTCTTTTTCTTAATTTTTGCCAATTTGATCTCTATGTGTCTCAGCGTGTTTCTCCTTGGGTTTATCCTGTATGGGACTCTTTGCGCTTCGTGGACTTGGGTGGCTATTTCCTTCCCATGTTAGGGAAGTTTTCAACTATAATCTCTTCGAATATTTTCTTGGGTTGTTTCTCTCTCTCTTCTCCTTTTGGGACCCCTATAATGTGAATGCCGTTATGTTTAAGAGACCCAGAGATCTCTAAGGCTGTCTTCATGTTTTTTCATTCTTTTTTCTTTATTCTGTTCTGCAGCAGTGAATTCCACCATTCTGTCTTCCAGGTCACCTATCCGTTCTTCTGCCTCAGTTTTTCTGTTATTGATTCCTTCCAGTGTATTTTTCGTTTCAGTTATTGTATTGTTCATCTCTGTTTGTTTGTTCTTTAATTCTTCTAGATCTTTGTTAAACATTTCTTGCATCTTCTCGATCTTTGCCTCCATTCTTTTTCCGAGGTCCTGGATCATCTTCAGTATCATTATTCTGAATTCTTTTTCTGGAAGGTTGTCTATATCCACTTCATTTAGTTGTTTTTCTGGGGTTTTATCTTCTTCCTTCATCTGGTACATAGCCCTCTGCCTTTTCATCTTGTCTATCTTTCTGTGAATATGGTTTTTTTTCCACAGGCTGCAGGATTGTAGTTCTTCTTGCTTCTGCTGTGTGCCGTCTGGTGGATGAGGCTATCTAAGAGGCTTGAGCAAGTTTCCTGATGGGGCATCCCCATTACCTTTAAATCACAATTTCCCTGCTACTAGAATGAGGTATTTCAAACAAAGAAACAAAACAAAATGAAACAAAAACCCAAACAGACAGTATCTAAACTTCCTAGAAGAGTAATGGAAATATTCAAAACTTGAAAACAAAGGTGTAGTATTTCATTAGGCACTACCCTGAAGTGAATGTTAACAGGAAAGATTACAGTGACTTGTTTACATAAACACAATCTCTTTCATTGTGCTGCAGTTATTAAATTGGAAAGGCTCTATACTTACCCACATGCTTTGCCAAAGTTTCCCACGAGAGTATTAGGAATTCCTCTCTTGCTTTAGGACAATCTTCTCTCTTCTTCAGGCTCTGCCCCAGTGATCTTAATGTTTTAGGAAAAATAAAGAACATCAGACTGCCTGATCTTAGGAGTAAAGGAAGAGAAGGGCAATTAGGAGGGTGAGCGAGTGACCAATAAATATGTGTGGGACTGGGAATAATTTTGCAGTCTAATAAAACAAATGATTAAGTTCCCTGATTAATTTATAGTTCTTATTTCTCAAACACATTAGTATACTCATATCCTCATAGTTTTAGTTTTCAGGGCCACAAAGACAAAAAGGGGTGGTAGTGGGAGATGGGAATAAACCACATCTATGCTCACAAAAACATACAATGTCTTTCTTACTTTAAGATCTGACATGAAACTACTCCTTCAGCTACTGACACAGGTTTCTCACATTCTAAATATAGCATTGCAACGATATTCAAAAACAATTAAGCCCCTTGCAGTTCTATTTGATTTATACAATTAGCATTGGCTCTAATATCCTTTCCTAGTTTTTTTTAACCAGTTGTCAGGTTACAACTAGGAGAAGAAAAGGAGTTGCCTGCAGTAAATACCTAGTTTCTCCAAAACAGAGTACTACTAAAGGAAAAGAAGTAAAAAAAAGAAGAAATAGCATTTAAAAAATATCCTTGATCTAAATTTAACCCCCCAAAATTGAAACATTTTTTCTTTTATTTTTTAGGACTATTGAAAATTAAGGTGTAAAGACAACATATTGAGCAGCAAATTCTATAAATCCATGTTCAATTCAAAATGTCTTACTAAATCACCACTATACTGAAGACCTGGTACTAATTGTTAGGTGGTGGTGATGATGGCAATGAGGACATGAAAATGGCTATTTCGCAGTCCTACCTCAGGGTCCTTAAAGTGTAGTGGCACGATTATGACATAGACAAATACAGCCCCTTCTCAATGATAGTAACCTTGAGTAGGGCCCAGTAGGGAGCTGGGTAATAATATTTCTTATCCCTGAGTACTGATACCTGGTACTAGTGTAGATAAGACCCTTTAGGTGGCTTGAAACCAATGGAAGACCCAGGGTTCATTCAGCCCCAACTAGCCATGGTTTAGTCCAAAGGCTCAGTGTCTCTTCTGCTAGCCAGGGGTATGTGGTAAACATGAAGGTAATTCCTGTGGGGTCTTTTTAAAGTCACTGTTAAAACAACAAACAAATGAATAAACAGAGTTGGCCTTAGTTCTGTTACAACCATGACTGGGAGTGATTTGTTACCACCTTATCCCTTTTTTTATACCAATTCATCAAGAGTGAATAGAACTATATTATATAAAGTACCATATGGTCATTTCCAACACAGTTTTACAGCAATTTAACCAGGTGGAAAGATCTCATTTGTGATTCAGTAGATCTAGTGTTTCAGAGCTCAGGTTCTGAAATCAGAATTCTAGCTTTACTGCTTGCTACTGAGTATTCTTGGGAGAGCTACTTCAATCTATTTTACCCTGAGTTTCATCCTTTGAATGGTGAAGAAAGTAGTGTAGCTACCTGATAAGGTGGTTTTGAGGAGTAAATTAGTTACTGCATGTGAAGATTATAGCAGTGTGACTGGCCTCTGCAAATTGTTCAATAAATGTTAGTTATTACTTAACTGACACATGGAATAGGTTAGTTGGGGAATATAACATTTGTATGAACTTGTATTTGTTATTGATACTGAGGGAGGGCATGCTGTAGGTGGATGGGATGTGACTGGGCAAAGTAGAGGAACACAAAGTACAAGGTGTATCCAGAGACTAGAAAAAGAGCATAGCTTGGTTGGCTGGACAAGAAGGTGAATTAACTGAGATATGAATTTGTAAGAAGATTAGCAGAGGGTCTTGAATATCAAGTTGAGTAATCTGTATGTAAAAGAGTCAAAAATTTTTGAGTGGGAGAATAAAATTATCAGAGTTGCATAACTTTAATCTGGAAATTATTTGTGATTGTTTTCATAATGAGGACTTTATACGGTCTAAATTAAAATATATTAAAACACAACAAGGGGGTCAATTCTAATAGTGAGGCTCAAATGTCTACTCTTGAGTAGCTACACCAGATTTAAGATTATGAGGGTAAATTCCTCACCATGTTCCCAGATGGACAGATAGTATAGCGTGTATATCATATGTATCATATAACATGTTATTTGAGATGTAATACATTTATATATTACATTTTTCTGTGTAATTCTGGAGCAGGGCCTGGGAACCTGTGTTTTTAAAAATTTGAGGTTTTTCTGACAATTATCATTAGGTTTGGAAGTTTTTGCAAATGTAAAATTTATAGGACTTGGCAAAGGTCTTATAGGCTGGATGGGGTGGTGGGATGAAAGAGAAGCAGCAACTCTATAAAGTAGTGACTTTCAAATATGAATGAGCATAACAATCATCTGGGAGCCTGTTAAAATGCAAACCAGAGATTCCCACTCAATAGGTCTGGAGTAGAAACCCAGGAATCTGGATTCTTATCAATAGTTGTCTTGAGTTTGGCAGTTTTCAAACTTTAATGTTCAACATACCCACTTGGAGAACTTTTAAAACGTAGACTGCTGGGCCCCGTCCTTCCTCCCACCCCACCCCTCCTGTCTGCCCCCACCCCACCTCCCTGTCTTGGGCAGGCCCAAGAATTAGCATTTCTAGCTAGTTCCCAGCTTATGCTGGGAACTTGGATAAGCTTCAAGAACTACCATTCCAGTTACTTCAATGTGATTGATTTTTAAAGCCCAAGTAATAGGGAGAATGACAGTGATCTTATCATGGAGAGTCTTTACCTTTTCTGTTAGGTTGATTGAAGGAAACCATATTTATATTCCAGGTTGCCTTTGTGAGAGAAAAAAATGGAAGATGCTTAAATACCCATTCAAAAAAATTAATAACCACATTCCTACTAGCTTAAAAAAAAAGGTGAAGAAAACTATTATTCTCCTATTATTGGATTAAATATCCCTGGCTATAGAGTAATAAAAATTATCCTTTGGCTATAGACTAGTAAACACCTCTATAGTTATTATTATTCTATTGTTGTAGAATCTCGAATTTAGACAATAAAAATAATTGAAGGGCTAACTTGTTTTCGGGATCTCTACTATGTTCAGTGTTCTAAGACATAGTTGGCAAACTATGGCTCACAGACCAAATCCATCCAATGTCTGTTTTTGTATGCCCTGCACACTCAGAATGGTTTTTAAATTTTTAAATGGTTGAAAAAAATCAAAAGAAAAATAGTATTTCACGACACATGAAAATTATATGAAATTCAAATTTTGGTGTCCATAACTGTATTAATCAGGGCTCTCCAGAGAAACAGAACCAATAGAATATATATATATATATATATATATATATACACACCTATATATTATAATAGGATATAATAATATACATTTATTATAAGGAATTGACTCAGGTAATTATGGAGGCTGAGAAGTTCCATGATCAGGTGTCTGCAAACTGGAGACCCAGTAGAAACAATGCTGTAAGTTGCAGTGTGAATACAGGAGAAGATCAACGCCCCAGGCTCTAAGCAGTCAGGCAGAGAGAACAAATTCATCCTTACCTCTCCTTTTGTTCCATTCAGGCCTCCAACAGATTGGAAAAGCCCACTTACATTGAGGAGGGCAATCTGCTTCACTCAGTCTACAAATTCAAATGTTATCTTATCCAGAAACATTCTCACAGACACACCCAGAACAGTGTTTAACCAAATACCTGGGTATCCCCTGTCCTAGTCAAGTTGATACATGAAATTAACTATCACAATAATAAAGTTTTATTGGAACGCATCCATGCTTTTTCATTTACATGGTGTCATCTGTGCTGCTTTCATGCTAAGTAGCAGAGCAGCCTGCAAAGCCAAAAATATTTATTATCTGACTCTTTACAGAAAAGAGTTTACTGATGATATTCTGAGAGAGTGCTTTAAAATGTTTAATGTCAGTACAAATCACCTAGCATTCTTGCTAAAATGCAAAATTGGATTCAGGAGGCCAAGACCAAGATTCTCTATTTCTAACATGCTCCTGGGTGAGGCCGATGCTGCTTCCCTGCAAAGTCTATCCTAGTTCTCAGTTTTTGCTCTTGTCAGTGTCCCTGACTACAATGCCCCAAACTCCTTCTGCCTATACAAATTTCTTTTAGGTCCATCTAACTTAAACCCTGTTACTTCTATGACTTCTCCTAACCATTCCAGCTGACTGTGATCTCTCCTTCCTCATTGCACTTAGTTTACTTCACTCTTTTGGCTTTTTTATGTAATCCGTTTGTTTTGACTCCTGGAAGTGTGACTCTCTTACCTCCCCTCAAAGACTTAAACTCTCTTGAAGTAGGGATCCTGTTTTTAGACATCTGTCACCTGTGATGCTCATAGAGTACCTTACATCTGACAGATATTCTAAAAATATTTATTGACTTAATTACTGTCTCACATCTAGAAAAGACATTTTTTGTTAACAGGATGTCATCACAGTGAGGCAATATTCTTATCCATTCATGTTTTTAGAACTAATTTATTTTTTTCTTTGATAGATTTCGATACATTTCAGTGGTAAGGATCATGTTTCTTCCAAAACAGAGACAATTTTGAAGTAAAGTATACATCTTTGAATTGATATATTAAACCAGGTTATAAAACTGAAATTTTAAACTTGGTTCAAACCTTGAGATGAAAAGTACAACTTAATTATGAACTGAAAAACTGCTTACTGAGCAAATTGTCTGGAGCCTAGAGAATTAGAAATGCAATGTTAATTTCACTAGTTTAATAATCTCATTTTCAGAATTTGCTTGAAGAGTTATTGATAAATGACAATAGCCAATCATGTATGAAAGTTTACAGACTATGAAGATGTTTTATTTTGCCATTAAGAATCACACATTTCAAGCTTTTAAAGGGAATTATGTGAGTAGTTAAATAAGATGAGAAACTTCCGCAGTCATAAAAATTAATCAATTTATTTTGCTCTTTTTCTAATCACTTTAAAATTTCTACCTGAATTATTTCAGTATGTCCCAAGAATAAGAGTGGTATGATTATGAAGCTACTTTCAAGGAATCCTATCAAGATAAAAAGCAATTATAAATGTTTAGCATTTCAAGTCTTCAACACTCTTTACAAATCTTTTTCCCAAAAACAAATGTGATAATTTCACAATTCAATAGATTTTTAGACTTAATAAATACAAATAAATACCTTTTTCATAAAGGTTGTGCCCAAGGAAAAATTCTAAAGCAATTTCACATGTAAAGCATTATATCATATTTGAATGAAGTACTTGAGTTCTAAATCTTTTCAGGTGCCTATACATATTTTTCTTCTAGTCAACACATTATTTTTGGCTTTTTAACTTATTTCTACTAATTTTCTCATGTTATAGCGAGCAGCATCTGAAGGAAAAAAGCAATCAGCTGATTTGATACATCACAGTTCATCCACATGGTGGAGCTATGTGGCTAGATCCTGGAGACACCAGTTTTATTATACTCACCGTTTTGAAATAAGTCATGGTAAATCCAACCAACCAAATTTTTTGTTCCTGCATACAGTTTTCTCTGGTACTATTAATTTAGTTCCTTTTTATCTCTTACTTAGCATAGGGCAGTCTTGTTCCATCCCACTCTCCTGTAGCAGTGGTTCTCCAACTTTGGCTGCACATTAGAATCACCTGGGCTGTTTTTAAAAGCCCTTCTCTTTGGGGCCCTACCTGAGACTAATTGAACAGGAATCTTTGCAGGGTGAGGTTTTGCATAGGCAACTTTCAAGGTTCCACAAGTGATTCAATCTTGAAATCAAGATTGTAAACCAGTGCTCCAAACTACTACTATAAATATCTTTCTAAATTATAAATTTAATCACATCATTCCTCATTAAAATCATTCACTGGCTCCTCAACAACTTTAGGATAAAATCAACTTCCTTAACAAGGCAAACAAGCCCCATCAAAGACTGACCATTGCCTTTCTAAGTGTCATCACCGTCTCCCACCTTCCAACACACAAAGACGTAGCTTGCAGAATTACTTGCAGGCCTCTACAATCACCAGGTTTTTCACTCCTTGAGGCTTGGGCTCATATCCCTAGCAACTAATACAGTAAGCACTAATTAATATTCATTGAATGACTAAATGAATACTGTAAAATGGCTTCATCTTACTTAAGACAGGGATGTTTATTTCTGTCAAACAGCTCCCAAGTGTTTGCTTATTTTTCGTTGCTTGGGCTCCAGAATGTGGCATTGGATTAACCAACAAATGTTAAGTATATTCTAAAGTGGACACTGTGTTCTGCCAACTTATTTGATCCAAAGGGAACATTTGAAAGCTTTCCTAGGAATAGCTGCTTCTACATTGTACTTCTTTTCCATCTAAATTTTTCAACTCTAACATTTGTGTTTAAGTCAACAGCAAAATGGACTGCTTGCCTGTGAGTGATGATGCTTTTCAGTTATTCTTTTTAAATTAGTGGATCCTTGGACTCACGGCTAGTCATTTAGAATCTTTGGTCTTATGATAGTTCTCACCCCAGAAGTGCCAAGAACCTAACTGAACTAGAGTTTCAAGGTTGGATGTTCTTGAAGAGAAGAGGTGTGGTTTGGGGGAAGACCACCTTATCTACTGGGCATGGTAGGGCACAGTGCCTGGTGGCCACAATGCTTTTAGTGGTCCATGAACACGTTTTAATGTCTTTTAAATCAGAATTTCAGGTCAAAGAAAATGTTTTAATGTGAGATAGTAATATACTCATCTTTATGCCAGCAGAATGATAAAATACAATACAATACATTCTGGGGCCCCAGAATGTCATGTAGCCCTGATTTCAGGGAAACTAGAGAAGGGGTCTCCAGCCCTCAACTGTCTCCCCATTCGTGCCTGCCAGCTGACATAAATGCTTATAGTGGCTACCAGGGAATCTTGGCCTCTTTCAAGCCATCAATATCTATCCCAATACAATTTTGTTTTGGGGGGGAGAGGTGGAGGTCACTGCTGGCACTCATTATGCCAGACAACTATAAAATGTCCCTCTAGTCATTCCCTTGACCTGAATTTTTACTATGGCATATACCTTTCTTTTGGATAAAAGTGAGGCACTTGGCATGTAGAAACCACTTTTTTTTGAACTGACACATCTCGATGTTACTCTGATAAAAAGGTGCCAATACTAGCAATAGGTGCAAACAGTCATAAAAAAATACAGTCCTGTCATGTTTACTCAGCCTTCAAAAGCAGTCTTCTAAAATGGCCTCTAGTGAAAGAGGTTGCCAAACTTTTCAAGTTTATGAAAATGTTTTTGAAAGTGTTCATCATTGCAAAGAGCTCATGTTTAGCTGAGCACCTTTGATATCAGAATCTGTGATTAGAATATGGATGCTTTTGTGTGCAATCCCAAACAAGTGGTTTTGCTTTTCTAATGTAAATTCAAATATGCTGTTGAATCAATTAACTAGTGTGTCTGTGACATTGGATAGGCTTAATATAGTTTTTTATTAAAGATAAATAATAAAACTCTACTGCCTTTATTGGCCTTATCAGGCAATCCCTCTTTGGTAATAGGAATATTTTAGGGTTCATGATCCTTGATAACTACAATGTGTTTAGAATATATTTCTTGGCTATATAGAGCATTATTATTATTTTTAACCTCCTGTATCATGCTCAAAAATATGAGGAGGCTCTTAGCTATTTAGGTTCGGACTTCCCAGATGGCATTCAAGTTACATACTTGAGGAACAGTTGAACTTCTTTCTTTGCAAAAACTAAACCAACAATATTGGTAAGATTAGGTCATAATTTTAAAGTAAAGATAGATCTAATCTATTGTTGTAAATATTTGTTTGCTTGGTTTGCCCAGCATCTTTCTCTTCTGGGATTTAAACTTGCCATTCAGCAAAGGTTGCAAATTATAGTACACTGTGCCAAGGAGTGAGCACCTGATAGATATTGTGCCAACCAGACTCCTTCCTAGTAATTTAAAATAAGTTAGAGAGATAGGCCATTTTATCTCAAGTGGTGAAGACATGAGGATATGAATCCAGGAGTTGCCAGTGGTGGTCATTCGGCATGGACTGTGAATGCCAAGCAGAGGAAATAAAAGACAAGAATGAACCAGAGAAAAGAAGGCAAGAAACTGAGTCCTGAGGACGACATTCACATCTCTCCTTCCAATACCTGATGTCTTTGAAAACCTTGGTTTTTGCAGTTCCTGGTCCATTGTTCCAATCTATGAGCGAATCCAATGTCCTCCAAATACATCCACAAGATACACCCCTCTTCGTTAACACCCTCCTTACCCTAAGCTTTAATCTACTCATATCTTTCAGTAGAATATTTAAAAATATTAACTAAGGATGAAACATCAGACATGTTAACTGGTTGAAAAAAATTGAGGATAATAAGATTTTAGGATTAAATGAAATAATATATATCAAACATTTGATCAGTAGCTGAAATATAATTCAATAAAATGTGAGTTATTATTTTTAAATTATTACTTTCCTGGTTACTTACAAATTTTGAGAACTATAATAATTAATCATATGATTATATTATTTTGGAACTCTTAGTTCCACCAGACAAAAAGCTGACTTGGATACATTTTCTACTTATTAGCATAAGTAGCCATTCAAATCATGGAAACCTACCTAGGGCTATCCCTAGGGTGTACAGAGTCCAGGGCAAATATTTTTTTGTTGGGCTTCTATGTGGCTAGTTTGATTTTAAAATGTATTATGAAATTCATAGGCCCATGTGCGTTATAGTGACATATCGATAACAATTTAGGATAATGAGCAGAGAAGAGATTTTTTTTTTTTATTTGTTTACTGTCCAATCCAGGCACCTGAAAATTCTTCTTAGTATCTGCCAAAGCCTGTGAAGGCTATGAGAATTTGCCCTCCGTGCAATCTAACATGTTAATTTGTTTCTATTTCAAGGGTGCTAGCAGAAGACAGGAGACTCCTGGTCTAGAGACAAAGGACTTACTGGTTCACAGCATAGAAAACAGCATGATCATCAGCATATTTGTACTGGTTGTTTTGCCAAGTCCCACCAAATGATGCTATGGGCCCAAATGACACCTGCACATGCTGTGGGTTGTATTACAGGAGAGGACCCAAGGGCCAAGAGTGCAGAACTTTTTGAGCAAGTTGCAAATCATTGCAGCAAGCAGCAAACCACTCAGCCCTACTCTCCACCTCCAGTCTTGCTGCAGTCACCTTGACCTACTTAGTATCTATGTGACTAGTTACAGAAACTGATCAGGAGCTGGGTAACCTTGCAGTCTAGCACACACAGCAACAACATGCAGGATGGCCCAGGGCCCATTGCCAACGGCCTTTCCCAATAATATCCAGGCATTATTTCTTCCTGTTCAGGTTCAGGACCATCTCTTCATGTTCTGTATTGTCAAATGCTTCATTTGTGGCTAATTTCATATCTCTCCTTGGGAAAAAAGGCATTAACGTTGTTATTATTCACGGGTCATAGCTCTTCAGAACCTGCTTATATTGAAAAATATATCTCTTGCCTCTGCAGTTCCGTAATACCATTTATTTAATTCTGGTTACATGATTACTCATGACTGCATCATCTACAGTGCCTTTCATTATTGCTGGCTTCTGAGGACTCTCTCAAATGTTGTCACTATACTTTGATGACTACAATGTAAGCTTTACTCAGCCCATGCAGGAAAATGTGAACAACAATTTACTTTCCACTCATGTTAAATTTACCATTTAGAATGTTATAAACACAGAACAACATGTCTTCCAAACATGTCTTCTCTTGAACTCTTTATGCCACAATCACTGCATTCCTAGAGTGTGATCTCTTTCAATTTTGACTGCCTGTCTTCCTTCCATACACTGCCATCGGCAAATAGGTAAGGGGCTTGGGGGAGGGGAAAGCAGAAGAGTAGTCCAATTTGTGCAAGGAAATTCAATTCAGAAAAGCATGGCATCCATCATCAAAAAAATCCACAAATAATAAATGCTGGAGAGGGTGTGGAAAAATGGGAACCCTCCTACACTGTTGGTGGGAATGTAAACTGGTACAGCCGCTATGGAGAACAGCATGGCAGTTCCTTAAAAAACTAAAAACAGAGCTACCATATGATCCAGCAATCCCACTCCTGGGCATATAGCCAGAGAAAACTGTAATTCAAAAAGATACATGCACCCCAATGTTTCTTGCAGCACCATTTACAGTAGCCAGGACATGGAAGCAACCTAAAGGTCCATCAACAGAGGAATGGGTAAAGAAGATGTGGTACAATATATACAATGGAATATTACTTAGCCATAAAAAAGAATGAAATAATGCCATTTGCAGCAACATGGATGGACCTAGAAATTATCATACTAAGTGGAGTAAGCCAGAGAAAGACAAATATCATATATCGCTTATATGTGGAATCTAAAAAAAGGGTACAAATGAACTTATCTACAGAATAGAAATAGAGTTACAGATGTAGAAAACAAACTTATGGTTACCAGGGGGTAAGCGGGGGAGGGATAAATTGGAAGATTGGGATTGACATTTACACACTACTATTAGATAACTAATAAGGACCTACTCTATAAAACAGGGAACTCTACTCAATATGCCATAATGGCCTATTTGGGAAAATAATCTAAAAAAGAGCAGATATATGTATATGTACCACTGATTCACTTTGCTACACATCTGAAACTAAGACAACATTGTAAATAACTATACCCCAATAAAAATTTTAAAAAAAAGGAGCATGGCATTACCTTGATCAAAGGCAAGAGCGATATCCATCTAAATCCCTCGGATAGATAAGTACAACCACCTCTATAGATGTGTCAGACATGTAGCATGGAGTCTGCAGAGGGGACAGGTGACTGCACTAGGGGCCAGTAGCCAGAGGTGCACAGGGTAAAGGGCACCCTTGGATGCTAGACCAGACATGGCATTGTGGTCAGAGCAGAGATGAGTGGGAGCTCATTCACAAGCCCACACACATAGCTCAAGTCCACAGTTTGCCAATGGATCCTTGTTACCCCAGTCTTGAACTTGTCTTATATCTGATGATAGAGTCAACCAACATCTGCTGTTTGTCACTGCCATTCTGACAACCCAATCTCACGTGATCCTGCAAAAAGAAATGCTGTACTGACCATTGGGAGTTATCCACTCACCAGGCCACCCTCCTGAAACAGTGACCAACTCTGGGGTGCAGGGCAACTGAATCAGTGTGAGGCCCAGAGCTCCTCAGGGCATTTGGTTGACTTTACACCTTGGGAAGAAGGTTGGAGAGTTCCCCAAAGAAGAGAAATGGGGACTGAAGCCCCTTGTGGTTCATGATTTGAGCTCAGAGAGCACTGTCTTAGTGTTTTAATGTTCTTCTCACTCCTGTTTAAATGCTCATATTTAATATTTGTGTTTTCTAATTTTACATGTGTGTCTCAACTGATTTGTAGTTGCTAATTAAAATAATTCTGTGGTTAATGAGTGGAATTTGGCTATAATAGATGTCTTATTTCATTAAACCATTAGACTAACTTGTATTTTTATAATAGTTTGCTGTGATTGTGCCCATTACTTTATTTGCTCCTCACAATAATCACAGGGAATATGATGACCTGCTTCTGACAGATGAGGAAACTAAGGAAAATTACTTAAGGTTGTCCAAGGTTACATGTTTGTTTGGTGTCACAGTCATGAGCAGAACTGGGCTTGCTGAACCTCCTCATCTGATGCTCTTGCTCTCTTAGTAACTACCACTTGCTTTCCCCAGGCACATCTGTCATGAGTAAGGTTAGTATTTATTCTGAGTCTTTTCCAGTGTTCACTACATCAAAGAAGATAACATGTCATTTTTCTTTCTTTCTTGATGCCTCTACTGCTTCAAGGGAATATAGTTTTAATATTCAATAGTGAATATTAAATACACCTATTAAACATGATATATGACAAGAAATCTATATCCTACATTAAGAATTTTATTGTTACTCAACATTCTGATATGTATGTCAATGCAATGAACACAGTGGATCCTCCTGCCAGTCACCTATTAACCACCTAAATCTCACAGCTTCTCAGGGCTGCAGGTAGGAGGACCTTGCTGCATGTCAGATTTGATGCCCTCATGCCCCTTTCTTAATTCTGCATAAAGAACAAAGAGTATTAGTATCCTTATGGGCTTGGTAACTGATAAGCAGAGCTCTGCTCCACATTTTCAAAAGAAGTGATGCTGTCACACCTGCCCTCCTGGTTCCAGCACAGCTTCTTGTCACTGTATAAGATCCTAGGGAACTGAGGTTCATGATGATCTCCTAGGTGTGCAGGCCGACTTTATACAGTTAGGGGGTGGTACAGCATAGTGGAGTACAGCAAGAGTTCTGGAATTGACAAAACTGAGCAGACTCTTACTTTATTTACTAATTGTGGGTTATGGTCAAGTCATGTGTTTAACATCCATTTGTACTCACATCAACATGTATTTTTCCAACAGAATTTCCCAAATGAAAACCATTTCGCTTTCCTCTTGAAATGACTTGAAACACTGGCTTCTTTGGCATCAAAATCTCCAAGGTTCTAACAGTGGTTTTAGGATAGCCCATGTTCATCAGCAGAAGGTTGGGACAGAAGTAAGATCAGTGAGTTCTGGGAACAAAAGTTCAACGTTCTACACTATTTCTTTCTAGTTCTTTTTTCCCCTCCCCTTTTTGATGATAAAAGTTCAGTTTTAAAAACATTTTTTTTCATTAATAATTAGTGATGTTGAGCATCTTCCTCACACCAGTCAGAATGGCCATCATCAAAAAGTCTACAAACAATACTTGCTGGAGTGGGTGTGGAGAAAAGGGAACCCTCCTACACTATTGTTGGGAATGCAACCTGATCGAGCCAATATGGAGAACAGTATGGAGGTTCCTTAAAAAACTAAAAATAGAGCTACCATATGATCCAGCAATCCCACTCCTGGGCATATAGCCAGAGAAAACTGTAATTCAAAAAGATACATGCACCCCAATGTTCCTTGCAGCACCATTTACAATAGCCAGGACATGGAAGCAACCTAAATGTCTATCAACAGAGGAATGGATAAAGAAGATGTGGTACATATATACAATGGAATATTATTCAGCCATAAAAGAGAATGAAATAATGCCATTTGCAGCAACATGGATGGACCTAGAGATTGTCATACTGAATGAAGTCAGAGAAAGACAAATATCATATGACATCATTCTTTTGTGGAATCTAAAAAAAGGGTACAAATGAACTTATCTACAAAGCAGAAATAGAGTTACAGATGTAGAAAACAAATCTATGGTTACTGGGGGTAAGCGGGGGAGGGATAAATTGGGGGAAGGGATAAATTGGAAGATTGAAATTGACATATACACACTATTCTATATAAAATAGATAACTAATAAGGACCTATTGTATAGCACAGCGAACTCTACTTAATACACTGTAATGGCCTATATGGGAAAAGAATAAAAAACAGAGTGCATATATGTATATGTATAACCGATTCACTTTGCTGTATACCTGAAACTAACACAACATTGTAAATTAACCAAACTCCAATAAAAATTTAAAAAACATTTTTTTTCCATGATACCTAATGTAGTATATAGAAAGAAGAGGCATGGCCGGCAATGATGTACATTAGAAAAGACAGATGCGAGACTTTATTTTGACTTTTTTTTTTATCATGTTGATGCACTTTAGGTCCCCCTCAGGAAAATGATGCTACTTGCTAATGTCCTTTGCAGAAGATGTGTGTGAGAAAAGTGGTGCATGCCAATTGTCTTTATGATCCTACTTTTTCCTTACTTCTATATCACAACCAAAGTGATTAAGTCAATCTGAATTTATTAAAGGGTTAACAAAAACCAAAAGTAATGGAGAAAGAACTGTAAATGAGTATGTTAGATATGGCTTTCCCTTAGTCCAAAGGGAAAGCACCCAAGAATTTTCACCTTTCCTGAGGGTCCTCTTGGGAAGGTATCCCAGTTCCCAACCTCATTCTATCCCCAGATTTTTAAGAGTTTCTCCTTGGCAATCTCTCCAATCACTGTTAGAAACTCTATATATTATCCACAAGGGCTAGTTTTACTCCAGAAACTATTTCCTTCACTTCCAGAAGGAAACAGATTCTGGAGTATTCTTCCCAGTGTGAGTTAGAATAATCCCATGGGAGCTCAGGAAGGAAGTTCCAATTTGGCATTCACAGCCCACATCTCATAGAAAGGTCCAAGCTTTGTCTCTAAGAGTCTCCTAAATGGTGTGAGTTGAAGATGGCCATCTTCACTCAATGTTCCGTGAGTAGCTGTTGAATCATACAAACACACACACACACACACACACACACACACACACACACACACACACACACACACACTCTCTCTCTCTCTCTCTCTCTCTCTCTTTCTCACTCAGTCACATATGCATATACCCCTGTCCAAAGGCAAATATTAATGTTCATGGATAGGAAAGACCAAACCCATAAAGAGGAAGAGGATTGATTTCCTTCCCTATAATTTTTCCCATTAACCAAAATTTTTCTTAGCATTAATTCTTTTCATTTGCCTCTCATTTTCATTTAACTCCCATTTCCAAATTGTGTCTCCAAAAGCTACTAGAGATTAGTAAGTAACTGATTCATGTTTCTTATGGCTGCTTCCTTAGCTGTGTATGACAAAATCAAAACACGGACATTATTGCTCGTAAATAATGTACCATTCCTCTCTCTGGTCTGGGGGCGGGGTGGCAGGTAGATGTAGTGAAGAGGCAAGAAGTGGGATGAGAGGTTTCATTTTTTCTAGTTAATAACTGTAGAACCGAATTGTTTTGGCTAATGAACTTACAGGGATGATGTTTGAAGTAATAGCCAAATAAAATTTGTTTTTTAGGAATACTGGAAACTAAACTCTTTGGGTACTTAACAGTATAAGGTAAGCACTAAACTCGATACTGAATTTTAGCTATGCAACTGTAACTCTTTTAACACAAATGTAGTTAAGGGGCAGAACCAATTATTTGCATTTTGTTAAAGGATAAACTTCTCTTAAATGATAAATTTAATTACTGAAATAACAATGAAGAAGTAATGTCATTTGAGACTAGAAGAACTCAGAGAGTGTCTGTGAATCTGCTATATTGAAGAGTATTTTCTGGGACTTCCCTGGTGGTCCGGTGGTTAAGAATCCACCTTCCATTTGTAGTCTGATAGGGATTGCATTGAGTAGTACAGTCATTTTCACAATGTTGATTCTTCCAATCCAAGAACATGGTATATCTCTCCATCTGTTTGTATCATCAATTTTTTTCATCAGTGTCTTATAGTTTTCTGCATACAGGTCTTTTGTCTCCTTAGGTAGGTTTATTCCTAGGTATTCTATTCTTTTTGTTGCAGTGGTAAATGGGAGTGTTTCCTTAATTTCTCTTTCAGATTTTTCATCATTAGTGTATAGGAATGCAAGAGATTTCTGTGCATTAATTTTGTATCCTAATACTCTACCAAATTCATTGATTAGCTCTAGTAGTTTTCTGGTAGCATCTTTAGGATTCTCTATGTATAGTATCATGTCATCTGCAAACAGTGACAGTTTTACTTCTTTTCCAATTTGGATTCCTTTTATTTATTTTTCTTCTCTGATTGCTGTGGCTAAAACTTCCAAAACTATGTTGAATAATAGTGGTGAGAGTGGGCAACCTTCGACAGATGAATAGATAAAGAAGATGTGGCATATATATACAATGGAATATTACTCAGCCATAAAAAGAAACAAAATTGAGTTATTTGTACTGAGGTAGATGGACCTAGAGTCTGTCATACAGAGTGAAGTCAGAAAGAGAAAACCAAATACCATATGCTAACATATATATATGGATCTAAAAAGAAAAAAAATGGGTTCTAATGAACCTAGGGGCAGGACAGGAATAAAGATGCAGATGCTGAGAATGGACTTGATGACATGGGGAGGGGGAAGGGTAAGCTGGGATGAAGTGAGAGAGTAGCATTGACATATATACACTACCAAATATAAAACAGATAGCTAGTGGGAAGCAGCTGCATAGCACAGGGAGATCAGCTTGGTGCTTTGTGACCACCTAGAGGGGTGAGATAGGGAGAATGAGAGGGAGGTACAAGAGGGAGGGGATATGGAGATATATGTATACATATAGCTGATTCACTTTACTATACAGCAAAAACTAACACAACATTGTAAAGCAATTGTACTCCAATAAAGATGTTAAAAAAAAAAAAAAAAGAATCTGCCTTCTTATGCAGGGGACACAGGTTCGATCCCAGGTCAGGAAACTAAGATCCCACATGCTGCTGGGCAACTAAGCCTGCGTGCTGCAACTACAGAGCCCATGCACTCTGGAGCCCTCCGGCCACAACTACAGAGCCCACGTGTTCAGGAGCTCGCACGCCAGAACTAGAGAGCCCATGCATGGCAACCAAGAGCCCAAACACCACAATGAAAGATCCTGCGTGCAGCAACTAAGACCCAACACAGCCAAAAATAAATAAATTTTAAAAGTAGAGTATTTTCTATTTTTCATGTGAATTTCCCTTATATAGAAACATTGCTGTTAATTTAATTTTTGACATGCAAAATCATAGAAAGAACAAGGAATTGACTAGCTAGCTGACAAATATCAGGGCAAAAAATAAGAGATGTAATTATAGCTCAAGGTGATGTCTAATTTTCCCATAGCAGGTAACACAACTTCCTGAAATCAGGGCCAAATGAAATCTAAATGTTATACTTGGCCAGGGAGATATAAAGTTCCTTTGATATTATATCATCCTTTAAACATTTTAGAAATGTAACATAAAATAATAACTGAACTTAAGATTTTCACCTTAACTCTTATTCTGGGTGAAGGTCAGATATAAAGGTTGATTTTTTTTACTAAGTTATTGATTTCAGAAATTTATATTTCTATCACTCTGTATTTGGGATAACTGTGTACATATTTTATCATCTCTTTTCTTGCACTAATATATTTTTGTGTGAAAAACTCTTGCCCTTTCACTGATATATATCATGACTGCATAAAATTTTGAGTGTTTTTCACACAAGCTTCTCAGATTTTAACTATCTGTCCTGGACGTTTATATATTCCAGGCAGATACTCTTTTAAATGGTTTGGTCCTATTTATGGGATGGAATGGTTTGGGTTTCTGGTGCAAAGTAAATAACGTAGAGATATACCTTGTAAAAATGAACAACAGACCAAAATCAAATATCTATTCAAGCCTATCCTCTGTGTTATTAATTAATCTACCCAGTTAATATATGTTAAGCACTTATAAAAGTGGCATATAGTCAGAGCCCAAGAACTGCTAGGCTCAAGCAGCTGTAATCCCCCACCCCTGACATAACTGTAAAATAATATTTTTGAACCACTGCAGTAGCATTATCTGATGATCTTCAAAATTCTCCAGGTTAGGCTTCACCCCAATCGATTAAATTAAAAATTTGGCTGGTAGGACTAAGACGTCAATTTTTTGCCAACACTTTATTTCAAAATAAAATATGTCAAGCCTACATAATATACACTAGAATAGTAAATTAACATCCACATTCCCTTGCAATGTTTGCTTTAGCTCTCTAGGTAAGTATTAATATATATATTTTTACTCTTGAAACATGTGAGAGTAACTTACTCTCAAATTATGAAATTTTACCTCCAAATGTTTTCTCATGTAACTTGAAGAATAGGACATTTTTCTATATAAGCACAACACAGTGATTACACTCAGGAAATCTAACAATGATATATCATTTTCTGATATATGGTCCATATTCAAAATTCTCCTTTATAGCATTTTTTTCTTTTTAAATCAGGCTCCAGTCAAAGATCTTACATTATATTAATTTGCCTTGTCTTTTTTTTCTCCTTTAATCTAGAACAGTTCTCCAGCCTGTTACTGACCTTCATGAAATTCAGTTTGTCCTTCAACTTGGATTTGTATGGTTTATCTTCATGATTAGATCTGGTTAAACATTTTTGGCAAGAAGACTATTTCCCTATATGAGGTCACGCGATGTTGCTTGTCCTATTATTGGTGATATTAGCTCTGATCCCTTGGTTGAAAGTTTCTACAATAAAATGTACCCTTTTTACTTTGTGATTTATAACTTGATAAATGGGGTGACACTTTGAGACGGGATCAACATCCTGTTTCCCAAAAACCTGATGGTTTTAGCACCCATTGCTAATTCTCACCTGAATCAGTTATTACAATGGTGTTGGTAAAAATGATGATTTTCAAAATGCTTATTATGCCTTCTACATTTATAAGTTGGTATTCTAAAGAAATCTAAAGAACTGCTTTCCTTAAGAAACAAGTGAGATCCTCAGGACTGGAGATGGAAGGTGCAGAGACAGATGATTTATTTTCTCCTCTGGTAGCTTAAGTTTCTCTTTTTTTTTTTTTTTTTTTTTTTTTTTTTTTTTGCGGTACGCAGAAATGATGAAATGATGAAATGATGACCTCACTTTTTGGGCCAGTGAACTTCTACCCAGTCTCCCAAATGCAGCTCCTCTGTGAACCCTCTTTTTTGACATCCCCTTCACCAAGCAGAGCAGATCATTTTACCCCTTTACAACTGACCCTTCAATAGATGTCCTTCTATTAGAGCACTTACACTGGGTTTTTTTTCCATGGTCCCTGCCCTTTGCGATTGTGGGCTCTTTGAGGTAAGAAACTTTCTTAATCACGTTATTTCTCTAGTTTTGAGCCCAGAGCTTTAAACATAGCAGTGCTTCATAAATATCTAACAAATGAATGAATGCTCACAAACCCAATTATTAATTCCGTAGTGGTGAGGACCTAGGTAGTGTTCAGTACATTTCAGTTCTCTAAAATAATGTTTCTTGAGCTTTAGTCATGTTTGTGGCCATATCTGATATCCCATGTTATAATATTTTAGTTTAAAATTATTATTTTTATTTTATTTTATTTTATTTTGCGGTACATGGGCCTCTCACCCTTGCAGCCTCTCCCGCTGCGGAGCACAGGCTCCGGACGTGCAGGCTCAGCAGCCATGGCTCATGGGTCCAGCCGCTCCGCGGCATGTGGGATCTTCCCAGACTGGGGCACGAACCCGTGTCCCCTGCATCGGCAGGCGGACTCTCAACCACTGTGCGGCCAGGGAAGCCCTAAAATTATTATTTTTAAAACAGAAATGCTTGTTTTTCAACCCTATCCAAAGCAACATTAACTATGGCATGGTTTAGATGTGATAGTTTATTTTTTCTAATGTACATTATAATGTGTTCATAACAATTAAAGATTTGTTTTTTGGCTGCGTCGCACGGCTTTCAGGATCCTAGTTCCCTGACCAAGGATTGTACTTGGGCCACGGCAGTGAAAGTGCAAAGTCCTCACCACTGGACCGCCAGGGAATTCCCACAATTAAAGATTTTTAAACAGCCTGTCTCTATAGCACCTAAAATCAACTTTTCTGCCTGCAATGGTACACATATTATTCTTCTGGAAAATTTCTTTAGTATAAAGCTTAGGCAAGTCTTAAAAACACACAGCACAGCACATTTTGTAGCTATGAAGTAGGTTTTATGACATTTGAGTTTAGAAAACCGACAAAAAATTATAGGCCAAATGAGTCTCCTATTCTTGATACTTAAAGTTAGATTCAAGAGATATATTGCCTAACAAACAATTTTACTGGGCCATCACATTTTCATTAGCTTCATCCACTCTTCCTAATATCACAACAGTTGCTCTGGTGGTAGGAAAAATCATCCAGATTTGCCAGATCAGTCAATCAAATCATTGCACATACACTTATACACATATGTGTATGTTAGGTGATGTACAGAATACTTAAAAGCATAAACTCAACAGTTGCCTTCAAGGAATGTGGCATTTAATTGGCTATATTAGTATATTAAAGATATTTAATCAGATGATTACATACTAAGTGTAGTATAGAAGAAGAATACAGGATTTTATAATAAGACACAGAAGTATTTCCACCTAGGTAAGTCAAGGAAGTCTTGATGGAGTTGACATTTGATCTGAGAATTAAAAGGATGGATAAGATTTAGATAGGCAACTCTGAGATACAGTTCCACAATAGAAAAAAGTGTGTCCAGTGGATTGTGAATAGACTCATTTGATTGATTCATTTATTCACTCAATCATTTAATTATGCATTAAACAACTACATATTGAGCACTAGGTGTGTGCCAGGTGTTCAAGCAGACTCTGAGACAAAATGGTAAAGAAAATGGGCACAGTATCTGCCAACTTGGAGTTAGAGTAGGGTGTGGTGAGGGGAATAGGAAATAAGGCTGGAGCTTGACCACAGGGACTTGCTGTATTAAAGACTTTTGTCTTTATTGTAAGAGCAACGGGAAAGAACAGAAGGATTTTAAGCCAGATGGTGACATGATCAGATTTGTGCTTGGAAAATAATTCTGGCTGTAGTATGGAGAATGATGGATTGGTTGGCAACTACAGTGGCTACAGGTCTTTGGAGACTAATAGAATAAAATCAAGAGATGATGGTATTCTAGACCAAGACTACTGTGGTAGAGCTAGAGAGAAACAGAAGGAGGAGTGTATTTAGGAAGTAAGACCAACATGATTTGATGATGAATTGGATATGTGGGATGGGCAGGAAGAAATGTCAAGGACAAACTGGTTTCTGGCTGGCACAACCAAATGGATGCTAGGACTATCCACTGATATGGAACACTGGAACAGAAAAACATTTAGGAGAAAGTTATGAGTTCAGGTTCCACTTAAGGTGTCTTTGAGACATCGGAGAGATTACTTAATAGATGTATATATTTATAGGTTTGGAAATCCAAGGAGATGTAAATTTGTGAGTTAACTGGTATGTCATCTTGGTTTCTCTGAGAATCAGATGCTGATTTGGAGTTACAAAGAAGGATTTATTGATCAGAGACGTGGAGGGTTGATAATGCCTATGAAAGGTAAAGGAGTGAAGAAAAAAATAAATGGTCATGGAACACTTTCACACCATGATGTTGACCTGACACCAGGCAGGATAGAGGAAGAATTGGGCAGTGAGAGCCTTAGGATGACAAAGTCCTGGCCAACTCAATGCTGAGCCCCAGATTAAAGATTGACCACTAGAAGAGTCCCTCATAGGGCAGAAGGCCCTCATCACAGGCTGGGTGCTCCCCAAGAAAAGCATGGCCTTGGCTCAGATACTGTGGTGAGTTCTGAAAGGACTGCAGCTGGAAGCGCTCACGTAACAGTCCTCCTCACTGCTGAATGACAGGCTCTTTCTTGAACAGAGACCTGAGTGTCGCACCTTCCTGAATTTCACATCTAGCATAGGTGCTGGCTGGAGACATGTATGTGGTAAAGATGCCCTATCAAGAAAACTGAATGTGAGAAAATAAAGAAGGGTTTATTGAAGAATTATTGTATTTAGGTGAAAAGTGGAAAAGTTAGGTGAAAACCATCTTCTGAAGTATTATAATGACAAATAAGAGGTTTGACTGATGCATTTATACACTTATGTACTTTTCAAATTGTTCAAGAGTAATTAAGTCTGTTTCTACAAATATGTTCAGTATAATAATAAAATAAAATTTAAATTTTAATGAAGAAAACAGGACAAAAAGAATAATGAGAGTAGGTGAAAACAATGCAGCATGAGTAAATTCTTTCAAAAATCACGTCATAAAATTATATACACTGAGTAGAAGTGAAAACATGGCTCTGAAACTTCTAGCTGCCAACAAACAAGGAAAATATAATCAGCTATGATTCACAGTGTACATGAGACAAAAACAAATCAATTGCTTAAGAGAAACGCTTTTTTTTTTTTTCTGATACCAAGATGAGGAAGGACCTATGGGTCTTCATAAAGAGCACACCACATAAGGAACTGAGCAACATCTTCACAATAATTTTTACAACAAACACATAACCCTGATTCTTAAATTTCCCTCCAGGATGACTAACACAATTCTATGTGGGGGCCTAATGACTAATTCAGAAAGAGATTTAACAGAATTTAGAGGGGGAAAAAATAGACTGAACGTCCTAGAGACAATCCAAAATGGATTAGGATTGAAATAATCTCATAAAAATCTGAGGACCCTGGTCAGAAGAATAAGCCACCCTACTTCCCATAGAATTGCCTTGAGGGGCTATCAGTGAACCAAACCAATAATTTAATCAAGAAGTAGATTTTGTTTCTTTGAGTTACACAAACAAGAACAGCTTGCCCTAAACATTGCCTGCCTTTGACCATGGTTGCAGAAGTATCAGCATTAAAAAAAAGTAAAACAGTGAGCTAAATATTTATCTCTTTTTTAAAAGAAAATATTTAAAAAGAAACCCCCCTACTCTCAATAAAGTGTTCATAGGACATATAACCTATGGTATTTTTAGCTCCACTTCATGAAATCCTCATATGAAACCATCTATATTTAAGATTTTCTCCTGATTAAAATTTTTTCTGTAGTGGTTTTAAATTGTGTCAACAAATTCTATGATTCTCCCTTCAGGATGTGGAGCTTAATTCCTCTTCTTATTTAGTGACTCCCTTCTAATGAATACAATACAGCCCAAGTGATGATTTGTTTTAGGGAATATTCTTCTTAAATATATTTAGTAAATATGATGTGTTCTCTTTAAATTTTAGTCAATAGATATATCCTTCCTAGCAGTATATTAAGAAATATTTAAACCTTTGAAAGCAGAGAGTAACAACTGATTTGATCTCCTTATATTTTGATATATTGAATACATTCTTAAATAAAATCATTAATATAATTCTGTGAATGTCATTTTATGAGCCAGAATGGCATAGTATGTCCAACTCCGCAGCTTTGGCTGTGTGACCTTGGGAACGTTACTCAATGGGACTGTGCCTCTGTTTTCTTCTCTAAAAATGGGGATGATAATAGAATATAACTTATAGGATAGTTGTGAAGAGTATATAAATTAATTTATATTAAGTAATCAAAATACTGCCTGACAAATTGTAAGTCCTCCATAAATGTTAGGGGGAAAAAAGATTGATTCAGTAGATGTATAAAAAATTCATTTTCATTAAATATATTCTAAAAGAATATCTCTTAAAGCAAGTTTTTGGTAAAATTGATCGACTGAACAGTCAATTTTGCCAGTCAGGAATTGGTTATTCAGTAACTGATTTTTTTTTTTTAAATTTTATTTTATGGTATGCGGGCCTCTCACTGTTGTGGCCTCTCCCGCTGTGGAGCACAGGCTCCGGACGCGCGGGCTCAGCGGCCATGGCTCACGGGCCCAGCCGCTCCGCGGCATGTGGGATCCTCCCGGACCGGGGCATAAACCCGCATCCCCTACATCGGCAGGCGGACTCTCAACCACTGCGCCACCAGGGAAGCCCTCAGTAACTGATTTTTATCGTTTAATTTTATATTAATTTCTATGCTATCTGTTGATGATGATTATTTATGTATTTATTGTTTGTGATTGTGCTTTAAAATTTTATTTCTCCAAAAATCATGCCGTAGATGCCATACATGATTAAATATGTAATCACTATTTTAAAAGGCAGTAATCAGTATAAAAAGTCCTTGAAGATTTCAAGAACTGGTATTCAGAGCATATATGGTTAGAAATCTGATTCATCGACCAACCAGAGAAGGTTTCTCTGATATTTTACATCCCTAACTGAAAAATGAAATATTAAGAACATTTTATTGTATTATTTTCACACTTGAATATAAAGTTGCCGAAATAGATATGGAAGGTATGAGTTATAAATAAAGTACAGGAGTTTGCTGAAGAAAAAATTTAAGACTCAGACGCCCTGAGTCTGCTAGATGACAAGTAATCCAGGGTCACAAAAACATCTTCATCTTTGCAGTACTGTACAATGTTTCCTAATTGCATTTAATGGAAAATTTTTATCAGATCATTCTTTAAGGGAATGAGAATACAAATCTCTGCCTTATTTGATTTTGTTGGTAGCCCAGTGCACACTGGACATTAATTAATAGTCAATAGCTGAACAATTCAGGCAGCCTGTTTTGGATCCAAAAATATTCTTAAAGATGGGAAAGCCATATTAACGACAGTAAGCTGTAATATCCAGCTGGTTCTGCTAATCCCAAATCACAGGATTTTTGCTTTGCAAGGGGCTCTGTAAATCATCTAGCCCAAACCTTCAATTGAGGCTATTTAAGGGAAGTTTTTAGAGACTTCAAAGGCTTCATAAGACCATATATTTGCTAGGACTACTTATTACAGCTAAATGCTCCAAGGCTTTTGAATGTACCCATGTACTGAAGAAATTATTCAGATCGTTGAAGGTCACTTATTAAAATGTGGCTCTGGGCTACTTGGAGAGAAAGAAAAGTGTAAAAGGCAAGGAGAGGCTGGTGGAAACTCTCATGTCAGGTAACTGCGGCTGCTGCCCAGGCTGTGGTTGGGTGTGCGAGGATGATTTTAGACACAATACACAGGCTTCCAGTTCACCAGGAGACAAGGCATACTTGATTGTCACACATGAACATGATGCTACTACAGTCTTCCAAGTTATGGAATTGTTTTATCATTTTCTTTAGCCTTTTTTCCCCCAAAGGAAACACTGGGTTTGAGAAACTTCATCTAAAGAAATTGATGACCTGAATATCATGGATATTTACTGTTACATAATACTTGGAAAACTGAGACCCAAAGGGTCTACTCTTGCATTGGTGTAGCATTTCAAGAACATCCTAAACAGGGATTCCAATCTTCTTACACATCCCTTCTCCCCTCCAGCCTCTTATGCTCCCTGAGTTTACTGTCCATCCTACTGTGCTTTCCTACAAGGAACCCACCAGACACTTCACTACCTCCCACCACTGTCAGCCTCCTGTGAAAGGTAGTTTGTCTTTTACTGTTTCCCTCAAGACTTGACTGAGTGGATTTAGACCTCTTTCTCTCGGAGAGCAGGGAGCAGGGGAAGCTAAATGGGATGTGACCAAATGCATTTTCACTGGGGATTGGCGTGGGGCACGAGATGGTGAAGGAAAGGGTACACATTTCACTCATAAATGCTTGTCCCACTGGAGGTTATGTAAACTATCAAACATTATGTAATCACATATGCTGACTCTGTGATTAGCTCTGTTTTAGGCATTGGTGACTGACTTTTGAACCAATCAAACAAACCACAAAGGTAATTCAACCCTTTGCAACTTGTCAATGCCCTGATTGGTCAAGCACAGAGTTGATGCCTTATGATGGGTGGTTATCAGAACAAAGTTCCTAAATCTTATTTGTGGTTTGTGCCTAACATTAAAATGATAATTATACTCATATTAGGAGTATTATGGGTAGGAGGAAGACATCATCACAAAGGGCTGTACACTTGCATCAGATTATGGATTAAAATAAAGGCAGACAACTTTGTAGCTTGTGTTGCATATGGCTCTCTCTTTGGTGCTGTGATAGTAAAGCTACATTTTGGGGAGCAGAAACAGGTCAGATTTAGACAGACACTTTTGAATGTTACCTGCCTCTTTTTTTCTCTCTCTCTCTATTGGCATGCATGACTAAGTAGCTCCTACATTACATGGGAATTGGGTATTTATTACATTTGCACCTAATTTCTCAGATTTTCAGGAAGGGAATCCTGTATTTAGTACTGGGTTACTGGGAAGATAATCTTTATCTAGAAAAAAAAGGGAATTAAAATTAGTACAGTCAATAGAAATTTATTATTTTCCTGTTCATAATCATTTAAAAATAAATTTGGATTTATCTCTCGGAGACCTCAAGTATATCTAAAACTCTCAAAGATGATGAGAAAAACATGTAAAAAGGGAGTTCCAGAAGATAATTTGGAGATGTCTACAGGAGGAAACTTTGAGGGCACCTCTGTTTTGTGAGACTGCCTGTAAGAGCAGTCAAGAAACTGATGGATGAATTTTGGTTCTGACTGGGCTGACAAAGATTTGGAGACAACTTGCTTCTGTTTTTGTAAATTTGATAGGTTACTATTACATCTTGGGATGTAGGTTTGCATAGAAGGTCACTCTTGAGAGCCTAAGCAAAACAAACTTTAAGTTAGTATGGTTATCTGGGGAGGTCTTCTAAGGTACTCTGCATAGTAGCAATGTTCAGGGACCACTGTCTATTATCATTCAAGAAGACACAAGTATATATATATATATATATGTTATAAGGCAGTAAGTGCAGTATGAGATGAAGTTCCAGGTTTATAAAAGAATAAAGGAAGCTGACTGACTGAATAGTGTCTTTTACCAAGCTGTACCCATGACTACATCTGGTTCACATAAGCAACTTTTGGTTTTTATGGTTCTTTCAGATTAAATTTTTTTTTTTTTGAATCCTGTAGGTGAGCTACTTACATAATTATTTACTATGGCTACAGCTTTTCTATAGCACCACTGACTTCAGAATTTGGTAAACATTGCTTGCCCTCTGCCATACTAATTTTGTACATTCAATTCAATTTAATGGATGTTTGCAGAACACAGCAATAAATGCTAGAAAACCAGAGTAAAACAAAAACAAAAAGCAGTAGAGGAATTGATTATTTGGCGTCTTATAGATGCACAGGTGATAACAGAACTGTGCTTTTAACTGTATTCATCCAAAGTAGTTACTGTGTATTATCATTTTTTAGAGTTTTGGTTTTTGTTTGTTTCGTAGAACCAGTTTGGGTCTTTGAGTGTGTTGCTAAGGGGTCCAAGAGGAAGCCAATATTGGATTTATAGTAACAGTTACCTTCATGACGTATGGTTCTTTCACTAGCACATATCAGCTTTCTTTTTATTTACTCACGATGCTCTCGTTTGGCTAGCTGGCTTGTTTCATAACTCAGCCTGACCCCAGGACCCAAGGAATCTCAGTACTTCTTCTACTGGTTTTTAGAGTCTACTGCCATAAAGTCCCTTCACTGATCACACTGCCTGCCAGGGACTCTGCCTCTCAGAAAGATCACAGGGCTCCATACTGACCCAGAAAGCCCTGGGACTCTGATCTGCCAAGCCCTGTCCTGTCCGGGCCTGACACATGATATTCTCTCCTTCAATCACAAGTCTGACTTGGAAATTGGTGTTTTTGCATGCTTGAATGTGTGAATGTGGTAACTTGTAGCCACTAGCACATGTACATATAGCAGCTTCAGAGGACTGATTCTGTTTTTCGTTTCCCAGAAGTCACTACCATGCAGATTTTCTGAGAAACATTTGTGTGTAGCAGGATAATGTACCGGTTTCTGTCCTTTTTGTTTCCTGTTCTTATGCCATGCTGTGACGTTGCCCTTCTTGAGAGGCAATGATGCCAGATACTGGGATGGACAGGCCGAACACAAGGATTAGAAGAAAGTGGTTTCCCTGGCAACAATAAGCATGCGAGGGGAGCCACACTACTTACCCACTACGCATGTCTCTTTTCCTCTGCTTTAAATAACACAGAGGACCTGAATGCTATGTATCTGATTCTGAATCATTTCTAGTGGATGGAACTACAGCAAACCAGCACAGTTTAAAAAGAATTTGGATATTTGACCAGTGTGCCATATACTTTTTCTATGTTAATAGACACCTCCCAAAGTATCTCCTTTCTATTAGTGTGTCACTGCTTTTGCGCTTTTCATGACGTGAAGCTGAGAAATAGTTTTCTCTTTCAAAGACAAAGCAGGTAAAGAATTTGCAAAAATACCAGATTTTTTAAAAATTATAAGAGAACTCTAATTATATCTCTTAACATTTCAAAATTATCCTTTCTACACCAGTGGCCAAAAACAATCTGTAGATGAAATGATATGATAAGAAAGGCAAGAAAGTCACTCTAAATTAATAACTTCATTCTAGTTCTTTATAGTGCTTTTTAAAAAAAAGTCTTTAAATTATTCTTTTCTGAATTCTGCATTTATTTTATTGGTATCTTGACATTAGTTTATTAACATTTTGATGTGATTATTAGTCATTGCTGATTAAATATTAATTAAATGGGAAGGAGTGTGCCGAATAATGCTCTCCACATTTGCTGGTCAGCACTTTACATTTACCTATCTACCTATCTATCTATCTATCTATCTATCTATCTATCTAGTATCATCCCACACAACCAGGTATAATTTTGGTATCAGAGTATTGCACACAGCCTAAAGTCAAAAAACTGTCATTATATCTAAAAACAACTAACTATTGTTGAAAGAAATGGTCACTTTTTAAAATACTACCTCTCAAACGCTGACCCATCTTTGAAAAATCAGTCGTTATCCATTACTTTCTTAAATTTCCTGACTTATTATTAATAACCGGTAAAATCTGAAGTACTGAATAGTTATACATTCCTGAAAAAAATTCTAATTTGAGCTAAACTGGGTAAAAGTATAGGACAATGCTACCAATGCTTGGGTTATATTTCTATACTGTACAGAAATATAACCCAAGTCACAAATACAAGCTACATGTGAAATTTTAAACTTTCTAATAGTTGCTTTTATAAAAAGGGAGAACAGGTGAGATTAATGTTAATAATATATTATTTAAGCAAACATCTAAAATATTATAATCTCCATATAAAACCAATATAAAAGTTACTAGTGAGATTTCACATTATATTTTTCATCCTCAGTCTTCAACATCTGACTTGTATTTTACATTTAAGCACATCTCAGTTTGGCCCAGCCCTATTTCTAGTGTTCAACAGCCACATGTGGCTAGTGGTTACCATATGGGACAGCACAGGTCTAGAACATAAAATATCACCCAAGTCATTTGAGGTTCAGTTCCTTAAAAGTTAAAATGCTGATCCTATAAGTAAGATTAAAAAAATCTATCTCTTGAGCTGTTTGGAAAAGTTAATAGATTGACAGTGTCTTCTGGATTCAAATACTAGGTGCTCCTGAAAAAATGTTTAAATAATCAATAATCATAAGAACTTTTCCAAGCTTCTTCCCAGAGACATTAATTAAGTTGATGATAATATGATTTCAGAGATTAGAAAGCACTGACAAATTTAGCTAATTCTGTTAATCCCATAAGATATTCTTGGAAAAAAATTCTTTGCAGATTTAGTATATCAGCTTGTTGTATTAGAATAATTGAACTGAGAATATCTTACAGAAACCAGCTCTTTGCTGAATTTCATTATAACCAAAATTTGGGGGATGTAAATATACACTGTGGACTGAGTGACTAAACTGAGGAAACCATGAGGTTTTCTAAAGGAGGTTTCATTCCAGTCTCCTAAATTACAGAGATATACTTGCCTTCTTCTGAATGACATTACAGAGAAGAAATAGAGAAAGAAAGGGTATGAATGGTTTATCTCTGCCAATGGGCTGAGTGAAGAAAATGTCCTTTTCTCCCAATTTGCTGTAATATTTAGAAATCATTTTTAGAAAGACTGGCTAGCAGGAATTACAAGTCAATTTTTAATAATTTCCATGGATATCATAATTACAAAGATATTTGGAATAAATAAGGAACTATTATGTGAGCTCACAAGCTCATTTATAATCTTTCTATTTTCAAAAAAATTCGAGACAAGTGTTTCATTTGGCGATTCTGCCTCTTACCATTTATTAATTCTATCAACAGCCCAATGAGATTTCTGAGAACCTATTCTCATTAGACAACTTGAACAAGTCCAAATTGTCAACAATTAACAGTAACCAATTTGTGAGTTCAAGTGAAAAATTATCTGTTATAAAATGCATCAGACTAATAGAAGAACTAGATTTCTACAGGAATGAAAGTGGCTTATGAGATATAGAAGCAAGAGCAACAAATAACTGGTGGTACATTACCGGTATTCCATCATTTATTTAATTTACTGAGCCAATAGATATATTTTAGAACTCCTACTATAAGCAAATTGCTTGTCTTAGATGAAGTAGGAACTCAAAGACAAATCGGATGTGAATTCTACATTTAAGGATTTATAATGTAGTGGGTGGAAAAAGACCATAAATAGCTATAATGGAGGCCCAAGAATTTTGAGAGATCTGAAGAAGGGAGATCAGCTTCAAGGGTAGGAGGTGGTATTGTCAGGTAAGTAGACAGAGCAACTTCCCAGGGGAAGTAGATTTGAGCTGGGCCTTGATGAATGGAACGAATTTAGTCTTACAAAAAAGGAGGAGGCATTTAGGTAGAGAAAATGCTAGCAAAGGCAAGACACTTACGAGAACACAGGAAAAAATTGATCTAGAAGTAGTGATATATGTCTATGCATTTTCAAAGATCCTGTTCTGCATGGAAAAAAGTTCTACCACATTAAGGTTTAGCCAGCAAAAGGAAAATAATTTATTTATATCAAATGGGAAAGGAGCTTAGTTAAAATAATATGAATTAGAATTTGATGTTATTATCAGTAACAAATACAGGCAATTTTTTATCCAGTAAATTTTGGCTTTATATTTTATTGCTGATACTTTGTTTTTATGTTATCTATATCAGATCTATAGATAATTTTCTTAGAGGTTTCTTATATTACTTATAAGTTTAGCTTGAACTCGCTCTACCCCTCTCCCAAAATTTGGTAAGTATTCAATTGGTCTTATTCTAATTATTCTATGGCTTGATTATACCTAAGTTTTAACTTGTGAGCTTTTTGCATCTTTACTGCATCTTGGCTAGACAGCAGGCAGGTAGGTATTGATTTATTTTTATAATTCATCTTCCTTGCTGGTATCATGGCCCTAATATTTGGGATTCTTTTTTGCTCCCGCAATAATGTCATTTTCCCTGCAATAGGCTAAGACACTTCTTGCCACGGCATACTTTTTTTCTTTTCTCTTTTTTTCCTTCCTCCTTCCCTCCCTCCCTCCCTTTCTATTGAAATATAGTTGATTTGCAATATTATATTAGTTTCAGGTGTACAGCACAGTGATTCAGTATTTTTACAGATTATACTCCATAAAAGTTAATACAAGATAATAGCTATGATTCCCTGTACTGCACAATATATCCTTGCTGCTTATCTATCTTATACATAGTAGTTCGTATCTCTTAATCCCATAACCCTAACTTGCCCCTCTCCCCTTCCCTCTCACCTTTGGTAACCACTAGTTTGTTTCTATATCTGTGAATCTGTTTCTGTTTTGCTATATACATTCGTTCGTATTATATTTAGATTCCACATATAAGTGATATAATAGTTGTCTTTCTCTGTCTGACTTATTTCACTAAGCATAATATTCTCTAGGTCCATTGATGTTGCTACAAATGGCAGAACTTCATTCTTTTTTATGGCTGAGTAATATCCCATAGTATTTATGTATATATATATGTGTGTGCATATATATATTTATATACCACATCTTTTTATCCATTTGTCTATTGATGGACACTTGATGAACACTTCCATATCCTGGCTTTTGTAAGTAGTGTTGCTATGAACATTGGGGTGCATGTATCTTTTCAAATCATGTATGTTTTCATTTTTTCTGGATATATACCCAGGAGTAGAACTGCTGGGTCATATGGTTGTTCTATTTTTAGTTTTTTGAGAAACCTCCATATTGTTTTCCACAGTGGCTGCCTCAATTTACATTCCCACCAACCCGTACAAGGGTTCCCTTTTCTCAATATCCTCTCCAATGTTTGTGATTTGTAGACTTTTTGATGATAGCCATTCTGACAGGTGTGAGATGACATCTCATTGTTGTTTTGATTTGAATTTCTCTGATAATTAGCAACAGTGAGCATATTTTCATGTAACTGGGAACCTAGCCATCATTGTGATGTGTTTCCAGCTGTTAGCCAGCTGTATGTCTTCTTTGGAAAAATGTCTATTTAGGTCTTCTGCCCATTTTTTGATTAGGCTTTTTGGTTGTTGTTATTGAGTTGTATGAGCTGTTTATATATTTTGGATATTAGTCCCTTGTTGGTCATATCATTTGCAAATATTTTCTCCCATTCAGTAGGTTGTCTTTTCATTTCGTGGATGATTTCCTTTGTTGTGCAAAGCTTTTAATTTTAATTAGGTCCCATTTGTTTATTTTTGCTTTTATTTATTTTGCCTTAGGAGACAGATCCAAAAAATATTGCTACAATTTATATCTATGAGTGTTCTTCCTATGTTCTCTTCTATGAGCTTTATGGTCTCAGGACAGACACTGGTTTTAGATTGTTGAGATATGTATTGGTGACGGATGCCTTTTGTGCCCCCATGTCACATCCCCTCAGCCTGCCTCTAACTTAAGCAACAAGCTATGGTGGATAGTTTCTGTGCATAGCACCACAGCCCTAACTCAAGTGCCTACCAGGTCTCTCTGCTTTTATAGTTTAGGATTTTTGCAAGCAAAGGACCATTCAGCCAGGAGCAGGGCAGTGTGGAATTGCAGGGGAATTAACACCTCTGGGAGCAAACCTCGACTAGTGGAGGTGATGGACAAGCCTCAGCCATCATCTTCCCTCCATCATATGTGGAGGGAAGTTCTAAGGTCATGGGGGCTCAGAGAGTCCCTAACTGTACAGAACCACAGCTGTCCACAACATTAATAGCTCACTACCGCACCCTTTACTGGCTTTGTCTTTTTCCCTGTCTCACTCTCCAGCCCCCTCACTCCTGCTTCTGGGTATCACCTCCCAAATAAATCATCTGTACCCAAGTCCTTGTTTGGGGCTCAGTTTTGTGAAAGAACCAAATATCACCATTCCCATAAAAAAGTAGGTACTTTTTAAAGAAAATCAAGGTTGAGTAACAAAATGACTAAAGAACTTAGCCCCTCAGAAGAAAGCTGAGATGAGAAAGCCTGAGTCCCACTGCGTGAATGGATTGTAACTAAAGGGCTAATTTATAAATCAGTTGTTTTAAACCTGGAATATATTTCCTAATGGAAACACATCACAATGATGCCTCGGTTCCCAGTTAACAGAAATGAATTAAGCTTGTGAATAACTTAAAATATTAAGTAGTAGATGTAATTTAATTTATCCTGTTTTCTGGAATCACACTGTACTAGTTAGCTGAGGCTACTATAACAAAATACCAAAGACTGTGTGACTTAAACAACAGAAATGTATTTTCTCACTGTTTTGGGGGCCAGAAGTCCAAGACCAAGGTGTCGGCATTGTTGGTGTCTTCTGAGGCCTCTCTCCTTGGCTCATAGATCCACCTTTCCCCCGTGTATTCACATGTTCTTCCCTCTGTACATGTCTGTGTCCAAATCTCCTTTTCCTATAAGGACACCAGGCATATTAGATTAGGGCTCCAAATGATCTCATTTGATTTAATTATCTCTTTTACAACCCCATCTCCAAATATATTCACATTCTGAGGTACTTGGGGTTAGGATTTCAACACATGAATTTGGGGGTAGGGACACAGTTCAGCCCATAACACATATTTATCTCTAAATTTTTAGTTACAAAGTATTGGATACATGTAAATAAATAAACAGCAATGAAATCACACTTCAGCTTAACAATTAGAGCATTATAGATACCTTTGAAACCACCTGCGTTCTCCTTCTTCTCCTATCTTCCTCTTTCCCCTCAAGAAGTAAATACTATCCTGAATTTTGTTTACCAACTACTTGCTTTTTAACAGATTTATCACATATAAATGTATAATTAAGCAATACATTGTGCTTTTTTGAGCTTTATAAAAATAGCATCATTTGGTATATAGTTTTATATGATTTTTCCCTCTAAACAGTATTTGTCTAAGATTTATCCATACTGAAGCAAGTAGGTAAGGTTCATTCATTTCACTACGGCATAATATTCCACTAAGCGACTATACATATACATATCTATTCATTCTCCTATTGAGAGCATTTAACTTGTTTCCAGGTCTTTTGTTATTAATTATGCTGCTCTTGTTGTACGTATTTCTTTCATGTGTGTAAGACAGATGCTCTGTACCCAGGAGTGGAATTGCTGGGTTATAAGGAGTGTGATTACTCACCAGAACAAGAGAGTTACCAAATTGTTTTCAGAGTAGTAGTGCCAGTTTATGTTCACACCAACAGTGTCTAAGATCCCTTTGATGTTTTGTACTGTGGCCAATACATGACATTGTCAGGCTTGTAAATTTATGCCAATGATGTTATGATGTCAAATGATAGCAAATTATTTATAATTTACATTTTCCTAACAACTAATAATTGTTATGAACCTCTTTTATTATGTTTATGAGATATACATGTTTTCTCTTCTATGAAATACCTGTTTTCTTTTTTTTTTTTTTTTTGGTCCATTTTTCTTCTGAATCTTCTCTTGTCTTTATTTATAAGAGTTTTTCTGTACCTATTTTCTAATCTTTTCTGCCTACTTGTTGAAAATATCTTATTTCAGTTTGTAGTATCTTTTTATTTCCTTTATGTGTATTTTGATGAACAGAGATTCTTAATTTTAATGTGGTTAAACTTAGCAGTCTCTTCCTTTATAATTATTATTTTTTGTGCATTGCTTGAAAAATTCTTCCCAATCCTGAGGTCATAGTTTTCTCCTAAACTTTTTATCTTATGGATATTTCTTTTTATGTCTTAAGAAATTCTTTCCTATGATGTCACAAATATATTTTCTCTAAAATGTTTATGGTTTATCCTTCACACTTATGTTTATCTCTTCAGTAATGGACTTCTGCATATGGCATAAGGTAGAAACCTAATTGCATTTTCCTTCCACATGGATAATCAATTATTCTATCAATGTTAGAATAAAGACACCACTGAGTTTTTGTACCTATTGCTAAGTATTCCTGTTAAATCTGAAACTTTAGAAAGAGGAGGAGGTATATATGCAGTCATAAGCATAAAAATATATCAACAGTCAGAAGCCATTCAGTCTTTTTGTTAGCTGAACAGCTAGTGGAGGTTATGAAAAAGAAGGAAGAATGATTTCCACTGCAGAGAACTTTCAATGCTATATTGAAAGGGAGAGGGTAGAAGAAAGGAAAAAACAAAAAGGAAATGGGTGTCCAGTTAGGGTGAAGACAGTGAGATGTATCCTAACTAGGAATCATTTATAATGTACAGGATATTCATAAGCCTGAATGTGGAATCAGAAACCATCTGACCTTAACTTTAAAATATATATGTTTTTAAGAAGACCTTTATTTATTGTCTACTTTAATTCCTTCATCTTGTCAGATATACATGGAAGAAACAGAGATATGAAGTGACTACCCAAAAGATACACGGTGGGTTAGGGGCAAAGCTGTGATTATAGTTTAAGTCAGACTTGTGAGGGTAGTAGCCCTATAGCCAAATAAAAATGACAGGGATATACATTATTTGTTTTTATCCATCAACACAGTTTGAAAACTTTTTTGACTTTTCTTTATTTGCTAAATGTATAGAAATACAAACCCTAGCATAATGTAAAAGATACATTTTGAAAATTTTATTCTTTATGCCTCTACCAAGAAGCAACTTTAAGCCTAAAGATAATTTCTATCATATTCTTAGCATGAGTGGATTTCGTCTTTTAAAGCTTATCAGTTGGCTTCAGTGTGGAAAACATAAGCAATAAAATATTTCTCTCTTGATAAACAAGTTGAACATTCTCACTGCTGGTTAGCATGAATAGTTTTGTTTGGCTACTGACAGATAATAGTTTGAGGATACCATAAAAGAGTAACCAAAAAACACATGTTTAGCTTCACTAGACTTCTTTTATAGCTGATAAAACGTTACAAAGCTCACAAGCTATGATCCATGTATTTATGACTTGAGGTTCTATAACTTTATTTTCTCTTGTGGACAAAACACACAATAGCTATAATAATTTTTCTTATAGATAGAATTTTCATTCTTTGACAAAGATGTACCGTTGTGGGTTATAGCACTTGACTGCCCGGAAATTATTTCTCAGCCTACTATCTACAAAAGCAACTTTTACTTTATAGATATGCATCAGGAACTTGGAACTCTGGAGGGAGGTTCTTCCTTTCTTCTTTAAAACAAAATTGTTCTGCAAATAGCTAGTGAGTCATCAACTTCTTAGGTTTATGAAGTACTGTTCAAGTTATTTCTTAATTTTTTGCATCCTGAAAACTTGACTCTATCTTAACATTGTCGCTATATCAAAAGATGGACCAAAACCACAAAGTGAGACCAGATTATTTTATAGGAAAGTGAAATACAGCAAAGGGAATGTTATTGGTAAGAATTTATCTTTAAATAAAGATTATAATAAGAGCTTTAAATACAAATTTAAAATAGTCTCATAGGTGCCTGGCAAGATGGCAGAGCAGGAAGACCTTGAGCTCACCTCCTCTCATAGTCACACCAAAATTACAACTATTTACAGAGCAACTGTTGATGAATGATACTGGAATCTAGCAGAAAAGATCTTCTAAAGATATAAAGAAGGAAACACAATGATGAGACAGGTAGGGGTTAAGACCCATACCCTCGAGTGGGCGATACACAAACAGGAGGACAATCAAAACTGCAGATGTTTTCCCCAAGGAGCAATGGGTCTCTGCAGCCCAGGGGTGCTTCACCAGGATGACAAGCCCCCAGAACGTTTGGCTTTGAAGGCCAGATGGACTTACTTTTGGAGACATAGAGGGCTGTGGGAAATAGAGAAATCTCACGTGCTCCAGGATCCAAGGTAGAAGCAGTAATTTGAAAGGATCCTGGGTCAGACCTACCTTTTCATCATGGAGAGCCTTCCAGACAGGCAGGAGGCAACTGGAGCTCACCTTGGGGACATGACACCGGTGGCAGCTATTTTTGGGAGCTTGTTCCACCATGTGGACTCTCTTGCTGGTAAGCGTCATTTTGGAATCCTCCCTCTAGGTTAATACTAGGACCCAACTCTGCCCACCAGCCTGTTGGCACCAGTACTCAGATGCCTCAGGCCAAGCAGCTAGAAACACAGCACCATCTACCAACAAGCCTTCTGCCTTAAGACCCCCTGAGCCCACAGCTGCCCCAGGACATAGTCCTGTTCACCATAGGGACCAAGACCCAGCAGCACATACCAGTGCAACAGCACTAGCCCCAGAACCCCCAGGGCCCTGCAGTCAGAGACCTCAGGACCCAGCTCTGCCCACCAGTGGGCAGGCACCACCCCTAGGACCCCCTGCTCCCTGGCCATATCCACCAGCGAGCTGGCACTAGCCTCAGGACCAGCCTCACCCACCAGTGGATAGAAATTAGCCCTAGGACCCCCTGGGCCCCAGCCCCACCAATGAGCAGGTGGACACCAGCCCCAGGACAACTGCAACCCCACAGCCTGTCATGACAGGACTCAGCCCATCCACCAGCAGGGTGGCATCAACCCTGGGACCACCTAGGCTCCAGTCCTGCTCACCATCAGGCCAACACCAACTCTGAGATACCTTGGACCCCTCAGCCAGCCATCCCAGGATTCAGCCTCAACCGCTAACAGGCTGACACAAGCTTTGGAACACCCTGCATCCTGCAGCCAGCCATGTCAGGAATAGGTCTCACCCACAAGAGGGCCAACACCAGCTCTAGGACCCCCAGGGCCTGCAGCCAGAGACCCTAGGATCCAGCTCTGCCTGCCAGTGGGCTGGCACTAACACCAGGACTTGGCTTCACCCATTGGTGGGCAGGTACCAGGCCCAGGATCTCCTGGGCCCTGACACCACCCATCAGCAGGTTAGACAGCAACCCCAGGACAACCACAGCCCTTCACCCTCCCTTGTCAGGACCCAGCCAACCCACCAGCAAGCTGGCACCAGACCCAGGATGCCATGGGTCCTGGCCCTACCAAACAGCAGGCCAACACTAGCTCTGAGATACCTTTGACCCCTCAGCCAGCTGCCTAGGATCCCGCCCTATTTACCAATGGGCCAGTACCAGCTTTGGGACACGCTAGAACCTGTAGCTAGTCATATTAGGAATTGACCCCATGCACCAGCAGGCCGACACTAGATCTGGGAATCCTGGCCTCACAACCACCCACCCCAGAACCTGATTCTGCCTACCAGTGGGCCAGCACTAGTCCTGGGTTCCCCCAGGGTTCCATAGACAGCTACCTCATGACCCAGCCCTGCCAACCAGTGGCCAGTAGCCTCTGCACAAGGCAGGGCTGGCTACCAACTGGACCAGGGGACAGCCATGCCTACCAGACTGCAAACAGTAGTCAGCCAGCCACAACAGAGGGACCCACACATTCCAAATAGGGAGTACCACTATAGAATATAGCTCTGATGACTGCTAAGATGCATAGGATGTCTCCTACAAAAGGCCACTTCTCCAAGTTGGGAAATGTAAACAACCTACGAGATACATAGGAATAAAGTCAGCAAATTAGGTAAAAAGAGATGACAGAGGAACATATTTCAAAGGAAGGAATAAGACAAACCCCCAGAAGAACTACATAAAATGGAGATGGTAATGATTATAAAGATTATCAGAGACTCAGAGAAGAATGAATACAGTGAGAAGTTTAACAAAAAAGTTAGAAAATATAAAGAAGAAGCAAAAAGAGCTGCAGAATACAAAATTGAAATGAAAAACTACACTAGAAGGAATCAATATAGATTATAAGATACAGAGGAATAAGAATGGATCATTAAGCTGGAAGGCAGAGTAGTAGAAATCACTGAAGCTGAACAGAAAAAAAGAAAAAAACAACAAAAAGAAATTAGGACAGTTTAAGAAATCTCTGGGACATCAAGCATACTAACATTCACATTATAGGGATCCCAGAAGAGAGAAAGAAAGGGGCAGAGAACATATTTGAACATAATAGCTGAAAACTTCCCTAACCTACGAAAGAAAACAGATATCCAGGTCCAGGAAGCACAGAGAGTCCCACACAGGATCAACCCAAAGAGGACCAAACCAAGACATACTGTAATTAAAGTGGCAAAAGTTAAAGAGAGGATATTAAAAACAGCAAGGAAAAGCAACAAATTACATACAAGGGAACTCTCATAAGGCTATGATCTGACTTTTCAGCAGAAACTCTGCAGGCTAGAAGTGGATGGCACAATATATTTAAAGCAATGAAAGGGAAAAATCTAAAACCAAGAATACTCTATCTGGAAAGGCTTTCATTCAGATTTGATGGAGAGATCAAAAGTTTTACAGACAAGCAAAATTAAAGAGTTCAGCACCACCAAACCAGCTTTATAAGAAATATTACAGGAACTTTTGTAAGTGAAAAAGGAAAGGACACAACTACAAATGTGAAAATTACAAAAGGAAAAAGCTCATCAGTAAAGGCAAATGTACAGTAAAGGTAGTAAATCAACCACATATAAAGTTAGTAGGAAGGTTAAAAGACAAAGGTAGTAAAATCATCTATAGCTGCAATGAGTAGTTAAGGGATACACAAAACACAAATGTATAAAATATGATGTCAAAAACAGCAATCATGGGTGAGGGGAGTAAAAATGTAGGTTTGTTGAAATGAGTTTGAAATTAAGAGATAATCAACTTAAAATAATCACACACACACACACACACACACACACACACACATATATATATATATATATATATATATATATATATACACACAGAGATTGCTATATATAAACCTTATGGTAACTACAAACCAAAAATCTATAAAAGATACACACACAAAAAAGAGAAAATAATCCAAACATAAACTAAAGATAGTCATCAAATCAGAAGGGAAGAGAACAAAAGAAGAAGAAAGGAACAAAAAGAACTACAAGACAACTCCCAAATAATTAACAAATTGGCCATAAGTACATACCTATCAATAATTACTTTAAATGTAAATGGACTAGACACTCCAATCAAAAGTCATACGGTGCTCTTTCCTGGCTGGAACCATGGAGGGTGCAGAAGAGAAGAAAAAGAAGGTTCCTGCTGTGCCAGAAACCCTTAAGAAAAAGTGAAAGATGGGACTTCCCTGGTGGTCCAGTGGTTAAGAATGCCTTCCAATGCAGGGGACACAGGTTCAATCCCTGGTTGGGGAACTAAGATCGTACATGCCACAGGGCAACTAAGCCTGCACACTCTACAGCCTGTGCACCACAACTAGAGAGCCCATGTGTTGCAACTACTGAGCCCATGTGCTCTGGAGCCCGTATGCCACAACTAGAGAGCCTGCACACTGCAACTACTGAGCCTGGGCACTCTGGAGCCCATGTGCCACAACTAGAGAGAAGGCTGTGCGCCACAATGAAAGATCCCACATGCCGCAATGGAGATCCCACATGCTGCAACTAAGACCCGATCCAGCCAAATAAATAAATAAACACATGAATACATATTTTTTTTAAAAAAAAGAAAAAGTGAAAGAATTTCACAGAGCTTAAGATCAAGAGCCTAAGAAAGAAACCTGCCCAAAAGATGTTTTGAAAGGCAAGGAGGAAGCTTATCTATGAAAAAGCTAAGCACTATCACAAGGAATACAGGCAAACTGAAATTTGAATGGCTAGGATGGCAAGAAAAGCCAGCAACTTCCAGGTACCCACAGAATCAAAATTGGCATTTGTCATCAGTATCAGAGGTATCAATGGTGTAAGCCCAAAGGTTTGAAAGGTGTTGCAGCTCTTTCACCTCTGTCAGATCTTCAATGGCACCTTTGTAAAGCTCAACAAGGCTTCAATTAACATGCTGAGAATTGTGGAACCATACATTGCATGGGGGTACACAAAACTGAAGTCAGTAAATGAATTGATCTACAAGCATGGTTTTGGTAAAATCAACAAGAAGCAAATTGCCCTGATGTATAATGTGTTGATTGCTTGATCTCTTGGCAAACATGGCATCATCTGCATGGAGGATCTGATTCATGAGATTCATACTGTTGGAAAACTTTTCAAAGAAGTAAACAACTTCTGTGGCCCTTCAAATTGTCTTCTCCATGAGGCAGAATGAAGAAAAAGACTACCTGTTTTGTAGAAGGTGGAGATGCTGGCAACAGGAAAGACCAGATCAACAGGCTTATTAGAAGAATGAACTAAGGTATCTACCATGATTATTTTTGTAATCTAGCCAGTTAATAAACAGTGACTTCAAATTGAAGTCAGAAAACAGTGTTTTCAAATTGAAAAAAAATTTCACAGAGTGGCTGAATGGATACAAAAACATGATCCATATATATGCTGCCTACAAGAGACTCACTTCACATCTAAAAATACACACAGGCTGAAAGTAGTGGATGGAAAAGGTATTCCATGCAAATGAAAATGAAAAGAAAGCCAGGGTAGCAATATTTATATTAGACAAAATGACTTTAAAACAAAGACTGTAACAAGAGATAAAGAAGGATATTACCTAATAATCAAGTGATCAATCCAAGAAGAAAACATAACAATTTAAAATATACATGCACTCAACATAAGAGCACCTAAATACATAAAGCATATATTAACAGACACAAAGGGAGAAATTGACAGCAACACAATAATAGTAAGGGCCTTTAACAGCCCCACTTAAATCAATGGACAAATCATCCAGATAGAAAATTAATAAGGAAACACTGGCCTCAAATAACATATTAGACCAAATGGATTTTATACACATATATAGACCATTCTATCAAAAAGCAGTAGAGTACACATTCATTTCAAGTGCACATGGAACATTCTCCAGGATAGATTACATGTTAGGCAACAAAACAAACTCTCACTAAATTTAAGAAAACTGAAGTTATATCAAGTATCTTTTCTGACCACAAGTCTATGAGACTAGAAATCAACTACAATGAAAAAACTGCAAAAAACACAAACACGTGGAGCTAAACAATATGCTACTAAACAACCAATGGATTACTGAAGAAATTTAAAAAGAAATTTAAAAATACCTGGAGACAAATGAAAATGGAAGCACAAAGATCCAAATCCATGGGAAGCAGCAAAAGCAGTTGTAAGAGGGAAGTGTATAGAAATATAAGCCTAAGAAATCTCAAGTAAACAACCTAACCTCACAACTAAAGGAACCAGAAAAAAGAAAACACAAAACCCAAAGTTAGAAGATATAGAAGAAATCTAAGTGTCCATTAATAGATGAATGGATAAAGAAGATGTGGAATATGGAATGGAATACTACTCAGCCATTAAAAAGAATGAAATGTCATTTGCAGCAGCATGGATGGACTTGAAAGGTATTATGCTAAGTGAAATAAGTCAGAGAGAGAAAGACAAATACTGTATGATATCACTTATACGTAGAATCTAAAAAAACACAACCAACTAGTGAATATAACAAAAAAGAAACAGGCTCACAGATATAGATATCAAATTAGTGGTTACCAGTGGCGAGAGGCAAGAGGGAAGGGGCAATACAGGGGTAAGGGATTAAGAGGTACAAACTATTATGTATAAAATAAACTACAATGATATATTGTACAATACATGGAATATAGCCAATATTTTCTAACTACAAATAGAGTAAAATCTTTAAAAATTTTGAATCACTACATTGTTCATGTGTAACTTATCTAATATTGTATATTAACTATACTTCAATTAAAAAATAGGATTAAAAAAGGGGGTCCTTGTTTGTGGAAGTTTCAGTGCTCCAATAAAATGCAATACAACTTTGATTAAAAGATCTGAAATGATGTCCTGTCCCCATTGGCCACAAATTGAGCTTTGAGGTTAGAGTCACAACATTTCCCTGGCAAATCCTTCAAATACCTAGTCACCATTTGAAAGAAAAACTGTTCTAAATGTAATGTTATACATTATGGTAATATTAAACCTTCCTTCTGTTAAAAACAAAACAAAACAAAAAACCCAAAGTTAGGAGAACAACAACAGCAATAAAATTAAAGATCAAGGCAGAAATAAATGAAATAGAGACTAAAAAAATTAGAAAAGATCAATGAAACTAAGATCTGGTTCTTCAAAAAGATAAGCAAAATTTATAAATATTCAGTCAGTCTAAACAAGAAAAAGGAGAGCCCATATCAATAAAATTAGAAATGAAAAAGAAGTTACAACTGATGCTCAAGAAATACAAAGGATTATAAGAGATTACTATGAACAATTATATGCCAATAAAATGGACAACCTAGAAGACATGAACAAATTCCTAGAAATGTATAATCTCTCAAGACTGAACCAGGAAGAAATAGAAAATACAAACAGACTAATTACCAGTAATGAAAATGTCAGTAAACAAACAAACAAACAAACAAAAAACCCTCCCAACAAACATAAATCCAGGAAGAGTTTCACAGGTGAATTATACCAAACATTTGAGAAGAGTTAACACCTATCCTTCTCAAACTATTTCAAAGAATAGCAGAGGAAGGAATGTTTCTTAACTCATTATATGAGGCCAGCATCACCTGATACCAAAATCAGACAAAGATACCACAAAAAAGGAAATGACAGGCTAATACCACTGATCAATATAGACTCAAAAATACTCAACAAAATATTAGAAAACTGAATTCAACAATATATTAAAAGGATCATACATCATGATTAAGTGGGATTTATCCCAGGGATACAAGGATGATTCAATATCCACAAATCAATGTGATACACCACATTAACAAAATGAAGAATAAAAATCGTATGATCTCAACAGATGCAGAAAAAAAACATCTGACAAAATTCAACATTCATTTATGATAAAACCCTCCAGAAAGTGGGTATAGAGGGAACATGCCCAACATAATAAAGGCCATTATGATAAGCCCATAGCTAACATCATACTCAAGATGAAAAGCTGAAAGCATTTTCTCTAAGATTGGGAGCAAGACAAGGATGCCCACTCTCACCACTGTAATTCAACATAGTATAGGAAGTTCTAGTCACAGCAATCAGACGAGAAAAAGAAATAAAAGGAATCCAAACTGGAAGGGAAGAAGTAAAACACTCACTGTTTGCAGAAGACATGATACTATACATAGGAAATCCTAAAGATGCCACCAAAAAACTATGAGAGCTTGTCAATGAATTTGGTGTAGTTGCAGGATACACAATTAATATACAGAAATCTGTTGCATTTCTATACACTAACAATGAACTAGAAGAAGGAGAAATTAAGAAAATAATCCAGTTTACCATCACATCAAAAAGAATTAAAGAACCTAGAAATAAATCTAAGGAAGTAAAAAACCTGTACTCAGAAAACTATGAGACACTGATGAAAGAAATTGAAGATGACACAAACAGATGGCAAATTACACTGTATTCATGGATTAGAAGAATTACTATTGTTAAAATAACCATACTACCCAAGGTGATCTACAAGTTCAATGCAATCCTTATCAAAATACCAATGTCTTTTTTCACAGAACTAGAACAAATAATTTAAAATTTTATATGGAAACACAAAAGAGCCCAAATAGCTACAACAATCTTGAGAAAAAAGAATAGAGCTGGAGGAATCCTGTCCCTGACTTCAGAATATACCACAAAGCTACAGTAATCAAAACAGTATGGTATTGGCACAAAAGCAGATATATAGCTCAATGGGACAGAATTGAGAGCCTGTAAATAAACTCATATACTTATGGTCAATTAATCTATGACAAAGGAGGCATGAATATACAGTAAGGAAATGACAGTCTCTTCAATAAATGGTGCTGGGAAAACTGGACAGCTACATGTAAAAGAATGAAATTGGAACATTTTCTTACACATATACAAAAATAAACTCAAAATGGATTAAAGACCTAAATATAATACCAGAAACTTTAAAACTCCTAGAATTCAACATAGGCAGAAGAGTCTTTGACATGAACTGTAGCAATATTTTTTTTGGATCTGTCTCCTAAGGCAAAACATATAAAAGCAAAAATATACAAATGGGACCTAATGAAACTTAAAAGCTTTTGCACAGCATAGGAAACTATCCACAAAATGAAAAGACAACCTACTGAATGGGAGAAAATATTTGCAAATGATATGACCAACAAGCAGTTAATAGTCAAAATATATAAACAACCCATACAACTCAATATCAAAAAAACAAACAACTTGATTAAAAAAATGGGTGGAAGAACTGAATAGACATTTTTCTGAAGAAGACAAACATATGGCCAACTGGCACATGAAAAGATGGGCAACATTGCTAATTATTAGAGAAATGTAAATCAAAACCACAATGAGATACCGTGTCACATCTGTCAGAATGGCCATCACCAAACAGCCCACAAATAACAAATGTTTGCAAGGATGTGAAGAAAAGGGAACTCTTGTACACTGTTGATGGGAATGTAAATTGGTGCTTCTGCTATGGAAAACTTTATGGAAGTTTCTCAAAAAACTAAAAATAGAGCTGCCATATAACCCAGCAATTCCACTCCTAGATATATATCCAAAAAAAAAAAGAAAACACTGATTTGAAAAGATACATGCACTCCAATATTCATAGCAGTATTATTTACAATTGCCAAGATATGGAAGCAAGCTGATTGTCCATCAACAGACAAATGGATAAAGAAGATGTGGTACATATATACAATAGAATATTACTTAGCCATAAAAAAGAATGAAAATTTTGCCATTTTTAACAACATGGATGAATTTGGAGCGCATTATGCTAAATGAAATAAGTCAGAGAACGACAAATACTATATGTTATCACTTATATGTGGAATATAAAAAACAAAACAAATGAATATAACGAAACAGAAACAGACTCACAGATATAAATTAGTGATTACAGTGGGGAAAGGGAAGGAGGAGGGGCAAGACAGGGATTAAGAGGTACAAACTACTATGTGTAAAATAAATAAGCTACAAGGATATATTGTACCACACAGGGAATATAGCCAATATTTTATAATAGCTTTAAATGAAGCATAACTTATAAAAATTTTGAATCATTATGTTGCACACCTAAAACTATTATAATACTGTAAATCAACTATAATTCAATAAAAACTAAAATAAAATGCAAAAAAAGAAGTCTTGTAATCCTACTTAAAATTTTTTTGTTCTCACTAAATTTAAAAAAATGTCCTAAACTTCATTGAAGTGTAATTTACATACAATAAATGCATTCATTTTAAGTGAACAGTTTGGTGAGTTTTGACAAATAAGTACAACCATGTAACCACCACAATCAAGATACAGAACATTTCCAACATCCCCAAAAGATTCCCTTGTGTTTTTCTTTAGTTTGTCCCTCCCCTCCTCACTAGACCCAGACAACCAGTGATCTTTCTATCACTACAGATTAAATTTGTCTCTTTTAGTGTTTCGTATATATGAATCAAAAGGTTTATGCTCTTTTGTATCTAAAGTCTTTCACTCAGCGTAATGTTTTTGATATTTATTCAGTTGTTGAATGTAGCAGACGTTCAGTCCTTGTTATTGCTAAGGAGTATCCCATTGTATAGATATCATTATTTGTCCATTTACCTGGGCATGGACAGTGGGTTGTTCTGATTTGGAGCTATTAAAACTGTGTACAAGCCCCTGTGTCCTTGCCTTTTAAAGTAAAAAGCTGACTCAAGAATTAATGATTTGGAAACGTGAAGATGTAGAAGCAAAGAATAGCTGTTGGGCTGGGGAACTGGTCACAATTTAGACCATAAATATGCCACAGAGCAGAATCACCGAACTCACACTTCCCTGAGAGATATAAAGACCTGACACACATTCCTAAATTGTTTTAATAGGAAGCAGACACCCACCAGGTGAAAACTGCTGACTGCAAGAACACAGACCCTAGACTGGTTGGAAGCAGAAGGTTGACGATGCTGATTCCCAATTACCTCACCACCAACTAATCAGAAGAATGTCTTCAAGCCGATCATGCCCAGCCCTTGAACCACTACTCCCCTCACTACCTGCTTCAGGATGGGGACACACAGTCTTGAGGACATTAGCCTGCTGTGGCCCCCTTTGCCTGGCAAAGCAATAAAAGCTATCCTTTTCTGCTTCACCCAAAACTCTGTCTCCAAGATTTGATTTGGTGCCAGTGTACAGAGGCCAGGTTTGGCAACACTATTATGAATAAATCTATGAAACTTCATAAACAAATCTTTGTGTGGACCTGTTTTTATTGCTGTTGGGTGAATATCTAAGGATGGAATTGCTGGGTCATTTGGTAAATGGATGTTTAACTTTATAAGAAACTGCCCAAGTGTTTCCTACAGTGATTGTACCACTGTACCTCCCCACCAACAATGTATGAGAATTCCTATTCCATATATTTGCTTATACTTAGTATTATTAGTTTAAAATTATTTTACCTATTCTGATGGGCTTGTGCTATGTCTCACTGTGGTTTTAATTTGCATTTCACTAATAATTAAGAGCATTTTTTATTTCCTTATTTGCTATCTATTTTCTTTTATGAAATTTCTGTTAAAATATTTGCCTAATTTTAACTAGATTGCATATGTTCTTATTATTCAGTTTTAAGAGTTCTTTATATTCTGGATATAGTCCTTAGTTAGAGATACTTATTACAAATATTTTCTCTCTGTGGTATTTTTTTTTTTATTGGTGTCTGTCATTGAGCAGAAGTTTAAATGTTGATAATGTCCAATATACCATTTTTTTTGTCTTTTATGGTTTGTACTTTTTTTGTCCTAAGAAATTTTCAACAACCTTAAGGTTGCAAAGTTTTTTCTTACATTTTCTTCCAGAAGTTTCATCATTTAGAGTTCATATTTAGTACTATGGTTCATTTCAAACTATTGCTGTGTATCACATGAGGATCAAGACTCAGTTTTTCTCAATATAGCTGTCTAGTTGTTCCAATACTATTTGTTGAAAAGACTATCCTTTCCTCATTGAATTACCTTCATGCCGTGTAGAAAATTAATTGAGGTTATATTATGTGAGTCAATTATTGTACTCCATTTTGTTCCATTGATTTATTTCTCTATCCTTATGCCAAATATCACATTGTCTTGACTACTGCAGCTTTATAATAAGTCTTGAAACCAGATAGTATAAGTTCTTCAACGTTGTTCTTTTTAAAAAATTCTTTTGGTTATTTTTAGTTCTTTGCATTTCAATATGAATTTTATATGAGTCTGTCAATTTTCAACAAAAGCCTGGGGGGTTCTGATTGGAACTGCATTAAATCTATTGATCAATGCTGACCAATGGGATACAATGTTTCTTAGTCCATTAAGGCTACTATAAAAAAATAGCACAAACTGGGTGTCTTATAAACAGCAAAAATCTGTTTCTCACTGTTCTGGAGGTTGGAAGTTTGAGATCAAGTTGCCTGCATATTTAGGTTCTGTGTTTGTTGAGGACCTGCATCTGGTTTATAAAAAGTAGTATTCTAGCTGTAACTTCACATGTCAGAACAGGCAAGGAAGCTTTCTCAAGCTACTTTTATAAGGGCACTAATCTCATTCATAAGGGCAGAGCCCTCATGACCTAATCACCTTGAAAGACCCCACTTCTTAATACCACCACATTAGGGGATAGGTTTCAACCTATGAATTGGGGGAAACACAAACATTCAGATCATAGTACCATCCAAGACAAAATATGAGGCACATACATAATTTAAATTTTTCTGGTAGCAACACCAAAAAAGTAAAAATAAAACACCTGACTGGTAACGTGGCTCTAGACAACTCCAGACCAAAAATCTTTCATCTATATAACTCAAAAATCAAAAGGAGATCCTGACAATTTACAATTAGACCCTACTAAGAGGTCCTCTGGTCCAGCTTAAGTCACCACTTTGTGTTGGGACAATCACTGTAGCCCCAGGGATGGGGCAGTATGTTGGGCTCAGTATGCGTCAGGGACCCACCCAGCTTTTGGCTAGGGACGTGGTATACTAATGGCAGTTCCCACTAGAAACATATGGATGGATTAGGGAAGGAAAAATTCCACAAAAGAAGGGGATATTTCTATTAGGATAATGTAATACAGGGCAGGGTATTAGTTTAACAAATCAGCTGCTGTACAGTATGTCATACAAGCATTTCTAGAAACTGGGATTTTTGGGGTTCCTCTTTTTTTAAAAAGGAAGCTTTAGGGGCAAAGTGGTGTTGATTTGAAGGGTTATCCACTTTCCCTTTAGACTTCAGAGATCTGACTTCTTCAACTATGCAAGATATAGAATTAGAAGCACTTTCAATTCTACAGCCAAACTCATTCCCATAGAGGTAGAAGATCTGGTTCAGTTCTCAATGAACAAATACTCAAGCCAAAGATTATTTAAATAACAACAATCATATTTCAGATACACCACATGAACTGTTATGTACTCATAAGCTACCCATTTCTAGAAATAATTCTCAATTTGAATTTGCGTTTTAAAAATGCCACAAGACCTTATAATGCTACAACAGGGTTTAGTTCTTCAGAGAAACTCATATCACCCAAAGGCTGCCAAGCTCCAGGTCAAAGAATATATGACTTTGAAGACTGAACTCTTAATTTAAAATTCCTCTTTAATTCATGTTAGATTACACCATAATACAAGAAAAGAGAGAGGCTGCGTATGTTGTCAAATTTAACGGCAAAAGTTACATAGATTTGGCTAATTAAATAATAAGTGGATTCTGACTTATATTGAGGTGAATGTCAGAATTCATCAGTGTGAGTGTTATTTGACAGGGGTGATAAATCCTGTTCTCTAGGGTTGATATTTTTCATTACCCTTGTGCATCCTAGGGCATTTCAAATATACTGAGAGGGCTGAATTAGCAGCAGCCTGATTTACTGATACCTTTAGGGTGGCCACTCTAATTAGCACATATCTGAGATCTTTAAAGAGCTTAAACTGGATTCACGCAAAGTGAAAAGAGATGGCAAAGATAACAGTATGTGATTATATGCATATATAGAATATTATAGATGTTTCATATAAAAGGAGATGCTGATGGAGGCTGGAGTGGGATAAGAGAGCAAAATGGCTATATTGAGAGAGTTTCTAAAAATGAGGAAAATTGAGACAAACTATTTTCAGGTCTTACAATTCACTGCCAAAACCTCAAATAACTGAATTTCAACTAGCCAATGAAAACATTTTACAGTAAATCATTGATTTGGAACCTAAATTTCCCAAGGAAGTGAACATACAGAGATATTTTATATTTATGGAGTTCTGATCATTCTTTTTTTTTTTTTTTTTTTTTTTTGCGGTATGCGGGCCTCTCACTGTTGTGGCCTCTCCCGTTGCGGAGCACAGGCTCCGGACGCGCAGGCAGGCTCAGCGGCCATGGTTCACGGGCCCAGCTGCTCCACGGCATGTGGGATCTTCCTGGACCGGGGCACGAACCCGTGTCCCCTGCATCGGCAGGTGGACTCTCAACCACTGCGCCACCAGGGAAGCCCCTGATCTTTCTTTTAGTTCCCCATTTCCTCCCTCTATGATATTTTCCTACTGTCATCACCTCCACTTTCCTCCAGACCCCACATCCTGAATCTGCTGTGATAGACCACATACTAGCCTGCAGGAAATGTTATAAGCTCATTTATTCTTAATACAAAAATGCAGAAATTTAAGATAAGAGAAGAAGAAATACCATGTTATTAGTGTTGGGGCCCTCTGCTCATGTAACCTTGGCCTTTATGAAGTCACAGGGACCATCCAGTAAAGACTAACTAATCTGATTTACAGAATCCAAGGAAACCTACTGATCTCATGGTGTACAATGGAATCATGGTAAATATGATGGAACACGTCACGCTGAGCTCTCAGAAATTTCACAAAACTTTATATATTCTCTTTCCCCATTGAAACAGTTTTCACTTTGCCACACTGTTTAGCCTTCTTCTCAACATTATCAAGAATGGAAGAAGAAGCTTGCAAGTAAGAACTTCACTTGCAATTGGAAGGTGATTGTCTTTAGTAGCCCCATTTGCTGAAGACTTGCAGATGGTGACCTCTGATAATTCCAGCCAATCCACACTTAAAGGCTGAAGGACTCCAGTAACTGGGGTCCAGTGATACCATTCAGGTCATATGTGTTTTGCCTATTATCCAGCACAAATAAAGTGAAGACCAAGAATATATTGGTACTCTATAGCAGATATGCTAAATCATAAAGAATATAGGTTGTTAATGAAAATGCAGCATGTTTAAATGCCAGCAGTAATTGACATTATCTGTAAAGGGCAAAGGACTGAGGGCATTATTTAGAGTATAAGAATGGAGAGAAATCTAGGCCAGAGTAATAAGGGGATGTGAGTTACCCACTGTAAGATCTTTGTCCGTGGCCTGGGCACACAAGATTGCTTACCTCAATTCAATTAGACCAATTTCTAAAGTCTTGCCAAAAATCTTACCAAGGGCTAAGGCTTAGATGTTTTGTTTTACTACTCAATATTTGTTGAAGTCTATTTTGGAGTTAACTTAAATATATATTAACTTTCCCAAGTTATTGAGGAGCAATACAGTGAAGCAGAAATCAAGATAATTTTCTTATCAATTTTTTCAACAAGAGTAGAAGCAGCAGTGGCAGCAACAAACAAACTTTTTTTGTGTGTTTGGCACTGAGGATGAAGAGAAGCATATACTTTAGCCCTTTAATGGGTTTATAGTTAATTTCTAAATATCCTTTGTAAAAGGAAGTATTTGAGTAAATTAGATGCAAAACAAAAAAAATTACTGTCAACTTATGAATGGTACTTTTAAAAATTTTACATATACTGTAGTCTTAAATAATTTTTAGCATCAGCATTTAGGATTACATTCCTAAGTATGTCTTTGAAAAATAAAAGAAAACAAGCTTCTGTATACATTAGCTCAACCCAGCTTCTTCATGGACTCTTAACTTTCTTAATATTAGAGTCTAATAATTAAAAAACAACTAAGAGGCCTTTCACCTTTTAAAAGGTCACATTTATTATGAGTTTAATCCACTAGTGCACAAATTCTTATCAATTACTTAAAAGAAGAAATATATCATTAAAAATAACTAAGCAAAATTCAAGGAGCAATTTCAATATCTGTAAGAAACACAGTCATTATTCTAGGCATGGGATGCTAATATGTTACAGTTATTATTATACCTATGTAGAAATCCAATTTAAAGATATGCAAAGCACCAGTACATTTAAAAGTTTTGTAAGATATATGTAGTATGGAAAGTAGTCTACAAAAAATCAGATGTATAATATGATCTTGATTTTGGTGGGCTGTATGTATATATTTATGAAGAGATATACATTGAAATGTAAAGTTTGTGGTAGGCTTAGAGATGAGCATTATAAATTCTTTATACTTTGTTTTCCAAAATTTCCACAATAAACAATTATTATGTTAAAAGTCATTAAAGATAAAATTGTTCAGGTATTATGAGTACATGTGGGTTGATTAGCTGATAAATGATTCAGGAAAATTGTGGGTGGAGTCTGAACTCTGTGCACTAGGCTATCCTATGTTCATTATGAAATGTGGCACTAGCAGTACATGGGAATTTTCAGCCATAGTTGCACTTCCAAATCATAATATATTATTTCATAGTGTCATAAACAAAGAATAACAGCAAAAGATGTATATAGAAATATTAAGAATATAAGTATCAGCAAGGAATTCAATAGGACTTAAAACCAGTATTTTTTAAAGCTATTAAGTATATACGTAGGTGACGACAGACAGAGTTGGCTATAACTGATAGTGTATTTTCATTTTAAAATTTAAAATCAGATAATTTGAGCATCATATAACTATGTAAGCAAAATTTCCTACTTATTTCTTGTCATGGGTTCCTAGTGTAATTACAGAATAGTTTTAGTTCTCTTCTTTGTCAAAAGATGAACATCCTAAGAAAATAAAAACAGGTATTTAAAAACTCTAAGACAGATCAACAAAGCACAGAGAAATCAGGTACTACTATCCATAGCAACTTCCTAAATTGTTACTTACTCATCTGTCTTTAGCTGGTGAAAAACTGTGCTAGGTGAATGGTGACAAATGAGTGGCTTCTGAATCTACTGTAAGCAAAACAGTGAAACTGCTATGGGTTTAACATGTATTTGCAAGCATGATTTGAGATAATTTAAAACTTATTGCTCCCAAGAAGTATATGAGTTATGAGAAATATGTCTTTTATATTTTGCTATGGTTGATCAGTAAAATATTGTAGGTTGCAAGAGGGAGCGTTGGAACATTAACTTACGGTTTGTAATTTTGAAAACTGGAGAAAAATACTTTTAGAGAAAAATATCCTTTGCAATGGATATTTTTGGAAGTATGTGGGGAAAGTCTCTTCAACATATACTGCTGAGACTGGCTGGATGGGGAGCCTGGCAGCAGGTGCGTGTCCCTGTGGGAAAAATCACAGCCCAGTCCTTGGGTGCCTGTGAGGGTCTGCACTTGCCCAGAAGTACTGCCATCTCCAGAGGGCATGACACGTCAAAGAAGAGACTGTGGGAAAAAGGAAAACTTTTAATATTTTACTTCCTTTCATGGCACATTTTTCCTGCATTTTGCATAAGGGACCCCAAGTTTTCATTTTGCTCTTGGCCCCACAAATTATGTAGCTGATCCTGGTGTCAGGAAACACAATACAAAGGGTCTATAATTTATGATTGTGAACAGAGCATAATCAAATTTCATCTTATTTGGGACCATGGGTTTACTCAGATAATGCTTTATTTCCAAGTTCATAGACTTGTAACTATTTTCTATTTTTCTTTTCAGGATAGAGAAAGGCTGCTTATAGCAAAGCTTCTGAATAAACAAAAGGATTATTAGATTTTTTTTATTGTGCAAGACACCTGGCCCATATCACACTGTGATTTGCAGTTTCCTACAAATTAAAGCTGTACAAAAGGCTCAAAGGAGATTTTTGAATAATAAAAATGAAGGAACCATACTTAAATATGGTAAAGATTATTTGTGCAAAATTAACAGCAAATATCACTCTAAAGGGTGAAAAGCTAAAAATTAAAATTAGTGATAATATATATCATCATTATAATATAACTTGTTTTGGGGGTTGTAGAGAATGGAGTAAATCAGAAAAGTGAGTCAGAATAGAGATCCTAGTATATATGGGATCAGTATATATGGCACTTGAATATCTCAAAGATAAGTTTATCAATTCTTTGGGGGAGGGGTACATTTTAAATAAGTGGCAGCATAGGCTATCTATTTGGAAGAAAATAGAATCATCCTTTAACTTTTGTAAAAAGCAGAACATAATTCCAGACGCAGTTAAAACTTGAATTTGAGAACAATACAAATTTTAAAAGAAAACTTAGGAGAGTACAGGCTGAGGTACTGGTAACATTTTAATCAAGACAAACTATTATAGAAAAGTAATAAACACTTAACCATACAAAATGTTTTAAAGTAGCAAGATATCAAAATCAAAGTAAATAAAAATGAAAATATTAAAAGATATTTTCAAATTAAAGATTTATCTACAATATACAAAGAGCTCATAAATTATTAACAAAATAATTTAAAATGGAAAAACAAAGGCTACTGAAGGCAGTTCACCAAAAAGTAAATTCAAAATTGCTAATAAACAAATGAACATACACTCAACCACTTTTATGAAAGGAAATGCAAAATAATGTAAGAATAGGTTATTATTTCATATCTGTTTGGCCAAGTTTACAAAGAGAGGTGACATCTACCGGTGACTGGGATTCAGGGGAAAGGGTATTCTACCTGCTGGTAGAAATAGGAATTATTTTGAGGAAAACTTGATCAATAGCTATTAAAATTGAAAATAGCCCTTGCCCTTTGGCCCCCAAATCCCATCCCTATGCCATAGGGAAAAAAAGCACTACACATGCAAGGAAATATATATAGAGGTTCAAATATATACAAAATACATAATATTTAGTGACCAAGAAAGTACATAAAATAAATGTCTATCAACAGGAGAATGGATGAATAATTTCTGAGCATCTTTATTATAGAATATTATGTAGCTATTATAAATACTGAGGTAGGCCTATAACAGTTGACTTGGAGGGTTTCTGTGATGTGTATAAAAAAGCAGATGCAGGGTGGCGCAGTGGTTAAGAATCCACCTGCCAATGCAGGGGACATGGGCTCGATCCCTGGTCCAGGAAGATCCCACATGCTGCGGAGCAACTAAGCCACAACTACTGAGCCTGCGCTCTAGAGTCTACGAGCCACAACTACTGAGCCTGCGAGCTACAACTACTGTGCCTGCGTGGCACAAGTACTGAAACCCTAGAGCCCATGCTCTGCAACAAGAGAAGCCACTGCAATGAGAAGCCCGTGCACTGCAATGAAGAGTAGTCCCCACTCGCCACATCTAGAGAAAGCCCACATGCAACAACGAAGACCCAAAGTAGCCAAAAATAAATAAATTAATTTTTTAAAAAAGAAAAAAAAGCAGATGCACAGAAAAATGTGTCTATTACCTCCTTAACATATATAATGCACATAACGCATCATATATATGATTATATGGCATTTGTTTATTGAGAAGGCGATTTTTAAAATTATAGTCCTTTCTCTTGCCACTTTTATTCAACATAGTTTTGGAAGTCCTAATCATGTCAATCAAAGAAGAAAAAGAAATAAAAGGGGCTTCCCTGGTGGCACAGTGGTTGAGAGTCCGCCTGCCGATTCAGGGGACACGGGTTTGTGCCCCGGTCCGGGAGGATCCCATATGCCGCGGAGTGGCTGGGCCCATGAGCCATGGCCGCTGAGCCTGCGCATCTGGAGCCTGTGCTCCGCAACAGGAGAGGCCACAGCAGTGAGAGGCCTGCGTACCGCAAAAAAAAAAAAAAAAAAAAAAAAAGAAAGAAATAAAAGGAATCCAAACTAGAAAAGAAGTAAAACTGTCACTGTTTGCAGATGAAATGATACTATATGTAGAAAATCCTAAAGATGCTACCAGAAAACTATTAGAGCTTATCAATGAATTCAGTAAAGTGGCAGGATACAAAATTAATACACAGAAGTCTGTTGCATTTCTATACACTAACAACAAAAGATCATAAAGAGAAATTAAGGAAACAATCCCATTTACTATCACATCAAAAAGAATAAAATGCCTAGGAATAAACCTACCTAAGGAGGCAAAAGATCTGTACTCAGAAAACTATAAGATGCTGATGAAAGAAATCAAAGATGACACAAACAGATGGAAAGATATACCATGTTCTTGGATTAGAGGAATCAAAATCGTCAAAATGACTGTACTAGCCAAGGTACTCTACAGATTCAATGCAATTCCTATCAAATTACCAATGGCATTTTTTGCAGATCTAGAACAAAAAAAATCTTAAAATTTGTATGTAAGCACAAAAGACCCTGAATAGCCACAGCAATCTTGAGAAAGAAAAATGAAGCTGGAGGAATCAGGCTCCCTTCTTCAGACTATACTATAAAGCTACAGTAATCAAAACAGTATGGTACTGGCACATAAACAGACACATAGATCAATGGAACAGGATAGGAAGCCCAGAAATAAATCTATGCACCTCTGGTCAATTAATCTATGAAAAAGGAGGCAAGACTATACAATGGAGAAGAGACAGTCTCTTCAATAAGTGGTACTGGGAAAACTGGACAGCTACATGCACAAGAATGAAATTAGAAATTCTCTAAACCATACACAAAAACAAACTCAAAATGGATTAAAGACATAAATATAAGACCGGATACTATAAAACTCTTAGAGGAAAACACAGGCAAAACACTCTTTGACATAAATCGCAGCAATATATTTTTGGATCCACTTCTGAGAGTAATGAAAATAAAACCAAAAATAAACAAATAGGACACAATTAAACTTAAAAGCTTTCGCACAGTAAAGGAAACCATAAACAAAGTGAAAAGACAACCTGCAGAATGGGAGAACATATTTGCAGATGATGCAACCAACAAGGGATTAATTTCCCAAACATACAATCTGCTCATGCAGCTCAATATCAGAAAAACAAACAACCCAATAAAAAAAGGGGCAGAAGATCTAAACAGACATTTCTCCAAAGAAGACATACAGATGGCCAAAAAGCTCATGAAAAGATGCTCAACATTGCTAATTATTAGAGAAATACAAATCAAACTACAGTGAGATATCACTTCACACAGGTCAGAAAATGGTCATCATCAAAAAGTCTACAAACAATAAATGCTGGAGAGGGTGTGGAGAAAAGGGAACCCTCTTACACTGTTGGTGGGAATGGAATTTGGTACAGTCAATACAGAGAACAGTATGGAGGTTCCTTAAGAAACTAAAAATAGAGCTACCATGTGATCCAGCAAGCCCACTCCTGGGCATAGATCCAGAGATAACTATAATTCAAAAACATATATGCACCCCAATGTTCACTGAAGCACTATTTACAATAGCCAAGACACGGAAGCAACCTAAATGCCCATCAACAGATGAATGAATAAAGAAGAGGTGGTACATATATACAATGGAATATTACTCAGCTATATAAAGAATGAAATAATGCCATTTGTAGCAACATGGATGGACCTCCAGATTATCATACTAAGTGAAGTAAGCCAGAGAAAGACAAATATCATATGATATCACTTATATGTGGAGTCTAAAAAAATGATACAAATGAACTTATTTACAAACTAGAAACAGACTCACAGACTTTGAAAAAAAACTTACGGTTACCAAAGAGGAAATGTGGGCGGGGGGAGGAATAAATTAGGAGGTTGTGATTAACATATACACACTAATATATATAAAATAGATAATCAGAAAGGACCTATGTATAGCACAGGGAATTCTATTCAATACTCTAATAACCCATATAGGAAAAAAAAGTGAAAAAGAATAGATATATGTATATGTATAACTAAACCACTTTGCTGTACATCTGAAACTAACACAACACTGTAAATCAAATACACTCCAATATAAAAAGAGAATTAAAAAATAAAGTTAAATAATAAAAATTATAGTCTTTTCTAAAAGTTACAAAATTATAAAACCTTGTCAAAATTAAAACAACATAGATATGCATAAAGTGAAATATGAAAACTTCTTTTTACCCCTTCCCCATGGCACTGTTAAGAGTTTGATGTGCATTCTTCCAGAACTTTTTCTGTATATACACACACACAGATTTTTTTCTTTAAATATAGAATAGTATCAAATTTTTTGTGATTTTTTTTTAACTTGCTTGACCTTTTCCTCCCAAATAACAGCATATTTTAGAGATTTTTTTCCCCAGTCTAATAACTATGCATCTAACTTACTCTTCAAGGGCTATTTCATAAAATCAATGTACTATAACTTATCGAATCATATTCATATTTCTGAATAGGTTGTCTCCAATTTGTGCTATTACAAATATTGCTGTGAACAACATTCTTTCTCTAAGAACTGTTTCTGCCCTCCTGCCAAAGACCCCCAGAAAGTAAGTAGGGCTTATTTCTTGTGGCAGAAAGGGAGACCATGCATAATGGAGAACCACGAAGGATCTCAGTAAGAGGATGTTAGAAAACACACAATTGGGGTTTTGGTTTGGCCATTTTTGGTAAGGTTCCAGGGAGCTGCCTTTTTTATTTTGTTTGTTTTGCTTTAGTCTCACTCTATCACAGTCACCAAGTGATCTTGTCCAATGTTAGTGTTCTAGGAGATTCTTTTTTTCTTTTTTCTTTTTTTTTTTTTTTGCAGTACGCGGGCCTCTTACTGTTGTCGCCTGTCCCGTTGTGGAGCACAGGCTCCGGTCGCGCAGGCTCAGTGGCCATGGCTCACGGGCCCAGCTGCTCCGCGGCATGTGGGATCTTCCCGGACCGGGGCACGAACCCGTGTCCCCTGCATTGACAGGCGGACTCTCAACTACTGCGCCACCAGGGAAGACCATCTAGGAGATTTTTTTAATGTCCAGGAGAAGAACAGCTCCTTCTAGCTTTGGGTGCCAGGTAAGCAACTAGCACCATCAAGACCCTGCTGTGTAAGACCAGTTCCTGGGTGTTAGGGGCTGCTTTTCTCTTTCTCAAAATCAATCCTTTGGAAATATTCATACAGTGTCAGGATCAAGGTGTACGTGTATTTTAAATTTTAAAGCTATTTCCAAAAGGTTGTACCAACACATATCCTACCAACAAAGGAGGGGTGGTGAAAGGAGAGATGGAAGCCCCAGTGGGAAATTTCTTCTAATGAGTAACTTTGATCAGAGTTGATGCATATAGCCAGGATGCTCTCTCATCTGCTATTTCTGTGAAGGGAAAGTAAGTGGGAGGAAATCCAGAAAAAGTCTTTACTACCTAGAACCTGAATCAAAGCTTTTTATCTCTGTCTTCAGTCTTGGGTCCGCATGTCACTAAAATGCAAAGAGCAGAACCTCATGGTTTTTTCATACCTTTGTCTTTTATTGATATATTCTACAAAATGGGGAAGAAAATATTTTGTTATAAATAATTTTATTCTAAGTGGAGCCTCGGTCTGCCTTTTTCTTTTTCCTGAGGAAACAGACCTGCTGCTTTTACAACTATCTGGCAGTTGGTAGTTTCTTATCACTTTTAGTTTTTAATTGATGATGTCTTCCTTGATATTTCAGAGACCAAGCAAGACGAAAGGGTTGTTTCTGGCAGAGAACAATGAATGGAAAGAAAGAGCATGAGACGGCCATTGAAGAGCAGCATAGAGAGCTATCATAGGCCCGTTAAGTAGTCCATAAGTGTGAATTTAGCTGAATTAATTCCCTTACTGCATACATCTGTTGGTAAAGAAATGTAACATGTTGGTTTGTACTGTATAAGGATTTCTGAATTCCCTCAGCATTGGAAGGTCAATTGAAAGGGAAAAAAAAAAAGAAAATATTTTATTAAATGTGATTTTGATGCCATCTGGTCTCTTGAAAAACACCATTCTCTACAGGGGCATGGAGATCTTAGCTTATTTGAGAGTCATCCTAATCATAGTTTTAACATATCAGGGATTATTTTGCTTAATTCTTTGATGTGTCAACAACTTTTCTTTTCTTTATTCTTTTTTTTTTTAAACGAATTAATAGTCCTCATATCACTGCAGTTATAGCAAAGCAATCACTTATACTCAAGGCTTCTGAATGTTTAAAAATTAATTTTTTCCGCTCTTAATTATCACTTGTCTCCTCTTCCTTTTACTTGGTCATTTGTTTAATCTCTCCATAATGGTAATAAAGACCTCAAAAATAAGATGGGTTGAGGACCAAGCTTGTTTTATTTAAAATACATTCCTAAGATAACACTAACTGATTTTCAAGGCCTGCCTTACTCTGATCTTATCCAATCCATTTGTTTTAGAAAACCTGGATCAGAGATGTCTCTTGCTCCATTCAGATCCTAATTAAGTAATTAGTTATTTCCACAAACAACTGGCTCACAAAACTCATAATTTTAACAGGCATAAACAATCAAAATATTTTTCTTTTTTTTAACAAAGCTTTTTATTTTTAACGACTTAATTTTTAAAATTATAGTACGTAACATAAAATTTACCACTTTAAGTGTACAATTTGATGGTCTTAATATCTAAAGAGTTAATTTTAGGTAATAATTTGATAGTATATACATTGGGTCTTGGCTCTTTGCCTCTTTTTTGTTTGGTTGTTTCAAATTTTCTGTAAGTTAAGATTCATCATCAGTGTTATGTGGGTCTACCAAAAAGAATCTTTTGTCCACAGCCCAAACTCAGAGGAAATGATTTGTTGACTACTTTAAAAGAAGGTGAGCTGGTGGGATTCTCTCTTTTATGAATATGATTAAGAGTGATACCACCCAAATATAACTGTTCTTATTCAGGGCACCAAGAAGTGGTTTTCTATAAACTCTAATAGAAATGTTATAAAGTAGGAAGTAGACATAATTTCCCCAAACAGAAGCCAGGACTTGCAGAATAGTCCATGCCTGTTTCCTCTCACTGTTATAGTTTGTGTAAATTGTCTTTGGGAGGAAAGGTCAAGGCCCTGTAGTCTCCTATTCTAAGCTTAGTGCAAGTTTTTCAAATTAAGTGTAGAGATATTTTTTCATGATAAATAGTCTCAAAGCCAGATATTCCAAGTTTCTTGGCCTAGTATTTCATCTATTTCCTGTTCATTTCAACACATGACCTCTATTCTGTAGTCAAGACAGTTTCTCTGTCCCACACTTTACTTATTCATCTATTTAATTCTTCACTTTTTTCCAGAAAATATATTTTTTTTTAGTTTTAGTTTTAGGGTTTTTTTTTTTGTTTTTCCCATTATATTGAAAACTTAAAGTGCCTTTGTAGTATCTCTTGACATCATCAGTGGAAACAAGCCCTTTGATGTACTCTTGCAGGGAGTATACATGACTAAATATCCCTTTTGTGGCAGTCTGTCTCCTCTTTTGCTTCTTCAGTATCTGGGCTTTAGGAGTTCTGTGGGGCTGATGTTTGTGTAATTACCTTGATACTTCCAGTGTTCTTGGGCCTCTGGTCAGTCTCTTTCAGGCATTGATAATCTGATTTCCTTTTTATAATAAAGGACATGGAATTCCCTGGCAGTCCAGTGGTTGGGAATTTGCAGTTCCACTGCAGGGGGTGGGGGTTCAATCCCTGGTCAGGGAACTAGGGTCCCCCATGCTGTGCGGTGTGGCCTGCACTGTTGCTAAGGATATAAATCAGTACAGCCACTATTGAAAACATTACGGAGGGTTCTGAAAACATTAAAAAATAAAACATCTTTGTTGGAATTCTTTTCTGCAAAGCCGTAGGGCCAGGAACTTGTCACTGACCATTAGTTGAAAAAAACAAAACTAGACTGCTGTAAGGTTAATTAAAGGGGGACTGGTGGTTAGAGTGGATGTCTGGGTCTGAACCAGTGCTGGGCCTGCAAGGCTGGTCTGGAAACACACCTGAGGACCGGTCAGTCTTTCAGGCTTACATCATATCTTTTCTTTGCTCTGCATTTCTACATCATTCTCCACTCTACAGACTGGAGTCCTTAAACAGCAAAGGAAACCATAAACAAAACAAAAAGACAACCCACAGAATGGGAGAACATATTTACAAACGATGCAACCAACAAGGGATTAGTGTCCAAAATCTACAAACAGCTCATGTGGCTCAATATCGAGAAAAAGCAAACCACCCAATCAAAAAATGGGCAGAAGACCTAAATAGACATTTTTCCAAAGAAGACATACAGATGGCCAAGATGCATGTGAAAAGATGCTCAACATCGCTAATTATTAGAGAAATGCAAATCAAAACTACAATTAGATATCACCTCACACCAGTCAGAATGGCCATCATCAAAAAATATACAAACAATTAATGCTGGAGAGGGTATGGAGAAAAGGGAACCCTCCTACACTGTTGATGGGAATGTAAATGGATATAGCTACTATGGAGAACAGTATGGAGGTTCCTTAAGAAACTAAAAATAGAGCTACCATATGATCCAGCAATCCTACTCCTGGGCATATATCTGGAGAAAAACATGGTTTGAAAGGAAACATACACCCCAGTGTTCATTGCAGTGCTATTTACAATAGGCAAGACATGGAAGCAACCTAAATGTCCATCCACAGATGAATGCATAAAGAAGATGTGGTACATGTATACAATGGAATATTACTCAGCCATTAAAAAGAATGAAATAATGCCATCTGCAGCAACATGGATGGACCTGGAGATTATCATACTAAGTGAAATCAGTCAGACACAGAAATACAAATATGATATCACTTGCATGCGGAGTCTTAAAAAACATGATACAAATGAACTTACAAAACAGAAACAGACTCACAAACTTAAGAGAAGGAACTTATGTTTACCAGGGGAAGGGTGGGGGGGGATAGATTGGGAGTTTGGGATTGACATTTGCACACTGCTATATTTAAAATACATAACCAACAAGGACCTACTGTATAGCACAGGGAATGCTGCTCAATATTCTGTAATAACCTAAGTAGGAAAAAATTTGAAAAAGAATAGATACATGTATATGTATAACTGAATCACTTTGCTGTATACCTGAAACTAACACAACATTGTTAATCAACTATGCTCCAATATAAAATAAAAATTGTTAAAAATTAAAAAAGAAAAATAGGTTAAAGAAAGATAGAAGGATAAGAAATAAATATGTGATGAAATACATGCGATAAATGTAAAATCTAGGTAGTAGGTATGCATGTGTTCACTGTAAAATTCTTTCATTGTTCCTCTATATTTGAAAATGTCCATAATAAACTGCTAAGAGGATTAAAAAAAAAAAGTCAGTGCTCTCTCACAACCTTGCTTGGCTCATAGCCTAGTTTATGGCACCTTTACACGGCCTATAGGCTGCCACGTAGTTCTGGTTTTAATTTCAGCCTCCCCAAAATAAGTGGCTGATTAGACTTATCTTTTCACAGACCCAAGGAACTGAAAAAATTATAGTGCAAAATCACAAACTTAGATGTATGCATTGTGTTCACAATCTCTGGGCACATTGATATGCTCTGAATAACTGTGAGATCATTTCTGCTTGGGGTGAGAGTACAAGGGAGGTAACCCTGTATGACAATTTTTGCAGTTTTAATTCGTCTTCATGTGGCTTGTTTGGGGTTCAGACTAACTTTAGTGTTCCTTTCATTGACTGAAGTGCTTCCTGCAACCCTAAGAGATGATAGGAAACTCACCCAATACCAGAGGCTCTCTTCTTCACCCACCTGTTCCAGAATGTCTGTGAGTCTTGGTACTGAATGGTGTTAAGAGTTAATGTTATTTTAAAAGGGTTAAAAAATGGTAAAATGTGTTCACAATCCTCAGAGCAAGATATTTTCTTCTTTATATGTTAAAAAAAATCAAAAGGAATTGGCTTTACTAAATAAGAGGAAGATGGCTTTAAGTGGTGTGGTCTGACAGTAATTTGTATTAGAGTCTAGAAGAGCACATTTGTAATGTCTTGTGGTAGTACATTTATCTCTTGGTGACAGAAGGAATAATTGCTTTAGAGAGCATATCAGTAGCTGTTTAAAAATTTAACTCTTTATTTCCTCACACCTAAGGTTACAAAATTGAGAAGAGAAAAATATTATGAGAAATACAACCTAGGTAGAACAGTTATAAAATTTTGGTTACCAGTAATATATATACATTGTCCATTTTCAAGGAATGGTGAAAAGTCTGGAAAAATAATGCAAATACTTTTCATTGTAGATAGGTATATATTATTTACTTACAGGTATTACTATCATGTCCTATTATCATTTCTGCCTGTTTTGCCTCTGGAACCTGGTTTTCAAGTTAAAGATACATATCTAAAGCGGTTTTTACTCAAAGATGAACTGTGTCTGGTAAGTTGTTAGTTAGACTTTGCTGTCCTATGTTCTCAAATTTGGCAGCTCTAATGGCTTCTTGACTACTAGCTCCTTTTTATCCATACTTTATGTAAAGTCTGTTCATTCTTCAGGTCCTTGATTTCCCCTGAAAAGATCTGTTGATATTTATGTCTCTCCTCGTGTCCAGCCAACTCCCCAAGGGCAGGAATGACATCTTATTTGACCCCATCACAAGGCACACTGCTTGGGTACAGGCAAAGAGACATCTCAAGGTAGGGGGATCACATAATTTATTTTTTAAGTGGATCACTTCTGAGAGTGAAAGAGATTAATAATTATGCTGAAAAAGCAGGTGTAAACTGTCCCAATCAAACTAGGATGCATGATTACTCTTCTTCAAGGCAGCCAGGGGGGAAACAAAGGCGGAATACTACTGGAATCAAATTTTTTAAAGTGAATTGACTATATTTTGGCAGACATAGATTTAACCAGTAAAATATCTTTTTAATTATTTTTATTATAACCTATTGTAACCCAAAGTTAAACATTAAATATGACATTGTCTCCTCAAAGTGACCCACAAAGTTTAAAATGAACGAAGATTGTATAGTCTATATACTATATAAATATACATATATATACACACACAATGCATACATATAATGTACATATATATAGTATATATGGTATTCCTTGATCTGTTTGTATTTTTTTTCCCTTAAGTCTGTTGGTTTTGCATAATGCAGGAATATATAATTTTGAGAGAGATTGATTTCCTAAAAGGACCAGTCACTGAAGGAGGGGTCAGATTTCCAAACTAAAATTAACCAATATTCAGCTTGTGGCTGGCACATAGTAGGCATTCAATAAATATTTGATGAATGAATAAATAAATCAGTAATGAATTCTAGCTTAGATTTTTCCCCCCTTGTAAGACCTGTGGCAAGCCAGTATTTTCATCTGGTTCATGCTGTTTCTTCAATTTATCGAGGTCACTTTGAATTCTGATCTTTTCTTTTGAAGTGTTAGCAACCCCTTCTAACTTGGTGTCATCTGAAAAATACTACCTGTGTGAAAAGTGTGACTGAGTTAAGCTAGGAGTGTCATGTTGGACATTTTCTTAAACTAGAACACAGTTGGAAATTATTATACAACCAAAAGCATACTTCATTTCAGTCTTATCATGCCCGCCTTGTCCACATTTGACTGATTTTTCCTTCTATCATCCATAACCGATCAATCAGCTTCTTCACTAAATAGAAAGTAAGATGCACAATGGAGCCTCATGAAAATTAGAGTACAAGAAAGGTAATAGGGAAGGGGTGAGGGCATGATAAAAATACCCTGTAAGCATACTTTATAAATTATACTCTAGTGCATACCTGCTGTATTTGCCTCAATAGGCAAGTCTTGACATATAATGTATAGAAACAATCTACTACAGATAGTCCCATAGGGCAGACGTAAATTCTCTAATACATTCACATGTCCTCTTTCAAAAATTTGGTAGAAAAATATCTTTTTGCTGAGAACTTAATTCTCAAGTTCCACAACCAATTCACTATTTTGTTATCAATTAAGCTTTTACTTAAATCAAGAAATAATAATAACCTCTCATTATGTTAAATTCGAAATGCTTAGTCTTCTAAACTGCACAGAGCAAAATTTTTAGGTTTTTTTTAATAAAGATGAATAGTATGAAATAAGCCAATCAGTGACTATATATGCAATATGAAGGAAATAACTGAGATAATTATCCCAGTAATTTAAAATAAATTCTCTTTTGCCTATTTATTTCTTTGATAAATGAGGTAAAAGTTGCCTCATTTGAGTTTATATTTGTGGACTCATGTGACCATGGAAACTACTAAGAGCCACTGCTCAAAAATTAGTGGATTGTATCTACATTTTGATCTTTTCTTTCTTATTCTTAAATTTAAAGAAGACTTTTACACTTTCTTCCTTTTATAGAAAAAAATACAAAGCATTGTTTACTAACATATCAAATAATTAAAATTTTAATTTTGTACTATATGCCTTTTTTCATTTGCGGAAACTATGACAATGTAGGTAAAAGATTAATATTTCCATGGAATAAGTTTCTAAGAGAATTCCTTTTGTTTACATAACAAAGGAAAACATCCTTCTAATGATAAAGACCCCATGACTAAAACATGTTTAAAATTCCAGGAGCGTGATGTGTTTTAATAGCTCAGGACTGCAGTCGCAACACTCCCTTTGATCCATAAGTGGCAGTATGTGTTTGTATGAGGAGGTACAGTTGGCAGTGTGAATTCCCAATGTTGATGATGATCTGTATGTCACAGGCTTCATCTCCAACAATGCTATATGCAAATTAGTGATAGCTTCATGCCAGGGTAGAATACCATTCACAGAGTAATTGCTAGCATTTTTCCTGGTCATTCTACACATGGAATGAAAATAATAACTATTTAGGGACCTATTTCTATAAATTAGCAGAATAAAAGCATTATGTTGTACACATTTTTCACATTATTTTTATCACAATTAGAGATGTTCTTTTGGTTACATATTTAATATTATATAAAATGGAATTTTAATACACTTTCAATATTTAATCTACTCTGCATTTTTTAAACACTTAGTGATTTAACATAGTTTAGTGTATGAGCACTATTGAAAATAAAATAAATTCGGTTGCAAATTATTTGAAAGTCTTTAAATGCCATAAATAAAATACATGATGATTAGATGTGTGAGAAATTACTCTCAGTTGCTGTGCTAGTACATGGAGCACAAATGTTTAAATTAATTTTTGCTTCACCTAAAAGTGTTTGCTGTTTCTGAGCTTTTCTTTTTGATTGCTAAGAGGAATAGTACACGTGGAACTAAGCACAAATAATGGAAGGGATAATTGTTTCTAATGACAAGAGCTTAAAATTCTTAGGAAGGGAAATTCAGCAACAGATTTTGAAAGTCTATGAAGTGAGGAAAAAGGTACTAATAGGTGAATTAGAAACCTAGGAAATTTCTATTATAGCATCTGTGGGCTTTCCTCATTGCATTTAAATTTTCTCTCATTTTAGAATCGTAGTGATATGTACTCCTCCTTTTCAGTTTCACATGCAAAAAGTAAGGCAACTGCTTCCTCCATACGTAAAATGATTTGTAAATGCATTCTGTGAATAAAACACATTAAATGCCATTTGCATATAGTACATTAACACATGTGAAAAATGGTTCACACAGTACATTAGGAAAGGAATAAACAGAAATGACTTTAAAATGCCTGCTATATTCATAACAATTTAAAAGATAACAGAGCAATGAATTTCAGGTGCATTGGACTTAATTCCATGACAGTGTTTGCTTTAGAAGCCCTTATTTATTAATTTTTTTTTTTTTTTAAACTCTCCTTTGCCAATTGCAGTGTTAAGCTGCCAAGATTTTCAGAGCTGACCAGGAGGTGGAGAGCTCATGCAAATGAGCTCTTCTCTGCTGGCAGCCTACAATGACTGATTCAAAAGAGCACTTTAACCCAGAAGATGAGTCTGAGCTGAATATCACCAGCCAGAAACCACTCCAGTGTCCCGCGTTAGATGGGAGGTTGCTTTCCAAATAATATTTTACCTTCCAAAATTCACTGGCTCTGTTTCCAATGATGGAAGAGTTCATTTCCTCCATGTTTTAAAAGTGGAAATCCCCATACACTTAAAACCTCTCAATATTTAAATAAAATTTCTAGGCACTGTTTCTATTTCCCTCAACTTATATAACACCCATTAACAGGAATATATATGTACATCTTTACTCCCAGGCTGTCTGAATTATATATGGCTAAGTTTCAGTGTTTAATAATATACTGAATCTGAAAGAAATGTTGAAAAATATACAATGTGTGTAAGCCTCAAAGTTTATTAGGTTTCCTAGTGTGAACTGGCACATGATGTAATTTTCAAGAACAGTATAACGGGGGTATGTTGAACTGGCGAGATTCAAGTCCAGCAGTATATTATAACGTCGTCACTTTACCTCAGATTCTGGTTTCATATACACTTCCGCCTTTGGTAATTTACATAAACATGCATAGTCTATGAATTATGCATAAACCTTATTTTAAATGCAGAGCTTTCAACTCTCACAGTGCACTAGTATACACACCCATTTGATTGGCTCTGCCCTGTTTTCATTACTCGCAATTTCTTGGAACACAAAAGAGGTTGAAAAGGCTGACAGGAATGGACAGTATTTTTTCTTGTGTGTGGGGGAAATATTTGTTTCCTTTTCAAGGCAATTGGTGTTGCAAAGTTTTGCCTGTGATTATTGTTCCTAGTTGTTGTTATTTTTTTCCAAGGAAGAATGCATTAAAGGTCTGAACCTACAAAACAGCAATCACAGTCACTTACTTTATTTACTTTTTTATTTTTAAAGGATGCTGCAGAAATTGTTCTCTATTTGAATAAATCTGAGCACATGGCTATAATAAAGAAGCAAACATTAGATTTTTTTAGATGCCCAAATTATACTTGAAATAAGTGGGTAATCCTAAGTCATTGATGGAATAGTTAGGCATCCAGAAAACATAAAAATTTTAATTTTAGTATTATAATTGTGTTTTTATCCAAGTAGAATTGAATATTCTGATTAATGGACACACATAGTGAGTCCTCTGCATTTGAGACATTGTGTGATTACTCTGTTTTCATATGAACTCAACATGAAATAATCTATCCAATGATATAAGGAAAGAGGTTATAGACGGTTTTACTACAATGGTAGTACATTAAATAAAAAACAATACAGTGGCATGTAAACAGAATTTTAATAAAATATTTTATCTCTGTTTACTAATCACCCTGTAGTTTAATATTTTTAATATTATTAGTAAAATAATAATGCTATGTTTTAAAAAATGGTGGGAACTTTCCATTCTTTCTTTTTCAAAATTTACTTCTCATTGCTGTCTTTCATTCCATTCTTCACTTTCTCCTTATACACCTCCAGAACTTTGTTCCTTTTTCGCTTCTCTGCTTTTTTTCTCCTCTTTGCATAACTTTTCTTTTACTTCCAATTTTAACACTTTGGTAGACATTATTCATCAAAATATGCCTGCTATTATCTTCTCTTTTATTAATTCTTTCTTTTAGCTTCTTTCTCTTAACATCTAATTAAGCTTTCATGAGAATTTCTTTCTCTTGATAAATTTTCTATTAATGCTACAGGAAAATGGATATTTGGTTTAAGTGAAAAAGGAGAAATCCGTGCTGCTAGATTTACTTGCGGGAGTATTACCTTTGAGGACCATACAATTTTGATTTCATTCTGTTGCAGGGAATTACCAAGTTCTTCCTTTGTGGGTTTACATTAGAGAGGGACACTTACAGATTAATGACCAAAAGGAACCTTTGAGGTCATTTATTATGATTTAATGCATAGCTTTAACGTAGGGAGCATCTATTCCACAGCAAGAAAGACTTAAATACCAAGAAAAGAGGAGTGAAGCTGAAAACTTAGGTTCACATTTAGTGACTAGAACTCAAAGGGGCCAGCAGCAAACACAAAGTAGTACACTTTACCTAAGAGAAGATGAAGCAATTTGCTTCAGCATTCACTCTGAAAAAGAAAACTACACCTGGCAGAACTTTCTCTGCTGGTTTGGAAAAAAAGACACAGAATAGCCTCCCAAGGCAATAGAAATAAAAACAAAAATAAACAAATGGGACCTAATCAAACTTACAAGCTTTTGCACAGCAAAGGAAACCATAAACAAAATGAAACAACAACCTATGGAATGGGAGAAAATATTTGCAAACAATGCAACCGACAAGGGCTTAATTTACAAAATATACGACCAGCTCATACACCTCAACAACAAAAAAACAACGCAATCCAAAAATAGGCAGTACACCAAAATAGACATTTCTCCAAAGAAGAAATACTAATGGCCAAGAGGCACATGAAAAGATGCTCAACATCTCTAATTATTAGAGAAATGCAAACCAAAACTACAACGAGGTATCACCTCACACCAGTCAGAATGACCATCATGAAAATGTCTACAAATAACAAATGCTGGAGAGGATGTGGAGAAAAGGGAACCCTCCTAAACTGTTGGTGGAAATGTAAGTTGGTGCAACCACTGTGGAAAACAGTATGGAGGTTCCTCAGAAAACTAAAAATAGAATTACCATATGATACAGCAATCCCACTCCTGGGCATATATCCACACAAAACTATAATTCAAAAAGATACATGCACCCCAATGTTCACAGCAGCACTGTTCACAATAGCCAAGACAGGGATACAACCTAAATCAGCAGATGAATGGATAAAGAAGATGTGCATATATACAATGGAATACTACTCAGCCATAAAAAGGAATGAAATAATGCCACTTGCAGCAACATGGGTGTAGCTAGAGATTATCATACTAAGTGAAGAAAGTCAGAAGAAGAAAGACAAATACCACTTATATGTGGAATGTAAAATATGACACAAATGAACCTATCTATGAAACAGAAACAGAATCATGGACATAGAGAACAGACTGGTGGTTGCCAAGGGGGAGGGGGTTGGGGGAGGGTTGGAGTGGGAGGTTGCAGTTAGCAGATGTAAGCTTTTACATGTGGAATGGGTAGATGACGGGGTCCTGCTGTGTAACACAGAGAACAATTTTCAGTGTCCTGTGATGGACCATAGTGGAAAAGAGTATTTTAAAAAAGGGAATGCATAGCACAGGGAGATCAGCTCGGTGCTTTGTGACCACCTAGAGGGGTGGGATGGGCAGGGTGGGAGGGAGGGAGACACAAGAGGGAAGAGATATGGGAACATATGTATATGTATAACTGATTCACTTTGTTATACAGCAGAAACTAACACACCATTGTAAAGCAATTATACTCCAATAAAGATGTTAAAAAAAAATTCACTGAGCACGAACTGGGGAAAGTGGGGCAGGGTCTACATAAAAAAAAAAAAAAGGGGAATGTATGTATATGTATGAACCACTTTTCTGCACAGTAGTAATTGCTACAACATTGTAAATCAACTATACTTCAATAAAGAAAGAAAAAAAAGAAAAAATGACACAGAAAAGTTGAAGAAGCATAAGCAGAACTAGCTAACAATGTTACCTTGCTTTAAGAGAGTTATTCAACTTAAGTTTAAAATTAAAACTAAGATCTATCTATCTACCCACCCACCTACCTGCTTACCTACCTACCTACCTATCTAATCTTTGGTAATCATATTTGGTAGTAAACAATACATTTCTATTTAAATAATAACATCTTTGCCTTTTTATGCCTGTTTTTCTTTGGTTTTACTAAATGAGTGTGAAGGCTTTTCTTCCAAACTACTTAACAGAAAAAACACTCAGATGGCATTTAGTGGTCTAATCACAGCCAAAACTTTTTCATGAGGTTTGGACTCCCTAAAACTATGTATGTTTGAGTAAAATGCTATCAGTCACTCGGCAATAAGCCTAGTGGAAAGAGGATTCTGTAAGTGGGGGGCAGCTTTCCTACAGTGGGGCCCTCGGCCTTGCTTACAGTGGTCATTTAGCATACACTAGAACAGATACCTCTAACTAAAACATCCGGAAGAGAATCCTTTAACTTGGGATTTTATGACAACAACAAAAGAAGCTAAATGAGAATGATTAAATCTCTATCATGAAATGAAACTGTCTATAGCCTAAGATACATGAAGCAAAGACATCAACTTTTAATCAAGTTCAACATAATTGTATTTTGTTATATTATGTTCCATATTAAAAACCTTAAGCACCCATATCCTACTCTATCACAGCTCTTTCCTGTCCTCAGTCTCACCCTCATCCCCACTAAATCTGCCCTCATGTTCTTAGACACATCATTTCTTGATTCCTGTTTCCTCATTATTTATCCTTGTTTGGGTTTTACTTACTTTTCCCTACCTGGAACCACGTGGCTTAATATCTTCCCCACTCTCTTTCATCAAAATCTCAGTTATTTGTTGTTCTTATCGTTTATCACACCTGCTCAGTAAAACCACGACTTTTAATCAATTCTGCAATTAGTCTTCTATGCTATTACTGACATAGAAGTACTGCTAAATGTATCAAACAACCATATTTCAGTCCACATTTAGGTCAGTTCAAATTCATGGTGTCTAAGCTTACCTGTCCTTAGTGAAGCTCAATAGTCTTTACCTTTCATGATTGTTTCCTTTCATACTTCTCTGACAGGTTTTTTCTTGGATTCTGTAAGTTCATCTCTTTCCATCCCTTACATATTAGTACCCATCAGGGTACCATCATTGCCCCTATTTGACGGTTCTTCTCACATGGCTTCTGTGGAAGTTCCCATCAACCTTTATGGTTTTAACTTCTGCATCTTACTAAAAACTTTAATTTCTGTATCGTTCACTCTGCCCCTACCTATGCAGAACTTCAGAGTCATTTACTCTCAATATAAAGTAAGAATGAGCCTGTTAAAAGGCAAGTCAGATCATGACACAATTCTGTCAAGATCCCCCAGAGTCCCCATCTTTATCAAAAGTAAATCCAGAATCACTATCTGCCTCTGGGAATTTGCATTCCCCTTTTCCCTTCTGCTTTGAAACATCCTTATGCCACCCTCACTCCTTACTTTGTACAGTGTCCAACTGACACTGCTCAGTGAGAATTTTCCTGACCACTCTATTTAAAACCATACCTTTTCCCCAGCCTCCACACACACACCCACACACTCTCTCTCTCTCTCCTCACATTTCCTGGCTTTTATTCTCCCTAGCATGTATTACCATCTCTACATTTTATTTATTTATTTTTAAATTTATTTATTTATTTATGGCTGTGTTGGGTCTTCGTTGCTGCACACGGGCTTTCTCTGGTTGTGGCGAGTGGGAGCTACTCTTTGTTGCGGTGCGCAGACTTATTGTGGTGGCTTCTCTTGTTGCGGAGCACGGGCTCTAGGTGTGGGGGCTTCAGTAGTTAGGCACGTGGGCTCAGTAGTTGTGGCTCGTGGGCTCTAGAGCGCAGGCTCAGTATTTGTGGTGCATGGGCTTAGCTGCTGCATGGCATGTGGGATCTTCCCGGACCAGGGATGGAACCCGTGCATTGGCAGGTGGATTCTTAACCACTGTACCGCCAGGGAAGTCCCTATACATTTTATTTTTTATTTTATTATTTACCTTCTCTCTCATTTCCCCACTCTCCCAGTGGAGTATAAGCTCCATGAGAGCAGAAAATTTTGTCTATTTTGTTGACATATCTCCAGAGCCTATTATAGTGCAAAATATTACAAAATATTTGAAGGAATGGAAGGATCATGGCTTTGGAATTGTAGAGAGTTCACTAATGACATTCAGAAGGTTGGGCTCCTAGGAAGGGACATTTGACTTTCTTAAACCTCAGAGATACTTGTAAGAAGGTATCTGGATAAAGGGAAGCTTACATGTGCCTCTCCTCTTTGGTAACTGCTGGCATGGGAGGAGGAATAAAAAGGAAAACATGGGGATTCACATTACACGGAAGACTATGCATTAAGAAATATTTGTAATAAGGAGGGAAAATAAAGGCTTTTGCTATTTCATTAGCTAAACTTGATTTGTTATCTCTGTTTTGGTCCAGAATCACTCTGTGACGCCAGCCATGCTATCACCTCTATCTCTTCTTTTTCTTTCATTCTCCCTTCCAGCTCTTATTCACTCCCTCTTTTATCATTTTGCTCCTCTGTTCTTCTCTTCCAGTAATACTCTTACACAAATATATTTGTCCTACCATAAAAAATTACTGTTTCTGCATGTCATCCAATCTTTGCAGGAGACTGATTTAATTATGCTAAGGATCCACTGGTATAATCAATTCAAAGATAGCCAAGAAAACATTCTGGCCATATCTGTAAGCCCAGTGCTATCTGAACTAAACGCATCAGTCAAATAAAAGAATTAAGTAAAGGAAGACCTCCAAATCTAAAGACAGTTTTACTTTAGCACCTTCCCTAATTATCAAGGAATTCTTACTAATCTAGGGAGTTGGCTAGAATCTCTTTCAACTTAAAAACAAAGCATGGAAATTGATAGTTCATGGAACCTCATAGCCACAGATATTTTTTTTCCTGTGCTACGAATGTGTAATTCTTTCTTGAAATTTGTTGAGGTATTTGGCTCACTAAAATTCTGTGGAAATGAGTGCTGTAGATTTATTAGGCACTCCATAGAAATATATTTCCTTTGTGTTTTAAATTAGTTGCATTTTAATGTCACTGAACATGCCCTTGTTCTTGTTTCCATTTGTGGTCTTGTATCCAGTGGGAATTTATAGGACTCAGATTTATTTAAATTATGCTGATGTATTTGATCTTTCAACATACAGTGCATGGTAAAAATGGGTGTCTGTCCATATCCATAAATGAAATATGACGGAAAAGGCGTGCTGATAAATTCTCCACTAAATCAGGTTTAATTAGATATCAAAAAGGGATAAAGCCAGGCAAAGTCTCCACTCTAAGTGTTACAGAGATCTAAGATCAGAAAAGGAAAATAGATATTCAAACGCATATTATAAAACATTTTCTCGACTTTTATAGATGACAAAGCAAGAAAATACTTCTAATTCACCCAATTCACTTGTTGAGCAGAAACTTCTTCGTCAATGCTTCCAATTTCACTTTACAAATAGCTTAGGAAAACCTCTCTACCCACCATAAAGGTTATGAGGCTTGTAAAATGTCATCATGCTTGCCTACGTTAGACCCTAAGAACTACAGATTAGTCCCCAAGGGGCCACACTGTCCCTCCATGCTGTGTTCCTAGGCCAGAGCCCATGGTTTCAGCTTCAATCCCTTCAACATCTACCCCTCACTGCCAGCCCCAACACCAAACCTAGTCTTTTGTTTATCCCTGTGAATTATATTGACACTCTCTTGATGATATGCTGTATATTGGCTAAATTCAAACCTGGAGTTGTGGGCAATCTAGATGCCTTAAAGCCTGTAACCACTGCCCCCATCCCCAACCAAGGGAGGTTGGGGAGAAAGGTTAGATTTTGTATTTAGATTTTTTGGTGTATATTTTTGGGATTAAAAAAAAATTGTTTTTGGAGGGTTTATGCTCAACTCATGTTTTATTTCAGTGCCAGTAACATTTAGGACAACATCAAGAAAAAAAATTATTACTGACCCACGTTTGGCATAACTAGGTTTCTGCAGCTTTTGGAATTTGGGCAGATTTTGATACATTTTTGAAGCACTGTATGTAAATCAGTTCTTAGGTTTAGTGCCCTGGGGATCGCTTGCTAATTAAAGGAAATTCAAGAGAAAACATTCATGACCGGAAATAGTCTTTTCTAAAGTAAATAATAACCTCTTGATTTGTTTTTTGCACATATTAAATATTACTTTCATATGAGTTTACTTAAAGTGAGATACAGTCTTACAAGTTTCATGGATCCATGTACTTATGCCCAGAAGTATGTTTCCTTGTCACAAAGGCATACATTGTCTCTTTCTACTTACTCTATGTGTCTGTCCACTCTTCAACTGTTTTCTTCCAAAATACCTGCCAAAGAAGAGAGAAGTTCTATTAGAATAGTTTAGGCACGGGAAAGACATGTCAAATATGTGGAAGAATAAATGTCATGGGTCCCTCCCATTCCATTTGTCCCCCATGTTCACTCTTTACCCTGGTCTCACCTTTCCTTATACTTCATCTTTTGGTGAGGGGTTTAGAACATAACAGAAACGAGTAGAGTTAGATGTAACTGAGGTTGCTAAAATTATGCTTGTGGTTCTTCTCCATGTCTGTTTTCTAACTCTAAAAACAAACATAGACTAAAATTTGGGGGTCAACAAATATGTTAAATGTCCTACTTTATTAAAAAGCATAGTAGCAGATGCAATGTGTTACGATTGAATGCATTTTAACATATATTAAATACATAGTATTCAAAATGCTACCAAACTACTAAAAGAAATGATTGAAACAAAAATATAATGTCTACATCCCTTAGAGATTTATGTAGATAGTTCATTTTACCAATCCCATTATTTCCTGTGCTGGAGAAGTTTGAAAATCTCACTAAAACTTCAGAGTTTCTTGTAACTGATTGATTTAGCACACTTTTTCTTAAGCTTCCCTCATATCTCCACAATTCTTTGAAACTTCATTTAGTCCTTTCAAACTTCCCTCATATCACCACAATTCTTTAAAACTAAACTTTTAGTTCTCAGGCTCTGCGATTTCCTCCTGTCCTTCTAATGCCCTAATTTGTCGTTCAGTATGATAGCCATACTCATCTCCTAAGCCACCATGACAACTGCTCCTTTCCTCTATGTCAAATACGTAAGTATTCTCAGTACAAAGCAGATTCCAAACTCTGGAGTTATATAGTTCAGTGTTAGTTTTATTTTTTCAGAATGTTGGATCCATGCTTCAAATCCTATTTGGAAATAATTCCCTACCACCTCATTCTGTGCTATTGATTCTATCTCCTTCTGTCCCCTTTGGGATCATTTTCCACTAATCACCCTCTCAACACCCCTTTAGTCTTTTGTCCACTGATTCCATTTTTCCATTGCTATCAACAGTTAGCAGACATTTGGTCCTGTCTAAAATGTCCATAAGACACTTGGTCATGCCAAAAGGTGCTTGATATTTGGTCCTATCCAAAACCACGCGGCATGGACCCAATATGCTCATGGACATTTTGGATAGGACAAAATTTCAAGGATCTTTTGGCCTGAACCAAAATGTCTCATCAACCAAACGTCTTATGGACAGGACCAAATGTCCTGCAAGGCTACAAACATACTGTGAACACTTTTATTCTAAAAGCATTTCCTTTAAGTCTGTCCCCACAAATTAATCTACATGATCTTCCCTCCTTCCTTTTCTTGTATATTAGATAAAGGTATCAGCATTTTTGGTGCCTCCGCTTTTTGCTGCTTATTAGCCTGGGGACTCAACACTTAACTATTCTCTTCATTTAGTCCTTTCAAATGTGAAAGTAACATCTCAGTTGTTTCCCTTCATTTCTTATCCATTCCCAATTTGAGAATATCAAACATTTCTTCTTGGGAAATGTTCCTCTGTTGACTTTAATAAGAATAGGTAACACTATTTTTATATATCCATGGAGTGCTTTATATATGCTAGACACTAGTCTAAGGATTTTATACATATTCACTTGGATAATGTTCCATTAACTACCCTTATTTCACACATGAAGAAACTGAGACAAAGAGGTTAATTACCTTCCCAAGATCACACAATGGCAGGATTTAAACTCAAGCTTGTTCTAGAGACTACTCTACAACTATCCTGTCTTTGTTTTTAGTTTCTGGGCTGTTTTCCATTTACTACTTTTGTGCTATCCTTTGTACATATTTTAAAGGATATCTATCTATCTATCATCTATCTATCTATATATATCACAATTAAAAATTTTCCATCAATGCATTCTTGTAAGAATTGCAGATAATACAGAAAAATATGGAATGAAAAAGAAAAGTCCTCTATTATCTCCCTATCCCAATTCCAATGCCAGCCCAAGAAGAAACAGTTTGTCACGTGTTCTTCCAGACTGCTTTCCATACATTTACTTATAAGGATGGGTATACATATTCACTTCGTAAATTTAAAAAATAATTTCCAAAAAGGGGATCATAGTATATATTTTCCCATGAGTTAGCTTTCTTCACTTAATGAAGTGCTTGGGAATTAGGTAGATTGAGTTTTTCATTTCAGTACATACTGATCTGCATCATTACATTTAATGACAGCATAACAGTCCATAAGATAAAAATACCATGTTAATTGACTTTTAGGTTGTTTCCTATTTTTTTGATATTATACGTAATGATGTAATGAATATTCTTATACAAATATCTTTGTGAACATGTGAACAAATCTTTCTGTAAAATAAATTTCTCTAGAATGAATTGTCAAATCAAAAGGGTACGATCACTTATAATATTGATAAGTACTGACAAATTTTCTTCTCAAAAAGGCTGCTCTACTTTAAACTCCACCAACAGCGTATCAGAAATCTGATTTTTTTTTCACAGCTTTTCTATCACTTGATGTTATCAGTAATAAATTTTGCCTATCTGTTGGGAAAATTGTTTTATTTTCTTATTTTAGTTTGCAATTCCTTGCTTGCAAATGAATTTAACCATATTTCTATGTTCCTTGCCTTTTCATTTTTTTAGCCAATTTAAATAATTATTTCATTTGTCATTCCCTTATTAATTTATAGGAGGTAAAAATTATTATTAATTCTTAGTATGTTTATTATATTCATTACAACTATTATTCCCACTAGCTCCCAGAATTAAAAGTTTAATTAATTTGTTATTATTATGCTTTTTTTCTAATAAAGACGTTAAAACTTCTGAATTTTCCTTTCCATTCCATCTTGTCTACATTTCACAGATTTGGTATGTAACCCCTTCTCATTGCTACTCACTTCTGAATGTTATGTATTTTCAGTTTTAATTTCCTCTTTCATCTAACAGCTATTTAGAAGGCTGTTTAAATTTTTTTCCAAGAAGATATATAAAATAATATGCACATAAACATATACATAGGTCTCTGTATTTTACATATGTGTAGACATGTTTATTTGTTTATTTCTACTTTATTTATGATTTCATTATAATTCTTTGGGGGGGCATTCTAAAGTTGGTTTTGTATTACTTAAGTTAAATGTTAATTTGATGCTTTGTTTCAGTAACAATAATCAGATTCTGAATATGTGTCTCCTCAGCATATCTACTAATCAAAATCAGCATTATGTTACACATACCAATTGAAAGAGGCTTGGCAAAGAAGGAGGGTAGCAGCGGGCACTGGTGTACCTAGTTAACTGACCTCAGAGCATATCATTTAAAAATATCTTTTCCCCCTATATTTAAGAAAATTATTTTCAGTAGTAACCATAAAATGAATTAAATATATTTCATGCATATTTATGTATATTTTTCACATCTATAAAATTTGCCTTTACGAAAAAAATATTATACCTCTTCATTTGCACACTGTTTCGGTTTTAAACATTTCAAGCACAAATAAAAACTCCATGTGGTCACAGAATGACAGAATTGAGCTAACTCAAGTTCGTTTCTTTGTCTTTACAATCACTGCACTATCATTGTTTATTTTGAGTCTACTCTTTGAAGGCAGGAATATGTGTTATCTCAGGGGATGAAGACACCAACAGTGCTGGAAGCAAGTCAAAGATCTGTAGCCTTAGGAAATTACTCTCCAAACAAATGCATGTAGCTGAATCCACATCTATATGGGAAGCAACTAGAACTGAGGTTCTCTGAATTAATTTCTAAGGAGAATACCATATTTGTTTAGAGGATAATACAATTGTGCTTACTTGAAGTTTAAATATAAAAAGTCATAACTGAAATTGTTATTTAGAACATATACAAGATATCTGGGGGGGAAGTAACATTGTTTATCACTAATATTGTTTAGAATTGCTGGAGCATGGTAATAATTAAAAGCAAACCCATTCTGAGTAGGTTTTATTACTGTTTTGAATTCTCTACAGACACTATACCCTTTATTTCCTACACTTTAGAGATCTACTTACTCCCACCAGTAGCCTGCTATGCTACTGAGGGAAAGGGAAAAAACAAACACACAAACAATAAAATAACAATAAGGGACTGAAGATTGATGCAGGTTTTTCAGTATAGGCTCCTATACCAGTCTGATTTGAAATAAGGTAAAAGAGGCAAAAATCTGTGCTATATTCTTTGCAACATTTCAGCACACTTCAGAAAATTTTGACAGCATAGTTATTACAATAAATACAATAAGCCATATCTACCTGCACCTTCAAGTTAAACAACCAGTTAATTGTAAATACCAATATATAACTCAGTAAGAAATTATATAAAAAAGGAAATATGCTACCTTGTATTTCTTACAGAAATAAAATTTTCTCCTAGACTCATATTACTAGGAGGTTTAATTTTTTTAATAGAATGTCTATTTCTAATATTTTCCATTGGTGAAGTGATAGTATAGAAACCTTGAGAAAGCCTGTGCTTCAGTGTCTTGAATAACCTTAAAATGAGGACTAGTGAAATTCACCAAGGTTTATTCCTTGCCTTCAAAACACCTGGAAATTTTTTAAAAAGAAATGAAAGGATAAAAGCCTTCAAGGCAGAACCTATATGCTGCACCCAAATATAAAAATAAGAGTTGGTTATTTTTAGTGACTATGGAGATTTTGGAGGGGTGGGAATGAGCAGGATTGGGCTAGTCAGAGGTGAATGTTCCTTTGGCTTTGATGACTCACTGGTTTCCATCTTTCACATCCTGTAATACTTATTCTGTTCTTCATTATCACCCTGGGTGGCTGAAGTCCATAATATGAGTTACTCATGTAACAACTGCATGATGATTGTAGAGTCATTATACTTCCTTTACTCATTATTTCCAATTCTGCAATTGCATCATCCAAAGGCTCTTTGTCAGGCTGCAGCCTCCATTAGGGGAGTTGAGTACTTTATACAGTAGAATATGGAAAAATTATGAGACCTAAGTTGAATAGGTTGTATTGAAGAATGCTTCTGCCATTGCACTATCTTACAAGCCCTGATGAGTTCTATGAAATCACCATCTTGTCTTCCTGTGGCAAATTTAGTGGGATGCCTATTTAGATTCTTCCCTTTGTATATCAGAGAGACTTACCCCTCCAGTATCAGCTTGCTGAAAAAAGATTATTTGCCTGTATGTCCAGAATGTTATAAATGATTTTAGATTAATTTTATTTGGTCTTAAGTATTTGTCATTTTCCAAAATTATTTCTAGGTTGTTTTCTCATCCTTCAATTTTTTTCTTTCTGTTCAGTGCATCTGCAGATGGCTCTCAATTTCCAATCATATATTTATATGCATCTGAAAATAAGCATCTCACTTGCAACTCCATCTTGATTGTTGCTCTTTTCTTTCTTCATTCCGTGATACCTTTGTATCACTAAGCCTGTTGTACCTACTTCTCCTGTAATACCAGACACTTCTAATTGTCCACCTTAGCCACAACTCTGACAGAATCTGTGGTTTAGTATCTGGTAAATTTTTATAAATTATCTGTGTTATTAAAAAGTATATTTTAATAGTAATACTCAAAATATTTATTTCATCAAATCTAAGATGCCGCTGATTGTACAAATCATTATTTTATGTTCTACTAAGAAAGAAAACTCATTTTCAATAAAAATGACATGCCATTGATTGTAAAATGCATCAGATGCATCAGATTTCCAAGATGTCAAATGTGATCCATGTTAGACTTACAACATGAATGGGCCTTAATAATGCTAAGTGAAATAAATCAGGCAGAGAAAAACAAATACCATACGGTTTCACTCATATATGGAATATTTAAAAAAACAACCAAGCAAACAAAGAAACAAAATAAAGAAACCAAAACAAATGCAGAGATATAGAGAACAGAGTAGTGGTTGCTGGAAGGGAGGGTGGTAAGGGAGCAAAATGGGTAAAAGGGGTCAACTTTATGGTGATGGATGGAAACTAAACTTTTTGGTAGTGAGCATGGGGTGGGGCACACAATTCAAAATATAATGTTGTACACATGAAACTTATATAATGTTATAAACCACTGTTATAAACCTTAATAAAAAATCTTTCACTTGAAAAAAAGGTATATATTTGACATGCTTGTTCTTTTTGTTATTCAAATACCCTAAATGATTCCAGTTTTCCTTTTTAAAATTAGTACGTTTCATCAATAGGTACAAATTGCTAAAAAATCAAGTTGACAGCCTTGTAACAAAAATGTATTCTCTTGCCATGTACCACTCTGCTTCTCAACCCACCTCCTCAGGAAGAACCACGTTGAGTCCTTTTAACTGGTCTATATTTCTAAGTGATATAATTACAATATTTTTAAATTTACCAATTTTAGATGTTATTAACTTTCTATTATGATAGTTGAGGATTTAGTTTTTACATGACTTCCACACTACCTCCTATCCCAATGTAATTTTTGTCATAATTTTTACCAGCAATAGTCAATGTTTCCATCATGAGTATGCAAATATTATTTATTACTGCACCAATTTGTTTACTATGATTAAGTTTCATTTCTAGTAGAATATTTCTTCTTTTTTGTGGGAGGGGGCAGTAATAATTACTTCATTTCACTTTTGGTTTGTTTCTTATTTCTAGCTATCATTTTCTAACCACTTTTTCCAACAGATCTTTCAAACAGTTATCAGGATTTTTTCAAAAGCACACATAAGTCAAATAATCTAGCAGTTCTATTTAAAAATTTTTCTTCTATACACCTCCCTCTTTTATCCCCCTTTTGCTTTGACTTGGTTTCTCTGTAGGTCTGGTGCAGTACTGCCATCTGAACAGCTCCCTTCACTACCCTCTTGAGTAGGGATCCCTGTTTCCTCTTTCTTGGTTTAATTCTTCATTTTTCATAAGAACATACTGGAGTAACTTAAGAAAGGATGAATAAAGGTTAATTTTTAAAAGAATTGTATTATGAAAATGTTCACATTAGCCTTCTACTTGCTTGATAGTTTACCTACATATAGAATTTTAGATTAAAATGTATTCACCCTCAGAATGTGAAAGGCAATCCTTCACTATTCTAACATTCAATATTGCTCTATAAGTCTGATGCCATTTTGATGTTTGGCACTTGTATGTCACATGTTTATTTTCTTTGGAGTAATTTAAGTTCATCTGTTGTTAACCAGTATTCTAAAATTTAAGAGGAAATGACTTAAAGTGGATTGCTTTTTACCCTTCTTGTTGGATCCTTTGTGAGCTCATTTGATTTACAGACTTATGACTTTTAGTTCCAGGAGATTTTCTTCTATTATTTCTTTGATTACTTCTTTACCTTTCTTTCCCCTAATCTCTCTGGAACTCTTATTATTTAGATGTTTCTGGATTAACCTTATTTTCTTATTTCTTATTTATTTTACTTATTTTTGTATTCTGGTTCTACTTCTTCCATAACTAAGCATGAAGAATTTTTGCTAATTTTATTTCCTAATCCCTCTATTGATATTTTCACATTTTAATTAGCAAAACTTTGATTTTTTTAGAGTCCTTTTTTATTCTCTAATTATGCTTTCTTCAGAGAAATCTAATCCTGCTTGATGGATGCAATAGCATCTCTTATTAGTCTCTAGGTAATATAATATATATTCAATGCTTCCTTATGTAGGGGTAGTCTAGCATAACTCCCCTGCTTCTTTAGATCAACTTTATTGAATTCTAATTAAAAAATTGCAAAATAGCAATTTTAAAGTATAAAATTCAGCAGCTTTTAGTATGTTCACAGAGTTGTGCAGCCAACACCACTATCAAATTTCAGAATATTTCATCACCTAAAAAGGAACTCCATACTCATCAGCAAAAATTCCTGCCTCCAGGCCCTGAAAACCACTAACCTACCTTCTGTGTGTATGAAACTGCTTATTCTGGATATTTTAGTTGATGAACTCATACAGTATGTGACCTCTTGTGACTGACTTGTTTCATTTAGCATAACGTTTTCAAGGTTCATTTCATTGTAGTATGTGTCAGTACTTTATTCACTTTTATGACTTAATAGTATTCCATTGTATGAATATATGACATTTTGTTTATCCATTCACCAGTTGTTGGACATTTGGGTCGTTTCCACTTTTTGGCTGTTATGGGTAATGCTGCTGTAAACATACATGTACATGCTTTTGGGTGGACATATATTTTCAAGTCTCTAGAATATATACCTAGGAGTAGAACTGCTGGATCATATGATAACTCTAAGTTTAACATGTTTAGAAACTGAAAAAAATGTTCTCCAAAGTGGCTCCACCATTTTATATTCCCACCAGCAATGTACACCATTTTTAAACTGGGTTGTTTGTAGTTTAATGGTTGAGTTGTAAGATTTCCTTGTATGTTCTGGATACTAGACTCTGATCAGATATATGGTTTTCAATATTTTCTCCCATTCTGTGGGTTGTCTTTTCATTTTCTTGGTAGTGTCCTTTGAAGTACAATTATTTTTAGTTTTGACAGTCCAGTTTTTTTTTTTTTTTTGGTTACTTGTACTTTACATGTCATATCTAAGAAATCATTGTCTGATTCAAGATTACTAAGCTATACATTCATATTTTTCTCTGAGCATTCTTCTAGATGTTGTAGGTCTTAAATTTAAGTCTTTGATTCATCTTGAGTTAGCTTTTGTATATGGTGTGAAGTAGGGGCCCAAATTCATTCTTTTGCATGTGTATATGCAGTTTCTCAGCAAATTATTAAAATTATTCTTTCCTGCCATTGACTTGTCTTAGCATTCTTGCCTAAACTCAATTGACCATAAATAGATGATTTTATTTCTGGAATCCTATTTTGATTCCATTGATCTAAATGTCTATTCTCAGGCTAGTATGAGACAGTATTACTTCAGCTTTAAGTGAGTTTTGAAATTGGGAAATTTGAGTCCTCCAACTTTGTTCTTCCTTTTAAAGATTGTTTTGGTTATTCTGGGCCCTTGTCAATTTCTACAAAAGAGCCAAGTGGAACTTGGATGGAAATTGTACTAAATCTCTGGATCAATTTAGAGATGATTGCCATTTTAGCAATATTAAGTTGTCAAATCCATAAACACGAGATATTTTTCTGTTTGCTTAAGTCTTCATTAATTTATTTTTACAATACTTTGTAGCTTTCAGTGTACAAGTTTTGAACTTTTGTCAAATTTATTTCTAAGTATTTTGTTCTATTTGATGCTATTGTAAATGGAATTGTTTTCTCAATTTCATTTTCAGATTATTCATTACAAGTGTGTGGAATAAATAACAAAGTGACATCTTTGTTGCAAATATTAGTTTCTACATTTCTTACTTCTTAAGACATAACTAGAATGGTAATTACTAAGTAAATGGGTATGCATCTTCTACAGTAGTACTTGAAATTGGATGTATGCTAGCCAACATACACTACTACAAATTATAAGATATTTGCTAATGTTGTAATTGGCTAACGAATGTTATCTCAGAGTTTCTTTTGAACTTTTAAAAAATTAGAAGTGAGATTAAGCTTCTTATATATTTATTTTAGTTTTTAGAAATTATGTTCTTTACTTATCTATAGTAATCTTATGCTCTCTAACTGTATATGTTAATTGGTTTTAACTTTTTTCATTTTTTTATTGAAGTATAGTTGATTTACAATGTTGTGTTAGTTTCAGGTGTACAGCAAAGTGATTCAGTTTTATATATATATATATATAAAACTGAATATATACATACACGCACACACTCACACATATTCTTTTTCAGATTCTTTTCCCATATAGGTTATTACAAAATATTGAGTGTAGTTCTCTGTGCTATACAGTAAGTCCTTGTTGATTATTTATTTTATATATGGTAGTGTATATATGTTGATCGCAAATTCCTAATTTATCCCTCCCCCCTTTCCCCTTTGGTAACCATAAGTTTGTTTTCTATATCTGTGGGTGTATTTCTATTTTGTATATAAGTTCATTTGTATCATTTTTTAGACTCACCATATAAGTGATATCATATGATATTTGTCTTTCTCTGTCTGGCTTACTTCACTTAGTATGATAATCTCTAGGTCCATCCACATTGCTGCAAATGGCATTATTTCATTCGTTTTTATGGCTGAGTAAAATTCCATTGTATATGTACACCACATCTTCTTTATCCATTCATATGTCAATGGACATTTAGGTTGCAATCCCTATTAATTACCAATAGCATTTTTCACAGAACCAGAGCAAAAAATTTTAAAATTTGTATGGAAACACAAAAGACTCCAAATAGCCAAAGCAATCTTAAGAAAAACAGAGCTGGAGGAATCAGGCCCCCAGACTTCAGACTATACTACAAAGCTATGGTAGTCAAGGCAGTATGGTACTGCCACAAATGCAGACACATAGATCAGTGGAACAGGATAGAAAGCCCTGAAGTAAACCCACACACCTATGGTCAATTATCTTTGATGAGGAGGCAAGAATATAAAATGGAGAAAAGACAGTCTCTTCAATAAGTGGTGCTGGGAAAGCTGGACAGCTACATGTAAAGAATGAAATTAGAACATTCTCTAACACCATATACAAAAATAAACTCAAAATAGTTTTAATTTTGTAATAGCTTTTAAATTTATCTTCCTTCTACTCTTGCCACCTACTGGGCTATTCTCAGCTCAGCAATTAAAGATTCTATTATAATGTAGCTCAGTGTCTGCACTCCTTAGCTTAAAACCCTCCACTGGTTTGTCTTTTCATTCAGAGCAAAGCCCTTACAATGGCATATATGATCTGACCCCATTTCCTCTCTGATTTCATTCCTACAATTTATTGTTATGACTCTATTCCTCATGTGTTCCCTTCTAACTGTGCTGGTTTTCTTTCCATTCCTTCAAACCTCTCAAGCCTCCTGCACAACTCAAAGCCTCAGTTTCCTCTGACTGGAATGTTCCTCCCCAGATCTCATGATTGCTCTCTCACCTCCTTTAAGTCTTAGATCAAATGTCACCCTCTCAGTGAGATCTTCCTTGAAATCCCAATTTAAAATTATAAGCACCCTTAGTTGTTATTGAAATTGCATTAAACCTATAAAATAATTCTCAAAAACTATAATTTTTAAAACAATATTCAGTTTTCCTATCTGGGAAAGAGGTATGCCTTTTCATTTATTCAAATCTCTAACATAATTTGTAAGGTTTTCTTCATAAATATCCTACTTATTTTTTAAGTTAATTCTTAGGTGTTTATTTCTTGTGGCAGTATTTGTTTTTGATAAGATTTTACTCTATTTTTTCATGTTATTTGTGTTCTATGGGAAAATCATTTATTTTTATATATGTATTTTATCTTCCAACTAGTTTTGAATTCAATTAATTCTAATTTTTAAGTGACTTTCTTATTTTCTTATATACATTCCAATGATATGCAAATAATACTTTGCTTCCTTTCTTCCACTACGATATTTTTATTTTATATTTTACTGTATTGTAAGAACTTCCAGAATAATATTGGAAATAATTCGAGGTACAATAGGGTTCCACCTCTTACTAGAAAGCAGAAAGACATGAACAAATTTTAGTCCTGCTAGAAACTGTCAGATAAACCTAATATACAGCCTCTTCTAGATAGAAAGAACACCAAAAGAACCCTTCCTAGGATCAAGGGATGGAGGATGCTTTTATACTTGGGACCAGCTGCTGAGGTTAGGGTTGAACAGGCAGAGAAGTGAAATTGCTATGAAAGGTCAGTCTTTGCTGGGATGAGGTGAAATCAGTCAAAATTTTGACAAAACTATGGGCTGGCATGCTGGCTTTAAATCTAGTGGAGTCCCACATGCAAATGTAATCCTCTTTGGTCAAAATTTTCACATATAATTTTGCTGAGAAAGCAGGGGCTGGGAAGCAGCATGGGAACACAAAAAAGATCGTGTGGTCTGACAGTGCAGTCTCATAGCATGGAAGTCTCCAGGTTTTAGTCTTCAATCTCATTGTTCCATGGTCTCAAATACCAGACATTAGAACAAACAGAATAATGCAATCAATTCTTCCCCTCCCACCAGTCTCTTACTCTTTATACCAAGAGAAGGAATTCCCTCAATTTTGGAGTTTCTCCTCAAATCTTAGTAGCTGATCACATTAATAAAGTCTTGTGGACCAGAACTTGACTGTGCTTGAGGCATGTTTTAAGATTAACTGGCTTGCTTTTATGAGGCAATTCATGAGGCTTAAGTTGGATCTCAAAGAATAACCTATGTGCTCAGCAGTAAAATTAACCTATAGCCAGGGCTCAGAATGTAGGTTTTATTTTTAACATTTGTTTTAAATTAAATTTCCTAACAGACAATGTATTCACAAGTGTTTTAGATCTGGTTCCCTGGAAGGAGATCCTGAGATAGGCATTCTTGCTCACATGATTTAATAGGAAGTGCTTTCAGGAAAAGTACAGTGAGAGAAGTAGGGCAGAATGGTCTGGACTGGAATCAAGCTTCAGTCTGTGCCATGGAATCCCTGGAGCATAAATTACATTGAGTTCATCCCATCTTAAGGCAAGGAGGTGGCTTTCTGGTCTTTATGTCAGCTTTCCATCATAGATGGTCTTCATTCTATGATGATCAAGAATAGTACAGGTTCTACTACTTTAACAGTTTCCATTTTCTTTTCAATTTTTCTTTTTACATTTAAACATGTGATCCAACTGGTAATTATTTTCATGTGGGGCATAGAGTTTCCCTAACATTTTCTCTAACATTGTTTATTGAATTACAAATCTTTTCAAAACTGATTTGTAATTCAAACTTTATCATATATTAAATTCTCATATATATATTTGAGTCTATTTCTGGAATTTTAAAATGTTGTCTTCTATGCATGAGCCAGTATTGTATTATTTTTTACTTATATAGTTTTATAATATAATTTAATGCTTAGTAGAGTTGGTCCACCTTTATTACTATCTTTTTCTCACAGTTTCTCTGGCTATTCTTGCTTGTTTACTTTTCCACATGAAAAAACTTCTGAATAAGTCTGTCTTGCTAAAAACATCTCATTTTTAATTTTTATTAGGATTGTAATATGTTTATAAATTACCTTAGTAAGAGTTGGTAATGTTGTGACATTGAATCTTCCTATTCAGGATTATGTAATACTGTTCTCTTTGTCTACATATTATTTTCTTTTAAAGTTTTAAAGCAGTCTTTTAAAGCAGTCTTTTAAAGTTTCCTTTATAGAGCTATTGCTCATTTCATATTGTAGCTCCAACCTATAGAATATGGCTCTTTTTTTGTATAAACAAAAGCCAATATGCAGCTAAAGCAGTTCCAAGAGAAAAATTCATAGTCATAAATTCCTACCTCAAGAAACAAGAAAAATGTCAAATCAACAACCTAACTTTATACTTCAAGCAACTAGGAAACGAACAAATGAAGCCCAAAGTTAGTAGAAAAAAAGGAAATAACAAAGATCAGTGCAGAAATAAATTAAATAGGACTTCCCTGGTGGTGCAGTGGTTAAGAATCCGCCTGCCAATGCAGGGGATAAGGGTTTGAGCCCTGGTCCGGGAAGATCCCACATGCTGTGGAGCAACTAAGCCCATGCACCACAACTACTGAGCCTGCACTCTACAGCCTGTGAGCCACAACTACTGAGCCCACATGCCACAACTACTGAAGCCCGCACACCTAGAGGCTGTGCTCCACAACAAGAGAAGCCACTGCAATAAGAAGCCCGCACACTGCAACGAAGAGTAGCCCCCGCTTGCCACAACTAGAGAAAAGCCTGTGCACAGCAATGAAGACCCAATGCAGCTCAAAATCAATCAATCAATAAATTTTTTAAAAAAGAACTAAATGATATAGAGACTAAAAAGACAATAGAAAAGATCAATGAAACTAACAGCTGGTTCTTTGGAAAAATAAACAAAATTGAAAAACCTTTAGCTAGATTCACCAAGAAAAAAGGGAGGACACAAATAAAATCAGAAATGAAAGAGGACACATTATAACTGATACCATAGAAATACAAAGAATCATAAGAGACTACTATGAATAATTATATGCCAACAAATATGACCACCTAAAAGATATGGATAAATTCCTAGAAACATAAACCTACCAACACTGAATCACGAAGAACTTGAAAATCTGAAGACTGATTACTAGTGAGGAAATAGACTCAGTAATCAAAAAGCTCCCAACAAACAAAAGTCCAGGACCAGATGGCTTCACTGGTGAATTCTACCAAACATTCAAAGAATTAATGCCAGTCCTTTACATACTCTTCCAAAAAATAGAAGAAGGAACACTTCCAAACTCATTTTACAAGGCCAACATTACCCTGATACCAAAACCAGACAAGGATGTCACAAGAAAAGAAAATTATATGTCAATATCCCTGATGAACATAGATGTAAAAATCCTCAACAAAATATTAGCAAACCAAATTCAACAATACATTATAAAGATCATACATATGATAAGTGGGATTTATTCCAGGGATGCAAGGGTGGTTTGACATCCGCAAAACCATCAATGTGATATACCACATTAACAAAATGAGGGATAAAAATCATGATCATCTCAATAGATGCAGGAAAATCATTTGACAAAATTCAATATCTGTTTATGGTAAAAACTCTTAATAAAGTGACTACATAGGGAACATACCTCAACATAATAAAGGCCACATATGACAAGCCCAAATATCACAGTGAAAAGCTGAAAGCTTTTTGTCTAAAATCAGGAACAAGGCAAGGATGCCCAATCTTGCCACTTTTATTCAACATAGTATTGGAAGACTTAGCCAGAGCAATTAAGCAAGAAAAAAAGAAATAAAAGGCATCCAAATTGGAAAGGAAGGAGTAAAATTGTCACTATTTGTAGATGACAGATATAGAAAACTCTAAAGACTCCATCAAAAACCTGTTAGAACAAACAAATGAATTCAGTAAAGTTTCAGAATACAAAAATCAATATACAAAAATCAGTTACATTTCTATACACTGATAACAAACTATCAGAAATAGAAATTAAGGAAACAGTCCCATTTACAATTGCATCAAAAAAAATACATAGGAATAAGTTTAACCAAAGAAGGAGGTGAAAGGCTTGTAAATTGAAAAACATAAGACAATGATGAAAGAAATTGAAGAAGACACAAAAAAGTGGAATGATATTCCATGCTCATGGATTGGGTGAATTAATATTATTAAAATGTCCATACTACCCAGAGCAATATACAGATTCAAAACAATCCCTGTCAAAATTCCAATGGCACTTTTCACAGAAATACAACAAACAATCCTAAAATTTGTATGTAACCACAAAAACCTCAAATAGACAAAGCAATTTTGAGAAAAAGAACAAAACTGGAAGCATCACATTCTGTGATTTCAAACTATATTACAAAACTATAGTAATCCAAACAGTGTGGTACTGGCATAAACACAGATACATAGATCAATGGAAGAGAGTAGAGAGCCCAGAAATAAACCAACACTTGTATAGTCAATCAATTTATGACAAAGGAGCCAAGAATATACAATGGGAAAAGGATAGCCTCTTCAATACATGGTGTTGGGAAAATTGGACAGTCACACGCAAAATACTAAAAATGAACCACCATCTCACACCATACACAAAAATTAACTCAAAATGGATCAAAGACTTGAATGTAAACCATAAAACTCCTAGAAGAAAACATAGGTGGTGAGCAGCTTGGCATTGGTATTGGTAATTAATTTTGGGGGTTTGACACCAAAAGCAAAGGCAACAAAAGCAAAAACAAACAAATGGGACTACATCAAACTAAAAATCTTCTGCATCACAAAGGAAACCATCAACAAAATGAAAAGGCAACCTACTGAATGTGAGAAAATATTTTCAGATCATATACCTGATAGGAGGTTAATATCCAAAAATGTATAAAATCTCATATAACTCAATAGCAAAACTAAAAAACATTAGAAAATGGGCAGAGGACCTGAACATTTTTTTCCAACAGAAATATACAGATGGCCAACAGGTACATGAAAAGATGAAAAGATATTCAAAATCACCCACCATCAGGGAAATTCAAATCGAAACTACAATAAGATATCACCCCACACCTGTTTGAATGGCTGTTATCCAAAAGACAAGAACTAACAAGTGTTGGCAAGGATGTGGAGAAAAGGGAAAACTTGTATACTGTTTGTAGGAATAGAAATTGGTGCAGCCACACTATAGAAAACAATATGGAGGTTTCTCAAAAAATTAAAAACAGAACTACCATATGATCTAGCAATTTCACTTCTGGGTATTTATTGGAAGAAAATGAAAACACTAACTTGAGCATGTATATGCACCCCCCCCTCCATATTTATTGCAGCATTATTCTCAATAGCTAAGTTATGGAAACAACCTATCAACAGATGAACAGATAAAAGATATGGTGTATATATATATATATATATATATATATATATTTTTTTTTTTATAATGGAATATTATTCAGTCATATAAAAAGAATGAAATCTTGCCACCTGTGACAGCATGGATGGACCTTGAGGGACTTAGTCTAAGTGAAATAAGACAAAGAAAGACAAATACATTATGATCTCACTTCTATGTAGAACCAAAAAACAGAGAACAACAACAAACCAAGCTTAGAGATGCAGAGAACAGATAGGTGGTTACCAGAGGCAGGGCATGTAGGGTGGGCGAAATGGGTGAAGGGGTCCAAAGATACAAACTTCCAGTTATGAAATAAATAAGTCATGGGATGTAATGCACAGCATGGTGATTATAGTTAATAATACTGTGTTGCATATTTGAAAGTTGCTAAGAGATAAATCTTAACAGTTCTCATCACAAGAAAAAAAACATTCTGTAACTATATATGATGATGGATATTAACTAGACTTATTGTGGTGATCATTTTGCAATATATACAAATATTGAATCATTATGTTGTACCCTTGAAACTAATATAATGTTGATATCAACTATACCTCAAAAAACCCCTCTGTATGGTGATTACAGTTAACGATACTGTATACTTAAAAGTTGTAAAAGAGTAGATCGTAAATGTTCTCACCACATAAAAGCCAAAAACTTCATAATTATGTATCTATCAATCTCCCTGAAATCTCTTGTAATAGTACAGATAGTTCTATTATATTTCCCAAGATACAATCATATTATCTACAAACAGTGACACTCTACCATTTCCAATTTTTGTACTGATAATTCCTTCCCCTTTTATAAATACATCGACTAGTTTCTGCAGAGAAATATTATGTTGTTATCCTAGTGTCCATCCTTGCCTTGATCCAGACTTATATAGGCATGCTTTAGTGTTTTTCATCAAGCATGACATGCTCAGACATTTAATTAGCTCCCGCTTCCAACTCTGCCCACAGAGTCAGGGGACCTTCTCGCTGGGCTTGCCCACGGCTGTTCTTCAGACGCACCGGCCTTAACTATCTTTCTTTGACTTATTTATCAGAAACAAGGCTTATTGGCCCCCTCAGAGTCCCCTTTTCTGAGGGAAAAGGATGCCTTTTTTCCTGCTGAAGATGCAACTGGTCACATTCCTGGGGAGTGCTGCTTCCTCACCCTTGTCTTCCACGATGCACGCAGAGAATTTCTGGATTCTCCTGTCACTATCACACGTGGTATGGGGTCGGGCATCTGGAGCAACTGCTGAAGGGGGCCAATAATGAAAGCTGAGAGTGAGGAGGCAGTAGCAGTCTGTGTGTTGAATGTTGATTCCTGGGAAGCAGGAGATGGGGGGCCCTGCAGGTCCATTGCCCTCTACCCCGTCCCACAGAGGACTCAAGGCATGGCTTCTCCTTGCAGCCTCTCTAGAGAAGTCTGTGTGTTCGCTAGTGCACCTGCCACGTGACTTGCTAGTTTCTTTGTCGTCTTGTGAGGCAGTATTCAGCACTGTAATGTTTCAGTTTACAATGCTTCTCAACTTCCTTGCTGCACTTTCCTTTTTTCTCATCCTTGCAGTCCTGCAAGGACTTCCCAAATAAAAGATTAGCACTTCCCTCTTTGTCTCAGTCTTTGCTTTCTCAGGAACCCAGGATAAAACACTTCCCTTAATGCATATTTCCCCCTAAATCACACTTAAAGATGTAAAGGTTTGCCTATTATTGTCTCACGTTCTCTCTTTTACCTAGGGAGACAAGATTTAGTAATTCTAGAAATCAAAAAAATTTTTTTTTTCTTTCCAGGTCAATAAGTAGCAAAATAATCTCTTCTATAAGTCAGGGTTCTATCACAGAAGCAGAACCACTGGGAATAATGTAGAAGAAGGGATCATTATAGGGATTTGACTTTAGGAAATTGTGAGAACTGGTAAAAGTAGCCTTAGTGTGGCCATTTCTTGTGTCTGGTCTTGAGCCAGAGGACACATGACAGGCTACTGGAAGAGGGAGTGAGGTGAGGGAGAGCAGCAACAACTGGAAACCAGGAGGAACAAGCTGAAACCTGTATCCATCACCAGCAGAACCCCCTCTGGACTCTCTCCATCTCAAAGCCTTCAACCCCACTTCCATGGATAACATGCTGGGGAAGCTATAGTTTTGCTGAGGAGCCACATTTGTAACTGGCCCAGAATTTTGAGAAACTGAAAGAATGATTTGGCTGTAGCTGGAGGAACTGTGAGCTGTGCTGCTGCCATGCTGATAAAGTGAGGCACTAGATCAGTGAAATTTAGGTGGGTTCCAAACAAGGCCTGAAGTGCAGTGACCTTCAGACAGTGAAACATGGCTATTCCTTACATTCTGCCTTCTAGCTTTCATGCAGGTGTCTGTTGTGACTGCTCTAGCTGGGACTATTCAGGGAATTGAATACTGACAAATGCAGTTTAGCTGAGCCAAGTTTACACATTACAACGCCAACTAACATGATAAAGCAACCATCTCATGCATAAATGAAACATGCTAACCCTCACCCCGCAAAGGATACCATGTTCAACTATCTATCTTTGGTTAATGTTCCTTCTTTATCTAGCTGAATCCCACACTCACTTTGATATCCTTTAACTTAAATATGGAGGTGAGAAACGGAATATTTCCTGCCGTATCAGTAAACAAAGGATGTCACAGTCATCTGCAATTGCAGCTACTGCCAATGGTGAGCTGGTGAGCCCCGAGGGAACTCAGGAAGGAAAAGAATACCTGCCATCGAGCTGCCATCAGACTGCAGCCACTCCCTATGGTGAGCTCGGAGGAGACTCAGGATAAGAAAGCACAGGATGGTGGCCCCAGGTAGCTGAGGTACATATCAAAGGAAGGATTTCAGTAAGTCCAGACTTTTGTATCTTCCCGTACATAGAAAAGGGCTAAATTCTTTAACTTGGGACATCTGGTTTCCTTTAATCAACAGTAATCTTTTGATGTTCCAACTACCTGCCCTTTGTTACAAAACTCCCCCCTTGCCTCCTTGGAGCAGTTCTCTCAGGGTTACTTGAGATGTTGCCTCCCAGGCTTGAAGTCCTAAAACTTCCCGCTGAATAAAACGTAACTCTCGGGGCTTCCCTGGTGGCGCAGTGGTTGAGAGTCCGCCTGCCGAAGCAGGGGACATGGGTTCGTGCCCCGCTCCTGGAAGATCCCACATGCCGCAGAGTGGCTGGGTGCGTGAGCCATGGCCGCTGAGCCTGCACGTCCGGAGCCTGTGCTCCGCAACAGGAGAGGCCACAACCGTGAGAGGCCCGCGTACCACAAAAACAAACAAAAAACATAACTCTCAACTTTTAGGTTGCATGTTTTGTTTTGTTTTGTTCAGTCGACAGAGCTATAAAATTAACTACCATTAACATATCTTATGACAGATGATAGGAGGGTCATCTCCTTGATCAGAGATGAGGCTACGAAAAATTCTATGATGGTGGATGAGGCATCCTTTTCAGTCCACAGATGGTAGTTCTGGCAAAAGTATTGCAGACAGAGAAGGCAAATGTACTGTTACAGTGTCTATTTCAGTAAGAACCAAGCACTGCTCCTTTCACAATGGAAGCAATCCAATTTAATCAACCTGCTACCAAATAGCTGGCTGGGTTTTTTTGGGTTTTCCCAGAATGAAGCCGTATCAGGGGCTCAGTGTTGGTCTGTGCTTTTGGAAGACTGGGTACTCAGCAGTTGGCTGTAGCCAGATCGGTCTTAGTGAGTAGAAATCACACTGCTTCACCCCTATATAATCTCTCTCTCTACCAGCTGCCATGGCCACTTTCTTCATGAGCCCATTGAGCAATTAAGTGGCTGGAAATTTATGTTGACTGATGTCCTCAGATTGGGTAATCTTCCACTTCATTGTGAAAATATTCCTCTGATGAGGTCATAATTTGGTGAGCATGGGATACAAATATCTTCACACTATGTGTCCATTCAGAGAGATTTTTCCAAAAGTTTTCCTGCTGTCTCTATCTAAACTGTTAGTTACAGCTCATGTACTGGTACAGATCTGTATATCTGGCTATCCTCTTTTCTAGGCAAAATGAACCCCTAGGTACACAGCTTCAAGTGGGCCTCCTGAAAGGACTTCCCTTCATCAGTGTCTGTCAGAGTAACCCTGGGGTGATGTTATAATGCTGCAGCTGTGCACTTCTAGGGGATGCCTGCATATTATGTCTAGAACCATATGCATATCAAGGATGAGCTTTTTTTGTTTTTTTGCGGTACGCGGGCCTCTCAGTGCTGTGGCCTCTCCCGTCGCGGAGCACAGGCTCCGAATGCGCAGGCTCAGCGGCCATGGCTCACGGGCCCAGCCGCTCCGCAGCATGTGGGAATCTTCGCGGACCGGGGCACGAACCCGTGTCCCCTGCATCGGCAGGCGGACTCCCAACCACTGCGCCACCAGGGAAGCCCACAAGGATGAGCTTTTTCTTCCTCTATTTGAACATCTTTTTACATATTTATTAGCAATTCAGGTTTTCTCTTCTTTAATTGGCTGTGCATATTCACTGTCCACTTTTCTATTGGCCATCTCTGAATAGTGATCCACATGTGCATCTTGATCTTCCTTTTTCTTGCTGTTTTTTTTAATGTTGATACTGTTTGTCAGAGTGTTTATGAATGAAAGATTAGTATACATTTTCTTTGCATTTAAGTAAGTTTTCTTCTCCAATGTCATTAAGTTTTTGGGGGGTGGGTAGGTGGGTGGAAGAGGGTTAGTGGCTTGTTCTGTATTGACAGGCATGATTTCCTGAGAATGTGTGTGGAGCAGGCAGGCTAGTGGTCTTCCTAACTGCAGAAGTAAATGGGACTTTATTCTGGATGTGAGTAGCTTTAGAATATTCGACATCCAAGCAGATCCAAGCAGATCTGATTTTCTTTTTTTCTTCAGAGTCATTGGAGGTCTTAGCTATTGTTTTTTATTATTGCTGTCCCCAACACAAGTTGTGTGTCTCTCCCCATAAATATCACCCACTGTCTTGAGAGAACATCTCTTAGGTTTTATCCTCTGCCTAAGCTCTACCCTTGGTGCCAATTGTGATCATACCATGCACACATGGAAGGTGGAAAGGGGAAAGGGGGCTCTACTGACTCAGCTGTGCTGACACGAGCTCCTTAATTAATTATGCTGTGATTGCTCCTGCTGTGTGCACTTGTTGACTTTGAGCAGGGAGTTTCTGTCACTCTCATTGGAACAACCCACCTTAATTCTGGAAAATCACCCCATATCTGAAGCTTGATATAATATTTTATAAGGATGAAGAGAGTTTTATTTGAACAAAGATAGTATTAAAGCAAAATCCAGAGAAAAATTACTCTCAACCAATTATATTTCTATATGGTTAGAGAAGATATATTTTATATAAATATAATACCAGCTTTGCCACTTACTTTTGGTATAATTTTGGGCAAATTATGTAACCTTTATGTGCCTCAGGTTTGCTTTTTATACTGTTCACAGTGTTGTGAAATTTAATTAGTTGACATATGTAAAAAGTAATTAGCAGAAATGTGCTCTAAATTATCTTCTATTATTCTTCATATCTCACAATTTTAGGCTATACAAATATCTTTGGATTTGTCACTGTTTATACTGATGCAACATCGACATTTTAAAAAAATGTCTTTTTTTATTTTGAAACAACCTCAAACTTATGGAAAAGTTTCAAGTGCAATAAAAAATAACTTCTCCCCTGAATCATTTGAGAATTATTTGCCACCTTGGGACTCCAAATATTTTAGTGTACATTTTCTGCAAACAAATCCATTCTCCAATATAACCACAGTACTACCATCAATATTAAGACGTTAACACTGATACTTATAATCCTCAGACTCCAATCAAGTTTCACATGTTGCCTTTAGCTGTCTTGCCTCCTTCGGTCTGGACTATTTCCTCAGTCTTTCCTCGGCTTTCATGACCTTAACACTTTCAAAGATTACAGAAGCATTGTAGAATGTCACTAGAAGAATGTCACTCGGTTTGGTTTTGTCTGACATTTCCTCATGATTTGATTCAGTTTATACATCTTTGGCAAAGTATCACAAAAGTGATGCTTCGCTCTCATCATTGCTTCCTATGAGGTGGTGCACAAATTTTGATTTATCTTGTTACTACTGATGTTCCTTTTCATCCCTTAAGATGCTATTTGCTGGGATCACCATTTTCAAGTTATTTTTAAACACTATAATTAATAAGTACTTGGGGGAGGTGGCTTGTGAAGCTGGATATACTTTTTTTTCACAAAAGCTTTCAATTTATTCATTTATTAGAATGGACTATGGTTTCCTGTTATATTCAGTAAGCTATAATCCATTAGTGTCATATTTATTTGGTGCTATATTGTCCAAGGTTTGGCATTTGGAGCTCCTTAAAGCTGACTCCTGTGTCTTTTTTGACATGATCCCTTTACTCTTTGAATACTTCATTGCCTCCCAGCACAACAGAATGTTTCAGCACATCTGTACTTTCCTGTCCCAGCCCTGGAAACAGACATTTCTCTTAGGAGCCTGGGTTCCCTTAAATGGATAATGATGTTCTAAACCAAGATCTGATGCTACGTATGCTCATTGCTTTGGGGGGTTTTCACTAGTTCCAAGGCTTCTAAGTGGAGAGAGCTAAGGAATATGTGTATATATAATGCACATACACACATGTATATTTATATTTATTTCTATCTCTATTTTTATATTTGAAAGCCAGTAGTTCACTGATATCTGATTTCAGATCAACAGCACAGGGTTCAATATAATTTTAACCCTTTTCATATTTGTGATTCCTTTTTCTGACAGTAAGATATTTGGTTATTTGTATTTATTTCATCATTCCCCTTGTAAGTAACCTGTGTCCCAGGCACATGCCCACCTCATCCCACTGGCTCTGACATCCTGCTTGGATGCCCTCCTTAACCAACTCTTGTTTCAATCCCCTGAGCTGCTTTGCACTACTATACAGAAGCCCTCCTCACCTCACCTGGGCCCTGAAACTCACTCTGGGCCGATTTCCCACCCCATGCAGATCCCCACTTCATCTCATTTGGGCTTTGATTCTTCTCCACATTGGGCCTCTGCCTCCCATACCCAACAAATGTGGACCACGTAATGGCTCTAGTACTCAACTGTCCTGGGAGGGAAAGGATAAGAGAAGGGGAGGCTCTGAGAGGGCTTCGGCCAGAAGAAACAGATGTGGGATCTGTAGTGTACAGAATGATTATGCATGAAATCACTCATTCCTTATAGCTTTTGGTCACATATCCACCTCTATATGGTCATTGGCACCCTGGTCCTTACTGTGTGGGGCCTGTAACTGGTTGGAAACATCCATGAACCTGCAAAGTCTGGGCTCTAGTTTTATTTCTCTCTTCTTTCTGATACCCTGGGATTTCCTGGGTTTTCATTTTGAACTTTACTATGCACTTAAAATTTCTGGTTTATGGTTATGTGTCCAGTCTACCTATGAGTTTGTAATGAGAAAAATTTTATTTCTATCAGTTTAGCCCACCATGTTGCCAGACATCTTTCTGATACAACTTTTTTCTTTTTTGGATACAACTTTTAAACATTTTTTTCTGTCAGATTTATATGATTTTTTCTTAAAAATATCCATCAAAGGACAGAAATAGAAGATGATAGATGTCTCTCTTTAGTATTTATCAAAAATGTTTCCAGCAGTTACTATGTTTAGTACAGTTATCATAAAAGTAATTTAGCTTGAAGCGTTATCTCTTAAATGGAGTGACCTTGGGCTTCCCTGGTGGTGCAATGGTTGGGAGTCTGACTGCCGATGCGGGGGGCACATGTTCGTGCCCCGGTCCGGGAAGATCCCACATGCCGCGGAGCGGCTAGGCCCATGGGCCATGGCCACTGGCCCTGCGCATCCGGAGCCTGTGCTCCGAGGCGGGAGGGGCCGCGGTGGTGAGAGGTCCGCGTACCACACACACAAAAATAATAATTAAAAAAAAATTGAAGCGACCATGTGTACTATATTAACCGTACACTTCTTATTACAGTTTATGAATCCGTATGGAATAATATTGTGAAATATTAAAATAACAGGAGGGTTCCCACCTCCACGTCCAGGCTCTTATCCAAGCAAAGTCACCATGGGCAAAAGGAACCAGAGAGCAGAGAGAAGAATTGCATTCTTGTCATTTACCTTTCAATAGCTATGGTGTAATTTTAAGGGAAAAAGAGATGCATTCTGTGATAGCTGCTTACACCTCTCCTGACAGAATGGAGATAAGTCACTGTATGACTGAATTTTTGAAAGGTGATGGCTACTGAAAGTGGTTATTGACTCAGAAATGAGAGTCCATTCTCTGCCTGAGCAAGGCCACCCAGCATCAGGTAAGTCACGTGGTAGCCAAGTCAGACCCTGCAGACCCTCCAGGCTCCATTCACATGAATGTTGTATCCTGTCTGTGCTAAGAAGGTCTGCAAAGGTCCTTCCTGATGCTGTGTCATGAGGACTCATCAATTCCTCTTTTAATGGTCCAAGACCATTTAAGGACTAGCCTTCAGATTCTTCTCAGATCAGAGGAGTGGAGGCCAACTCCCAGGGACATTTGTTTAGGTTGCATACCATACCACACAATAAGCCATGCCTAAGGGTGCACTGGATACCTGGTACATGTCTTTACTAGTTAGAAAATGTTTGTACTTGTCTTATGACTTGGTTGTCTCCACCTATAAGCTATTTGTATATTAGTTATGACAATCGTACAGCAGATGGCAGTGGAGTGTATTATTCTAACAAATTCAGCATATTACGATCATTTTATGACAAATGAAAATAAAGTACCTTGTTCTAATAGGATTGATATTTGTATTTTTTCCTGGAGGAACACACAGTAATTGAAAGAACTTTTTGATATAATAACACTTCAATAAGGAGTTTCTGCTCCTTTTCCCAACGATATTCTGATTGGTATCTTAAAACAAAAATCAAAGAAACATTTTTCATGTAAGTGTACTGGCTAATTTGACATTTTGTATTTCCGTTTATATTATCTGCCATTTGTTGACTAAATTCCCATTTAAAATTCATAAGTACCTCCATTATGGCATGAATCACTATGTAATCTATATACATTCACCATTAATAATCCACAAAGTAGATATTAAATAGCTATAAATCAAGGATTGTAAAATGCTTAGCTAGTTATACTATAGAAATTGTTTATTTTTAATATGGGAATTTCATCGGTATAAAAAATTGACTTGGGGGCTTCCCTGGTGGTGCAGTGGTTGAGAGTCCGCCTGCCGATGCAGGGGACACAGGTTCGTGACCCGGTCCGGGAAGATCCCACATGCCGTGGAGCGGCTGGGCCTGTGAGCCATGGCCACTGAGCCTGCGCGACCGGAGCCTGTGCTCTGCAACGGGAGAGGCCACAACAGTGAGAGGCCCGTGTACCGCAAAAAAAAAAAAAAATTGACTTGGTTAAAATTTAGCAGCTTAATTAGGTCCCATTCATTTATTTTTATTTTTATTTCTATTACTCTGAGAGATGGATCTAAAAAGATACGGCTGCAATGTATGTCAAAGAATGCTGCCTATGTTTTCCTCTAGGGGTTTTATAGTATCCAGTCTTATATTTAGGTCTTTAACAAAAACTTTTGCACAGCAAAGGAAACCATAAACAAAATGAAAAGACAACCTACAGAATGAGAGAAAATATTTGCAAACGATGTGACTGACAAGGGATTAATGTCCAAAATACACAAATAGCTCATACAACTCAATAACAAAAAAACAAAAAACCCAATCAAAAAATGGGCAGAAGACCTAAATAGACATTTCTCCAAAGACATACAGATGGCCAACAGGCACATGAAAAAATGCTCAACATCGCTAATTATTAGAGAAATGCAAATTAAAACTACAGTGAGCTATCACCTCCCTCTGGCCAGAATGGTCATCATCAAAAAGTCTACAAATAATAAATGCTGGAGAGGGTGTGGAAAAAAAGAGCACTTCTACACTGTTGATGGGAATGTAAATTGGTACAGCCACTATGGAGAAGAGTATGGAGGTTCCTTAAAAAACTAAAAGTAGGGACTTCCCTGGTGGCGCAGTGGTTTAGAATCCACCTGCCAATGCAGGGGACAAGGATTTGATCCCTGGTCCAGGAAGATCCCACATGCCGCAGAGCAACTAAGCCCATGCACCACAACTACTGAGCCTGAGCTCTAGACCCCACGTGCCACAACTACTGAGTCCATGCGCCCAGAGCCTGTGCTCCACAACAAGAGAAGTCACCGCAATGAGAAGCCCATGCACTGCAACGAAGAGTAGCCCCCACTCACCACAACTAGAGAAAGCCCACACACAGCAACAAAGACCCAACGCAGCCAAAAATAAATAAATAAATTTATAAAAAAAGAAAAAAAAAACCCCTAAAAATAGAGTTACCATATGATCCTGCAATCCCACTCCTAGGCATATATCCAGAGAAAACTATAATTCAAAAAAATACATGCACCCCAATGTTCACTGCAGCACTACTTACAATAGCCAAGACATGGAAGCAACCTAAATATCCATCGACAGATGAATAAAGAAGATGTGATATATCTATATCTATATTTATATCCATATCCACATAATAGACTATTACTCAGCCATAAAAAAGACTGAAATAATGCCATTTGCAGCAACATGGATGGACCTAGAGATTATCATACTAAGTGAAGAAAGCCAGACAGAAAGACAAATATCATATGATATCACTTATATGTGGAATCTTAAAAAAAAAAAAGAGAGAGAGAGAGATACAAATGAACTTATTTACAACCCAGAAAAAGAATCACAGACATAGAAAACAAACTTATGGTTACCAAAGGGGAAAGGGGGGGAAGGAATAAATTAGGAGGTTGGGATTAACATATACACACTACTATATATAAAATAGATAACCAACAAGGACCTACTATATAGCACAAGAAACTATATCCAGTATTTTATAATAACCTATAATGGAAAAGAATCTGAAGAAAGAACATATATATATTCTATATATATAGTATAGAACATATATATTCTATATATAGTATACATATGTATAGTAAATATATATATATATAACTGAATCACTGTGCTGTACATCTGAAACTAACACAACATTGTAAATCAACTATACATCAATTTAAAACATTGTATATAGTTTGGTGCTTTTCTGATATATGTTCATGAAATAAAATACACAAAATAAAAAAATTTAGCAGCTTAATATATACATTTTATTTTTAAAAGCTACAAGTTCTAAGATAAAATACTAATTTTTCTTTAAAGAATGCTTTACAGTATTGAAAGAATATTATGGCCTTTCTGTGTGGTCTACAGACCAACAAGATTGGCATCCGATGAGACTGTTAGAAATGCAGAATGTTAGAAATGCAGAATCTCAGGCCCTGAAACATAAACTGCATTTTAACAAGATCCCATGTGGTTTATATGCATATTAAGGTTTGAGAAGCACAGTTCTAGATAACATATATAATTTGAAGAATTACACGAAAATGAAACACTACAGCTATGTAAAAATTTATATTTGACATTTAACAATGAACATAGTAAAGGAGTGTGGTATTGATGGAACATCAACGTATGAGGAATTTTAAAACCTGCAGTTGTTTTCTAAAATGTGGTATGATTCCTCTTGAAATACTGCAGTATATTTGTGGTAATTATTTAAAAGACAGATTTCTAAACACTTTTTGTAGTTTTCAGTATCTGACTTTTCTAATATCATTTCTCATTGGAGAAACGCTACATCTCAAAACTACAAATTATTAAGAACATAAAGCCATTAATGTCTATGACAATGTTTCTGTGTAGTCCCCTTTTCTATAAAAATGAAGATACTGGGACAAGGAAGCATCAAAACTGCCACAAAGACTATCACTACCATGAAAGCAAGAGAAATGACTATTTTATAACAAATTATTATATCTTAATGATGTGGCTCTTAATTTCCATTTTTTTTACCTTAGATCCAATTATTTGATCTGTGTAATTTATATGAAATAAGTTTGCTGTCATCATTGCAAGAGAAATAATATACTCCTCTCAACCTTCTTTATTGAGGAAAGAGCACTTTTTTTTTTTTTTTTTTACACTCACGTGGAGACACCATAAGTGTTAACAGTGGGTGCAAAGAACCAGTTGGTCGTAGTTAGGAAAAGGAAACTCCCTGATAAGGCCAGGGTGATAGTGGAGGGACTCAACCTGTGATCTCTCTCTGGCTGAGATGGTTATAGCCAGGACCTCATTCAATAGCATTAGTGTCATTCACTAATTTACCCTATGATTACTATGTTTTCTTGCTTTGGCACTGTTAATGTAAGTTTCTAAGACAGTCACTTTGTTTCTTTTTGCTGTCTTTCCTCTCTGTGATGGTTCTAACTTATAAAAATCAGTTTTTCTGAAATCAATTGCGTAAAACAACATTCATTCTAACTAATTTCTGACATCACTTAAAGCTCTTTAATATTGTATATGTGCATGTGTGTGTTTTGTATTTTACTTTTATTTTAGGAACTTGGTTCCTGAGGTACTGGGTCATTTTTATTTCAGGTGCTTTTGAAAATCAGATGCTGGGCATTTTAATGTCAGCCTGTGCATTTTTTAAAAAAGTGTGCCTATAGCCTTTCTTAGGCTCACTAAGAAAAATGACTAAAATGAGAAAGGGCTTTTAAAAAACCTTAATAATTGGAGTGCAGATTTATCACATGGGGAACCTGCTTCACAGGAATGCAGTGATGTATGTCCATTGGTCAGTCTCACTCACATGAGGCAAACTCCATTACTTACTGTGAGCAAGAAAAAGGTTACCTGACCCAACTGGAGAGTATTAGCTTTTTTGGTCAGCTATGAAAAAATTGCTTTGCCACTTAGGTCAGCATCATGATGTAAATCTTAATGAAAGTTTCTGAGATGTGAGAGTAACTCAAGCTGTTTGGCCACCTTGATGCTCTCTTAATCTGCCTTTTTCTTGCTTTATTTCCTTCAGTCAGGTTTAGGGAGCACAGATCTCAACGCAGACCCATTTGCAGAGTAATTGTCACTCCACCCAGCCATCTTGGCCCTTTTGGCACCCAAGGCTAAGAATACTGGAGATTCATGCATTAGTTCACCTTCTTTGTGGAATAAAAGAACAAAAAACTTCATTTCTTTCATTTCACTTGAGATTTTTAAAAAGCTTTCTTTTATTTGGGATCCTGTGTCTCTTGTACAATGAAAAATTGAATAAGACTGAATTATAAAAGAATTATAAGTTATCTGGATTATTCTAATGGATGAGTAAGGGGCACAAGGATCCTAAACAAACTAATTAGATTGTTTTCCTGATTCTTATGATTTTTATAAGAATAGTTATTTAATTAGACTCTGCTTTTTATCATAAAGATGAATTACTTTAGAATACAATAAGGCACTTAAATAATCTAGGTGAAATTCAAGTAAGCATGGAAAGAATGCAATGTACTTGTCTGGAATCATTTATTCAGTCAACCATATCAACAACTACTTATTGGATGTCTATTCAATTAGTATGAATATGTCAAGTCCTTTTCTTGGTACTGAGGACACTGATGAGGAAGACATACAAGGTCCTTACTCTTATGGAAATCATGTGACAGTAGCGGGGGAGAGAAAATAAGACAATTTTTGTGGTAAATAGTGGTAAATGCCATGAAAACAATAAAACAGGGTTCTATGAAGGGATGACTTATGGGGGGAGAGAATCAAAAATTTAATTGAATGGTCAGAAAAAGCCTCATTGAGGAAGTGACAATTTTGGTTGAAGCATAAATTGACATAAAATAACCAGCATTAGGATAGTCTTGGGGTAGAGAATTCCAGACAGAGGGTATAGCAAGTGCAAAGGCTTTAAGGTAAGAATAAACTTAGAGGAAGATGAATTGGACTGGAGCCCAACAGACAAGAGGGAAAATTCTAGGATAGCCAGGCAGATTATTTAGGGCCTTGTAGGCTCCATGAGAAGGGGTTTGATTTTTTCCAAGAGCAATGGGATGCCAAAGCACAGATTTAAGTAGGGTTGTGACGTGGTCTACTTTATATTTTTAAAAGACCATTTTGGATATATTCTAAGAGTGAAAGAGCATGAAACAGCAAATCAGGAAGTCACTGAGGTTACCCAGATGAGGGATGATAATGGCTCTAACAGTGGAGATGAAGGAGGTGGACTCTTTGGGGATGTATTTTGAATTGACCCAACAGGACATGATGATAGATTGGATGTGAGAGATGAAGAAAAAGAAAGAAAAAATTGTTGGCTTGACCAATTGCATGGACCTGGCCTCATGCATTGATCTGGGAGAGACTGAAAGGGAAGAGTTTTCTGGAGAAAGTCTAGGATTCGGTTAAATGTGAGAGGTCAACTATATATCAAGTAAAGAAATCAAGCAGGTAAATGGATATACAAATTAAGAGACTGAGAGAGAGTTAATGCCAGAGATACATATTTTGGAATCATCTGCATACTGATTATGCCTGAACTCTTAATTGTGAACAATTTATCAGCATCCAACAAAACTTTGAGAAATACACTGATCACTAAGAGTACAGAAGTACATTAAGGGAAGATAGAAATGCAAAAAGGAAAATGAATGAAATTAAGTAGAATTAAAAAATGATTATAGGAAAAAAATGATAGATATATAAACCACACAAAGGAGATCCAAAAAATGCATAATTGGAGTCCCAGAAAAAGGAAACTAAAACAATAGGATAATACAATTACTTAAAACTATACTTTCTTGAAACAAACAAAACCACTTAAAATTTCAAATTGAAGGGGCAAACTTTTAGCAGATAAAACCCGTCCCAGAATAATCCACACAGGGACATCACTAGAATTACTGGACTTTAAAGATTGTCTAAAAAAACCTTACACTTATCGAAGGAAACAATGTTCAAAGCCCATGATTTTATTTCCAATCAAGTTTATTTCAAGTACAAAGGCTATGGCAAAATAGTTTTGAATATGCAAGAGCTTAGGAAATACTGTCCAAATAAATTGCTTTTGAGGAAAGTACTAGAAGGCAAACTTTGAGTAATCCAAAGATAACTGATAAAACTTGGGCAAAAGGACCAGCAGTTTTGAAACCTTCAGAAGATTTATAAAGACATACTGTTCTAGTGTATGAACATAGTTCAAACTTATGGTTAAAACTTCCGAGTAGAAGTAGAATATGGGTACTAATAGATGATAATTCTAGTTGTATATGTAAGAGCTCTGCTACTATCTTTAAAAATTACTACTATCTATAAAAGTTTTGCCGATATATTTGAGCACTTCTTGGCTTTAGAATACATTAGATAACCAGAGGACTCAGAATTTGATATATGAATTATATCAAATTTCAGATCAATTGCTTAGGATTATGGATCTTCATTTTCATTGTATGAGTCATCAACTCGATAGAATATGACTTTCTATTTCTAACAGAAAATAATGTAAATACTTTAGAATGCACTAGGAATGACTGAAAAATATGAAACTTGAAAGAGTTCAATTGATTAGGCAAGTAGACCACTGGTGATTTGACAAATGTATGAACTCTTTAAGTTGAAAAACATTTTGGTGTAAATTGCTACATTTATAAAACAATAGTATATTCTTCTTTACTCCCATTTCTTACTACATGACAAAATAAAATAAACCACACTTTGAAAAACATTCTAAAATAATACTCAAATATAATTTTAATTAACTTTGAAAAACTTTCTAAAATGATATTGCAAAATAATACTCAGAGCAAGAATGCCTATAGCTATTTAATTAATGCCAAAATTTAAAATGTTTTTAACTCAGAAAAAAACTAAAATCTACTTAATATTTTGAAAACAAATATAATTCTAAGTAACACTTTTGGGCCAGTGTCATGCCAAAATGTCGAAATGTCCAAAGTCATACCAATATGTTTTACAGTAAGACGCTCTTTGAAATGTTAACATAATATTGATATTGTCATAGAATGTTGGATGTATCTGTTTCTTCACTTAATGTAACTAAGATTAATATTTTCACTTTTTGTGCACAGAAAGTTTAAAAACGATTCAAGAATCAATCAGTGTCTTACTTTATGAAAGATAAATATGAAGAAGGATTAGGGGAAGGAGCTTGAGCTGGGAATTATTTGTTACTTAACGTGATTGTGAGATTTTGTTTTATTTAATTATTCAACATAATTATTCACACAGACTGTTTCTGCCTGTTCCATACTGGCTGAAGCCATGTGCCTATATTTTATGTCCTTATTGTCTTCCTTTTAGGACACCTCTTACTCTGACCAGTGGGCTTCTAGTTGTGTGGTAAAGAGAAAGAAAATACCACCTATATTTAGTCTTGCTCTTTATAAACTGGGAATAGATTTTTGCCTCCAGTGAATCAAATATTATAAAGATGAAGTTATGAAATTAATATTTCAAAAAGGACAACCAATATAATCTACAGAAAAATGTGAAAGAAGTTTTACTTTATTTGCTCTCTGATATAGCAAGCTATAGATGATGCTGAAACTTCAGTCTCTGGTCAGAGATGAGCAATAAGCATGAACTGGGAATAAGATATGGAAGGTCTGTCACCTGATGAGTCACCCCAGGTCATGTGCAATAAAATACTAAAACCTGAAGGTAGGAATGCACTTCAGATCATGTTTGGGTTTCTTTCTTCTTTTAAAGTCTGAACAAAATCACACTTCATAGGCACTATCAGAGAGCCTCCTGTTCCTGGGTAAAGACTGAAGAAAGAATGGTTCAGTTCTCCAAAAGCCACTGGGAAATGTCAGCACCATCTAGTTAATGAATTCCTGATTTGTTTGGCATTTGCACTTTCTTAAGAAATTGCTGATGTGTTTAGACTTCCTCTTCTCCTCAGCGGCAGTGAAATTTGTTGATTATGATGGCCTTATATAACATCATCCAGGCAGAAAGCTAAAAGATTACACATTAAAAAGAAACAGGCCTGTTTATTACCAGGCATTGTGCTCCCTCATATGCATATCTCTGTTCCTCAGTCTTTGACCAGGTTGCTTTGTCAGAGATGCTTTGTTAAAAGTATTTCCACGGCACACCTCCACTCATGAAAATGTCATTTTCTCTGCCTGGTTGTAATAGGAAGTCTTTTTCACCTATTGAAACCTGTTAAATTTCCTTCAAATATTTTTGTTTAACTCTTAGAAAAACAGTTAGTGGAGGACCATTTAAAAACATGTAGATTTAATGAGGAATTGATGTTTGTACTTAAAAACATTTTTCAAAGAAACTTGCTTCTGTATAGCTGAATAAAAGCCTGCAATCTTTGCAGATTTCATTCAACCAGGTCAAACACTCCAGACTGTCTATATTCCACATCATTTTCCCTTAACTACTTTTAACCATATGTTTGTTTTAGGAGATATTCCACCAGAAGTAAGAATCCTGTCCACTTTAGATTGGATAAGCATCAGCCTGGTAAGAAGCTGTGAGATTAAAATCACTCAATTAAAAATTTTTGGTGTGGCTCTAAAGGAGAAACAGAGCAGGTTTAATATTTTCTATCTAAATATCATTGCCTTGACCAGACTAGTACTGCAGGTTGTATCCTGTATTACATATTTCTTTGAATAGTAAACTAACTTAGTTACTATGCTTCACATTCTTATTTCTTCTAAAGGGACAAAATTCCCCCATTAGGCAGAATCCTGCATTTTGGTGGCACGTTTGTACTCCCACGGGGATCTCCTGTGCATGTTTCATATTGTTCCTGTAACAAAGCCTTCTACTCTGGCCCTCACTTGTCCTTGACCCCCACAGCTCTTCCTCTCAGTCCTCTCTTGCTCATGATGTTAGCTCCTAACTCTTCCCCACCCTTTTGTAAAAATATGAATTACAGAACCAACACCTGTAAACCTGTAAGAATAATTCTTCCCTATTCAGAGAATCATTTTTGACCAATGAGTTCTCAAGTTAACTTGAACTTTGACAGTTTCTGCTAAAGCTCTAAAAATTTTGGTCTCTTTCTCCAAAATAGACTCTCCTTCAGAGCCTTCTGATGTCTAGCATTTTTAGCACAAAGGTTTATGTCAGGATTTCTCAGTTTCTGCACTATTAACATTTTGGGCTGGATAATTCTTAGTTGTGGGAGTCTGTCCTGTACATTACAAGACGTTGAATGACATCCCTGTCTTCTACCTGCAAGAAGCCAGTGGCACACCTAATTCCCAAGGTGAGACACCAGAAATGTCTTCAGACATTGGCATGTGTCCCTTGTGCCATTGCTCACCCTCCCTAACCCTCCCAAGTTGAGAACTACTGGCTTATGCTAATAGTTGCTCTGGTTAATTTTCTTCCACTGTCTTTGGTGCTGTGATTTAGATTTGGATAAGGCTTGAGCCTTCTGATGCTCAGCCTGTGCCACTTCCATGAGGATAGAGTGCTGGGGATACCCTGGCATCTCCCTCCTTGGAGTCTGTGACAGGACAGGTGAGTGAGTCATTTTTTCAGCTCCTAATATCTAGGTGGGGATTCTCCACCAACATAGGAGAAGATGATGGCCAATATCCTTGTTTTTATAGCTTTAACTCTTGGTCAAGATCAGATTTGCATAATCTAATTCAGGACTTGCAAACCCTTCTAAGGAAAGACAAAAGTCCACTGAAGAATTTAGGACTGTGGGAATCTCTGATATCTATCAACTAGTTCATCTCCTTACGAGACCCAGAAATAATAAAACTTGGTTTGAAAAAGCAGAAAGGATTGATGGTGAAACTGATATAAGATGTATAGGTCAAAATTTGACTACAGATTGATATAAATATAGGATAATATCTCACAACTGCCTTATATACTTTCTCTTTTGGATGGTCTTAAATCTGAGGTAGCAGATTTAGTCAGAAAACAGGCTAGCAGACTGTCTCTCTTTCTGAATTACAAGAGTTTATGGAGTATTTTGAAAATATTTTGCTTTTGAAAAAAGAAAATTTATGGACCAAATTAATAGCCTTTTAGAGTAAACAATTAGACAACCCAAGGACAAGGACACCACTATGTCTAGTCTTGATAAAGACACCTGCCAATATTACAATGACAAAGGACACTGGAAGAACAATCGTTCTGTGTTGGAGTGAAAGGTAGTATTTAAAGAAAAAAAAATAGCTGTCTGACAGACTAATACCTCTCAAAGTAGCTGCTCTGATCTGCCAATAATTGCCATTAACAAAAAAGAGAAAGATTTCCATAAACCATAAAGATTTCCAAAACCACAATGTTTCATTTCTTGTTGATACTAGGACTATACCCTGTTATAAACTTGACCACTTTTTTTTTAATCATTTCTCTGAAGAGTAAAAATGTTTCACAGTTTTTTGTTTTATCAATTATATCTCAATAAAGCTATTTTAAAAACGTTTCATTGGTAGTATCTCACATACCCCTCAGACTTTGCCTTTCTCTTAGCCAGTGGTAGATCTGTGCTCAGCATTCTTTAGAATGGCCTTGCATTCAGATTCGCTGTATCTATTTGCATCACTTGGGAAAATCAATAACACACAGACAATTATTTTCCAAGGGTTTACAGAAGCACCTTCTCACTTCTTATAATTACATAATCCAAACCTTAGAGATATCCAGTTCCCTCAGGACTCTTATACACTCCTGAAAACACATATTATATACATGTTCACATTTATATAAAATGTGGATAGCCTTCTGTTAAGTTTGAAAGATTGAAAGTCTTGCAGAATTTATTCTCTCTCTTTGCTGACAATGTTATCATATAAGGTACATAAAGTTTCTAAATATCAACTAAATAAATATCAATTTTATTAGTCTCAAGTCCATTATCTAGGTCATGACATCACATATAATGGAAAGCCTCTTGCACTAAAAAATTAAAAGCTATTTGTGACTTTCCCCAGTCAATTACCAATGTGGAGGATTTCTTAATCTCGTGGGATAAGGTAGGAACCTTATCAATTTACATTGCTCCTGTATATGATCTGTTGAAAACTGGCATGCCAGAGCCCTTGACAAAGTCACTAGAAACTTTCTTCTATAACTTAAAAAATTCCCCAATTACCATAAACATTTCTTCTATTTGTATATGAACTTTGGGGATTCTAACTCAATAGCACAACAGATTTTATCCAGTTATTCCACCTATGCAGCTATGAATATTTTCCTACTATTGTCCGCTGTCCAGAAGCCCTTCCTAGTTATAAAGCAACTGCTTGAACAGTAGTAAAGAAATTTTAGGCTTGGGTAATATCTCCACATTTGTCTAGTGAAAGAGATAGATCTGTCTACTCATTTCACCAGGACAATAATTAAGGGATTCAGTCTTTGCCTGTCACCCTGAAGTTTTACTGCCTCTACCATCTCCAGTACTCAGAATAAATGACATGTTAAAATTCAACCTTGTGAAACTATTCAAGAAACTTCAGTTGCTGTGGCCAAAGGCTTGACCCTTAGTTCTTTGGGCCATTAAGTCTTCTCCAACAGGAACTCACAGACTATCCACATAGGAGCTGGTTGCTAGATGCCCCACTAAGGATTGTACCTCTTATCTTTTACTCTGTTCTTTTTAAGGCTGATATGGCCAAATATCATAGAAGTTTAATGCAGTATACAAAAAGACTCAGGTGTTTTTCCCAAAGATAAGCCAACAGCTACTGCTCTCCAAGAATAGTTTCTCCATCTCCCAAGAACCATTTTTGACCTACTCTTCCCCAAAGTAGCTGAACTTCAGTTGACGCTAAAGCTCCGTAACAGCACAGTCCAACAGAATGTTCTGTAACCGTGGAAATGGCTCTGCACTATCCAAAATAGTAGCCTTTAGGCACGCGTGACTTTCGAGCATTTGAAATGTGGGCTAGTGCAACTGGGGAACTGAATTTTCAATTTTATTTATTTTAATTAATTTAACCTTAAAGGTAAGTAGCATATGTCGTTTGTGGCTCTTGCATTCGGCAACACCGCTAAGAATTTGACTCCTTCCTCAAGAAAGAATGCTCCTTTGGAGTCTTTCTTGCCTGACATTTAGATCAAAAGCTTGCCTCTAATGGAGTCAATTTCCTTTATAAACAGCTTGTTCTTGACTTTCAGTTTTATCCTCTTTCATCTTTCCTTTCCTCATTTCCTCTCTTTCTTCCTTTTCGTCTGTTTTTGCCCCTTTTCCTCCTCTATCTTTGCCTTCCCCAACTGCTCCTTTTCTTTCTTTCTTTTTGCCTTTTACAACAAGAGCCTCTGTCTGCTCAGCTGGCCAATAGGAGTTATAGTGGCAAATATAGCAGTTCTGTGTAGAGAGGCAGCAGCTAAAATAAGGAGGCTTTTCTTCTTGACCTATAATATTTGATAAGGATCCTCTGCCCCAACCCTAGCTCCATTTCAAGTCAACCTTGATCTTATTTTTATACCCCTTGTTTCATATTCATACTATTCACTGGTTTTCCTGGCCTTTTACGACTACACATTTATATAAATTGTATCTCCCTGAAACCAAAATAATGTGTTAGTTTTGTTTTGTTTTTGTTTTTTGCGGTACGCGGGCCTCTCACTGCTGTGGCCTCTCCCGTTGCGGAGCACAGGCTCCAGACGCGCAGGCTCAGCGGCCATGGCTCACGGGCCTAGATGCTCCGCAGCATGTGGGATCTTCCCGGAACCGGGGCACGAACCCGCGTCCCCTGCATCGGCAGGCAGACTCTCAACCACTGCGCCACCAGGGAAGCCTCTTTGATTTTAAAATGTATTTGTAGGAAAAAACAGCTAAATTAGCTATTGGGTGTTATGTGCTCTGTCATAAATTCAAAGTTTATTAGTTCCAACTTTGCCAGATTTACAAAATACATTAAAACAGAAAGAATAGTAAGGAGTAAGAAAAACAGAATCACATTCAAAAATTTTAAAAATATAGTTTCTAGAACCCGTGATTAAAATGAACTGAGCTCACATGCCTTTTTCCTACCAGAACTTCATTAAAATAATAGTAAAGAAATAAAAAAAGCCATTATAACTGGTTTATTGAATGGGCTAGAATTGGTATAGATACAAGAAAGAAAAATAGTTCTAAATATTTTTAGCCTCTGCTTTCAAGTGGGCAATGTTGAATCTCCCGTTCCACCCTGGAGATGTTCCAGATATATCTGATAGATCTTTCTGTTATTTTCAGATAACAGAAGAGTCTCATTAGTCTAACCCCAACCCAAATTTCTATTTCATATTCATTTCAAGGATTGTATTCCCACTCCTTTCCCATTCCCACTACTAATTGAGGCCTGATCCAGGCTTGGAAACTTGCAACAGGGTAAGGAAACATGTTCTGTATTTTACTGATTCCAATCAGCTCTCCACTTCTCTCCCTTCATTCACTATTCTGACTTTGGCTCTTCCAAGATTAAAATGGGAAAGAGTGATGAGTGATAAAGGAAAATAAAGTGTTTGTTTATTGATCTAATGCTGTTTATGACTCTGAGCTGCTAGGTTCACTTTCTGGCAGCTATCTAAATGTCTCTCTCTCTCTGAGATACTTACATGTCTTTAGACGTACCTATTCTCCACCTCCGCCCTTCTGGAGCTGGGAGTCTCTCCCTCACAATCCCCTGATGTAAATGTTCACTCTCTGACCTGTTAGGACTTTTCCTTGTCTCTCTCCCTGGCAGAACACTCCATCTCTTTTTTGATGCTGTGACCTTCCACCACATGTTGTCTCTGACAACGCTGAAAGTAACCTTTCAAGTCATCTCTAGCCAAGTTGCTGTCTGTGGTATTTACTTAGCTCATGGGAAAAAACAGTGACAACATCAACAACAACATTATTTTTGCCCCACGCAAATCTGAGTGGTCACGTTGCAATCACTAGTTTTCTGTCATCAATCAGCTGTTTTCCAGTTGAGATTAAGTCACTGATTTTGTAACTCCAGACTTCATGGAAAACAAGTCAAGTTTTCCAAGAGTTTCCTCACCGTGTACTGCTCTGGTTCTGTGATAGAACTGAGTTAACCATAAAGATAAAAGAATCCAAGTGACATTAGATACTTCATCAGTAATATTGAATGCTAGAAGACTACAATTAACCTTTGAAATTAAAAAAAAGTAATTTCAAACCTAGAATTGTATCCCAATCATATTACCCATCAATAGTGAAGAAAGAATAATTTCCGACATTCCAGGACTCAGAAAATTTACCTCCCATGTACAACTTATTAGTAAGTTATTCGAGGACGTAAACCAGGAAAACAAGAGAGCAAACCAAAAAAGAGGACATCACAGGCTTCAGGAAATAGCAGCTCCAACTCAAAAAAGTAGGGAAGGACAAAGTTGTTTAGCAGGTCAGATGACAGCCAATCTAATCTGGAGCAGAATGATTAGTCTCTTCTTAGAGAACGGTCTTCAAGGTTAAAAATGGATTCAATATAATTATACTATAATAGAAAGTTTGAAAAAACTTGATGATATGCAAAATACAGAACAAACAATCCATATTTATTGTCCCAGGCTGTGAGCTGTCCTCTCACCAAAGGATAGGAACCAGGCACTATTATTCATTGGATCTGAAGTTCCTGTCTTAGTTTCTGACACTCAGAAAGTATGGCCAATATACTTTTAATAACTCAGTCATTATTAACGTTATTCTGTAAGTAGACATCTTCTTGGTTGAATTCTCCCACCACCCTGGACTTCCATTATTATTGTATCTTATAGCTTTGCAATACTAAATACCTGTGCTAATTTACAGCTCTTACACAGGCTTATTATGTTGATACTTAAGTGTAAAAGAACATCTAGGAAAGAACAAAGAATATCTAGGAACTGTATTAAAAGGCAGATTCCCAGAAATTCAGATGATTACACCTGGGATGGAGTCCAGAGAGCTGAATTACTGACAATCACTCCCAGTGATTCTGATACAAGTGGTCTGTGGCCCCCGTCATTAGAAACTATGCTTTTGGACTTTATGATTTCTTCACAGGGAATTCAGAATTAACTCTAGGGTGGATATTGTTTTCATTATTTCCAAATTGGTTTTTTCCACATTTTTCCCCCCTAAATTCATCAACCATTTTCCATCTTAGCAACTTATGTAAAAATAAAACTATAGTTGAATAGATAAGAATTTGTTTTAAAGGAGTAGGCAACGTTATCCCTTGGGAAGAAAAAAAAATCAAGATTCTTTATCTTTTTATTCTGCCTCAGTTACATGCCATGGTAGTAGCTTAGTTTCACTACATTTTTTCTCTTGAAATTGCTACTTTTCAGCTGTCTAGACTTATGACTTCCTGAGAAGAAATATGAGCTTGAAAGAATAAAAGTAATTTAGTTTGCTGTGCTAACATGCCTCTGTAGTGCTAAAGTTGTACTGTTTAAACATTATTTCAAAAACCTATTAGATTATTGGCTTCCCGGCTTGAAATTCTTTCCTGAGTGTTCCTAAGTTTTCCTTTTCTAAATATTTCTACAGAGTATTACATTATGCAGCATATGTATCTTTGTTCATTCATTTATAGATGCATTTCCTTAAGAAGTGGTGTATTAGTGATCTCCACTATATACGACAAGTTAGAAACGACGTATTATTTTCCTTTCCAAGAAAACTAAATTGATGCACAGAATGATTGTTTGCTAGTAGCTGAAATTGCAGCAGAGGGGTATACTTGCCTTATTAAGATGAAATTTCTGGTTTTATTTATTCTGGAAAAAAAGTTCTATCCCCAAATAAAGGATTAGTCTAGGGACCTGGTACATCAGTGCTGCCATATTGAATGGAGAAGTGAGTGGGATGAATATTAGAGCTCACTACTTATACTGGTTTATTTGTAGGTAGGAAAAAATGAAAAATTGGAGAAAGTAGTAGTTCACATTAAAAGGTAAAACAGGAAGAGGCCACTGTCAATTCAGGCTGTGCTTGTTGATTTCCAAATAACAACCTTGTCTCTGGAGTCATTAAAAGCATTGCTCTCCTGAGAAGAGGCTGAGGTTCTCTCTGCCTTTGAAGCTGAATAAACCTGGTGTATCATTTTTATGAGAACTTGGCCTTGAGGATCTTTAAAAAAAAAGCTACCAAAGATTATCTATGCTACCTCCTTTAGAAAAGGATATAGGCACATGCATTTAGTAAAATTTATTCATCGTAAAGCCAGTAAATATTTCAATTCTTTAGAGTTAACACTTCTGCAGAAGATGTCTCAGTGGGTACCACTGGTTAATATTTATTTGCTTGATTAAAAAAAAATATTCTCCGGGCTATTGTAAATAGAGCTGCAATGAACATTTTGGTACATGACTCTTTTTGAATTTTGGTTTTCTCAGGGTATATAGCCCGGAGATGGAAACAACCTAAGTGCCCATCATCGGATGAATGGATAAAGAAGATGTGGCACATATATACAATGGAATATTACTCAGCCATAAAAAGAAACGAAATTGAGCTATTTGTAATGAGGTGGATAGACCTAGAGTCTGTCATACAGAGTGAAGTAAGTCAGAAAGAAAAAGACAAATACCGTATGCTAACACATATATATGGAATTTAAGAAAAAAAATGTCATGAAGAACTTAGGGGTAAAGCAGGAATAAAGACGCAGACCTCCTAGAGAACGGACTTGAGGTTATGGGGAGGGGGAAGGGTGAGCTGTGACAGGGCGAGAGAGAGTCATGGGCATATACACACTAACGAACGTAGTAAAGTAGATAGCTAGTGGGAAGCAGCCGCATGGCACAGGGATATTGGCTCGGTGCTTTGTGACAGACTGGAGGGGTGGGATGGGGGGGTGGGAGGGAGGGAGACGCAAGAGGGAAGACATATGGGAACATATGTTTATGTATGACTGATTCACTTTGTTATAAAGCAGAAACTAACACACCATTGTAAAGCAATTATACCCCAATAAAGATGTTTAAATATATATATATATATTCTATTCCTTCCAGATACAGTATTTTTAAAAATCCAAAAAGAATATATATTCTTAATCTAGAAAATATATGAACATTAAACTGCCTAATAGATGGAAGGAGATAGAGAAATTTAAAGCTTTGTTTTAATACTTCCCAGGGACAAATCAATTCTGTACCACCAATAAGTGTACAATGGATTTAATATCTAGACATGTAGGTAGAGTTTGCCCCACCAGTGCTCTTCTGGGACAGGCTGAAAATGCCCTTTTCCTGTTGAGGTTGTTTAGGGGTTGGCTGAGGCGGAGGATGTCTGGAGATGTGTTTCCTTTAAGAAGTGTGTATTAGTGATCTCTGCTATATCCACTGTAGACCATAAACTGAATGAAATGGATTCAGTGTTACATTTAGGTAACATTTCGGGAATAGCAAGTGTTCTCACAAACCACAGAGTTCCATTATTATGGGCTAGTAAGGGAACTGAGGAGCACAAAAATTGTTAATTTGACTGTTTAAGACATTTGCTTTTGATAGACCTTCTGGGGTCACATCTTTACCCATATTGGAAACTCCTTTCCCAAGAACCCTCTAGACTCAAGATGCCATACACCCTCTTTGGCATTTCTGAAGTTTATTTTACAAGTCATTCAACTGATGACAATGTAAATAGTATTGTATAGAGATACTTATTGGCAGTTAAAATTATCATTGTATTAACATTTATTAGGTGCCAATATTGTTTTGGTTGATAATGCAAAGATAATTGATGCAGTTCAAAAATTTGTATTCATTTCCATTTATGTTAACTCTGAGGGGCTTTGATTTTTTCTTCCATTTAAAAAAATGAATCTATTTAAATAAATTATACATTTCTTGGGTGATATTAGGAAGTAGTGAGCTTTTAACATGGGATATAAGGGGAAAAAACAGCAGTTAACTTCACAGGTGAAAAAGAAAAATATAATTTAAGAATAGTCAAATTTAGAGTATTAGGGCTCATTTCACCACCCTGTCCCTACTACCGGGGCATAATTTTATCTGTAAAAAATAAGTTTTATTTAGACATAGTTGTGATCTCTAAAGAAGAATGAAAACTTTTGAAAGGTTTTTTCTTTAGGGCCCTTTCTTAATATAGCTAAGTATTTTAGCTCTCACTAATATGCAACATTTTAAAAAGTTTTGTTATTTTTGATTGCGTATTGTTTATACAATTTAAAGTACATTAAAATAAAAAACTGAAGAAAAAATTACAAGCCGAGAATTTTGCAGCTTACTTCTTGCTTTTTTAAAATTATGATATTACATTGCATTTTATTATATTTTATTGTATTGTATTTTTCTATAACATTATTTCTACTCCGCTAAATTTTATATATCCATTTTGATCCCTATTCAAATGGATTTAGTTCCCATAATTATTGTTTATTCCATTTTATGTAACTGCAAGTTGAAATAAATGGAATTAAAAGCATTTTAGGATTTTACTTTTTTCATCATCTAGGATAATTTGAGGGTAAATAAAAGATGAGGAAATCTTGACCCCAGAATTTCAAATGAATAAAACTTAAAGACACACATTAAAAATATATTAAAAATATAAGTAACCTAGTACTAAATAAAAATTCTAATTTACATTTGTGGCCACACTTGAAAATACTGATTTCTTTAAGAGATAAATTTACAATATTTTTTCTATGTAATTGTTGTGTTTAAACTTAGGCTGTTTTCTTAAGAATAAGGTATTTTATTTATATCACAAACATCATAGCTACTTTAAAATATTCAATCTGATGTAACTGAAAATTCATTAAATTTCTTACTCAAGTGATCAAAGATTGGAAGAAATATACTAAATATGTATACACTCACATAGAAAGGCTTGGGAGCTGTAGTATATTGATAATCTATAATACTGCCACTGTTGAAAATGTAAATTACATCTATATTTGAGATTAATATGTAACATACTTGGGATACCAATTCCTATCCTGTTTTTTAGAGAATGCTTTCTAATCTGTTTCTTATTTGTTACATTCCTGATAATACATATTTTTAATTCTCATAAATACAGTCTTGTTTTTCAGGGGATATTTATAAAGAAAGTGGAGTCCAGTAAAGCCAAAATATTATACTTGCTGAGGATCCTAAGGTTGATTTGAATCAGCATTAGAATCTACAATCCTCTCTAACTCTTAGACCATCCCTTAGTACCTAAGCCCTCACAGGAACTTGTTGAATAGAAACGTTTTCATCCTATTAACTCATTTGAATAGCTTTAAATGCTCCCAGAGAACTGCTATGACCTTAAGTTTGTTCTGCAGTTTGAATTGATTCATTTTTTTTTCTCAGCTCTCCTTTTTCTTTATTTATTATGTAATGCTTATGATTAACCTGAAAATGATAGTCTCCGTAAAATGTCAAATGAGGTGGCAAGATTTAAAATATCCAAATATCACCAAAACAAAAAAAGAGTGAACGTTTTCATTTACATGTTCATTTAAAAAGCAGATACACACATATGAACTGGTATGTAAGGTGTTTAAGTACAAAATAACATGTTACTTCTTCAACTAAGTTATCAGTTACAGATTCATTAAGTAGTTTATTAAAGTGTTTGCATCGTTGGGCAAAACTTTATCAGCATTAGAAAAGACAAAGGCAAGCGACAGACCAGCATAAGAATGTCTTAGAAAGGATCTAACTTAAAATATATATGTGGAGCTGAGCTTTTGAAGTACAATTAAACTCAAAGTTTCATAGATGTCATGTTGTATTCCTAAGACTGTATTTCCCCAAAATATGGACTTTGGGAATATCAGAAAACTTCACACTGATATCAGCATTCAAAAATACATCGACAGGGCTTCCCTGGTGGTGCAGTGGTTGAGTCCGCCTGCCGATGCAGGGCACACGGGTTCGTGCCCCGGTCCGGAAAGATCCCACATGCCGCGGAGCGGCTGGGCCCGTGAGCCATGGCCGCTGAGCCTGCGCGTCCTCCACAATGGGAGAGGCCACAACAGTGAGAGGCCCGCGTACCGCAAAAAAAAAAAAAAAAAAAAATCAACATATAAACTTTAAATATGGTAATTAGATTGGGATATCATTTGTCTTGAGTTAACTACATGAGCTAGTATTATAACAGCTACCCAAAGCGCCAGTGTATTTTTGGGTATGCATTTTGAAGCTAAGCTACAGTAGTCTATTTTTAGAAGATGGTATTACAGATCTCCATATCTGTTCAACCCAACATAATATGCCTGTTCTACACCCACACTGAAAATAATGTGTGGCAGGGCATGAGGATTAAGTATTATTTCCTTTTGATTAGGTCGTTTAGAAAAACTGGTTGATTACAATTCAGTTCAAAAAAGACATATCCATTTGCTGTATCACTTTTTTTTTTCTTTTTTGCGGTTCGCGGGCCTCTCACTGCTGCGGCCTCTCCCGTTGTGGAGCAGAGGCTCCGGATCCACAGGCTCAGCGACCATGGCTCACGGGCTCAGCCGCGCCACGGCATGTGGGATCTTTCCGGACCGGGGTACGAACCCGTGTCCCCTGCATCGGCAGGTGGACTCTCAACCACTGCGCCACCAGGGAAGCCCCATTTGCTGTATCACTTTTAATTGGACTGTTTGGCTTCCTTTGTATAACTTAAAATAATGCATTTATTTCTGTACAGGTTTGGGCAACTATAATCAATTAATTGGTATTGTACTTCTCTAGTGAAGACCCTTACAGAGAGAAGGCTGTTTTGACATGACAATGATGAGCTGTGGGATATGGGAATAGACATTTTACAATATCTACTTATTCATAAATGCATTGTAAGACTAGCCTGTTGAGGATGAACATTTCCTGCGCTGAATAGTCTCTCAAATCGTACAGAAGTTTTCAGTAGCAGGTTAAGTATAGAAGATAACGAACAGTATAGGAAATATTCAGAACCTAACAGACTTGCAAAACACAGGTAGGTATAAGATAATTTTCAGTCACAACTTTCCTACCTTGAATTCAACTCACTTGGAATGCAGGCCATTTCTCTAGCTGCTAAACAGAGCACATTTTGAATCTTTGTAGAGTGCCTATCCTCACAGGACACCCAGATTCCTCTCTTTTTTGCAAGCCAATTTTTAGGTTGTTTATTTTCAGGTGCCTCTCCTACTCTCTCCCACATTTTCTCACCCACTCTACATGGAATACTGAACTCACTGGTACAGAGGAGACTTTTTACAAATGTGTGTATGTCCAGTTTTCATCTCAATCATAGTTCCCACCTAGTTTTCCCCGTTGGAAAGGACAGACCAGAGCAATCACAGGCTGCCCATCTATTACTGCCTGCTGTCTCTGTAGATGATGAGCTGTTCTGGAATCTAGACTTATTCCTCTAAAGCAACTGGTTTGTTTGGCTAAGGAGATCAATTTCCTTATCCACATATCTCAGCTTTGAAACTCTGGCATATTTGCACACTTCATCTGTGTCAAAAACTCAAGCTGGAGTTAAGAGTTTTGTTTAATTGAACTGAGTTATTCTAAGAGTTCAAATATTCTTTGTACATAAGGAGGAGGGTAGATTGTAATAAAATGTATGTACCCATAGAAACCCTCATGTGCTGCAGTGACTGGATTACAGACTCTAGGGGGCCATTTGAAAATCTAGCACGTGTTCTTTTCTCATGGCAGTGGTAATGGATACTGTGGAAGGAGGTTTAAGGGTGCTGAACTTCTTTTCCCCTCCTCTGAATTTCTGCACTAATTCTGCCTTTTCCCTGTCTTTGTTAGAAGCAAAAACCACTATTTCCTCTATTGATATATAATGTATGTAGGAAAAGACATCTCTTTATCGCAGATTGCTTTTCAGAAGACAAAACGTCTAGAGGTTAAAAATGTTTATTTTTTTTCTGCTTGCTAAATTGCCTTGTAAGTATCCTACATATAGAAAAGAATGCTGATTATAATGAAGATGACTGTATTTGTCATTGAGACCATTTCAGCTCCTAAGAAATCACTTGAAATGATTATGAAGCTAGTTTGTGCTAACCTTGGTTTTATAAGTTATAACATGATAAAACTATATGAAGCAGCCTTCTGGAGCTTAAAAATGTTAGCTGTGCCACAAGGAATGGAGCACCATGTTCCATATGTTTATATTTTTTGTCCTTTACAGGCCCTCTGCAGTGCCATTGCTGGCTTCTGGATGCCCCTGCAGAATTTTAATAGTCCCAATTTCAGGCACAATTTGTTTTTTGTTGAAATGTCAGACCTATTTTAATGGGGGCTAAAACCACGCAGCTAGTCAGGTGCAAAACAGCTTAAAGGAAATATCAGGGAATGTAGGAGAATGGAGATTGCAATGACGGACTTTCATTTATAGCCTGAATTTACATATTCAGATGCCCATATTCTTTTAAAAATAACAATGAAATAAACCCAATAATCAAGTACATGAATGTAGTTCCTTATGTGATTCATTTGCATGTGGATAAGAAGGTATTAGAGGTAGGACATGATCACCTTAGCAGATTAATAACCAAGCCAGCACTATAATAGCCTCAAAGAGAAAAAGAGCCTTCCTCAGGAATTATTTCTTTCATAAAGAGAACAACCTTGTCCATTTTGGCCAGGGTACACCTTGGGATGAATAAATTACGGTTGTGACTGAGTATAGAAAAAATGCCTGCAACATATAGTTGTACACTTGTGATAACAACAGGACAATGTCATTTGCTGTACAAATGCAGGGGGGAGATGACATTAGTAAGTCTTAGTACATTTCAAGCCTTAAATAGGGATATGTAAAGCAGAAATGTTTAGAAATATACAGTTTATGATTATCTTAATTTTCACAATAACATGATATCTAACATTGTTGATAATGAGGTCTCTAATTATGCCCACTTGTTCTTCTCTCTTCACTTGTTTATTTTCCTCTAACCACCAAATTTATATATTTTAGCTGAAATTATCTCTGGAGTTTATATTTTATTCTAGTCAACCCTGTATGTTTATGTTTACTGTCATCAAAAGGCTTTTTAGTTGCCTGTTTATTCAGAGTTTAAAGAAACAGCTCAATTATAAAGACTAGATCACAAAATTTTACCAAATAGGTCATATAAATGATGAAATGAGGCAAGAAATTGAAGCACTTTCTAAAACAAAATAAAGAATCATAATCCATAAAATTTTGTAAGTGTATTTTATCCCATGGGAAAGCCCAGACTTAATAATATCTTAAAACGTGCCATCCTGTTTTTATCTTCTTTCTTACTGTAATTAAATTACCATAGTAATAATTATAGACATATACCTGCAAAGGAATATTTACAATGTGACTTTTATATTATGCAGTTCTCCCCACATATACTTAATATGCATATGTCAGAGGTGTTTGTGTTTTATTTTAATTTACTTTCATGAATAACTTTAGCATGTTAATGGCATTAAGTGTTATTTTCAAGAATGAAATCCTAACCTTATAACATCAGGGACTGACTTAAAAGGGCTTTGCTTGTGATAGAAACTGATTATGTTGTTAAGGCAGGAATCATCTATCTGTATCTTAACTTTGATAAAATTGGTAACCTATGCATAGGGTTATTTCCTATTAAAAAACAGGTTGGATGAGCCAAATGCAACTACTGTGAAAGTTTATAATTAGCGAATTCTATGTTAAAAATGATTGCATATATTATATATATATATATACTCTTAATAAACAGTAAGTTCCTTGAGAACATGGATTGTGTCTTATTATATTTAAAATCTTCTTATGCTTTCAGCACACTATTATCACTAGACAAATGTTTACTAACTGAATGAATAAACAGACAAGAATTTACCTTTATATATATGTGTGTAGTTTTGCTAGAAAAGCATAGACTTATGAGATAGACAATACTGCATACTTGAACACAAGAAAACACCTTCTTGAAACAATTTAAAACCCTTCTATATTCCAGGGAACTTAAATTCTTTTGTGCCAAATTCCTTTTACTATCATATTTGTTTCCGAAATAATGCTACGTCATTGACTCAAATTCTTTCTACTATCACCATTAGATTCTACCTCCTTCATGAACCCTTTCCATTTACAAAATTCGTTCCTTTGAACTTTCAATTGAATTTTATTTGTACTTTGATTACACACTTCTCAGTTTGTCTTATTATTTTATATATCTTGTATATCTTCACACATATTCCTGTGTCTTCTTTATTGTCCTAGACTGACAGCTCCTTGAAAATAGGACCTACATTTCTTTCACCTTAGTACCTTAGTTGCAGTTCACAGCACATACTAACAATTCAGTAAATTAAACGGACAAAAGACCATCAACAATTTATTAAGTGCCTACTCTGTGTACAAAAGTGGATTTGACTCTGAGGATACAAAGAAACATGAGAGATAGCTCTTATTCTAGGAGTTTATGGTATCTAGGAGAAGTATTCGTATACATAAAAATGTAATAAAAGGTATTCATGACTTCACAATTTCTCAAATTTTTACTCATACTTTATATTTGAGAGGTGTTTTTTTTTTAACCTTTACTTATCATAGTATAATTTTAAAAGTATTTTTATGGAAATAGTTTTATTTTGGCATTTTGGCATGAACTAAATTCAAATGACAACTTTATCAAAACCAAATGGGTTCTAAGACTTCCTGACATTCAGCTTGAACCTTCTGTCTGGATATTCTACCTCTGTGCTTCTAATTTGTTCCTCTTTAAAAGTAAAACAATTGTGTGTGCATGTAACCAAAACCAGATGTAGGATTACAGAGAGTATCAGGATAAATTATATAAGTTGTTTATTACGCCTTTGGATTTATAGAGTAAAGTACTCATAGGAGATTCTGAAGCTCATTGAGTAAGTGGACTATCTTCCCACTTCATTGCAAACATCCCTATCCCAAAGGTGAATATGAGATTTTTTTCCTCCCTTGGTTGCCTGGTGAATAAGCCCTCTCTTTGTCATGAACCTCAGTGTCTCAGCATTTTGGCTTGCTGCATGTTGGGCAAAATGAACTTGGTTCAATGCCAGGGCTGGGCAAGAGTATTGGTGAACACCTTAGCTATGGATTCAGCCTTCTTTTATACACTGAAGGAAGAGCTTATATCTAAAGTGAAGTTTGCTAAAAGAATACTAATAAAGGATAAAATTGAGGACCAGAGAACAAGATGGAGTAGAATGACCTGAGCTCACCTCCTCTCATGTAAACACCAAAATCACAACTAACTGCTGAAAAACCATTGACGAAAAAGGCCTGGAAGCTACCAAAAAAAGATAGTCTACTTCCAAAGACAAAAAAAAAGCCATAACAAGACAGTAGGAGAGGTGCATGATGATACAATCAAATCCCATACCACTAGGTGGGTGAACCACAAACTGGAAAATAATTATATCACAGAGTTTCTCCCAGAGAAATGAGAGTTCTGAGCCCCACATCAGGCTCACCAGTCTGGGGTTGTAGCATCAAGAGGAGGAGCCCCCAGACCATTCAGCATGAAGGCCAGCGGGGGCTTGATCATAGGAACTCCAAAGGACTGGGGGAAACAAATGCCACTCTTGGAGGGCACACATATCTCAGGCATACCAGGACCCAGGTGTAAAAGCAGTTACTTCATAGGAGCCTGGGCCAGACCTACCTGCTGGTCTTAGAGGGTCTCCTGGGGAACCGGAGGGCAGCTATGGCTCACTTCAGGGACAAGGACACTGGTGGCAGAGGTACTGGGGAGTATTTATTGGCATGAGGTGTCTGGAAGCTGCCATTTTGACGCCAAGACCTGGCCCCACCCAATAGCCTTTAAGCTCTAGTGCTGGGATGCCTCAGGCCAAACAATCAACAGGGCAGGAACACAGCCCCACCCACCATCAGATAGGCTGATTAGAGTCTTCCTGAACCCACAGCCACGTCTAAACACACCCCTTGACACAGCCCTGCCCACCAGAGGGACAAAACCCAGCTCCACCCACCAGTGGGCAGACACCAATCCCTCCCACCAGCCAGCCTTCACAAGCCTCTTAGACCAGCCTCACCCTCACTACAATCTTGCAGCCTGGGGACCACAAACACAGAAAGTAAGACAAAATGAGATAGCAGAGAATATGTTCCAGATTCAGAAACAAGATAAACCCCTGAAGAACAACTAAGTGAAGTGAAGATAGGCAATCTACACAAAAAAGAATTCACAGTAATGACAGTAAAGATGATCCAAGATCTCAGAAAAAGAATGAAGGCACAGACCAAGAAGATCAAGAAATGTTTAACAGGGCTTCCCTGGTGGCGCAGTGGTTGAGAGTCCGCCTGCCGATGCAGGGGACACGGGTTCATGCCCTGGTCCAGGAAGATCCCACATGCCGCGGAGCAGCTGGGCCCGTGAGCCATGGTCGTTGAGCCTGCGCATCCGGAGGCTGTGCTCCACAACGGGGGAGGTCACAACTGTGACAGGCCCACATACCGCAAAAAAAAAAAAAAAAAAAAAAAAAAGAAAGAAAGAAATATTTAACAAAGAGCTAGAAAATTTAAAGAACACACAGAGTTGAACAATACAATAACTAAAATGAAAAATACACTAGAAGGATTCAATAGCAGAATAAATAAGGCAGAAGAACGGATAAATGATCTGGAAGACAGAATGGTGGAAATCACTGCCATGGAAGAGAATAAAGAAAAAGGAATGAAAGAGAAATGAGGACAGTTTCAGAGACCTCTGGGACAACATTAAATGCACAAACATTCACATCATAGGGGTCCCAGAAGGAGAAGAGAGACAGAAAGGGCCCAAGAAAATATTTGAAGAGATAATAGCTGAAAACTTTCCTCACATAGGAAAGGAAAAAGTCACCCAAGTCCAGGAAGTGCAGAGAGTCCCATACAGTATAACCCCAAGAGGAACATGTTGAGATACATATTAATTGAATTGACAAAAATTAAAGACAAAGAGAAAATATTAAAAGCAACAAGGGAAAAGCAACAAATAACATACAAGGGAATCCCCATAAGGTTATCAGCCAATTTTTCAGCATAAAGTCTGCAGGCCAGAAAGGAGTGGAATAATATATTTAACGTGAGGAAAGGGAAAAACCTACAACCAAGAAGGCTCTACCCAGCAAGGTTCTTGTTTAAATTTGACAGAGAAATCAAAAGCTTTACAGACAAGCAAAAGCTAAGAGAATTCAGCACCACCAAACCAGCTTTACAACAAATGCTAAAGGAACTTCTCTAGGCAGAAAAGAAAAGGCCACAACTAGAACAAGAAAATTATGAATGGGAAAGCTCACTGGCAAAGGCATGCATACCGTAAAGGTAGGAAATCATCTACAAACAAATATGATATCAAAAGCAGCAGTCATGAGAAAAGGGGAGTACAAATGCAGGATACTGGAAACACATTTGAAATTAAGAAACCAGAAACTTTAAACAATGTTGTATATATAGAGACTGCTATATCAAAACCTCATGGTAACCACAAACCAAAAATCTACAATAGATATACACACTAAAAAGAAAAAGGAATCCAAACACAACACTAAAGACAGTCATCAAATCACAAGAGAAGAGCACAAAAGAGGAAGGGAAGAAAAAAGACCTACAAAAACAAACCCAAAACAATTAAGAAAATGGTAATAGGAACATACGTATTGATAATTACCTTAAATGTGAATGGATTAAACACTCCAACCAAAAGACATAGATTGGCTGAATGGATATAAAAGCCAGACCCATATATATGCTGTCAACAAGAGACCCACTTCAGATCTAGGGACACATACAGATTAATAGTGAGGGAATGAAAAGAGGTATTCCATGCAAATGGAAAATCAAAAGAAAGCTGAAGTAGCATGACTCATATCAGACAAAATGGACTTTAAAATAAACACTGTTGGGGCTTCCCTGATGGTGCAGTGGTTGAGAGTCCGCCTGCTGATGCAGGGAACACGGGTTCGTGCCCCAGTCCGGGAAGATCCCACATGCCGCAGAGCAGCTGGGCCCATGAGCCATGGCCACTTACCTCAGGAAACAAGAAAAATCCCAAATAAACAACAAAACATTACACCTAAAGCAACTAGAGAAAGAAGAACAAACAAAACCCAAAATTAGCAGAAGGAAAGAAATCATAAACATCAGAGCAAAAATAAATTACATAGAAATGAAGAAAACAATAGAAAGGAACAATGAAACTAAAATCTGGTTCATTGAAAAGATAAAGAAAATTGATAAACCTTTAGCCAGACTCATGAAGAAAAAAAGACAGAGGGCTCAAATCAATAAAATTAGAAATGAAAAGGGACAAGTTACAATGGACTCCACAGAAATACAAACGATCATAAGATACTACTACAAGCAACTATATGCCAATAAAATGGACAACTCAGAAGAAATGGACAAATTCTTTGAAAGGTAAAATCTCCCAAAACTGAGCCAGGAAGAAATAGAAAATATGAACAGACAAATCACAAGTAGTGAAATTCAAACTGTGACTTAAAAAACGTGTAACAAACAGAAGTCAAGAACCAGATGGTTTCACAGGCAATTTCTACCAAACATTTAGGGAAGAGCTAACACTGATCCTTCTCAAAATCTTCCAAAAAACTGCAGAGAAAGGAACACTCCCAAAATCATTCTATGAGGCCACCATCACCCTGATAACAAAACCAGACAAAGTACCACATAACAGAAAATTACAGACCAATACCACTGATGAACATACATGTAAAAATTCTCAGCAAAATAAAAGCAAACCAAATCCAACAATACACTAAAGGGATCATACATCACAGTCAAGTGGGATTTATCTCAGGGATGCAAGGAGTTTTCCAATGTCTGCAAATAAATCAGTGTGACACACCACATTAACAAATTGAAGAATAAAAACGATATGACCATCTCAATAGATGCAGGAAAAGCTTTTGACAATATTCAACACCCATTTATGACAAAAAATAACTCTCCAGAAAATGGACATAGAGGGAACCTACCTCAACATAATAAAGGCCATATATGACAAACTCAGAGATAATACCATACTCAATGGTGAAAAGCTGAAAGCATTTCCCCTAAGATCAGGAACAAGACAAGGATGTCCACTCTCACCACTCTTACCCAACATAGTATTGGAAGTCCTAGACATGGCAATCAGAGAAGAAAAAGAAATAAAAGGAATACAAATTGGAAAAGAAGAAGTAAAACTGTCACTATTGGCAGATGACATGATACTATACATAGAGAAGCCTAAAGATACCACCAGAAAACTACTTGAGCTAATCAATGAATTTAGTAAAGTCAAAGGATACAAAATTAATACACAGAAATCTCTTTCATTCCTATACACTAACAACAAAAGATGAGAAAGAGAAATTAAGGAAACAATCCCATTTACCACTACAACAAAAGGAATAAATACATACGAATAAACCTAGCTAAGGAGACAAAAGACCTGTACTCAGAAAGCTATAAAACACTGATGAAAGAAATCAAAGACGACACTGACAGATGGAGAGATAGACTGTGTTCTTTGACTGGAAGAATCAATATTGTGAAAATGACTATACTACCCAAAGCAATCTATGGATTCAATGCAATCCCTATCAAATTACCAGTGGCATTTTTCACAGAACTAGAACAAAAAATTTTACAATTTGTATGGACACACAAAAGACCCTGAATAGCCAAAGCAATCTTGAGAAAGAAAAACAGAGCTGGAGGAACCATGCTCCCTGACTTCAGACTATGCTACAAAGCTACAATAATCAAGACAGAATGGTACTGGCACAAAAACAGAAATATAGATCAATGTAACAGGATAGAAAGCCCAGAGATAAACCCATGCACCTATGGTCAATTAATTTATGAAAAGGAGGCAAGAATATACAATGGAGAAAAGACAGTCTCTTCAATAAGTGGTGTGGGGAAAACTGGACAGTTCCATGTAAAAGAATGAAATTGGAACACTCCCTAACACCACACACAAAAATAAACTCAAAGTGGATTAAAGACCTAAATGTAAAGCCAGACACTCTAAAACTCTTTGAGAAAAACATAGGCAGAACACTCTTTGACATAAATCGTAGCAATATCTTTTTGGATCTACCTCGTATAGTAATGAGAATAAAAACAAAAATAAATAAATGGGACCTAATTAAAATTAAAAGCTTTTGCACAGCAAAGGAAAACATAAACAAGACGATAAGACAACACTCAGAATGGGAGAAAGTTTTTGCAAATGAAGCAACTGACAAAGGATTAATCTCCAAAATTTACAAGCAGTTCATGTAGGTCAGTATCAAAAAAACCCAGACAACCCAATCAAAAAATGGGCAGAAAAGCTAAACAGACATTTCTCCAAAGAAGACATACAGATGGCCAACAAACACATGAAAAGATTCTCAAAGTCACTAATTATTAGAGAAATGAAAATCAAAACTACAATGAGGTATCACCCCACACTGGTCAAAATGACTGTCATCAGAAGATCTACAAACAATAAATGCTAGAGAGGGTGTGGAGAAAAGGGAACCATCTTGCACTGTTGGTGGGAATGTAAATTGATACAATCACTCTGGAGAACAGTATGGCGGTTCCTTAAAAAACTAAAAATAAAACTACCATATGACCCAGCAATCCCACTACTGGGCATATACCCAGAGAAAACCATAATGCAAAAAGACATATGCACTCCAATGTTCATTGTAACACTATTTACAACAGCCAGGACCTGGAAGTGACCTAAATGTCCATAAACAGAGGAATGGATAAAGAAGATGTGGTACATATGTACAACAGAATATTACTCAGCCATAAAAAGGAACGAAATTCTAGAGACGTGGATGTACCTAGAGGCTGTCATAGAGAGTGAAGTAAGTCAGAAAGAGAAAAACAAATGTTGTATATTAATGCATATATGTGGAACCTAGAAAAATGGTATAGATGATCATACTTGAAAAGCAGAAAGAGACACAGATGTAGGGAACAAACGTATGGATACCAAGGGAGAAAGGAGGAGTGTGGGATGAATTGGGAGATTGAAATTGACATATATACACTACTGATACTATGTATAAAATAGAAAACTAATGAGAACCTACTCTATAGCACAGGGAGCTCTACTCAAAGCTCTCTGGTGACCTAAATGGGAAGGAAATCCAAAAAAGAGGGGATATATGTATACATACAGCTGATTCACTTTGCTGTACAGTAGAAGCTAACACAACATTGTAAAGCAACTATACTCCAATAAAAGTTTAAAAAAAGAAAGAAGTAAAAGGAATCCAAATTAAAAAAGAAGTAAAACTGCCACTGTTTGCAGACGATATGATACTATACAAAAAAATTCTAAAGATGCTACCTGAAAACTATTAGAGCTCATCAATGAATTTGGTAAAGTCGCAGGACACAAAATTAATACACAGAAATCTCTTGCATTTTGTATACACTAAAAATGAAAGATCAGAAAGAGATATTAAGGAAACAATTCCACTTACCATAATATCAAAAAGAATAAAATACCTCAGAATAAGCCTAGCTAAGGAGGCAAAAGATCTGTACTCTGAAAACTATAAGACGCTGATGAAACAAATTGAAGATGACACAAACAGATGGAAAGATATACCATGTTCTTGGATTAGAAAAATCAATATTTTCAAAATGACTGTACTACCCAAGGTAATCTACAGATTCAATGCAATACCTATCAAATTACCAATGGCATTTTTTGCAGATCTAGAACAAAAAAATCTTAAAATTTGTATGTAAGCACAAAAGACCCTGAATAGCCACAGCAATCTTGAGAAAGAAAAATGGAGCTGGAGGAATAAGGCTCCATTCTTCAGACTATACTATAAAGGTACAGTAATCAAAAGAGCATGGTATTGGCACACAAATAAACACACAGATCATTGGAACAGGATAGAAAGCAGAGAATAAACCCACACACCTATGGTCAATTAATCTATAACAAAGGAGGCAAGAATATATAATTGAGAAAAGAGAGCCTCTTCAATAATTGATGCTGGGAAAACTGTAAAAGTATGAAACATGTAAACATGTAAAAGTATGAAATTAGAACACTCCCTAACACCATACACAAAAATAAACTCAAAATGGATTAAGGACCTAAATGTAAGACCAAATAGTATAAAACTCTAAGAGGAAAACATAGGCAGAACACTCTTTGACTTAAATTGCAGCAACAGCTTTTTGGATCCACCACCTACAGTAATAAGAACAAAACAAACAAACGGGACCTAATCAAACTTACAAGCTTTTGCACAGAAAAGGAAACCGTAAACAAAAAGACAACACACAGAATGGGAGAAAATATTTGCAAACAATGTGACCAACAAAGGATTAATCTCCAAAATATATAAAGAGCTCATGCAGCTCTATATCAAAAAAGAACTCAGTCAAAAAATGCTCAGGAGATCTAAATGAATGGACATTTCTCCAAGGAAGACATAAAGATGGCCAAAAAGCACATGAAAAGATGCTCAACATCGCTAATTATTAGAGAAATGAAAATCAAAAGTACAATGAGATATCACTTCACACAGGTCAGAATGGACATCCTCAAAAAGTCTACAAACAATAAATGCTGGAGGGAGAGGGGGAAGATGGCGGAAGAGTAAGACGCGATCACCTTCCTCCCCACAGATACATCAGAAATACATCTACACGTGGCAAAACTCCTACAGAACACCTACTGAACAATGGCAGAAGACCTCAGACCCCCCAAAAGGCAATAAACTCCCCACGTACCTGGGTAGAGCAAAAGAAAAAAGAATAAACAGAGACAAAAGAATAGGGACGGGACCTACACCAGTGGGAGGGAGCTGTGAAGGAGGAAAGGTTTCCACACACTAGGAAGCCCCTTCGCGGGCGGAGACTGCGGGAGGCGGAGGGGCGGAGTTTCGATGCCGTGGAGGAGAGCACAGCAACAAGGGTGTGTAGGGCAAAGTGGAGAGATTCTCGCACAGAGGATCGGTGCTGACCAGAACTCACCAGACTGCCTGAGAGGCCTGTCTGCTCACCCGCCGGGGCGGGCTGGGCTGGGAGCTGAGGCTCGGGCTTCGGTCAGAGCCCAGGGAGAAGACTGGCAGTGTGAACACAGCCTGCAGGGGGTTAGTGCACCATGGCTAGACGGGAGGGAGTCCAGGAAAAAGTCTGGACCTACCAAAGAGGCAAGAGACTTTTTCTTCCCTCTTTGCTTCCTGGTGCGCGAGGAGAGGGGATTAAGAGTGCTGCTTAAAGGAGCTCCAGAGAGGGGCGCAAGCCGCGGCTAACAGCGTGGACCCCAGAGACGGTCATGAGATGCTAAGGCTGCTGCTGCCGCCACCAAGAAGCCTGTGTGCAAGCACATGTCACTCTCCACACCTCCCTTCCGTGGAGCCTGTGCAGCCTGCCACTGCCAGGGTCCTGGGATCCAGGGACAACTCCCCCGGGAGAACGCACGGCGCGCCTCAGGCTGGTGCAACGTCACACTGGCCTCTGCCGCCGCAGGCTCGCCCTGCACTCCATGCCCCTCCCTCACCCCCGGCCTGAGTGAGCCAGAGTCCCCAAAGCAGCTGCTCCTTTAACCCCGTTCTGTCTGAGCGAAGAACAGACGCCCTCCGGCGACCTACACGCAGAGGCGGGGCCAAATCCAAAACTGAACCGAGGGAGCTCTGAGAACAAAGAAGAGAAAGGGAAATCTCTCCCTGCAGCCTCAGAAGCAGCGGATTAAATCTCCACAATCAACTTGATGTACCCTGCATCTGTGGAATACCTGAATAGACAACGAATCATCCCAAATTGAGGAGGTGGAATTGAGAGCAAGATTTATTATTTTTTTCCCCTTTTCCTCTTTTTGTGAGTGTATGAGTATGCTTCTGTGTGAGATTTTGTCTGTATAGCTTTGCTTTCACCATTTGTCCTAGGATTCTATCAAACCTTTTTTTTTTTTTTACTTAAAAAAAATATTTTTCTTAATAATTATTTTTTTATTTTAATTATTTTATTTTACCTTACTTTATTTTATTTTATCCTCTTTCTTTCTTTCTTCCTTTCTTCCTTTCTTTCTTCCTTCCTTCCTTCCTTCCTTCCTTCCTTTCTTTCTTTCTACTTTTTCTCCCTTTTATTCTGAGCCGTGTGGATGAAAGGCTCTTGGTGCTCCAGCCAGGAGTCAGTGCTGTGCCTCTGAGGTGGGAGAGCCAACTTCAGGACACTGGTCCACAAGAGACCTCCCAGCTCCACATAATATCAAATGGTGAAAATCTCCCAGAGATCTCCATCTCAACACCAGCACCCAGCTTCACTCAATGACCAGCAAGCTAAAGTGCTGGACACCCTATGCCAAACAACTAGCAAGACAGGAACACAACCCCACCCATTAGCAGAGAGGCTGCCTAAAATCATAATAAGTCCACAGAAACCTCAAAACACACCAACAGACGTGGACCTGCCCACCAGAAAGACAAGATCCAGCCTCATCCACCAGAACACAGGCACTAGTCCCCTCCACCAGGAAGCCTACATAACCCACTGAACCAACTTTAGCCACTGGGGACAGACACCAAAAACAACGGGAACTATGAACCTGCAGCCTGCAAAAAGGAGACCCCAAACACAGTAAGATAAGCAAAATGAGAAGACAGAAAAACACACAGCAGATGAAGGAGCAAGATAAAAACCCACCAGACCTAACAAATGAAGAGGAAATGGGCAGTCTACCTGAAAAAGAATTCAGAATAATAATAGTAAAGATGATCCAAAATCTTGGAACTAGAATAGACAAAATGCAAGGAACATTTAACAAGGACCTAGAAGAACTAAAGATGAAACAGGCAACGATGAACACCACAATAAATGAAATTAAAAATACTCTAGATGGGATCAATAGCAGAATAACTGAGGCAGAAGAACGGATAAGTGACCTGGAAGATAAAATAGTGGAAATAACTACTGCAGAGCAGAATAAAGAAAAAAGAATGAAAAGAACTGAGGACAGTCTCAGAGACCTCTGGGACAACATTAAGTGCACCAACATTCGAATTATAGGGGTTCCAGAAGAAGAAGAGAAAAAGAAAGGGACTGAGAAAAAATTTGAAGAGATTATAGTTGAAAACTTCCCTAATATGGGAAAGGAAATAGTTAAACAAGTCCAGGAAGCACAGAGAGTCCCATACAGGATAAATCCAAGGAGAAATATGCCAAGACACATATTAATCAAACTGTCAAAAATTAAATACAAAGAAAACATATTAAAAGCAGCAAGGGAAAAACAACAAATAACACACAAGGGTATTCCCATAAGGTTAACAGTTGATCTTTCAGCAGAAACTCTGCAAGCAAGAAGGGACTGGCAGGACATATTTAAAGTGATGAAGGAGAAAAACCTACAACCAAAATTACTCTACCCAGCAAGGATCTCATTCAGATTTGATGGAGAAATTAAAACCTTTACAGACAAGCAAAAGCTGAGAGAGTTCAGCACCAGCAAACCAGCTTTACAACAAATGTTAAAGGATCTTCTCCAGGCAAGAAACACAAGAGAAGGAAAAGACATAATAACAAACCCAAAATGCCCCACTTTCACCAATGGACAGATCATCCAAAATGAAAATACATAAGGAAACACAAGCTTTAAATGATACATTAAACAAGATGGACTTAATTGATATTTATAGGACATTCCATCCAAAAACAACAGAATACACATTTTTCTCAAGTGCTCATGAAACATTCTCCAGGATAGATCATATCTTGGGTCACAAATCAAGCCTTGGTAAATTTAAGAAAACTGAAATTGTATCAAGTATCTTTTCCAACCACAATGCTATGAGACTAGATATCAGTTACAGGAAAAGATCTGTAAAAAATACAAACACATGGAGGCTTAACAATACACTACTTAATAACGAAGTGATCACTGAAGAAGTCAAAGAGGAAATCAAAAAATACCTAGAAACAAATGACAATGGAGACAGGACGACCCAAAACCTATGGGATGCAGCAAAAGCAGTTCTAAGAGGGAAGTTTATAGCAATACAATCCTACCTTAAGAAACAGGAAACATCTTGAATAAACAACCTAACCTTGCACCTAAAGCAATTAGAGAAAGAAGAAAAAAAAAAAACCCCAAAGTTAGCAGAAGGAAACAAATCATAAAGACCAGATCAGAAATAAATGAAAAAGAAATGAAGGAAATGATAGCAAAGATCAATAAAACTAAAAGCTGGTTCTTTGAGAAGATAAACGAAATTGATAAACCATTAGCCAGGCTCATCAAGAAAAAAGGGAGAAGACTCAAATCAATAGAATTTGAAAAAGGAGAAGTAACAACTGACACTGCAGAAATACAAAAGATCATGAGAGATTACTACAAACAACTCTATGCCAATAAAATGGACAACCTGCAAGAAATGGACAAATTCTTAGAAATGCACAACGTGCCAAGACTGAATCAGGAAGAAATAGAAAATATGAACAGACCAATCACAAGCACTGAAATTGAAAATGTGATTAAAATTCTTCCAAAAAACAAAAGCCCAGGACCAGATGGCTTCACAGGCAAATTCTATCAAACATTTAGAGAAGAGCTAACACCTATCCTTCTCAAACTCTTCCAAAATATAGCAGAGGAAGGAACACTCCCAAACTCATTCTACAAGGCCACCATCACCCTGATAAAAAAACCAGACAAGGATGTCACAAAGTAAGAAAACTACAGGCCAATATCACTGATGAACATAGATGCAAAAATCCTCAACAAAATACTAGCAAACAGAATCCAACAGCACATTAAAAGGATCATACACCATGATCAAGTGGGGTTTATTCCAGGAATGCAAGGATTCTTCAATATACGCAAATCAATCAATGTGATAAACCATATTAACAAACTGAAGGAGAAAAACCATATGTCAACTCAGTAGATGCAGAGAAAGCTTTTGACAAAATTCAACACCCATTTATTATAAAAACCCTCCAGAAACTAGGCATAGAGGGAACTTTCCTCAACATAATAAAGGCCATATATGACAAACCCACAGCCAACATCATCCTCAATGGTGAAAAACTGAAAGAATTTCCACTAAGATCAGGAACAAGGCAAGGTTGCCCACTCTCACCACTCTTATTCAACATAGTTTTGGAAGTTTTAGCCACAGCAATCAGAGAAGAAAAGGAAATAAAAGGAATCCAAATCAGAAAAGAAGAAGTAAAGCTGTCACTGTTTGCAGATGACATGATACTATACATAGAGAATCCTCAAGATGCTACCAGAAAACTACTAGAGCTGATCAATGAATTTGGTAAAGTAGCAGGATACAAAATTAATGCACAGAAATCTCTGGCATTCCTATACATTAATGATGAAAAATCTGAAAGTGAAATCAAGAAAACACTCCCATTTACCACTGCAACAAAAAGAATAAAATATCTAGGAATAAACATACCTAAGGAGACAAAAGACCTGTATGCAGAAAATTATAAGACACTGATGAAAGAAATTAAAGATGATACAAATAGATGGAGAGATATGCCGTGTTCTTGGATTGGAAGAATCAACCTTGTGAAAATGACTCTACTACCCAAAGCGATCTACAGATTCAATGCAGTCCCTATCAATCTACCACTGGCATTTTTCACAGAACTAGAACAAAAAATTTCACAATTTGTATGGAAACACAAAAGACCCCGAATAGCCAAAGCAATCTTGAGAACGAAAAATGGAGCTGGAGGAATCAGGCTCCCTGACATCAGACTATACTACAAAGCTACAGTAATCAAGACAGTATGCTACTGGCACAAAAACAGAAATATAGATCAATGGAACAGGATACAAAGCCCAGTGATAAACCCGTGCACATATGGTCACCTTATCTTTGATAAAGGTGGCAGGAATGTACAGTGGAGAAAGGACAGCCTCTTCAATAAGTGGTGCTGGGAAAACTGGACAGGTACATGTAAAAGTATGAGATTAGATCACACGCTAACATCATACACAAAAATAAGCTCAAAATGGATTAAAGACCTAAATGTAAGGCCAGAAACTATCAAACTCTTAGAGGAAAACATAGGCAGAACACTCTATGACATAAATCACAGCAAGATCCTTTTTGACCCACCTCCTAGAGAAATGGAAATAAAAACAAAAATAAACAAATGGGACCTAATGAAACTTCAAAGCTTTTGCACAGCACAGGAAACCATAAACAAGACCAGAAGACAACCCTCAGAATGGGAGAAAATATTTGCAAATGAAGCAACTGACAAAGGATTAATCTCCAAAATTTACAAGCAGCTCATGCAGCTCAATAACAATAAAACAAAAATCCCAATAAAAAAATGGGCAGAAGACCTAAATAGACATTTCTCCAAAGAAGATATACAGACTGCCAACAAACACATGAAAGAATGCTCAACATCATTAATCATTAGAGAAATGCAAATCAAAACTACAATGAGATATCATCTCACACCAGTCAGAATGGCCATCATCAAAAAATCTAGAAATAATAAATGCTGGAGAGGATGTGGAGAAAAGGGAACACTCTTGCACTGCTGGTGGGAGTGTGAATTGGTACAGCCACTATGGAGAACAGTATGGAGGTTCCTTAAAAAACTAAAAATAGAACTACCATACCACCCCGAAATCCCACTACTGGGCATATACCCTGAGAAAACCATAATTCAAAAAGAGTCATGTACCAAAATGTGCATTGCAGCTCTATTTACAATAGCCAGGAGATGGAAACAACCTAAGTGTCCATCATCAGATGAATGGATAAAGAAGATGTGGCACATGTATACAATGGAATATTACTCAGCCATAAAAAGAAACGAAATTGAGCTATTGGTAATGAGGTAGATGGACCTAGACTCTGTCATACAGAGTGAAGTAAGTCAGAAAGAGAAAGACAAATACCGTATGCTAACACATATATATGGAATTTAAGAAAAAAAATGTCATGAAGAACCTAGGGGTAAGACAGGAATAAAGACACAGACCTACTAGAGAATGGACTTGAGGATATGGGAAGGGGGAAGGGTAAGCTGTGACAAAGTGAGAGAGTGGCAAGGACATATATACACTACCTAACATAAAATAGATAGCTAGTGGGAAGCAGCCGCATAGCACAGGGAGATCAGCTCAGTGTTTTGTGACCACCTAGAGGGGTGGGATAGGGAGGGTGGGAGGGAGGGAGATGCAAGAGGGAAGAGATATGGGAACATATGTATACGTATAACTGATTCACTTTGTTATGAAGCAGAAACTAACACACCATTGTAAAGTAATTATACTCCAATAAAGATGTAAAAAATAAATAAATAAATGCTGGAGACGGTATGGAAGAAAGGGGACCCTCCTACACTGTTGGTGGGAATGTAGTTTGGTACAGCCAATATGAAGAACAGTATGGAGGTTCCTTAGAAAAGTAAAAATAGAGTTGCCATATGATCCAGGGCATATATCCTGGGCATATATCTGGAGAAAACCATAATTCAAAAAGATACATGCACCACAATGTTCACTGCAGCACTATTTACAATAGCCAAGACATGCAAGCAACCTAAATGTCCATCAACAGATGAATGAATAAAGAAGATGTGGTACATATATATATATATATATATATATATATATATATATATATATATATATATATATAATGGAATATTACTCGGCCATAAAAAAGAATGAAATAATGCCATTTGCAGCAACATGGATGGACTTACAGATTATCATACTAAGTGAAGTAAGCCAAACAAAGACAAATATCATATGATATCACTTATACAGGGAATCTAAAAAAATGGTACAAATGAACTTATTTACAAAACAGACACAGACTCACAGATTTTGAAAACAAGTTTACTGTTACCAAAGGGGAGAAGTTGAGGAGAGGGATAAATCAGCAGGTTAGGATTAACATATACACAGTACTATATATAAAATAATCATCAATGGCCTCCTGTATAGCACAAGGAACTCTACTCAATACTCTGCAATAACTTATATGGGAAAAGAATCTGAAAAAAAAAAATAGATATACATATACATATAACTAAATGACTTTGCTGTATACCTGAAACTAACAGAAAACTGTAAATCAACTGTACTCCAATATAAAATAAAATTTTTTTTTAATGAAAAAGACAAAATTAGTCACAACAAAAAATCCCTATCCCAAGTTTGCCAAGTACAGGCAGTATATCTGGAGAAGGAAAATGTATACAGTTCTCTTAGCTAATATTTAACTGAGGGCTGTCAAACAAAACTTAAATGTAGCCTGTATGATTTTCTTTTTGAGTCTTATCATTTTTTCCTGTCTTGGTACTAGATAATTAAATATTTTTTAAAGGATGCTAAAGTATCAAGAACACAAAACAGATATGAGCTTAGTAACTACTGTGAAAAGTTCAAAAGCAGAATAAGGAGGGAATCAAAACTTCAAAGCTTGACCCTTCCCCTCTCCAGCAGATCTTGCCCAGAGCACGTAACTACTTCCATTAAAAAGTGCTGCAGTTGGTAGCACTTTCTTTTTGTCATTATGTAACTGATTTTCAGCTGTATTTAGAATTTTTAAAGAACTATGTTTTAGATGATAGGTGTTTTAAACTACTAGAGTACTGATGTGTGGGTGGCTATTTGTCTCTTTTTGCACTCTGCAGCTGAAAGTCTGAGCCATCTGCAGCTGAACAGTACAGGAGATTTCAGAAGCAGACAAGTATGTACACACCCATGCCAGCTAGCAATCAATCTTCCTTCCTCCTGACTTTCTCTCTCTAAGTGTGTGTTTATAGGCACATACACACACATACACATGCAAATATACATATTATAGAGGAAAAACATTCCTATGTATGCATAAACAATTTTCTCAACTCCATTATTCATATTTTAATATTTCTGATATGTGGATAGGTCAAGCAACCAATGTACGCATTTAATGTGGTACTGCATCTTGCTTTGTCAAAAATCTGTCATAATTAAAGCTAAATCATCTTGCAATTGATGGCATTTTAGAATCAAGAAAAGATTATGAGTATATATAGTAATTTTCATTTTCTTGCCTGAAAGTTTATTGATTCCAAGGTATCAACTTTGCTTATTCTGTTCTATTCTGTTACTCTTACACATATGTAAACATTCTACCAAGTTTCTAAAAGAATGGAAAACAATGTTCTGCTCCAGTTTACATGAAAGTTTCTTCTTTAAAACATGTGTGAATGATGTTGTAAAGAGATGAAGAAGGTGGCTACTTAAAGCAATATTATTCTGAATTATTTCATAAAGTGATGGTCTTCTAAGTAAAATAAACATCAGTTTACATTTGGGTTTTAAATATTTCAAGCTAAACCAATTAAATTTTGTAAAATTTCATTGCTGTATCTCAGAAGTGCATCTTGATGAATTTAGGTGACGATACAAAAACTGAGAGCAGGACACACAGTAGGCTCACTAATTATCCTTCAATTGGAATGTATTTAAATGTTAAAGTGATTTTTAAATTCCCAGTTCAAAGAAGACATACGATGGCCAACAGGCACATGAAAATATGCTCAGCATCAATAATCAGAGAAATGCAAATTAAAACCACCATGAAATATCACCTCACACCTATCAGAATCGCTATCATCAAAAAGAACACAAATAACAAATGTTGGCAATGATGTGAAGAAAAGGGAACCCTCATACACTGTTGGTGGGAAAGTAAATTGGTGCAGCCACTGAGGAAAACTATGGAGGTTTCTCAAAAAACTGTAAATAGAACTACCATATTACCCAGCAATTCCACTCCTGGGTATATATATCTGAAAAAAAAATGAAAACACTAATGGGAAAAAATACATGCACTGCAACATTCACAGCAACATTATTTACAAATGCCAAGATACGGAAGCAACTGAGGTGTTCAACAACAGGTGAATGAATAAAAAAGAAGTGTTATATATATACAATAGAATACTACTCAGCCACAAAAATGAATGAAATTTTGCCATTTGCAACAACATGGATGGACTGGGAGGGTATCATGCTAAGTGAATAAGTCCGACAGAGAGAGACAAATACTGTATAATATCACTTATATGTAGAATCTAAAAAATAAAACTAGTGAATATAACAAAAAAGAAACAATCTCACAGATATAGAGAACAAACTAGTAGTTACCAGCAGAAAAAAAAATTGCTAGTTTATATGCTTCCGTACCAAAATGAAAATGTCATTATTTCATTATTGATTCTCTTACCTTGTTTTTAGATATTTAGTGAGAAAGACTCAAGTTAATTCCCATGGTAATAAAAGGCTGATTCCTTTAGGGAGGAATTATTTTAAAATATATAACGATGTCATACTGGATCAGCAAATTTATTAGTTGAAAAATTGGACTATTATTTGAGGTCTGTGTGTGAGAGAGAGAAAAAGAGAGGGCTTTAGAGAGTTACTGTGAGTTCTTAGAGCATTCCACATCAACAGAATCTGAAAAGAGCAAAATATACAATAAATTCCAAGCTGAAGTACATGGATTGAATTAAAATTTTGCAATAGGGGGCGTTGAGCCACATGAAATCAGTATAGAGAGTTTTCAACATACAAGAAAGAAAATTGGTTTAAATATAATATCTCAAAATAGCACAACTTGCAGCAAGTATATAATTTGTGAAGTAATTGGGTAATTAATTGAAAAAAAAAGTTGAGTGGTGCACGGAGCTTGTCCATCTTTCAAAAAAGGGAGCTCAGATGGCATATGGCAGAATGTAAATGCATCTCTTCTCTGTGGCTTTGAATGTTAATTTTGCAAACTATTCTAGTTCATCCAATTTGTAAAGCTAAATATAAACTGCAGTTTACAGAAGAATTTTTGACTTAATGTCACTTTCTTATCATTCGTTTTTTCAAAATTAATATGAAGCCTTATGGAATATTTCCTAAATTTTTAGGATGTCTTCACGTTATAAAAATTTCTTCTTATCAATGTTTTCCTCCTTCAGTATTTTTCTAGTGTAGATTATACTGTACAAAACATGGTAATAACATTTCAAAATCACTGTGGGTTTTACTTCTAATATACAGGAATACCTTGGTGATGTTGTGGGGTCAGTTCCAGACCACAGCAATACAGTGGACATTGCAAAATATTTTTGGTTTCCCAGTGCATATAAAAGCTATGTTTACACTATCCTGTAGTCTATTAAATGTGCAATAGCATTATGTCTTAAAAAGCAACGTACATAACTTAATTTTAAAATACTTTACTGCTAAAAATAAAAATGGCAACCATCATCTGAGTCCTCAGAAAGTCATAATCCTTTTGCTGGTGGAGGGTCTTGCCTCAGTGCTGATGGTTGCTGACGGATCAGGGTGCTGGTTGATGAAGGTTGGGGTCGCTGTAGCTATTTCTTAAAATGACAATGAAGGGGGCCTCAAAAATGGACTCTTCCTTTCGTGACTGGCTTCTCTGCAGCATTCTGTTTGATAGCGTTTTACCCACAGTAGAAATTCTTCCAAAATTGGAGTCAATCCTCTCAAACCCTGCTTTATCAACTAAGTTTATGCAATGTTCTAAATCATTCATAGCCATTTCAACAGTCTTCACAGCATCTTCATAAGGAGTAGATTTCACCTCAAGAAACCACTTTCTTTGCTCATCCATAAGAAGTAAGTCCTTATCCATTGAAGTTTCATCACGAGATTGCAGCAATTCTGTCATATCTTTGGGCTCCACTTCTAATTCTAGTTCTCTTGCCATTTCCAACACATCTGCAGTTCTTCCTCCACTGAAGTCTTGAACCCCTGAAAGTCATCCATGAGGGGTGGAGTCAGCTTCTTCCAAACTCTTGTTAATGTTGCTATTTTGATTTTTTCTCTTGAATTCTTAATGGCATCCAAAATGGTAAATCCTTTCCAGAAGGTTTTCAATTCACTTTGCCCAGATCCATTAGAGGAATCACTGCGTATGGCAGCTATAGCCTTGTGAAATGTATTTCTTAAATAGACTTGAAAGTTGAAATCGGTCCTCAATCCATGGGCTACAGAATGGATGTTGCGTTAGCAGCCATGAAAACAACATTAATCTCATTGTACATCTCCATCAGAGTTCTTGGATGACCAGAAGCATTGTTAATGAATGGTAATGTTGTGAAAGGAATCTTTTTTTTCTGAGCAGTAGGTCTCAACAGTGGGCTTAAAATATTCAGTAAGCCATGATATCATCTAGGTTTTATTTTTCCATTATAGAACACAGGCAGAGTAGATTTAATGTAATCCTAAAGGGCACTAGGATTTTCATAATGGTAGATGAAAATTGGCTTCAACTTCAATTACCAGCTCCATTAGCCCCTAACAAGAGAGTGAGCCTGTCCTTTGAATCTTTTAAACCAGACATCGACTTCTCCTCTTTAGCTATGAAAGTCCTAGATGGCATCTTCTATTGGGTTGGCCAAAAATTTCGTTTGGGATTTTCTGCAACATCAGGTAAGATGTTACAGAAAAACTCAAACGAACTTTTTGGGTAGCCCAATATATAAGGCTTTTTCAATTACACTGAAAATCTGTTGTAGTGTAGTCACCTTCATTAATGATCTTAGCTAGAACCTCTGGATAACTTGCTGCAGCTTCTACATCAGCACTTGCTGTTTCACCTTGCACTTTGGTGTTATGGAGATGGTGTCTTTCCTTAAACCTCATGAACCAACTTCTGCTAGCTTCAAAGATTTTTTTCTGCAGCTTCCTCACCTCTCTCAGTCTTCACAGAATTGAGGGAGAGGTAGGGTCTTTCTCTGGATTAGGGTTTGGCTTAAAGGAATGCTGTGGCTGGTTTGATTTTCTATCCAGACCATTAAAACTTTCTCCACATCAGCAGTAAGATTGTTTCACTTTCTTATCATTATGTGTTCACTGGAGCATCACTTTCTGTTTCCTTTGCATTCACAACCTGGCTAAGTGTTTGATGTGAGAGGCCTAGCTTTCGGCCAGTCTCAGCTTTTGACGTGTCTTCCTCACTAAGCTTAATCATTTCTAGCTTTTGCTTAAAGTGTGAGATGTGCAACCCTTCCTTTCACTTAAACACTTAGAGGCCATTATTAGGCCTCTAATAGGATTATTAATTGGCCTAATTTCAATATTTTTGTATCTCAGGGAATAGGGAGGACCAGAGGAGTGGGAGAGAGAGGGGGCAATGGTCCATCCATGGAGTAGTCATAACACACAAAACATTTATCAATTAACCTTGCTGTTTTATATGGCAGCAGTTCATGGAGCCCCAAAATAATTACAATAGCAGCATCAAACATCACTGATCACCATAACAAATATAATAATGAAAAAGTTTGAAATATGGCAAAAAGTACCAAAAAGTACACAGAGACACAAAGTGAGCAAATGCTGTTGGAAAAATGGCACTGATAGACTTGTTCAATGCAGGGTTGCCATATACCTTCAATTTGTGAAAACCCAATCTATCTGTGAATCACAATAGAGCAAAGTGCAATAAAATGAGGTATGCCTATACCTTTATTGTCTCAATATTTATTATTTTCTTGCCCACACACTCCAAACCACAATTTCACAGGATTTCTCTCCAAACATTCTAATCTCTTTGGTGTTTCTTGAAACATGCCTCCCTCTGACCTCAGCTGAGTTAATTCCTCCCTCCTTTGAGCTCTCCTTGCATTTGCCCCCACTGTGTTAGAGACCTTTGTTTATGAAGCTTTCTCCTCCTCTAGATTCTACGCTACTCCAAGGAGAAATATGAGTAATTCATATTTCTCTCTTCAGTATGGAGCACAGTGCCTGAAATATACTCAATAATGCTAATTAATGTAGAAAATTTTTGCACAAAAATTACAGTTGTCCTCTAACAGTAAGGGACATTAAAAATGCACTGAAATACTAAGAATTATACATAATAAGTAAAAGGTCAATAAAATTATTTCTTTGCCTTGCTAGGCAGGTTATTTTTCTTCTTTCTATAAAATTTTAAACTTATATTACTCCATTACTAAGTGATTTACAAGTATAAATCTTCTTCCTATAAGGTACAGGAGCTAGGAGGCAGGGTTCTAGCCAGGATTCTGAGTTTACCCAGAGTGACCTTGGGAAAATTACTTAAATTGACTTTTCTTTTTTGTAAGATAGAGAGAATAGAAATATCTGTCTCATGGGTTGGTTGTGAGGATCATGTGATATGTAAAGCCCCCAAGAAAGTGTTATAATTCAATAACATTAGCTCTTCTTATCATCACTGCTTTTGCACCTTCTTAGAAATTTGCATTCTTTACCATGTTGAATCCTCAGCTCTGCTTTGCATTAAAAAAAAATTTAAACAATTAAATGACCTGCCTTTAGTAGTTGAGATGCCATCTATCCAATTTCTGTATTTTTAGCACAAGTTAATGTAGAGAAATCTTTTGAACTTCATCTAAGATTTCTCCCTGATAAATCCAACTGGTAGTTCCAGTGAAAACACAATTCAACTGGCTTAATCTGGAAGCACGAGTTCCCTTTGAAGAAACTCACATTTTTGTTCTTGCTGTCAAAATCAAATATATGAAGTTTAAGCATTCTATTTTTTTCCTTTTCAGGCACTACTTTACTACATTTCCCATGTTTAGCAGACAAAGACAGTATGGTATATATGCCAGTATCACTTCTGTAAATTGATGCTGCTTTCTGTTGCACACATTAGCACTAGCAGTAAAAAGTTTAGGTCAGAAATTATCATATATATTATATATTATATAAAAATACAATTTCATCTCTTGATCAGTCATGAGCCCAAAGACAGCAGAGCTTGTACTTTCCCACTTATGCCATCATGAATTCTGTGCTCGTGACACTGATGAAGAACAGGCACCATTGAAGGGGCTAAAATTTTAGTCCAGAGACGTATATAGAATAAAGAGGTGACATTTTTACCAAGTTCATTTTAATTGTCACTGTATTTTCTATAGTTTAGTGTTATTTTCCATTTCCTTCTTCGAATCACCCCTGAAACCCTTTGGGGCCTACATCATTGTGTTTGGACTGAGAACAGTATTATGTCAAATTTGGGGCCCTTCACCCAGGCTCACCAAGAAGAAAAGAGAATACCCAAATAAACAAAATAAGAAATGAAAAAGGAGACATAACAACCGATACCACAGAAATTTAAAAAAAAAACAAACCATAAGGTAATGCTGTGGACAATTATATGCCAACAAACTTGACAACCTAGAAGAAATGGACAAGTTTCTAGAAACATACAGCCCACCAAAATTGAATAATAAGAAATAATTTGAACAGCCTGATCACTAGAGGTAAAATAGATCTGTAATTTAAAAACTCCCTACAGACAAAAGTCCAGGACCAGATGGCTTCACAGGAGAACTCTACCAAACATACAAAGAAGAACATATACTGATCCTTCTCAAACTCTTCCACAAAACTGAACAGGAGGGAACACTCCCAAAGACATTCTATGAAGCCACCATCACCCTGATACCAAAACCAGACAAAGACACCACTAAAAAAGAAAATTACAGGCCAATATCTTTGATGAGTATAGATGCAAAAATTCTTAACAAAATATTAGCAAACCAAATCCAACAACACATAAAAAAGATCATACACCACAACCAAATGGGATTCACCCCAAGCTCACAGGTTGGTTCGACATACGCAAAACAATCAATGTGATACACCACATAAACAAAAAAAAGAAGACAAAAACCACATGATCATCTCAATAGATACTGAAAAAGTATTTGACAAAATTCAACATCCATTCATTATAAAAATTCTTACTGAAGTGGGTATAGAGGGAACATATCTCAACATAATAAAAGCTATTTATGACAAACCTACAGCCAACATAATACTCAATGATAAAAAGCTGAAAGCCTTCCCACTAAAATCTGGAACAAGAAAAGGATGCTCACTCTCACCACATCTATTCAACATAGTATTGAAAGTCTTAGACACAGCAATCAGACAAGAAAAAGCAACCAGACAATAAAACTCCTAGAAGAGATCATAAGCAAAACATTCTCTGACATAAATTGTACCAATGTTTTCTTAGGTCAGTCTCCCAAGGCAATAGAAATAAAAGCAAATATAAACAAATGGGACCTAATCAAACTTACAAGCTTTTTACTTTAAAGGAAACCATAAAAAAATTAAAAGACAACCTATGAAATGGGAAAAAATATTTGCAAATGATGCAACTGACAAGAGCTTAATTTCCAAAATATACAAACAGCTCATACAACTCAACATCAAAAAACAAACAACACAGTTGAAAAATAGGCAGAAGACCTAAATAGACATTTCTCCAAAGGAAAAATACAAATGGCCAATAGGCATATGAAAAGATGCTCAATATCATTAATTATTAGAGAAACGTAAATCAAAACTACAGTGAGGTACCACTTCACACCAGCCAGAATGGCCATCATTAAAAACTCTACAAATAAGAAATGCTGGAGAGGATGTGGAGAAAAGGAAACCCTCCTACACTGTTGGTGAGAATATAAGTTGGTACAGCCACTATGGAAAACTTTATGGAGGTTCCTCAGAAAACTAAAAATAGAATTACCTTATGACCCAGAAATCCCACTCCTGGACATATATCCAGACAAAACTCTAATACAAAAAGATACATGCACCCCTATGTTCACAGTAGCACTCTTCACAACAGCCAAGACATGGAAAAAATCTAAATGTCCACTGACAGATGAATGGATCAAGATATGGTACATGTATACAATGCAATACTACTCAGCCATAAAAAAAGAATGAAATAATGCCATTTGCAGCAGCACAGAAGCAACTAGAAATTATCATACTAAGTGAAGTAAATCAGAAAGAGAAAGACAAATACCATATGATATTACATATATGTGGAATCTAAAATATGACACAAATGAAGCTATCTATGAAACAGAAACAGACTCAGGGACATAGAGAACAGACTTGTGGTTGCCAAGGGGGAGGGGGTTGTAGGAGGGAAATGGAGTGGGAGGTTGGGGTTAGCAGATGTAAGCTGTTATATATGGAACGGATAAACAACAAGGTCCTACCATAGAGCACAGGGAATTATATTCAGTATCCTATGATAAACCATAGTGAAAATGAATATAAAAAGGAATGTATATATATGTATAACTGAATCACTTTGCTGTACAGCAGAAATTAACACAATATTGTAAATCAACTATACTTCAATTAAAAAAAAGGGGACCCTTAGCAATAAAAAAGGACAATACTCACAGGGATCATGACTGGGGTGGCATGCATTGGGAACCTAGGTGACACAGTGTTCCAAGGGAGGAGGGAGAATGAGGTTGAAAATATTCCCTCTGAGAAAAGAATTGTCTCACTACAACATGTATTTTGTTAGACTATTAAAACAAGTGTTGCAGACTTTGAACCAGAGGACCATATCACTGTAACATTGTTAAAATGGTTATTTAGGGAACAATGAAAGACCATCACAGTTATCTGCCCAGGCAGACAGTTGATATTTGAAATCATGCTTTCTTTTATTTTTTAAAGAACACCATTTACACAAAAAGAGTTGCCCACTATCAACAGTACTCAGTAAATATAAGTTAGGTGCCTTTGGATTCTGAATTAATGTCTTCAACTCTTTTGCTTTGGTTGATCTTTGAAGCCTGAAAGAGTTTAGCTTCCAAACATACTGATCTTTTGGCCAAATAACACGTTTTAACTGTTAGAAGATTCTAATTTTAATCAGAATTAATTGGTAATTAAACTATTTGTTATAATTTAGTTTTAATAAGTATAGACAAATTTTTTAATTTACATGAAAGCATACCATTGAAGCAGAATTGAGTGGAATAATGGAAAAGCAAAGAATAGTAAAGAGTACTACAACCAGAACAGTAAAAAAAAAAAAATGAGAGAAGATATTATAAATTTTGACAGTTATTACTTGTGTTATTAAAGCAAAATGAAAAAGTATTGTTTATTTGTATACAGAAACTGTTAAATATAATAAAATTGGCAATATTAAGTGGCATTTCTTTCAAAATACAATGAATTTGTTAGAAATTTCCTCATAATAGTCAAAAAAGAAATTGGTAAAATTTGTCATCTGAAATCAGAATGAAATGTCCCCAGAATATTTTAAAAATAATTTTTAATAGGACCTAAGTTTGTAACTTTGGCCAGCTACAAATTAGCTGAGACTCCTGAACACTAAAGAAAACAATTTTTAAATAGAGAGCTGAAGAAATGTCCTTAATTGTGGCCAAAAAATTTAAACTCATTACATAACTATTTTAAGATGTTATATCTATCTAGGAATAATTTCAGCTAAATATAAAAAAATAGTTTCTATCACAGTGGACAGTGTTCCAGCTATGGTAGGTCAAAAATCCACATTTACTGGAACTTTAAAACAAGAGATCACCCCAAAAAAACAAGAGATTATTTCTCTTATTGTTTTATTTCTCTGTATAATACATATTGAAAATATTTATGCTCAGATTTCTGAACACAGTCTATGAAAAGTGTCATGGATAGGATTGTTACAATTGGTCAGTTATATGTGTGTAGGTGCTATGATAGCACCTGTTTATGGAACTGTTGAAAAAAATAGACAAGGAAATCTAGTGATCCTGTGTTCTTTGTCAGTGTCCATTGTGTGTCTTGGAGGAGTTTTAGAGAAATCAACTGTTTTGAAAAGATTTGCTGATAACTCAAAGTAAAGACTTTCCTGGAAATGTGAGGTTCCAAGCCTATCTATGAGCTAATTAGGCAGGCACAAATAGCTGAAATGGAAAGTTTTTATAATATAAACCAATAATAATGATTTACACATTTGAAAAAAAATCAATAAATATGAAGAATATTTTAATTGTAATGTAGTGTTATAAAATTGGATGCAAAAATTACAAAAAAAAGTTCTATAAGAAAAAGTTCTATGGAACTTTTTTGTGGATACTGATATACTTAGAGTTGTTTTTCATTTGCAAGACCCCTTAGAATTTTATTCAAATACTTAGTTGACATAAGAGATGATGAATTAACTTGAACAATACAGTTTTACAACTAATGTGTTTTTGTATCAAAGATTAATAAATCAATTCTTCTAAAAAAGAACGAGTTTTGTCATGTGGATACAAATGTTAGAGTAAATGATTTCTTTTGGTACTCAAGTTAGTCACTCGAAAATTTTAAGCATCTTTGCAACAACTTTGGTATGTGAAGACAGTATTCCCACTTTATAATTTATGAACTGTAAGTCAAGTGTTTCCAATGAAAATTTGGAATTGAGATATGCTGTGTGAAATATACAATGGATTTTTAACAGTATGAAAAATAGAATATAAAATATCTCATAAATATTTTTGTGTTTATTACACATAGAAATGATTATTTTGTATCTATCGAATCACATAAAATATATTGCTAAAATTAGTATTATATTTCTTTTTACTTTTAAAATGTGGCTATAAAAAATTTTAAATTATGTAGTTTGCATTATATTTGTATTAGATTTTTCTTGAATTCTATAATTTCTCCCTAATAATATTTTACAAACATTTTCCATTTCCCTTGTCCTTTTCCTATTGTGTATGATTAATAATAAGCACTCTAAATATTTACAAAACTTATCTGGTATTTGTATAACACACTCTGAGCCCTTTTGTTAAATCATTATTTACTCAGATATGAGGATAGTAAGTATGGAAATTATATTTTATTCCTAATCTAGAAATTTTCTTACTCATTTGAACACTTCTGAGAGTTAAATGTTAAAATATTAATAATAGATTAATCAACATTGTATCTTTTCCTTCTGGTAAATGTCATACAGAGAGCTAGGTCTTGGATAGTAACATATCCTGTCCTTCCTTTACTTTTGAATTATTTGTTCTTTAAATCTGAGACTGAAATCAGAACCTGGCAAGAGAGCTTAAAGTGAGAATAAAATTATATAAAGTTAAATATTTTCCAATTGTAAGTGGGTTAAAATCATCAGAAGAAAAGTATTTTAAATAAGACTTGCCAGCAAAGTAGGCAAGGATAGGTTGGCACATCTGTGAGATGGTTGGTGTCATGCTTCAGTGCTGATGTATGGTAAAATCCTCTCCACTCAGTCATAGAGGAGGTGAATTAGAAATTAGATAAACATAACTACAGAATCACTAGACACAGGCAACATACTGTCCTCAAAGAGTCCTAGAAGTAGCTCAAATCACAGCCTCTGGGTAAATGACACAGAAAGATACTTGAAATTACATGTGGGACCACAATCTCTGAAACTAATTTAATTACGCTCAAGACCACTAAGGTCTGGTCTGGAATGGGATATTAAAGTTGACTTTGAAATGTGAATAATGCTGATTTGTCACAGACTCAGCTCAAAGTGTATTAATGTTTTACACTGTGATACAGATGCGATAGTCCCTCCAGTGGATATTTTTACCTCTAATTTCAGAGTTCTGACTCTCAAAACAAAAACAAACCAGGACAGAAGGATAAAGAAAGGAAAGATGGGAGAGAGGGAGGAAGGGAAGGAGGGAGAAAGAAAGGAAGGGAAAAAAAAGAAAAAAATCAGCAATAGCAAAAAAAGCCCAAAACGTTAGAAGCAATTCCTGTATCCCTCGTATAGAGTGTTCTGCAGTCCCATATTTCATCCTTTTTTGAAGTGGATGGAGTAGAAACTAAATACATTTCAATTTAACTGAGTGGTTAAATAGGGAGTTTCCAATCTCTATGTCTTTTCTTCATTCTCTTGTGAACTTGGGCATCCTCAGCATCACAGTTACTTTCCCCTATTCTGTCAGGTCCGCGTTTAAAAGAGTCAGTAGAATGGAAGGCTTAAGTTGGATTCAACTGTCAATCAAAACTCATAAATTCTTATGCACATGTCCAGGTGCACAACGCACGTACACACACACACAACACGCCACAGAATTCCCCTGTGATGAGTGTCTTTGAACCTTAGAATAATGCAGCTTATCCATCATTAGAGCAGCTGGCAGTACAGATACAGCACCAATGTTTTAGAGGAAGTCCCGTAATGCACTTGATTACACTGTTTGTATATGAGGTGACTGACAACAATACTGTCATGTGCCAAACAGAACAAGAGAAGGTCAAGGGGAATTACAATTTTTCCAGCAATACCTTTTATGTTAGTAGGGGACATGATCAAACCAATAGTTTATAAAAAGAGACCCCTGAAGTATTATAAACTACTTATGTGATTCACTCACAATACATGGTCTAGGCAAAGGGGAGAAATGTGGTCCAGTTTTTTTGACGCATAGAAAGACTTTCATTGATGTAAATGGAGTATAGATGCAGATACTCATATGACACACAGAAGATTATCAAAGATGTTTTATATAAACTGCAACTACATGGAAGAAATGAAATATATAAAATTATAAAATGAATACTGCTAGCTCTACTTTATACTTTCTATGTGTCATCATTAGTGTAAAATCCTTGGGGAATGTGTGTGAGTCACCCTATTTCTTATCCTCTAAAAGGGGTTAAAATGATTCAAGAGGATTGTTGTTGTCTTTTTATTTACCCCTTTCAACACTTTCACTTTAGTATTCATTATGGCTCTACCCTCTGACCAACTGAACTTTCCACTTAAAGGTAGCAAAGCCATCTGAGGAAATAAAGACAGTCAGACCAAGCCTGCATGTGGTAAAAAGGCAGTCTCATTAAGATGGAATAAATACCAGCACCACTATAATTATTCTATGCTATTGGCCATAATATACTGCAGCCCTTCATCAAATATGTCAAATAGCATTTGCTGGAGACAAACTGAGAGATCACGGAAACACTATCTCTTTCAGTGCACCTTAGTTCATAATGATTTCTGAACATCTAAATAGCCTGCACCTAGCCCTATCCTTTGTTATAGTGACAGAGTTTCTTGGTATATAATGTGTGTGTGCACACACATTATATACACCTTAATCATAGCTCTCATACAACCATGGTGTCGCCATGATCTTTTTCTACTCAAATTTGTCTTATGCAAGTTGGCCTAACATATGCAATACCAGTATGTATCTATTCTTCCTCCTTCAAAATGCATAATCTTAGGTCGTTTGATACTAAGCTCTCAACTAGTCTAAGAAGAACTAAAGTCTTTTTTCTACAAAGCCCCCTTATTAGCATTATTAAATTAAAAACCCAGGACAGTTAATTTTACTCCTCTGTCTCTTTAAGTAGAATTTAAACAGTTAAGCAAATAATTTATTTGTTTCTAACAGACTGCTTCAGGGGTCTGCTAAAAATTCATGATTTTAATTCACTATTTGGCAAAGTAGTCTATATCACATAGTGTTTTCTACATTTAATATTTAATCTGCCAATTTACGTTAATGGTAGTGCCAAATGAAAATAATGTACCATGTTACAACTTGCACAATTGTATGTATATGGAAATGTCATGTATTTTTCATGAAACTTATGATTTTTTTCGGTAAGTGTGAGCATGTTGCAAAGAAGTATAGATGAAGTTTGTACATGCATAACTGGAGAAAAACTAGATTTAAAAAATAAAGTATTAAGGCAATGTGATCTTAAAGTTCAACGTGTTTCCCTTCTAATTATAATTCTATTCTGTAACTCTACAGATCTCATTCCATTTGAATAAGAATATTCACTACTTACCTATTTTAGCCAAAGTAATTTGAGTATAAATATCACACAATGGTTTATGTGTTAAGTGCTTTGAAATTGTCTGAGAGAGATTGCATACGTCTAAGCTATAAAATAACACATTGTTCATAATTTCATAACACAGATGTTCTTTAAGATCCATTTAAACAAATACCCAAATGTTATAAAATAAGTAAAAAACTTTCCATTTTATCTAAAATTTAGCTGATATAACATAGTATGGACTTTAAGAGATACTTGCAGTATCACACACTTAGAAAGTTGTAAATATGATGGATTCTGAATTTTCCCCAAAGTCTGTAAAGACACAACTAAGTTTCCTCAGATTCTTCATACTGGCACAAATTTACATAGTAACCTTCTGGTCATTTAGGTGTTGCTTTGGTTTTAATCATTATGGGGCTGACATTAGTAACTACATGAAAATATGTTCTCTAAAAGTAGAATATAGAGGCTCATAAAATTTCAGCATGCACACAGTTGAGCCATGTCATTCATACTAACAAGATACATAATCAAATTTCTATCATTATAGATGTAATTCTACTGAAATCTTTTATCATGACATAAGCTTTTCTTTATGTAAATTCATTAGGATTCATAAATTGGTATTTTTACGTTTTACCAGGAACTAAATATTTAATCTAATTATAATATTCTTCAGAAGAGAATACTTGGAACCAGATCAGGAAAATCAACCATTTTTTCCCCCAGGAAATTAGTAATAAGGCTATTTATTTGTGAGTTGACATACATAAGTAACATGTAGCTCATATTAAGAGCCTGATTGAGAAAGATGTTTAAAATCAGCGATGCTTCCCATTCTAAAGCTAGTGTCTATAAGAATTCTGTTTTTTTATAAACATAATACTAGAATTCCACCTTAAAATGTTGTCTGAATGACTAAGTCTTTCAAAATACGTTTAGTTATTTTAAACAAAAGTCTAAAGCGTAAAGACATGTGTCTCCAGCATTGTAAATCATTCTCTACCAGTTATTTATGGCCACAGTAATGCTGTGTAACAAACACCTATCATGACTGTTGCTGCTCAAATATCTATGGGTTTGAAGGCTTGGCTCATCCATGATGGCCACAGATGGGACAACTCATCTGTTTCTCAGGTCTCATTCTTCAACAGACTAGCCCAGTTAAGGTCTCTTGGCAAAGGGAGAAAAGCCATTGCTTGTGTCACACTTGCTAACATCCAATTGGCCAAAGAAAGTCATATGGCTAAACTCAGTATCAAGGAGTGGTATAAGGAGCTTCAAATTTATGTGACAGAGGGTATGAATTAGAGAATGGTAAAGAGTTGGACCAATAATGCAATACCTCCCTCATACACTCTACTTCTTATTAATGATGAGATGAGATTAAATTACATATTGTATACTGTACATATGGTATTCTGTATGTCAATTTGTATTTTTCTGAAAATGGTGTAACAATATATTCAGCTTCATTTATTCACTTATTAGACAATTTATAAGCACCTACTCTATTCTAGACACTGTTCTAGGTGCCAATGAGCAAATCAGATAAAAATTTCCAATCTTTTGGAACAAATATTCTTGTGGGGGAGATAAACAATAAATGAGATAAATAAGCAAAAAAAATTTTTTTTTTTTTTTTTGCAGTGCGCGGGCCTCTCACTGTTGTGGCCTTTCCCGTTGTGGAGCACAGGCTCCGGATGCACAAGCTCAGCGGCCATGGCTCACAGGCCTAGCTGCTTTGCGGCATGTGGGATCCTCCCGGACCAGGGCACGAACCTGTGTGCCCTGCATCGGCAGGTGGACTCTCAACCACTGCGCCACTAGGGAAGCCCAATGAGCAAAATTTATTGTATATTAGATAATGAGCCATAAAGAGAAAAACCAAGAAAATGAGATTGAAAGATTTTTGTAAGAAAAAAATTGCAATTTTAGATGGGGAAGCTGCATTAAGGTTACACTGGAATAAACACCTGAAAAAAAATGAGAAAGTATGCCATGTGAATGACTGAAGAAAGAAAAATTTAAATAAAGAGAACATTAAATGCAAAGGCTTTGATGGAAGCGTGTCTGAAATGTTTCAGGAAAGCAAAGAGGCAACTATGACTATAGTGGAGTGAGAAAGAGAAAAATGGAAGGAATTGGGGTTAGAGAGGCACTAAGGCCAGATAAGGTAGAATTACAGTTGTTGCAATGCCTTTTGTTTTCACACTGAATGAGATGGAAAAGTTTGGAAATTTTTGAGTAAAAGTTTCATGATCTAAGTTAGCTTTTAACAGGTCCCTCTGACTGCTGTGTTGAGAATAGATTGAATAGTGGCAAGAGCAAAAGCAATGGACTAGTTAGGAAATTATTGCAATTAACCAGGTGACAAGTAATTGTTTGAACAAGACTGTTAGAAGCGGTGATGAGTAGTGGACAAATAATAAATGTATTTTGAACTTAGAGCCAACAGGACAGTCTAGTCAATGACTGTGTGGGCATGAGGAAAAGACAGGTGTCAAAATTACCCCAAGGTTTTCCATTTGAGCAATTGAAATTGCTCAATCGAGCAGTTTCCACTTACTGAGATAGGAAAAACTGTGGAATAGTCAGGTTTGTGGTGGTGGTGGTATCGGGAACTAAGTTTTGGACATGTTAAGTTTGAAACGACTGTTAAATCCTAATCAGAGATGTCAAGGAGGCCACCAAATGTTATGTGTATGGCAAACAGAGGTGAGAGCATGAATGGAGATATTTATTTAGGAATCATCCTTGTACATACAGTACTTAAAACCACAAAGCTGTATGGGGTAACCAAAGTAGGTCAGTGAGATAGAGGGAAGAAAAAGTACAAAGAGTATCTATCTGCATAAAGAAACTGTAAAGGAAGGAAAGTGTGTGATATATGTTCTTGGACAATAAGAGCTAGGAATTGATGACTGCACTTAGCAATAGGAATGTTGTTGATGGCTTTGGTGGAGCAGTGAGGCTGAAAGGTTGTTTGGAGTGGTTTATGGGGAAAATGGAAAATGAAAAGAGACATTACTACTGATCCTACAGTCTTTAAAAAAATAAGAAGAAGATATTTTGCTAACCTTGTCCATTTTAAAATTTAGATAAAATTAATAAGTTTCTAGAAAAAATACAACTTACTAAACCTGACAGAAGAAAGAAAATCTGAGAAGATCAATACACAGTAACAAAAATACACATTAAAGAAATTGAATTTGTACTTTAGAACTTTTCATAACAAAAATTCTAGGCCTAGATGGCTTTACTTGTGAATTCTCAAAAGATTAAAAAATATATAACACCAATCTTATCCAAATAAAATAGAACAGAATAAAATAGAAAAGAATGGTACACTTCTCAACTTATTTTATGACAGCAGACAAGTACAATACCAGAAAGAAACATTACAGGCCAATCTTTCATAAATCTGAATACAAAAGCCTTCCTGCCTCACACACCAAATCTAGCAAATAGAATGCAGTGATTTTAAAAAGCATAATAAATCATAATTTACTGATTTATTCTTGTGATGTAAAGTTGACTTCACATTCTGAAATCAATCTATCTCAGAAATCAACCAAATTAATAGAAAAAAAAACCCAAAAGTACATAATTCTACAGATAAAGATATGTAATCAATAAAGTAAAATTTCATATCCATTCATGAAAAAAAAACTTCTTAATAAACTAGGTATAGAAAGGAACTTCCACAAACGTAGTAAGGTAGATAGCTAGTGGGAAGCAGCCGCATGGCACAGGGATATTGGCTCGGTGCTCTGTGACAGCCTGGAGGGGTGGGATAGGGAGGGTGGGAGGGAGGGAGACGCAAGAGGGAAGAGATATGGGAACATATGTATATGTATAACTGATTCACTTTGTTATAAAGCAGAAACTAACACACCATTGTAAAGTAATTATACCCCAATAAAGATATTTTAAAAAAAAAAAAAAAAAAAAAAAAAAAAAGAAAGGAACTTCCATGATAAGAGAAACTTATTTATAAGGAACATATAACAAATACCATACTTCACGGAGAAATACTGAAAGCCTTCCACCTGAAAATGTGACCAAGACAAGTATATTTACCCATCATTATATCCGTTCAACTAATGTCAGAGGCCCACGCCAATGCAATTCTAAAGAAATTATAATTTTCAGAATTGGAAAGGAAAAAATAAAACTCTCATAATTTACAGGCTGGTATGGCTGAGTATGTAAAAAATTCAAAAGGATGCATAAACTATTATACTTAGTAATGAATTTAGTAAGGTTGCTAAATGCAAGATCAATATACAAAAATAATTTTATTTCAATATAAGCAATAAATAAATAGAAAATAAATAATACCACTTATAATGGCATAAAAAATACCTAAGAAAAAATATAAATGAAAATGTGTAAGACCTCTTTAGTAAAAACTACAAAATATTATTGAGAGAAACTAAGAAGACCTGAGTAAATGAATTGTTCAAGTTTGTAGATTGGAAAACTCAATATGGTAAAGGTGTCAAATTTCCCCAAACTGATCTATGATTTCAATACAATTGTGATACAAATCTTAGGGCTTTTTTGTTGTTGTTGTTTGTTTTGTTTTTTCTGGGATTTGACAAGCTATTCTAAAATATATATGGTAGGAGACTGGATAAAGATGGCGAAGTAGGAAGATCCTGAGCTCACCTCCTCCCACAGACACATCAAACTAAACTACAACTACACATACTACAACAATTTCTAAGAATAACCTGAAGACTAGCAGAACAGATTTTCTACAGCTAAGGATATAAAGAAAAGGTCACATCAAGATGTGTAGGAGGGGCAGGGATACAGTATAGTCAGAACTCACACTTCCAGTGTGGCAACCGTCAAGTGGAAAGGATATCACAACTGTGGAGCTCCCCGCTGAGAAGCAAGGGGTCTGAGGCCCACACTGGACCCCCAGCCCAGGTGGCCCTGGGCAGCACTGGCAAGCCTCCTAAGCAGCTCCTGCTCTAGGCCTGCCTCATCAGTATACCCTAGCAGGTGCATCCAGGCCCTGTAGAAAGCTGGCCAGGCAGACCTGCCCACCAGGGCATCCACAGCAATCTTGACCAAGCCATGCAGCCAGCCAAGAGCTGGGGGCCAGCCCCATCCACAAGTGCATCTGCAGCAATCATGGCCCAACCACAAGATGGTACATGCAATCCACACAGGGGATATCCCTGGATCACCTGGCTATGGTGACCAAGAGGGATTGTGCCACTGGGCCTACAGTGTTCCTTCTACATAAGGCCACTCTTTTGAGACTGGGAGACTTTGCTGATATACTTAATACATGGAAACACAGATGGTTAGGCAAAATCAAGAGAAAAAGGAATACCTTCAAAATGAAAGATAAAACCTCAGAAAAAGAACTAAATAAATTGGAGATAAGCAATTTACCAGTTAAAGAATCAATAATCATAAAGTCAAATAATCATAAAGATGCTCACCAAATTCAAGAGAAAAATAGATGAACTCAGTGAGAACTTCAACAAAGGGATAGAAAATATGAAAAAGAACCAATCAATCTGGAGAATACAATTACTGAAATGAGAAATGCACCAGAGGGAATCAACAGTAGATTAGAGGATACAGAACAGAGCAGTAATCTGGGAGACAGGATAGTGGAAATCACTCAACTGGAACAGCAAGAAGAAAAAAGAATAAAGAAAAATGAAGATACTTTAAGGTACCTCTAGGATAAAATCAAGGAAACTAACATTCATGTTGTAGGGAGAAACCTCTCTTCTCCATCTCCCAGATGGAGAATAGAAAAGGAAAGGGACAGAAAAACTATTTGAAGAAATAATGGCCAAAAACTTCCCTAACCTCGTGACAGAAACAGACATCCAAGGTCAAACAAGATGAGCCCAAAGAGACCCACACCAAGACTCAATATAACTAAAATGTCAAAAGTTAAAGATAAATAAAAAATATAAAAATCAGAGAGAGTAAAAAAACTAGTTATATACAGGGGAACACATATAAGACTATTAGCTAATTTTTCAGCAAAGGTTACAGGCTAGAAGGGACTGTCATGATATATTCAAAGTACTGAAAGGAAACAAAAAGAAACAACCAAGAATACTCTACCCAGAAAGTTTGTAATTCAGAATTGAAGGACAGATAGAGTTTCCCAGACAAGCAAAAACTAAGAGTTAAATACTACTAAACTGACCTTACAAGAAATATTAAAGGAACTTCTTTAAGTGGAAAAGAAAAGCCCATAGATAGAAACAAGAAAATTATGAAAGAAAAAGAAACTCAATAGTAAAGGCAAACATAGTAAAAATAATGGATCAACCACCTACAAAACTAGTATGAAGGTTAAAAGAAAAAGTAGTAAAATCATCTATATATAATTAAATAATTAGTTAAGTTATACACAAAATAAAAGATGTAAAGTATGTCAAAAACAAAATGTGGGTGGAGGCAGTAAAAATGTAGTACTTTTAAAATTTGCTTAAACTTGGGATACTATCAACTCAAAATAGACAGCTATATAAATAATTTGTTATATATAAACCTCATGGTAACCATAAATCAAAAATCTATAATAGATACACACACAAAAAAGAGAAAGGAATTCATATATAACACTGAAGAGAGTTATCAAATCACAAGGGAAGCAAACAAGAGAAAAAGAAAATAACCAAAAAAGAACTACAAAATCAACCCCCAAACAACAAATGAAATGGCAATAAGTATATACCTATCAATTACTTTAAACTTAAATGGACTAAATGTTTCAATCAAAAGATGTAGGGTGGCTGAATGGGTAAAAAAAACAAAAACAAAAACATATATATGCCACCTATAAGAAACTCACTTTAGCTCTAAAGACATACACAGACTGAAAGTCAAGGGATGGAAGAATATATTCCAAGCAAATGAAAACAAAAAGAAAGCTGGGGTAGCAATACTTATCAGACAAAATAGACTTTAAAGTAAAGACTGTAACAAGAGACAAAAAAGACATTATATAATGATAAAGGGATCAATTAAAAAATAAGATATAACAATTGTAAATAAGTATGCACCCAACATAGAAGCACCTAAATATATAAAGCAAATATTAACAAACATAAAAACAGAAACTGACAGTAATGCAATAATAGTAGGGGAATTTAACACCCCACTTCCATTAATGGAGAGATCATACAGTCAGAAAATCAACAAGGAAACATAGGCCTTGAATGACACATTAGATCAGAGGAACTGAATAGATATATAAAGAACATTCCACCCAAACCCAGCAGAATAAAAATTCTTTTCAAGTGCACATGGAATATTCTCCAGAATAGATCACATATTAGGCCACAAAACAAGTTTCAGTAAATTTAAGAAGTTTGAAATCATATCAAGCATCTTTTCTGATGACAATGGTATGAAACAAGAAATTATTTACAAGGAGAAAACTGGAAAAAACACAAACTAAACAACATGCTACTAAACAACCAATGGGTTGATAAAAAAAAACTCAGAGAGAAAATGAAAAAATACCTTGAGACAAATGAAAATGGAAACACAGAGTCCCAAAATCTATGGGACACAGCAAAAGCAGTTCTAAGAGGGAAGTTTATAGTGATACAGACCTACCTCAGGAAACAAGAAAAATTTCATATAAAAAATTTAATCTTAAAGAATCTAGCAAATGAAGAACAAACATAGCCCGAAGTACATAGAAGGAAATTAGAGTGGAAATAAACAGCAAATAAAAAAAAATCAATAAAACTAGGAGCTATTTCTTTGAAAAGATAAACAAAATTGATAAACCTTTAGCCAGACTCATCAAGAAAAAGAGGGCCCAAATTAAAAAATCAGAAAGGAAAGAAGTTACAGCTGAAACCACAGAAATAGGAAGGATCATAAGAGATTACTATGAACAGTTATATGCCAACAAATTGGACAAGCTAGAAGAAATTGATATATTTCTAAAACAAACAATATTCCAAGACTGAATCAGGAAGAAATAGAAAACCTGAACAGACTGATCACTAGTAATGAAATTGAATCAGTAATCAAAAAATTCCCAATAAACAAAAGTCCAGGACAACATGGCTTTGAAAACTTACAGATAGGGAGGGCCAACTGTACTCTTAAAACTAAAAGACATTGATGAAAGAAATTGAAGACAACAGAAATAAATGGAAAGATATACCATGCTCATGGATTGGGTGAATTAATACTGTTAAAATGTCCATACTACCCAGGACTTCCCTGGTAGCACAGTGGATAAGACACCACGCTCCCAATGCAGAGGGCCTGAGTTCAATCCCTGGTCAGGAAACTAGATCCCACATGCATGCCACAACTAAGAGTTCACATGTCACAACTAGGAGCCCACGGGCTGCAACTAAGGAGCCCACCTGCTGCAAATGAGCTGGTGAGCCACAACTAAGGAGTCCTGGAGCCACAACTAAGAAGCCCACCTACCTCAACTAAGACCCAGTGCAACCAAATAAATAAAAAAATATTAATAATTTTTAAATGTTTAAAAATAATTTTAAATGTCCATACTATCTAAAACAATCTACAGATTCAATACAATCCCTATCAAAATACCAATGGCAGGTTTCCTAAAACTGGAACGAATAATCCTAAAATTTGTATGGAATCACAAAAGACCCTAAACATCCAAAGCAATCTTAAGAATAACAAAGTTGGAGGCATCACACTCTCTGATTACAAAGATGCAGTAATCAATACTGTATGGTACTGGCACAAAAACAGTCTCTCCCTCTCTCTCTCTCTCTCTCTCTCTCTCTCTATCTATGTATAGATAGAAAAAGAGAGAGAGAATATAATAAAGACAAACATAAACCCACACTTCTATGGTCAATTAATTTATGACAAAAAAGCCAAGACTATAAGTGGGGAAAAGACAGTCTCTTCAATAAAAGGTGTTTGGAAAACTGGACAGTTAAATGCAAAAGAATCAAACTGGACCATTTTCTTATACCACATAAAAAATAAACTCAAAATGGATCAAAGACTTAAATGTAAGGCCTGAAACCATAACACTCCTAGAAGAAAACATAGGAAGTATGCTCTTTGACACTGATCTTGACTATATATATATATATACAGTGAAAAGGCAACCTACTAAATGGGAAAAAATATTTGCAAAAGGTATATCCAATAAGGGGTTAATAGACAAAATATATAAGGAACTCATACAACTTAATATAAAAACCCACAAGAATCCAATTTAAAAATGGGCAGAGGACCTAAATAGACATTTTCCCCAGGAAAATGTACAGATGGCCAACAGGTTGATGAAAAGATGCTGATCATCATTAATCATCAGGGAAACAGAACACAAAACCATAAGATATCCCCTCATACCTGTCACAATAGCTATTATCAAAAAGACAACAAATAACAACTGTTGGTGAGGATGTGGAGACAAGGGAACCCTCGTACACTGTTGATAGGAGTGTAACTTAGTAAAATCACTATAGAAAACAGTATGGAAATTTCTCAAAAAATAAAAAATGGAATTACCATATGATCTGCAATTCGCTTCTGGCTATTTCTCTGAAGAAAACGAAAAACTTATTTGAAAAGATGTATGCATGCCTATGTTCACTGCAGCATTATTTACAATAGTCAAGATATGGAAGCAACCTAAGTGTCCATCAATAGATGAATGGATAAAGAAGATGTGAGTAATGGAATATTACTCAGCCATAAAAAATGAAATCTTGGCATTTGGGACAACATGGATAGACATAGAGAGGGTATTATGCTAAGCAAAATAAGTCAGACAGAGAAAGACAAATACTATATGATTTCACTCATATGTGGAATCTAAAATACAAAACAATAGAATAAACATGACAAAATAGAAATAGACTCACAGATACAGAGGACAAACTGTTGGTCACCAGAGGGAGGAGACTGGGGGTTGGGCAAAACAGGTGAAGGGGATTAAGAGGCACAAATTTCCAGTTAAAAAATAAGTAAGTCACAAGTATATAATATATAGCCTAGGGAATACAGTCAATAGTACTGCAATGACTTTGTATGGTTACAGATGGTTATTAGACTTTTCATGGTGATCAACTTGTAATATATCAATATATAAATGTCAAATAACTATACTGTACACCTGAAACTAATATGTCAACTATACTTCAATAGACTTCAATAAAATATATATATGGTAATCATAAAGGCCAGTAATAACCTAGACAATCTGAAGAAAAAAAATTGATGATTTACTCTGCAAATATAAAAATTTATTATAAAGTTGCAGTAATAAGTTGCAGTAATTAATACACTGTGTTACTGACAAAAGGATATACAAATAATCTAATGAAAAGAATCAAGTTTTAAGAAACAGATTCATGATATCCTATGACATGTTTTATTTTTTGTTTTTTGAGAAGGTGGCTCTGCAGAGCAGTAGGTAAAGCGTGGTGTTTTTGACAAATGATGGTATGAGTAATTGGAAATTCATGTGGAGAAAAATGAAGCTTGACCTCACTTGATTTAATCCCAGGTAAATTATAGACCTAAATGTGAAAGACAACATCATAAAGATTATAGATGAAAACACAGAGACATATCTTTGTAAAGAGATAGGTAAAGATTGAGACAGGTAAAGATTTCTTAAATGAGAAATGAAAAATGCTAACCATAAAGTAAAATGCCTGGTAGTTTTTACTATACTAAAATTAAGAACATCTATTAATCAAAAGACATTCTTAAGGAAGTGAAAATGTAATCCCTGGAGTGGGAGAATACATTCACCACATATACAATCAAAGCAGAGGTAGAGCATTTGACTGCACATATAATAGTCAAAGGGCTTGTGTCTTGAAGATGTAAAAATTTTTCTAAAAAGATATCTCAAAGATGGTGGAGTAAGAGGACTTGGAGTTCCCATCTCCTCACAACTAGGGCACCTACCAGACACTGGTGGGGGACCTCGACACCCAAGGGGATGGGAGGAACTCCTGAGTGACCAGGATCTTGGTTCATGGGCCAGGGGTCAGGCCTGAGCTCCTGTGGTGGAAGCACTGGGTCTGAACATATGGACTAACAGAGAACCTCAGGCCCCAGGGAATATTAATTGGAGTGAGTTCTCCCAGAGGTCCTGTCTCTGCACCAAGACCTGGCTCTACCCAATGGCCTGCAAACTCCAGTGCTGGGAGCCTCAGGCCAAACAATCAGTAAGACAGGAACACAGTCCCACCCATAAAAAAAAAAAAAAAAATGAGATGACAAAAATTATGTTACAGACGAAGGACCAAGGTAAAAATCTACAAGACCAAATAAATGAAGAGGAAGTAGGCAACCTAACTGAAAAAGAATTCAGAGTAATGATAGTAAAGATGATCCAAAATCCCGGAAATAGAATGGAGGCACGGATTGAGAATATACAAGAAATGTTTAACAAAGACCTAGAAGAACTAAAGAATAAACAGAGATGAACAACTCAATAACTGAAGTGAAAAATATACCAGAAGGAAATCGATAGCAGAATAACTGAGGGAGAAGAATGAATAAGTGAGCTGGAAGATAGAATGGTGGAAATAACTGCCAAGGAGCAGAATAAAAAAAAAACAAAACAAAGAATTGAAGGCAGTCTCAGAGACCTCTGGGACAACACTAAACACACCAACATTAGAATTATAGGGGTCCCAGAAGAAGAAGAGAAAAAGAAAGGGTCTGAAAAAATATTCAAAAAGATTATAGTCGAAAACTTCCCTAACATGGGAAAGGACATAGTCACCAAAGTCCAGGAAATGCAGATAGTCCCATACAGGATAAACCCTAGGAGAAACACACCAAGACACATATTAATCAAACTAACAAAAATTAAATTCAAAGAAAAAAGTATTAAAAGCAGCAAGGGAAAAGCAAAAAATAACATACAAGGGAATCCCCATAAGGTTATCAGCTGATTTTTCAGCAGAAACTCTGCAGGCCAGAAGGGAGTGACAGGATATATTTAAAGTGATGAAAGGGAAGAACCTACAACCAAGATTACTCTACCCAGCAAGGATCTCATTCAGATTTGATGGAGAAATCAAAAGCTTTACAGACGAGCAAAAGTTAAGAGAATTCAGCACCGCCAGACCAACTTTACAACAAATGCTAAAAGAACATCTCTAAGCAGGAAACACAAAAGAAGAAAAAGAACCACAAAAACAAATGTAAAACAATACAGAAAATGGTAATAAGAACATACATATTGATAACTACCTTAAGTGTAAATGGGTTAAATGCCCCAACCAAAAGACATAGACAAGCTAAATAGATAAAAAAAACAAGGCCTGCATATCTGTCTACAAGAGATCCACTTCAGACCTAGGGGCACATACAGACTGAAAGTGAGGGGATGGAAAAAGATATTCCATGCAAATGGAAATCAAAAGAAAGGTGGAGTAGCAATATTCATATCAGATAAAATAGACTTTAAAATAAAGACTGTTATAAAAGATAAGAAGGAAACTACATAATGATCAAGGGATCAATCCAAGAAGAAGATTTAACAATTATAAATACTTATGCACCCAACTTAGGAGCACCTCAATACGTAAGGCAAATGCTAACCACCATAAAAGGGGAAATCAACAGTAATGCAATAATAGTAGGGGACTTTAACACCCCATTTACACTAATGGACAGATCATCCAGACAGAACATAAATAAGGAAACACAGACTTTAAATGACACAAAGACCAGATAGATTTAGTTGATATTTATAGGACATTCCACCCAAAAGTGGAAGAATACACTTTCTTCTCAAGTGCCCATGGAACATTCTCCAGGATAGATCACATCTTGGGTCACAAATCAAGCCTCAGAAAATTTAAGAAAGTTGAAATCATATCAAGCATCTTTTTGATCACAATGCTATGAGATTAGAAATCAATTACAGGGAAAAAAACTGTAAAAAACACAGAAACATGGAGGCTAAACATTGGGCTGCTAAATAACCAAGAGATCACTGAAGAAATCAAGGGAGAAATTTAAAAATACATAGAAACAAATAACAATGAAAACACAACGACCCAAAACCTATGGGACACAGCAAAAGCAGTTCTAAGAGGGAAGTTTATAGCAATTCAATCTCACCTCAAGAAACAAGAAAAATCTCAAACAATCTAAACTTACACCTAAAGCAACTAGAGAAAGAAGAACAAACAAAGCCCAAAGTCGGTAGAAGGAAATAAATCATAAAGATCAGAGCAGAAACAAATGAAATAGAAATGAAGAAAACAACAGCAAAGATCAATAAAACTAAAAATTGGTTCTTTGAGAAGATAAACAAAATAGATAAACCTTTGGTCAGACTCATCAAGAAAAAAAGGGAGAGGATGCAAATCAATAAAATTAGAAATGAAAAAGAAATTAGAACTGACACCACAGAAATACAAAGGATCATAAGAGACTACTACAAGCAACTCTATGCCAATAAAATGGACAACCGGGAAGAAATGGACAAATTCTTAGAAAGGTACAACTTTCCAAGACTAAACCAGGAAGAATTAGAAAATATAAACAGACCAATCACAAGTAATGAAATTGAAACTGTAATTAAAAATCTTCCAGGAAATAAAAGTCCAGGACCAGATGGCTCCACAGGCAAATTCTATCAAACGTTTAGAGAAGAGTTAACACTTATCCTTCTTAAACTCTTCCAAAAAATTGCAGAGGGAGGAACATTCCCAAACTCGTTCTAGGAGGCCATCATCACCCTGATACCAAAACCAGACAAAGATATCACACACAAAAAATTACAGACCAATATATCATTGATGAACATAGACACAAAAATCCTTAACAAAATACTAGCAAACAGAATCCAACAACACATTAAAAGGATCAATACACCACAGTCAAGTGGGATTTATCCCAGGGATGCAAGGGTTCTTCAATATATGCAAATCAATCAATGTGATATACCATATTAACAAATTAAAGAATAAAAACCATATCATCTCAATAGATGCAGGAAAAGCTTCTGACAATATTCAACACCCATTTATGGTAAAAACTCTCCAAAAAATGGGCATAGAGGGAACATACCTCAACCTAATAAAGGCCATATATGACAAACCTACAGTAAACATCATTCTCAATGGTGAAAAACTGAAAGCATTTCCACTAAGATCAGGAACAAGACAAGGATGTCCACTCTCACCACTCTTATTCAACAGAGTTTTGGAAGTCCAGCAATGGCAATCAGAGAAGAAAAAGAAATAAAGGGAATCCAAGTTGGAAAAGAAGAAGTAAAACTGTCACTGTTTGCAGATGACATAATACTATAAATAGAAAATCCTGAAGATGCCACCAGAAAACTACTAGAGCTAATCAATGAATTTGGTAAAGTTGCAGGATACAAAATTAATACACAGAAGTCTCTTGCATTCCTATACACTAACAATGAAAGATCAAAAAGAGAAATTAAGGAAACAATCCCATTTACCATTGCAACCAAAAGAATAAAATACCTAGGAATAATCCTCCCTAGGGAGGTAAAAGACCTGTACTCAGAAAACTACAAAACACTGATGAAAGAAATCAAAGATGACACAAACAAATGGAGAGATATACCATGTACTTGGATTGGAAGAATCAATATTGTGGAAATGACTATACTACCCAAAGCAATTGACAGATTCAATGCAATCCCTATCAAATTACCAATGGCATTCTTCACAGAATTAGAACAAAAAATTTTACAATTTGTATGGAAACACAAAAGACCCCAAATAGGGTTTCCCTGGTGGTGCAGTGGTGGAGAATCTGCCTGCCGATGCCGGGGACACGGGTTCGAGCCCTGGTCTGGGAAGATCCCACGTGCCACGGAGCAACTAGGCCCGTGAGCCACAACTACTGAGCCTGCGCGTCTGGAGCCTGTGCTCCGCAACAAGAGAGGCCACGATAGTGAGAGGCCCGCGCACCACGATGAAGAATGGCCCCCGCTTGCCGCAACTGGAGAAAGCCCTCGCACAGAAACGAAGACCCAACACAGCCAAAAATAAATAAATAAATAAATAATAATTCAAAATGAATATCTGCTTATTAAAAAAAAAAAAGACCCCAAATAGCCAAAGCAATCTTGAGAAAGAAAAATGGAGCTGGAGGAATCAGGCCCCTGACTTCAGCTTATACTACAAAAGCTACAGTAATCAAGACAGTATGATACTGGCACAAAAACAGAAATATGGATCAATGGTACAGGATAGAAAGTCCAGAGATAAACCCACACACCTATGGTCACCTAATCTATGACAAAGGAGGCAAGAATATACAATGAAGAAAAGACAGCTTCTTCAATAAGTGGTGCTGGGAAAACTGGACAGTTCCATGTAAAAGAATGAAATTAGAACACTACTTAACACCATACACAAAAGTAAATTCAAAATGGATTAAAGACCTTAATGTAAGACTGGACACTATAAAAATCTTAGAGGAAAACATAGGCAGAACACTCTTTTACATAAAATGCAGCAAGATCTTTTTTGACCCACCTCCTAGAGTAATGAAAATAAAAACAAAAATAAATAAATGCGACCTAATGAAACAAAAGCTTTTGCACAGCAAAGGAAACCATAATCAAGACGAAAAGACAACCTCCAGAGTGGGAGAAAATATTTGCAAATGAAGCAATGGACAAAGGATTAATCTCCAAAATATATAAACAGCTCATACAGCTCAATATAAAAAAAAAAAAAACCCAATCGAAAAATGGGCAGCAGACCTATATAGACATCTTTCCGAAGAAGACATACAGATGGCCAAGAGGCACATGAAAAGATGCTCAACATCACTAATTATTAGAGAAGTGCAAATCAAAACTATATACAATGAGGTATCACCTCACACCAGTCAGAATGGCCATCATTAAAAAATCTACAAACAATAAAATTCTGGAGAGGATGTGGAGAGAAGGGAACCCTCTTGCACTGTTGGTGGGAATGTAAATTGATACAGCCACTATGGAGAACAGTATGGAGGTTCCTTAAAAAACTAAAAATAGAACTACCATATGACCCAGCAATCCCACTACTGGGCATATACCCTGAGAAAACCATAATTCAAAAGGACATATGTATCCCAATGTTCATTGCAGCACTATTTACAATAGCCAGGACATTGAAGCAACCTAAATGTCCAATGACAGATGAATGGATAGAGAAGATGTTGTACATATATACAATGGAATATTACTCAGCCATAAAATGGAACAAAATTGGGTCAGTTGTAGAAACGTGGATGGACCTAGAGACTGTCATACAGAGTGAAGTCAAAAAGAGAAAAACAAATATCGTATATTAATGCATACACATGGAATCTAGAAAAATGGTATAGATGAACCTATTTCCAGGGCAGGAATAAAGAAGCAGACATAGAAAACGAACATGTGGACACAGAGGGCGAAGGGGATGGTGGGACAAAATGGGAGATTAAGATTGACATATATACCCTACTATGTGTAAAATAAATACCTAGTGGGAATCTGCTATACAGCACAGGAAGCTCAGCTCTGTGCTCTGTGATGACCTAGATGGGTGGGATGGGGATGGGTGGGAGGGAGGTCCAAGAGAGAGGGGATATAGGCATACATATAGCTGATTCACTTCATCGTACAGCAGAAACTAACACAACATTGTAAAGCAATTATACTCCAATTGAAAAAACGATATTTCAAGAGAAAAATAGAGCAATAGAGGATATCTAGGAGACAGATAGACATATGCAAAAATGCTCAACATCATTAATAATCAGAAAAATGCACGTAAACTACAATTTTTGCACACTCCATACCTAGGAGTATGGCTAGGCTTAAAGGAAAAAGACTGAGTTACTAAGTATATGAAGCAATAGGAACTCTCATACCCTGCTGGTGAAGTGCAAATTGCTTTTAACACACTGGACCATCTTTTAGAATTATCTTTTGAAGTTGAACCTACTATGTGATCTAGCAATTTCATTCCTAGGTACATACAAGTGTATGTACATATGCACCAAAAAAGGTGTATATCAATGTTCATGGCAACGTTATTCATAATACCCAAGAGCTGGAAACAACCAGAATGCCCATCAACAGAAGACTGGATAAATAGTGTGTATTTGTTCAATGGACCACTATAAAGCAACACAAATGAAGGAGTTACACCTACACTCACACATGAAAAAAAATCTCACAAACATAATATGGGGCAAAAGAAACCAAAAATGAAATAACCTACACTCTAAGATTTTATCTGTAAAAAGTTCAATAAATATGCAATACTAAACTACAGTGTTTAGGGACACATGTAAGTTAGAAGAGGCATGAGGATATTTCTGGGTTGTTGGCAATGTTCTATTTCTTGATCTTCTTGACAGTAACATGAATGTTTGCTCTGTGTTAATTCGCTGAGATGTACGTTTTTGTTTTCTATATTTTGGATGTGTGTTATATATTCCTACAGGATACATTTTCAAAGTAGAGGTTATGTTTTCTGGAATCAGGAAGTTTTGGTTGTTTGTGACACTGGAAGTAATCTTGTGATCATATGTGTTCCAGTCAGAATGATACACTAGGACTAGATGCTGGTAAACTTTGGGAATGAATGTTCTTTAGAAGGAGGAACATATTATTTTCCCCTTGTTTAATTTTCCCTAAGTACAGTAGAAAGATGTTTCAGCCTCCCACCTCCTCCCATAAAAGCAGGCTATAATGTCAAGACGTGCAATATATTTTGAATCTATGCAAGATCTTCTTTCCTGCTGTGCTTAATTTCTGAATCCAATGCTGTCACAAAAACAGATGCAATGTGATGCCCAGTGGAAAGAGCAAGTACCGATTTTCATCAGCACTCCATGGCCTGTACTTTAAACTGGCCTTGCAATATACTGCTCAGGCAGATGAACCACACTTTTTTTTTTTTTTTTTTTTTTTTTTTTTTTTGCGGTACGCGGGCCTCTCACTGTTGCGGCCTCTCCTGTTGCGGAGCACAGGCTCCGGACGCGTAGGCTCAGCGGCCATGGCTCACAGGCCCAGCCGCTCCGCGGCATGTGGGATCTTCCTGGTCCAGGGCACGAACCCGTGTCCCCTGCATCGGCAGGCGGACTCTCAACCACTGAGCCACCAGGGAAGCCCGAACCACACATTTTTAAAAGACTTTATTTTAAGATGGAATAATAGAAAACAAAGTTCCTTTTTAAATTAAAAGTAGGGGAAGAGGGAAGAGATATGGGAACATATGTATATGTATAACTGATTCACTTTGTTATAAAGCTGAAACTAACACACCATTGTAAAGCAATTATACCCCAATAAAGATGTTAAAAAAATAAAAATTAAAAAAATAAAAGTAGGGGTATTTTTTCTTTCACGTGGAACCAAAATCATCAAAGTAAGAGGAGGTGAGTTTTTTTTATTTTCAGTACTCAACTCTATTTTGTGCTAGAAAGATTTATTGATATTATTGAAAACAATATTTATTAAACTTCATCATGCCAAAAGCTCATAATATGTCTGTTATCCATTTTGCGTCTGATTTCAAACTAACTTGACAATTGGATCCAAAATTTAATGGAAAATGCCAAACCTTAAAAAACATTTCTAATAATTATAAATGAGTGAAAATGAGGGCTCCCTATATCTAAAATGCTAATTTGTTTAAGTGACAAGATAAATATCCTTTCTCCTTTCATCAATTATGCAATCATCTCAACTGTGAATCCAGACCTATCTCTACAACAAGTAAGCAGTTTGCAGAAGGAATTATTAAGTAGACAGGCCTTAGTCAATCAGTCATTTTTTAATACAGGAATTCGTCCTGCCTTACAAAACCTGCCATTAAAGTACTGGGTGACTGTTTAGGTAATGGGAGAGGTTACCAGACAACAGCTTCATATTCCTGTCTGTAGAGAGGTTCCTGTATAGATATTTGATGCTACTGATGGGAAACATTTATACTATGACTTGAATATACTTGTGCTGTATATAAACAAGACCTCCATGCAAGGATTCTCCAATATACGCAAATCAATCAATGTGATAAACCATATTAACAAATTGAAGGAGAAAAACCATATGATCATCTCAATAGATGCAGAGAAAGCTTTCGACAAAATTCAACACCCATTTATTATAAAAACCCTGCAGAAAGTAGGCATAGAGGGAACTTTCCTCAACATAATAAAGGCCATATATGACAAGCCCACAGCCAACATCGTCCTCAATGGTGAAAAACTGAAAGCATTTCCACTAAGATCAGGAACAAGACAAGGTTGCCCACTCTCACCACTCTTAGTCAACATAGTTTTGGAAGGTTTAGCCACAGCAATCAGAGAAGAGAAGGAAATAAAAGGAATCCAAATCGGAAAAGAAGAAGTAAAGCTGTCACTGTTTGCAGATGACATGATACTCTACATAGAGAATCCTAAAGATGCTACCAGAAAACTATTAGAGCTAATCAATGAATTTGGTAAAGTAGCAGGATACAAAATTCACAGAAATCTCTGGCATTCCTATAAACAAGACCTCCAGTTCACCAGTTTTGGGGGTGGAAAATAAATTCATATCTGTGGATTATTCAAATTAAATATTTCAAATCCCATTTTCTAAGCATATCTTTCTTTCCTGTTATGGTTCTCTTGCTCTAATTCCTTTTTGATAATTGCAAAGACTCAAGACTAACATCATCCCCAGCCTCATTCCTGTTACAACGAGCTGAGAACTTAGATTTCTTCACTGGCAACCGCTGACTCTTCCCATGAAGAGTCAGTGTTAAAACACTGTGATTCTCTTTGCTGTACACAAAAAAAACACAACACTGTAAATCAACTATATTTCAATTAAAAAAAACAACCCGACAATGTGATTCTGCCAATTCTCTCCCATTGTGTGATTAGCAGGGAGTGAGGAAGGGTGGGGAGGGGGGAGTGCCACTCTTCCAGAGCCTCCTCTTCAACTCCTACTAAAAAGTCCCAGGTCAATTGGTATTTACTTAGCAACTAACCCTAAAGAGTTTTTCATTTCAGGTGTACATTCTTTGAAATCTGTCCCTCCTTCCTCTCATCTTCTACACCTTTTTTCCCTCAGAGTACTACCACCTCCTTTTGCTTTCCTTCTCTTACAAAAACCTGCCCCAATTTTCAGTTCCCAAGATGAATAACGCTCTCTGGGGGAAAATCTACTATTTTTATAGTTCAGGAAGGTTTTTTTGAGACTTCTTTGAACTTCGGATTACATAAAAATGTGCTATTCAATTTTTAAGTAATTTCTTTAGGAATTCTTTTGGATTATGTCTACCTGCAACAAATTCTTAGTTTTTCTTCATCTGAGACTGTCTTAATTTCACCTTCATTCCTGAATGATATTTTCAATGGATATAGAATTCTGGATTTTCAGGTCTCTTTCAGAAATTTAAAATGTTGCTCTGTTTCTTTCCAGCCTCCATGGATTATGATATGACATCCATTAAATTTAATAATGTCATTTTTCATGTCTGCTTTCAAGATTATTTTTCATTAGTTTTCAGCAGTTTGCTAATAATGTACATTAGAATAGATTTCTTTGGCTGAATCATCTTTGGTATCTGATGAACATTTTGAAATTCTAAGCTTACATATTTTACCAAATTTGTAAAGTTTTCAGTCATTATATTTTCTAAGATTTTGTTCTGCACACACTTTTGCTTTACGTCTGGAAATATAATTAAATGAATATTAGACCTCTTTTAAAAATTGTAACACTGATCCCTGAACTTCTACATTTTTTGATGTTCTTCACTTTGTCATTCAGATTGGATAATTTCTATTGATCTATATCAAGTTCATTGATCTTTCCCCTTTTGTCTTCATTATGCTATTGAGCCAATCCAGGGAAATTTTTACTTTGGTTATTTTCTTTTTGCTTCTAAAATTTTCATTTTTAATATTACTTTTTCTTTGTTGAGACTTTTTATCCTTCCTTATGTTTCAAAAGTGTTTACCCTTACTTTCAGGAACATGGTTTTAATAACTGCTTTAAAGTTTTTGATATGTCCAATATCTGTGTCATCTTGGCATAGTTACTCTAGTGTCTTTTTCCTTGTGAGATATTGAATGTTTTTGGTTCTTTGTATACCAAGTAATTCTGTACTATACCCCTGCCCTCGTGTTAAGAGACTCTGAGTCTTGTTTAAATCCTATAAAGAATGTTGGTTTTGAATATGTTTGCTTTAGAAGGCAACTGACCTAGTCAGCTACAGTCCACAAGTTCCTTCCCACTTTTATGTTGTGACTTCAATATCAGTTCAGTTTTCAAAGGCTTTGCAGTGCCATTCCCACAGGGGCCAGTCTAGGACCCGGGCCATGTCAAAACTGCAGTTCAGTTCTCAAAGCTTTTGCTATGCTATTAAGGGTACTATTCATGCATTTGCAGGTCAGCAGTGAGCCCAGGGGTTCATGCAAAACTTTATGGGATTGCTTCTTTGAGCTTCCTCCTTTCTACAATCTCGCCAACACTTTGCAGTTCCCAGAAGCCCTCGCTTCCTGGTTCTTTGGCTAAAACTCTGAGGTTTTGGTTCTCTGGTTCCACCATGCACTTCCCATCACTGTGTATGCCTCCAGGGCAAAGGGGTAAAGAGAATAGAGGGGAAAAAGCAATGGGGATTCTCCCTATGCTCCTGCATCCACAGGACCTATGATCAGAAATATTTTCTTTCTCTGCAAGTTTTAGGTATCTGCCCAGCTGCCATCACTGTTTCTACTACTGCCCCTGTGGGATTGCGTGGGGGCAATCTCTTGGCTAGGACAGGAGAAAACAGAAATAAATAAGGACAGAAATAAATAAACATGAAACTTTCCTCACTCTCTTTGACACATAGGGGTCCATTTTCCCAGTCCTCATAACAGAAATAGAGAGCTTCTCTTGGAGCTCTTTCTGTGCCTGATGTGATGTATTGGGTTTCAGGCTGCATTTGCATTCAGGCCAGGAAATACAAAGGGAAAAAATCTTATCACTGAACTAGCAGTGGGTTACACTTTTAGTGGTTCCACCATTTATTTTTCAGTCCTCAGTCACCTCACACATTCTGTCCAGGGACTGTAGTTGCATTCATTTGGAGAGACAGGGCAGAGTATGCATATTCTACCTTGACCAGAACAGAAATGCCATTTTTTTAAAAAAAATAATTCAAAATTCTTTCAGTAGTGTTAAGTATATTCACATTGTTGTGCTACAGATCTCCAGAACATTTTTGTCTTGCAAAACTTTAAGTGTATACCCACTGAATAACAGTTCCCCAAGTCCCCCTTCCTCCGGTCTCTGGAAACCACCATTCTACTTTGTATTTCTATGTTTGACTACTTTAGACACCTCATGCAAGTGGAATCACACTATTTGTCTTTTTGTGACCTGTTTATTTCACTTAACATATTGTCTTCAAGGTTCAGCCATGTTGTAGCATGTGACAGGACAGTCTTCTTTTTAGGGCTGAATAATATTCCATTGTATATATATATACACATTTTCTTTATACATTCATCCACTGATAGAAAATGTATTTTTTTACCTCTTGGCTTTTGTGAATAATGCTGACATAAACATGGTGTACAAATAACTTTGAGACCCCTCTGCTTTCAGTTGTCTTGGATAGATATAGCCACAGGTGGGATTACTGGCTTATATGGTAATTCTATTTTTAATTTTTTGAGGAGCCTCAATACAGTTATCTATAGCAGGTATACCATTTTACGTTTCCACTAACAGTATATCAGGGTTCCAAGTTCTCTACATCCTCACCAACACTTGTTTATTTCTGTTATTGTTTTCTTATAGTGACCATCATAATGGGTGTATGGTAGTATTTCATTGTGGTTTTGATTTGCTTTTCTCTCTAATGGTTTGCGATATTGAGGATCTTTTTATATGTTTGTTAGCCATTTGTATACCATCTTTGGAGAAATGTTTATTCAAGCCCTTCAGTTGAGTTATTTATTTTTTGTTGTTGTTGAGTTGTAGGAGTTCTTTACATATTCTGGATATCTACTCCTTATCAGATATATGATTTATAAATATTTTTTTCCATTTTGTGGACAGAACCTCCATTTTCTTTTAGCTTCCAGTATTACTATTGAGAGGTCTGCCTTCCTGATCTTTGGAAAACATCTACCCCAGCCTGCTTTGGGGGAAAGCTTATATGATCTTCTCTTTTCCCCCAGTGGTCCAAAATTTTTTGACAGTATACTTTGGCATTTGTGTGTTTTGCTCCATTTTTATGGATCTTTTCCATTCTGAAACTCCCCTCCCTCCAGTTCTGGGAAATATACTTGACTTGGTTCTATGATGATTTCTTCCTTTCCATTTTTGGTTTCCATATTTTCTTTTATTCTAACATCACCTGGATTTATTTTTGAGAACCTGTCTTCTATCAGTGAAGTTTACATTTATTGTGATTGTTATTTGAACTTATTTCTATTATATTATTTTGTTTTTTATTTCCTATGTTGTATTGCTGCATTTGCTTCTTTTGCCTCTGCTCTTTTTAGACTACTCTTGGATTGTTAGAACTTTATTTTCTTTTATTTTTTTTATTGGGTTGAAATTTGCACATATTCTTTACCTTCCATAGTGATTTAGCCTTAAGGCCCTATCTACTATGTTTAGCCTTAAGGTCCTATCTACTATGTTTAGCCTTAAGGCCCTATCTACTATGTCACTGCAGTTGTTAGAATCCCAACCCTATCCCCTTTGACCTACATTTCATATCCAGCAATCCGTGGGCTGCCTAATGCTTGCTGCTATCTTTTGAGTTGGGTCTATTTGTGTCAAAAAAACATTTGTAGTGGGTCTATTTGTTTATTTATTATATTTATCCAGCATTTCTGTGTTTGTAACAGGAAGGGTTACATTGCAGTTCAGTCTATCATGTTGCTTTACAGAGTAGTCTACCCTTAACAATTGTCATCAAATATAAATATATATGTATATGTACATATGTATGTATGTGAATGTATCAATTGAGTGATGAAGTAAAATAAGGACGTGATTTTCTACGATTCCACATAATATAGCTTTTGCTAGCATTAACTTGATAAAGAGCGCTACGTTATTTTGTATGAACCAAAGACAATCCTTCTGACAACTTTCAAAGCCTTTGTAGTTTTAGAAAGGATGCCCTATAACTATCTCAGCCAAGTTTGAAAGATAATGAATACTGCGAACAGCAGTGTACTACAATCCCCAACACGAAAAACTTGCAGTTGTTTTAGGGAATGAAATTTGGAAGTACGTATCAGACCTTCTGAACTTTGAACGAAGTTTAAAAGCCTGGCAGCACTTTTTTTTTTTTTTTTCTAAACTGTGCTAGTTGACTTAGAAAACAACTTCTCTATTTGAACCATGGCTTGTATCCCTCTATGTTAGCCATAGCAAATGTTCATCATTATTTTAAAAGCTGGAGAGTAGGAGGGAGAGTAAAATATCTGCCTCCAGCATTTTTTTCTCCAAAAATAAAAATAAAAGAGAAAAGATGCATAAAACAATATTACGCTGCATTCTCCACTTTGTCGTTCAATGTCTTACAATTGCCTAATTGTTCATCAGCTTCATAAAAGAAATGCCTTTTATTTTCTCCAGGCACTTAGAGATGACTAAGTGTCACTTAGTCAATTGGCAGAACAAAGAAGTCAATTATGGATCACATTTTCTCTGTTTCGTTATTCTTGAAAATAATTCACTTTATTGGTGTAGTGTTCTGGAAAGGTGAGGGATTGACAGGTCTGGAGTACAGAAATATCAACCCATAGATTCAGGTTGCACACATGCATTTCTGTTTAAAACTAGAGGTGAAAAGGTAACCATTTCTCAGTCTCTTCATATTGAAAACTACTCTAAAAATTAAAATACTAAAAACTCCTGACTTCCTCCAAGTATATTTCACCTCAACTTAAAGTCACATGCTCACATTTTCCTTTCCTCACCAGTCCTATTGATTAAGCTAGTCCTCAATCATCTCTTTGATATATGTACAGTGATTTAGCATTACAACATAAAAAACTTAAAGTATAATTTTTTGTAGTTTCCCTCTAGCTAAAAAGTAATATTACTCTTGTGGAAATTTGGAAAATATATACACGTAAAGAAGAAAATAAAAATTACCAGTAACTTCATAACACAGAGAAAACCACTGTTAACATTTTTGAATAATCTTGCCATAATTTTCTGTATTTATATTAATAAACTACAATCATATGAATGTTATTTTATAACTTCATTTTTATATTTTTGAGCATTTTTAAGAGATCAAATGTTCCCGCTAAAATGATTTTTAATTGCTAACTTATTGTCCATAAATGGACATACCCTAATTTGTTAAACCATTCCTTTCATATTGGACAGCCAAAATATTTACACTATGTGCTATCATAAATAACATTGAAAAGAATACCATTGAATGGGTGTCTCTATTTTCTTAGAGTAACTTACTTGTAGCAGACTTACTACAGTAAAAATTACTGATGTTAAGGCTTACACAGTATGTGGCCAAATCACCTTCCTCAAATTTATTAATTTACTGTCCTAAAAGCAGAGTCAGTTTCATTTTATATTCATAATAAATTTTTGAGTGATGAAAATAATAGTTTAACTATCAATTGACCATGGACGGCCTTAAGGCGTAGAGTCAAGCTATTGGATTTTTCTATTAGTTGTATAGAAAATTAAATTCACTATTGAAGAATGTGTGTTCCTTTATTGTTTGTATTTTTTCAGTATAATGTTAGAAAAAAATTTTAATTTTATACTTTTAACTATCATTTAATCTTGTATACTAGTAAATCTCTGAAATAACTCATTGTTATTCTGACCATTTTAATGTAAATTTGTTACTCAGAAGTATAAAACATATTCATGTAGCAACATGTTTCCTTACCTTAAGAAAGGTGTCTAATTATAGAATATCTCATTATGCTTTTGTTTTAAAAAAAACCAACATGCACTTTTCCTTTTAAAATTGAACTGAAAACTTTTGAGAGATTGGTAAAAGTTGGAGAAAAGTCTGGAGAAAACATGCACAGATGTTTGCTATTTCCTTTAAATCACTTTTTTTCCCAGAAAGTGTTCATTTTACCAGAATTTACTAAATATGGGAATAAAACTGCTGCAGAGTACAATCTATATCCACAAATGGAATTATCGAGTTATATTCAATCTATTCTGTATTTTTTAACAGCGAGTGCATTTTCTATATGCAGAGCGAGCACTGAAGAGCACCACAGCCACAAACTGCGATTAGAAAAGCTGCTTGTTTAGCAGTTTCAAAGAGAACCAACATGACAATCAAACATGGAAAGAGCAGATGGAAAATTTATTTTAGGACATGCAGCAATAATAGAGAAATTAGGGAGCAATTAAAACATGAAAAAAATCAACTTAGCTGAGAAAGTGAATCTAAAGATAGTTCAATTCCCAATTATGCTTTTTTTTAAACCAAAGTTTGAATTAGAAAGAGTGAAATCTGAATGTTCTTTTAAGAAATAAAGTACAGCTTAGAGTGACATGTGGGGATTGTTTAAAACAGTCTTAAAAACCAGAGCAATTATTCAATACTATCACTTATTTTTAGAGGATAAATTATTGGTACCTATATTTGACTGTCTGGTAGAGGGCAACAGTATCAGAAACTCGCTGTAGACAAACTTGTACTTTTTTAATTAACTACTCCTCAAAATTAAAATTTTTGTTTTAAGTTGGTTGCATAAGAGTAAAGGTTTCATGTATGAGTTTCTCAGACATTTTGTACCTAACACATCAGGAGAAATTAAGGTGACCTTTGAAAATAAAGCTTTCTCTAAATCAGTACGACTGGATTTAGATGGAATATGCCAAGGCACAAGAATACCTTCATAGTAATAGTTGCAGCTCTAAATGAAAATGAATTGTAGTATTCAGTAGAGGTAATTCCAGACACTTACCCAGAAATCTTGTACTGCCAGCACTTGAGCTTAACGCTGAGGGCAGCCGTAATACTGTGAGGCGAAGAGGCCAGCCGTGATACTGTGAGGCGAAAAGGCAACTGGAAGTGAAATGGTTCGCCCGTGCTAATAAAATAGGGTCACAAATTGGATTCCCTGGAAGCCAATCCTAAACCAAGGATTCATGTGCTAGTGATTTAGTAAGTGCTCCCATGTGAAACCAATAAAGGGGTAGGGAAAACAACTCAAGGAAGAGGTTGAAACTAACCAGGTGCTATTTCAGGCAAAGGCCCTTGGAGGGTGGCTTCAGCCTAATCCAGAGGGAATTTTGAAGTGTTATTATAGCTTAGTTTATGCCAACACATAAATGCACCTCCAGGGAAGACGTGGCTTCATTAAATTAAGTTGCCACCAAAAGACTATTGGTCTCCTCAAGGGTTGATAACACACTGAGCAATTAATATCAAATTCCACACCTGACAAGTCAGACATTCAGCCTCAGTATTGGGCCTAAGCATGGTCTCCAATCTAACAGCACAGGCTACTCAATTTGCAGGCCTAAAGTGGGAAAAGCTGTGGTTGGAGCAGAGTTCTTTTCCGTGGGGGGAGCTCAGGGAGAGTTGGTCACAGAAGGAAGGGTGAAACATAAGAAGCAAGCACATATATTTCTAACATTCATTCTATCTTTTGGAAGAGTAATGAACAGGGAGCAATACACATCATTATCTGGACACTTCTCAGTCTATAGAATTCTTGAGGAATAAACTCAGAAGATGCTTTGTGTGGTGCGGGGCATGGTAATGAAACACAACTGGGGAATGCTCTTCATGGGCCATAGGAATATAATTATCAGAAAGTAAGATGATTGGGGGAGAATGGGTAGATTCTTCTTGAAAAACTTCCATGTTGTATTTTTTTTTAATTGAAATATAGTTGACATACAATATTATGTTAGTTTCAGGGGTACTACATAGTGATTTGACATTTGAATACATTATGAAATGATCACTACAGCAAGTCTAGTAACCATCTGTTTCCATATAAAGTTATTACAGTATTATTGACCATATTTTTTATGCTGTATATTACATCCCCATGGCCTATTTATTTTATAACTGCAGGTTTGTACCTCTTAATCTCCTTCACCTATTTCACCCACCCCTCAACCCCCTCCACTCTGGCAACCACCGAGTTTTTCTCTGTATCTATGAATCTGTTTTGTTTTATTTTGTTTGTTCACTTGTTTTGTCTTTTAGATACCAAATATAAATGAAATCATAAGGCATTTGTCTTTCTCTGTCAGACTTATTTCAATTAGCATAACACCCTCAATTCATCCATGTTGTTGCAAATGGCTAGATTTCTTTTTTTTTAATGGTTGAGTAATATTCCGTTGTATACTTATACCACTTCTTTATCCATTCATCTATTGATAGGTACTTAGGTTGCTTCCATATCTTGGCTTTTGTAAATAATGCTGAAATGAACACAGGGGTGCATATAGCTTTTTTTTTTTTTTTTTTTCCGGTACGCGGGCCTCTCACTGTTGTGGTCTCTCCCGTTGCAGAGCACAGGCTCCGGACGCGCAGGCTCAGCGGCCATGGCTCACAGGCCCAGCCGCTCCGCGGGCATGTGGGATCTTCCCACGAACCCGTGTCCCCTGCATCGGCAGGCGGACTCTCAACCACTGCGCTACCAGGGAAGCCCGCATATAGCTTTTTGAATTAGTGTTTTGGTTTTCTTCTGTTAAATACCCAGAAATAAAATGGCCGGATCACATGACAGTTCTATTTTTAGTTTTTTGAAGACCCTCCATACTGTTTTCCATAGTGGCTACACCAATTTACAATCCCACTAACTGCATGAAGGTTCCTTTTTCTCTACGTGCTCACCAGCACTTGTTACTTATTGTCTTTTGATGATAGTCATTCTGATAAGTGTGAGGTGATATTTCTTTGTGGTTTTGATTTGCATTTCTCTGATGATTAATGATATTGAGCATGTTTTCATGTGTCTATCTGTATGTCTTCCTCAGAAAAATGTCTACTCAGGTCTTCTGTCCATTTTCCAATTGGGTTGTTTTTTTGATGTCAAGTTGTATGAATTCTTTACATATTTTCGATATTAACCCTTTATCAGATATATCATTTGTAAATATCATCTCCTATTCTGTAGGCTGCATTTTTGTTTTGTTTTGTTTCCTTCACTGTGCAAAAACTTTTTAACCTGATGTAGTCCCATTTGTTTATTTTGAAGTTAGCTAAATGAGTAAGTACCTGAATGAATGAGGCCTCCAAACCACATGATTATGTGGTTTGGAGGCTTGTTCTGGTTCATTGTGAAATCTGAATTTGTTTTCATGCCTATAGATGTGGACAGAATGTATCCACATTGGATCTCTTCGAAGGCTGGTTTGCTGGAGGCAAAAAGAAGTAATCCTGGTCCTAATGCAATGGTCTTCAAAATAAAAATAGAGCTAAATCTAGGAAATAATATTTTTGTTTTTTATTATTTTAAGTAAAACATGGTTTGTATTTGTTGAAAAAAATTAAACAAAACAGGTACATAATGTTCTGTTGAAAATCCTCTCCCAGTTCCCCACCTTCACCCTCAGGTGCAATCACTATTATTTGGTATGTACCTCTTTGTGACCTTTCATTAAGTATCCTGTATAACTCTTTATTTAAAAAACCCTGGGGGGGAAATTATTCTTGATTCTATCACTTTAAAATAGTGTATGAGTAAAGTGCAAGTTTACCCCTCTGTCCTTTTTGCTGTCTTCAGATTTAACTTCTAGAAATAATCACTGTTTTAAACTTTGTATTTATTCTTCCCTATTTTCCAAGTTTATACATATAAATATGCTAAAATATATTTATGTAGATATAGTTTTAGGCAAAGATAATATGCTATGCTTATTACTCACTGCCATTGCTTTTTTCAGTTAAGAACATGATATGCACAATTTCCAAATTAATATTTATAAAAACATGTCATAATCTTTTAAATTCTTATATAATAACCATTTTATATGACACATCATAATTTATTCAGCCATTCAGTTTTATTGGACATTACATTATTTCTAGGTTTTTGTTTTAGAAATAATACTGAAATAAATATCTTTCTACTGCTGTTATACCATTACTTTTGTGGGATAGATTCCCAGAAAAGGGATTTCTGCATCATAGTGCATACATCTTTTTATTTATTACATATCACCATTAGAGCAGTTTGTAAAAGTAAAGTCTCCAAAACACGTGTTTTAAAAAATCAGTTCTACTGTAACAGATATGTAACTTATTGGGATGGAATATTGTGTATTTTATAAAATAATCTAGAACAAGATCTTAAAGATGAATGAGATCTTTGGATTGTTTTAGTGATTTTTTTCATAAACTCCCCAAGCTATATGTTTATACAATATGATAAAGCCATGACATGACATTCATGACCCAGTCTCAGATAAAAGAATTCCACAGCCAAAAAGAAAATGTTTAATAATCTACTTATTTGTCTATCTTTATACACCATTTAGGGATACCTGTCCCCAAGTGGCACTAATTGAAACTCTCCTTTTCTCTCCCCATTTTTTTTTCCCCACACATCCAAGATGCTTCCATGTTCAGCCTTAATAATTATCAAAAACTCCTACCCTAGTTCTAGCTTGCATGTCTTCTGCTCTCTACCTTTTCCTTTTCGTCTTGAGGTTTCTTTTCAAATGAAAGTGTGTGCAAAAGATAATACCCGTCAACAAACAAGGGAAGAAAAGTAACTGAGTAGGAAAGCTGGAATTCTCTTTAAAAGGGGAGGGGGCGGGGCTTCCCTGGTGGTGCAGTGGTTGAGAGTCCGCCTGCCGATGCAGGGAACACGGGTTCGTGCCCCGGTCCAGGAGGGTCCCATATGCGTGCGCGTCTGGAGCCTGTGCTCCGCAATGGGAGAGGCCACAACAGTGAGAGGTCCACGTACCGCAAAAAAAAAAAAAAGGGAGGGGGCAAAAAACAGATAGACTTTCCTGTCTATTTCTGTTTATTAGTCATCAATTCCATAAAGGATTTGAGGTTATCTTGTAACATATATGCAATATAATGAAAAATCTAGATAGAAGAAATGAGGCCAAAAATAAAAGTGAAACCTATATTGCATACCATAGATTTCAATGGGGTAATTATATTTGAGCCTAGGACTTGGCTTTGACTTGGGAGGCAATCAGAAGAGAGGAATGGACCTCTGGGTTCCACTGAGGATGTAGAAAGCTGGAAAGTGTACCCCTCCGAGCCTCACAACAACAAACAAATTCAGAAAATATATAAAATCACAACTTGTTTTGAACCCCATGGAATTTAAGCTGAGGGTAACTAACCTAAAATCTAAGGAAAGACAAGAACTTCCAAGGAGAGACAGGACAAGCGCACATATTTACCTTGACACCATACAATCTGGTAAGAAAAATTCAACCAAAAATTTTAACCAGTTGGTGGAGGCCAAATGTGGGCTAATAGGAGGACATGGAACATGTAGGGGACACAGACACTGGGAGGATTCATGCCCACTCACCAGCTCTTCTTCATAGACCTCACCAGGTGTATACAACCAGAACTGGAGCAAACTTTTATAATTAATAATTAATGTTTTATGTAAGTTGTTTCTAAGGACAGAAAAAGAATCCATTTTATGAAATGAATACAACCTGAATGTCAAAGCAGAATTGTAGCAGTATAGGAGAAGAAATTATATGGAAATTTCACTTAAAAAATGTAAAACCCCTTAATTAAAATGCTAACTTAATTCTACAGACTATTTTTAAAAGAAGACAACCATGACTGATTAAGATCCATCTCAGGATAGAGTGGCTGAAGAATGGGATTAGGGATTGGGATGAGGGAACAAAAAGTAAAACAAAACAAGATAAATGAAATAAAATCAGCATCATAAATTGATGATTATAGGAAACTTCACGTTTATTCTATATACCTAAATTTTAATTAAGAAGAAAGTAAACTAGAGCAAGGAGAAGGTATGGAAAATCACATGAAATATTCTTATTTTGGAGATGGTCAGATGTCACCCTGGGGAGAGCAAATATATTTTTTTCCCTGCTTGTCTGCACTCTCCTCCCACCAGCAGGCAGTGTCATTTGGTTGGTCCCATCTCTGTGAACAAAGACTGATAATGCGTTTCATGATGTCACTACCTAGCAAGAACCCCTTGGCTTTGAGATTCTGTAAACTCTGAGAAAGTGAGACCCACATGGTCAGAATTTTGCACAAGTAATATAGAACAATAAAAATTAGAAAGTAAAAAAAAATCGTATCACTTAGAAACATAATAAATATTAGGCAAATATCATTCTAGACATCTCTATTCTCATCTGTGGATAGAAGGATAGAGGTATGTAGAGATACCTAGAAATAATTTCATAAATAAGAACATACCATGCATGTTATTTTCAAGTGAAGAATTAAATTAGCTTTATTTGAATTTAACAAAAGAAAATGAGGTGAAACAAATAATTGCTAACTTCACATAAATATTTCTTCCCTACAAGATATGACGGTTCCTAAAATATACCTATAATGTTGAGAAGGAGAATGACTATACATTCATTAGGAATTAAAATATTAACTACGTTAAAATATTCTAGATATTAATTAACTCTCTAATATCAAATATAGATAAATTAATAATTTGGAACTTGTTTCCACCAGAAATTTAAAAATATGTCCAGAAATTGTTTGAAAGTTTTTCTGATAAGAGATGTAATTAACTCACCCTATTCTCCCTTTGAAAGAGGAAGAAGCAACATCTGAGATTAGGACATGAAGGGCATTGTGGCATTGTGGCTTCTGTCTTGCTCTCTCTCTCAGACCACTCATTCTCGGAGAAGCCAGATGTTATGTCATGAGGATATTCAAGCAGCTCTAGGGTAACAATGAGGAACTGGGGCCTCCTAAGAATGGTAGCAAGGAACTGAGTCCTTTGTCACAGCCTTTGAGTGATTCTCCAGCAGACCCTCCAGGCCCAGTCAAATGCCAGCCAACATTCTGACTCATGAGAAATGCTGAGTCAGTACCACCCAGCTAAAATAACCCCAGATTCCTGATCCACAGAAACTGTGACATGATAAATGTTTGATCTTCTAAGCTGAAAGTTTTGGAGTGATTTGTTATACAGCACTAGATTGTTAATACAGCCTTTTTTTTTCCTGAATTGTAAAATTTTGATTCACATTTTAATGCTGGATTTTGTTTGCTCATTTTTCTTTTCCAGAAGAATTAAGTGTTTGTCTCTGCCTTTAAATCAGATGATAATTTAGCTCAGCAGAAAATCCTTGGATCAGACTTCCTTTCCCTTACAACTTTGTAGAGGTTGACACTCCATCTCCTAGCATTGAATAAACATACTAGTTCCTCCACCACAGTTTTCCCATTTATGCCTTGACTGTTTTAATCTGGTTGTCAGGTTTTTTTAAACCTAAAATTTATTTTAAAAATTTTTTAGATTTCCAGAAAAGTTGTGAAGATCATACAGAGACTTCCCATATACCCTGTGTTCCTTTGTAATTAACATCTCATGTTAACATTGAGTCGGAGAACTTAACATATTTGCAAAATGAGAAGAGCAATTCTGATTAGAAATTAAATGTGGGGTTATTGTATATAGGTAATTTTTGAAGCTGTCATCATGGAAGAGATTACCTAGGAAGTGAGTTGTACAAAGAAAGAGCCTAGGGCAAAACCTTAAGAAAACCCAATACTTAACGGTTAGATAGAAAGGAATGAGGCTACAAAGTAAATATAGAGAAACTCACGGTCAGAAATACAGGGGAAAACCAGGAAAGTGCAGTGTTACAGAAGCTAATGTGAGAATATTTCATGAAAAGCATAGTCAAGGTTATCAAATGTTACAGAAAAATCAAGAAAAATAAGTGTCCCTTAAGGTATACGACATGGAATTCCCTCTTTAAATAGGAAAAAAGAAAACTCACCAACAATGAACATATTCAATATTTCAAAATGGTAATATTCTGGGGAGTTTTAACAAAGATAAATATCTTTTGAAATGTCTAATTTTAATGTCCAATGATATTTAAGGCAAAACTGCATTCATCAAAAGGAGTCTATTCTTAGATGATGTCAGGTTCTGCACTTGCAATTAGAGTATACATGCCCTAAGCTATGTGTTTTGGGGACATTGCAAAATGCAGAAGTCTCCTAATCATAGCTGATTAGACCAAGGGTGAATCTTTGATATTACATGACCCAGTCAGAGTCCTTTCCCAAACCTAAATTAGGACTGGGAATGAGAGAGTGAGAGTCAACTTCTCCACGAGATTATAATAATAACAAATGGATTCAAACACCTTTTTGCCCCTAATGAGGTTTGTATAGGCCAGAAAGCCATCTGCTCTGAAAGGGGCAGCTTGTATTGTTTTCTTGGGTTTTGTTTTCTTTTTAATATTGAAGTATAGTTGATTTGGGTTTTGTTTTGTTTTTAATATTGGGTTTTGTTTTCTTTTTAATATTGGGTTTTGTTTTCTTTTTAATATTGAAGTATAGTTGATTTACAATGTCGTGTTAGTTTCAGGTGTACAGCACAGTGATTTAGTTTCATATATATATATGAAATGTATTTTTTCTTTTTCAGATTCTTTTCCCTTATAGGTTATTATAAAATATTGCATATAGTTCCCTGTGCTATACAGTAGGTCCTTGTTGGTTATCTATTTTATATATGGTAGTGTGTATATGTTAATCCCAAACTCCTAATTTATTCCTCTCCCTTTCCCCTTTGGTAAACATAAGTTTGTGGGCCTATTTCTGTTTTGTAAATCAGTTCACTGTGTCTTTTTTTTTTACATTCCACATATAAGTGGTATCATATGATATTTGTCTTTTTCTGTCTTACTTCACTTAGTATGATAATCTCTAGATCCATCCATGTTGCTGCAAATGGCATCATTTAATTCTTTTTTATGGCTAAGTAATATTCCCTTGTATATATGTACCACATCTTCTTTATCCATTCATCTGTCGATGGACATTTAGGTTGCTTCCATGTCTTGGCTATTGTAAATAGTGCTGCAATGAACACTGGGGTGCATGTATCTTCTTGAATTATAGTTTTCTCCAGATATATGCCCAGGAGTGGAATTGCAGGATCATATGGTAACTCTATTTTTAGTTTTTTAAGGAACCTCCATACTGTTCTCCATAATGGCTGTACCAATTTACATTCCCACAAACAGTGTGGAAGGGTTTTTTTTTTCCCCCACACCCTCTTCAGTATTTATTATTTGTAGACTTTTTGATGATGGCCATTCTGACTGGAGTGAGGTGATACCTCATTGTAGTTTTGATTTGCATTTCTCTAATAATTAGTGATGTTGAGCATGTTTTCATGTGCCTGTTTGCCATCTGTATGTCTTCTATGGAGAAATATCTATTTAGATCTTCTGCCCATTTTTTTGATTGGGTTGTTTGTTTTTTTGTTATTGAGCTGTATGTGCTGTTTGTATATTTTGGAAACTAATCCCCTGTTGGTCGCATCATTTGCAAATATTTTCTCCCATTCTGTGGGTTGCCTTTTTGTTTTGTTTATGGTTTCCTTTTGCTGTGCAAAACTTCTGAGTCTGATTAGGTCCTATTTGTTTATTTTTGTTTTTATTTCCATTACTCTAGGGGCAACTTGTTCTGATCTATCTCTCATTTCTTTAATTCTCTCCCTGTGTACGTCTTAACTGCCATTGTGCTTTGAGGGAGTTCTTACATTTCTGTGTGCACTTTAGCCATAGAATTTCCAGGGTTTTTTAATAGGCTATATCACCATTCACAATTTCCAGTTCTTAATTTACATTTGGAGATTATGCTTTTAATTCCAAGAGCATAATAAGCATAGTTTTTTTTTATATATAATCTGTGTCTGATAATTTCATTGACTAGTGTGCCTGTGGATCTATTTCATTGTCTATAGTGTTAATTGCTTATGTTGTCTTTTCCTCTCACCTTTGGTTGTGTGATAGATGTTCTATTTGAAAAATAATTTGTAGAAATAATTTGAAACCTAAAATGAAGTTATCTTCCTTTAGAGAGAATTTCCTTTTGGTTTTGGGTGCACAAGCAAAACAGATGACCTTCAGTCAGTTTCAAAGTGTGAAGTTTTCTGTGCAACCCAGATGACTGAGAGCTCATTGCACCTGCTTGCAAAGGTTGTAGTACTTTCTATTTGTCCATGTTCCTAAGGTGTGGCCCACAGGGGTTGTTCACCAGGGCCACCTGCCTTGCTAAGCCTTGGACTTAGCTTTTGTTGCTCTAGATCAAAGTGGTTATCAAAGGTACTGCTTAGCTTCTTAAATCTGCAAATATCTCCTGCACAAAAGGAGCTCAAAAAACCAGTGCTCTTGGGTTTCTATATTCTCGTGGACATTGACATGGTTACTTCTCACTAACATTTTGAACTCGAATACTTTTCTGGTTGGCTCTCATGTTTTGTGGAATCTGAACTTAAACAATTTGTGGGTCCCTCTTTAAGAAAAATCATACAAAATTAGATACAAGGACTTAAGAGGAAATATTGAGTGAGGGGCCCTGAAACTTAAACTTCATTAGCTTCATGATAAATCCTCCTCTAGGGGCTCCACTTGGTGGTTTGGTCCAAATTACCTGTTCTGTCATTACCAAAAGTGGAAGGTACTGTAATATATCTTTAATGACATGAACCCTATTCAACATGGTGTTAAGAGTCACATCATGAAGAACAGCAGAGCTAACACAGCAGAACACCCCTCCCTGTCCACATGCATCTGCTCTTTGAGTGGAGTGGCAGGCAGAATCAACCACATTATTTATATAGTTATTTATATCTCATTCCCACTCTTTTTCTCTCATATAAGAAAGCATATTTGAATCTAAAGAAGTAAAATTTTCATGTGATGCAACTCCATTATTATCTGCAATTTTTCTTTTGAAGGCTTCTTTAAGAGTTATTTCAAAGTGCATATTCTAATTCCAGATGAATATAAATTTTTAGTTACTTTTTATTGTTAATTATAAATTTTATTACATTGTTGCCAGTATTATAATCTGTGTGGTTTATACTTTTTGGAATTATTGAGATTATGTTGAGGTCAAATGGTTAACATTTTAATGTTTTGTGTACATTCTAAAAGAATGCATATTTTCTATTATTGGTAGGAAGTTCGGTACAAATCAATTAGATTAAATTTATTAAATGTGCTCTTAAAATTCTCTATAGCCTTACCTATTTTGTGCCTATATTATTTATTGATATCTGAAAGAAATGCCTAATGGCTGTATACTCATCAATGCTCAATATGGTTGTTTTTTTTCAATTCTGATAGCATGCAAAAAAATGGTATCTGGTGGACCAGAAATTGTGAATAATCTGTGAAAAATGAAAGAGAATATGACCTAATTGGAAAAAATTTTAAGTGTGAAACACAGGAAGAGAGGTACACTTCTTGCCATGATTAGCAACAGAGATTGGACTTATATCTCCACTGAAAACAATTATAAAACTTGATTTGATGCCTAAAACAACAATTATAAAACTGGATTCGATGCCTAAAAGAACTGTTTAAGACATTGGAGAACAGGCAGGTAAGAATCATTAAGGGAAACATAGGGCTGAACTCTATGATTGCTTGGCTTTCTGCAGGGAGGCACATTGGATACTGTGAAACATGGAGGGCAAAATGATGCTCTTACTGAATTGACAGCATGGAGATTGGAGTTCAAAGAAGCTGAGGCACCTGAGAGTTGCAGGCCAGAGTTATGGAGAAGAGGAGATATGCAGAAAAAGAGCTTCAAAGTTCTGTATAGGAGTTTTCTTGAGTCTTTGCTGAACACTAAGATAGACAAGCATTGGGCAAAGAGGGACCAGGGTTTTAAGCTGAACACTTTCCAGAGCTCACAGAGAGGAGAGTTTTGGATGTTCACTCAGGGAATTCGACAGAAGCTCCAGAAGATCCATGTAGAATTAAACTATCCCTAGAGTCAAGGCTACTCTAAGCCCACCCAAACAAATTTTGAAAATGCCAAGGAAGTCGTAAATAAAATCTAAAGCCTAGTAAGGTAACAGAACCCAAGGTCAATGTACAAAAATCATTTTTATTTGTATACAGGTAACAAATCAACTAGCATAAATTTAAAAATTTAAAAAGCATTTAAACTTGTATTAAAAGCATGAATTGTTTAGAGCTAAATTTAACATAATGTATTCAGGTGCTGACCTGGATACTGGGAACTACAAAGATTGTTGTGAGAAATTAAAGAAGATTTAAATAAATGGAAAAAAATATCATGTTCATTCAGCAGAATACTCAATATTGTGAAGGTGTCAGTTCTTCCTAAATTCATTTGTAGATTTAATGTAATGCTAATCAAAATCCAAGCAAGGCTTTTTATAGAAAATGAAAACATTTTTCTAAATTAGATTAGAATGGTTAAAATGGAAAAGACAGATGCTATCAAATGAAGGATGTGGAGCAACTGGAATGCACATTGTTGGTGGGAATACAAAGTAATACACCTACTGTATTAGTCTTCTATTGCTGTATAACAAATTACCACAAAGAGTGGCTTAAAACAACACACATTTATTATCTCATACTCTCTTTAGGTCAGAAATCTGGGCACAGTTTAGGGAGGGGAGTCTTCTGCTTAGAGTCCTTTAATGAAACCTTTAAGTCAAGTAATTAAATATTTGAGAAAGATAAAAGAATAGACAGGAAACCTGTAAGTTATTGCAATGAAGATGGGGAGATCATGATGCAAACAGATACAGTGGACTGCAACAGCCTTGAAGTGGGATAATAACCTCAGGACAGTGGTTGTTTGTTATTCTGAAAATGTTCTTATCAAAATACCAGTCTGTGCTCTGAAATATGTAAGTTCAAAAGTTACCTTAGTAAATGAGACTCTGGGTTGCAACAATAGTACCTATACTAGTATTAAACCATAGGGTAATCAAGCCATCAATTAGAGGTTCCCCATTCCCTCACTCAAATGAAATCTGTACCATGTTTGTAAATGATTTTTCCAATGAATTTACTCTAGTATTACCTCCTTGCATTGCTTTTAAAGTTTAAATTAGGTACCACTAGAACCAATATTGTTTTGGCAGATACTTGCTTGTATAGAATGATTTGAAAGATTCATTTGAACCAAATTGTCTCTGCCACTGGCCTTTTTATTATCTATTAAACTGTTTCAAATGAATTTATCAAATTAATTTCAATGAACCAGACATCAGTCAGAGCCCATAAAAAGAAACAGTAAAAAGAATTTTGAGATGCAGAGAACAGAGAAAGGCATATCGCCCAGGAGAGCTTAAAGTACTGGGCCTGTCTATAATCATGATGCAGGGTCCACGCAACCCAAGCAGAGGGGAGAGGAAGAAAAAGGAAGAAACACTGGCCTACTTTTCAGTTTGGGATAGAGAGGACCTAGCTGGCTATGTACAAGCTTCTCATCTTAATGTATAACAAAACCATAATGTTCAAAAAGCAGTTAAGCTTTTTTGACTTGATTTAAAATATTTTTTTTTACCTGTGGGAATAGAGCATTTTTTAGAAAAAAATAAAATCTATGTAATGGTATGACTAAAGAATGGTATGTATCTAACTATAGGTGTAATTGCTTACACTTGTGAGCAATGCTGGCTAAGGATAAGGTAAATTTCAACCAAAACCTAAGGGTTATTAGTTATTGTTAGTGAGACTGTAGAGTGGATAGATTGTTTCTCCATTACAAATAGAAAGAAAAATTGCCATCTTATGATTGGACTAGAAGATCACAAGTTTTCTTGCCAAAGGGTTCATATAGACCCATGTAATCATCTTGGCTATGCACTGGGGCCCTGGAGGAGAAGATGAAGGAGTTCTCAAGAGTGTCTGAGAACTTTTTTTCTTCTTTTTCCACCAAATTAGAGAAGCAGAGTATCAAGTACAAATTATGAATGGCAAACTATGAGGACTGAGATCCCTGGTGAAACCACAGATAGGCTCCAGAAAATTGAGGTATTTGAAAATTGAAGCAAGGAGTAAAGAGAAAAGAACCCAGGGATTCTGCCTTTGAAGTTATTACTAAAAAGGATATAGTTAACAGTAATGTACCTACTGTAGGGTATGTGTGTGTGTGTGTAAGTTTGCTATAGGAAAATTATCTGTAAAATATTAGTATTGATGGTTATTTCACTTTTCTATTCAAGATGTTTTTGTTGATGTTGTTATAAAAAGGATAGCATGATTATGTCTGATAGAAGCAGGAGTGTCAAAATGTACCTGTGGAAGCAGCCTACCTAGTGTCAATTACGCTTTGTGCAGATTACTTTTTATTCTCAATCATTTCTTGAACAGTAGATTTATAAACATACACCTATCAAATAAAAATGTAAAAATCAGACAGTACAGTAGATTGAAAACAGTCTCAAAATTCAGTGCCTACCCCAGATTTCATAAGTCCAACTCAAATGCCTCATGTTACAATTTCAGACGCCTCCAAGGATAGCCTAAAAGAGCAAGCATCCCGGTGAGAATGGAGGGCAGGTGGAGAACTTGGGACCCGCTTAGAGGGAGCAAGCCTACCTGGCCCCAGGGGGTTGTTACTTTGTGGCAATGCCAGCCCAGAGTAAAGCTCCTTCTGATTTTCCAAGAAAACCAGAAAATTCTGTTTTTTCAAAATGTAAATCCTTGTAATTTTAAAACTTGGCAACTGATTTTAATTTAAAAACATTTATAGACCAAGAATTTTACAAATTCATTTTTTGGGGGGTGGGGGAAGCCAGCCCCTGGCCAAATTTTATATCTGGGCCAATGGACTACCAATTGATTTACTGACTTTTAGTTGCTTCTGTATATTCTTTCACATTCTTTGGATTAATTATATAAAGTCCAGTGAGTCAGCTTCAAAAGAGAGACTCAGCTTCTAACATAAATGGCAAATGAGCTGAATTTTTCTGTTTAGGAAACCTTTATAATAATTTATAAATAGCCCTTTAGCATTTCATTGTGATCACATAGTAGACAATTGAAAGAATTATGAAACTTGAAATTATGAGTCCATCATTTAAATCAGTTAACTCAGTCTCAAAAGTTTGGGGTTATTTCATGTGGAATAGACTATTTTGGTTTTCTACAGAACCTAGTTCACTGAATAAGCTACTCTTGCCCTGCATAGAGACAGGATAAGGGGTCTGAGGTGACCATGGCCTAGGGCAGTTTGGATTTGTTTTATAAATATTTTAAAGATGTCAGAAATACCCTAGAGTTGTATAAGGGCCAGAGATTAAGAGATAAAATCCAAGAAAAGGAAAGAAAAATCCCACTAATGATATCAGGAATCAGAGAAAGAATGACATTAATGATACTCACTTATGTTTTGCTCCGGTAGTTCATTTGTGTGTGTGTGTGTGTGTGTGTGTGTGTGTAATGTGTTTTTTTTGAAAATAGAAATATTTTTCTGAAGGAAGTGTTAGCTTTCTTGTAATCAAAGCATAGCCAATGCAGCTTGAATAAACAATAACTGGTCTTGGTAAAAAATGTGTTTGAATTTTAATTTGAAAGTTGAAAAATTTTGACGTTTAAAAAATTTGAATTTACTAACATGAAAATACATTGTTACGTTATTGATTGGTTTTGTAATTTTAGCATTTCTTCTAGGGCTTTGATTGCGGGTAATTATATTGAAAACAAAATCAAACGATAATAGTAACTATTATTATTATTAGCTATTGGAGTATATATTATCAGAAAAGTGTTTCTATTGGTATTAAACTACTTGAAGAAATGCTCTTTAGAGAAAGAGCGGGGGAACAGATCATTGACTACATCCACTGATTTTTTTCAAAAAAATAATTTTTATGGAGAAGGGAAAGCTTCAAAAAAGGCAACTGTTGCTGACTGACCTAAATATTGTTTCTTAGAAGTTTTTAATTTAAGATTATTTAATTAGAAACTTTAAGAAATTACTAGTCTACCTTCTAAATAATATGTTCTTAAATCAATAGAAGAGAAAGAATTGCATGATTACTAGGCAGGTGGACTACTAGTTATCCATTAATTTTTATTCTGTATTTTGGAACAGATATGTATGAATATTATAACTAATAAATCAAATGAAAGAAATAACCATTAAACAATATTGAAAATTCACAGCTTCCAAAATTTTTCCAACCTTAGTCTAAATATATGTCAATCACACTGTGTTTTTCAAGTCAATTCTAAAATTTAAGAAAAGGGAATCTTAAGGAGACATCAATGAGAATCAATACATACATATAATATCAGTTATAGAAAATATATGTGGATTTATAAGTGTACATTTATGAGGGTTACTCTCATGGGAAGCCAATGAGCAACTTTAAAAGAAAGGAAATTATTTGAAACCATGAAAGATGTAATTAGGCCACCATAGGTGCCACAAAGAAATCTCTTTCTTTTTAAATGCTTTCCAGGACAACTGTGTCCAGGCATTAGATCTGGTCTCTTCCCCCACACATCGGCTTTCTTGAGGTCTAATTAATATACAAAAAACTGCTCATATTTCATGGATACAATTTGATGAGTTTAGACATATGCATACATCCGAGATCAAGGTAATAAACATTGGATCTAGTTGTTATAGCATTTATGATAAGTGTAGCCAGCTTTGTATAGATGCTTAAGGTGCTTTAAATATTTTTATTTTTTAAAAGTATTTGAAAGGTCATTATCTTGTGTGGGGGGAGACCAGAGTGATTTTGGAGTGAGGATGTCAGAATTATTAGGGAAATACTGGAAATGATAAATACTCTTCAGTCAGTGGTAACTGCCATGAAGAACACTGTTCTCTTAGTTTTGAAGTTTGGAAAGTATGTTCCAGAAAACAAAGAGAAAAACCAAAGCAAACAAAAAAGCCTATCAGATGCATTCCAGCATTTTTAACCATCTCCATTTCTTACTCATTAAAAAAGTAAAAGATGGAGAATATCCTTGACAATGTAAACATTTTATGCCAGACATGCATTATATTATTTAAATATTATGAATCCTGTCAATGCCTGTAATTGGTTCTCACATACATACGTGAGGATTCACATTTTTTCATGATTAGGACACAACATATTAGCACACGTTTCAGAGAATGTTATTGCATTGGCGTTCCAAAAGTGAAAATCCTTGGATTTTAAAACTGCATGTGCCAGAATCTTCTTGGCCAAAAGATTCACAGTATCTATTATAATATAAAATAATTTCCATTTCAAATGAAGCAGATATACATCAGTATTAAGAAAGCAAAGAGCTCAACCTAATGCTGGAGGTCTTCTAGTGACACTTCACTCCCTCGTAAGATTTTTCCACAAAAGGATCACTACATGAAAGACTTAACAAAGGGCCACACGTGGCCCTGGGTTTGGTTTTTAGCATAGTGGGGTATATTCTAATTATAATTGTTTCTTCTTTACTATTCTATGCTTAAGGGGTCTGCTCTTATAAATGACTACAGGATAAATAAAGCTAACAAACACAAGTGACGGTATCTTTTGGCATTAAGATAATTATAGATCATTACATGATAGGAACAGTTAATAGTCCTAAAGTAATATGATTAAATAAAGAACTTTAAAACTGTAATTCACCTAGGCTTTTTAATATTTTACTATTTCTCCTTTGTTGCTTCAAAGCTATGAATTTCAAGATTTATTTGTCACTACTCTCTATATTTTCTGCTATACACAGTATTTGTAGGCTATGGCAACCAATCCCCTTGGGCTTTCTTTTGCTTTAATTTGCATAAAGACAGGCATCATATGAATATTCAGTGAGTGGCTTTGCATTAAGTAAGTGCCCTTAATCAGCTTTTCAGTTCAGTTTTATTGGTTGCATGCACAGTCTGTTATTTCATCCAGAAAATCTGAAGGCCCTACAAACTAACCAGGTAAGGTTGTAATTCCTTGATGCATTTAATGAAAGAATATTATCATTTGATTACATAGGTTCTGAAGAATGCTAAAAGCATGGTGGGTTTTTTTTTTCCCTGTGTTTTTTTCTTCCCGTGGTGGTCAGGTGGGTGCATGATTCTGTAATTTGCATAAACATCAGCTCTATGAATAATTCATCAGGGTTATTTTAAACACTAGGTTTCTACTTTGGATGGCACTAGGGTACTGCCATTTGATTGGCTGAATGCTGTTTTCATCACCAACAGAATTCCTATAACATGAAAGTACCTAAAGGAGCTGAATTGAATATACAGTATTTGTTTTTTGAAAAATGCCTGTTATCTTTTCAAAGCAAATTGTGCTGTTTTCCCCCTCCCTAACATTAGGGCTTCTAGCTTTTCATGATACATACATTACAAGCTCAAATGTGGCTACCGTTTGTAGACTTGATCGGTGTCTGTGATTTCTGGAGAATGGGATAGCAGCTGTATTCTTCTGAACATGCATAAACATGAGCGACATGTAAATAAGAAACTGTCACATGCATATGGAGCCCTGGACAGCTCCATTGCTAGGATCCATTCATTTTCCTTTAACAGAATCCTCTTTTTGAATAGATAACTTTGAGACTGTTTCATCTATTTTAAAATGCCATGGACAATTATGGTACTATATATGGATATAATAAGCATATATGATCTGACAAATTATTTCTTGCTGAAAACGCAATTTATGGTTCCTCTCAGCCCACCTACAGGTTTTTTAATTTGGTACTTCTTTGCAATACACTAGTGACAAGGGAAGTGTTAATCAAGAATGACCAGGTAATTAATTTAGATATTAGTGTGTAATTCACTCCCATAATTTACTAAAAATAAATTGTCCCTTTCTTTATGCTTGTGGAGATGAGGAATATGGAGGTTCACGCCATTCTTTGTTAGTTACTTGAACATTAACCATTTGCATTTCTGGTCTGTGTCCTCATTGACAAGATTCTCATTGTAAACATCTGTGATCCTGAAACATTACAGGCATATGGGATTGGAGAATGGTGTAAATTGAATTTAGTCTTTGGCACATTCCGTTTTTGTTTTCCTTCTCCATAGAGGAATGTATCACAAATAAGATGCTGAACAATTAGTGTTAGGGAAGGTATAGTAAATGATATGTGTAATCAGTTAGTTTGTGTAATCAACTATAAAATACTCCATGTTCACTGTTATTTCCTGTACATTGAATGGGTAAAAATACCAAAGGCATCTTCAATAATGAATAAAGAAAGCTGAAAATTTCTCAATATTTAACAGGTTTTCCGTATAAATTTTTTAAAGTTCACTCTAAATCATTACACTGTAACATTCTTCACTGACTTTTTGTAATTAATATTCAAATATGAGTTTCATACGATACTGCAACTGAAGAAAAATAAAATTCTTTTCATTTTCTTTCTTAGCTATCTATACATGTAATGATAGTGTTGGGTTAGTTCCCATTTTTCGTTATTTGATTTTGTGTAGTTAGGTGAGGGTCTATTTCTATTTCCTTTTCTTTCTTTTTCTTTTCTTTCTCTTCATATTCTTTTTTGCTGTATCTTTGGAATCAATAGAATAAAGAAATACCTCTGAGACAATATTCCTTCACTCAGAACCAACGTTCATAAACACATTTGACATATTTATTTTATCTGTTGAAAAAATACTTCATAATAAAAAATGGAATAAGGAATTCAGAATAAAAATTTTTTTAAATGAGATGAAATTGTAAATTTCTATTGGAATTTCATGTACTCACATCAGCTACTGTGTTTTACATGCAATTATAAATAGTGATTTAAATCTCACATCTGTAGTGTTCTTTGTTTAGTTAAATCTTGCAGGATTCAGTATGGATGCTGTTTATTTAATTATCAGCCATTAAGCGTTTACAGCTGTAATAGGCACCAAGCAATCTTTACCATACTATACAAAGACTGTAGGTTTGGAAATATTTAACCAAAGGCTCTCATTCAAGTGATGCTCAATCTATTGAATACTTTTCATATGAAATCAGCTAAACTTACATTTCTTCAACATTTATTCTTTTCATTTGTTTCAAAATAATCCAAATAATTTTCTGAACAAGAATGAATAGGTATAATTTCAGAAGAGATTCCTATCCTTCTTAAGATCCATGATAGCATGTTTATAATTCTATTTAGATGTGTATAATTTTGAAAATGAAAAATTCTCATCTAACTTTTTGATGGAGATATTGTGAAATATCCAATTTAATGTGATAAACTGAGTTCCTTTATGCTTTTGCCATTTATATTATTTTTAGCAATCACTGAAGCTCTTTTAAAGAAAACATTTTAAATGAATTTGGAAACAGCAAAGCTAGTGAGTGACTACAGAATTTACCTTCCATTTCAGTGAGAGATTCTTCCTAGAAGGATAGGAGTCATCTTGTATTGCATAAACCTTGTTTTAAAAAAACAAAGCATTTGTTTATATTTTAGAACAAACTCATGACACAAATTGAATTAAAATTATAATGCATTATATTGCTAAGGAGAAAAAATTTATATCTTGCAAGTATAGTCTTATTTCATGTAGTGCTTTTATATGTTTAGACATTTAAAAAGAAAAGCAGTGAGGCATAATATATGTTTATACTGTCATTTAAAAGATGTTTTTCTTCAACATGTGATCATCTTGTATTTGGTAGATAAAAATAAATATGCAGATACTATTATCTGTAATATTTTCATTTTCATTTAATCTGATTACACTGTCAAAAAATTGTTGGTGAGGATTTAAGCAATTAAAGCTGTGTATATATCCTTGCTAAATCCACTGGTAGTTAAGGAAAATTGCAACAATCAAGTGCTTTGGTCTAAGTAGAATAAAACCTAAATTGATCTACAGAAGGTGAAGCCTTAAACTTGAGGAACGTTTGTCTGTACAAAAGTTTTGGAACTGAATGTCACCTTAAGGCAAGAGGTATCAACTACCTTGTATGGATTCCCCTAACAAATTCATGCATCTTTATGAAAGAGTGAATCTTCTCAATGAAGCTAGGATATCCCTTAAGAATTCTAATCTAATTGATGGTGCAAGTGTATGACATGATTACCCATATACAAATCCTTCTATCCAGTGTCACTCATTTCCCAGGAACCCAGTCGATCAAATTTGCAAATATACTTGAAACTTTCTTTGTTTTTTCCTGAATGGATACTGTTTAAATCTACATAGATTGTCTTGTCTAATAACATGTGAGAGTTAGCCATTAATTTTCTTAGGATAGAGGAGGATGAAGAGGAGGAGGAGAGGAGATGGTGCAGTGGCTTACTTCTGAGCTCTCTTGTTCTCTTGAACACTCTTGTTGGAGTTCCTTTCTGCTACCCCGATTGCTCAACTCCATTAGTTAGAATTTGTACACTCAATAATTTAATGGGGTGAGGTTTCATGAAGTTATTGGGTAACTTGAATTTGCACAGTCACTCTTAAAATATGATCCTTATCACATTTAGGTTGCCAGCCAGTATCAACAAAGATGCTATAGGCTTAGGTAATATATATTTTTATTAAATTTTTAGTTCAGACCTGGTTTAAAATTTCCCAAGTATCATAAACCCAGCGGCATCCTGATTAAGTGATGAGGAGAGCAAAAAATAACATTTGTAATTAAAATTCTATTTTAAAGGTTAATTATTTTGGAGGGAAATAAAACATTTTCAGTCTTCTATTGCATTCTTTATGGAAGAGATACATGATATTTTGAGAATCTACTTGGTATGAGTACTTAAAATAGAAAGATCCTTTAGGAGAAATTTTTCATAAGGGAGGCTCTTTTCGGATTAACATGTGGTCTCTATTTATTTGTTAGCATAGTGCATGAAATTTATAGATTTTTTATGGTGAATCTTGAATAAATCACTCTGGATTCAAATAGTTAGTATTGTATATAGTGTTTTTGCATTTCTAATTAAAAGGGAAGCTGGTGAAAAGTTGGGTGTTATAATTTTTTTGTTAAGTTTTAGTATCAAAATTATATTAGTCTTATAAAATGTGTTGGGCAGCTTTCTTCTTTTTTTTTTTTCTCCTCTGACACAGGTTGTATATGAATTACTATCTATCTCTTTGAGTTTTGTATAAATTGCTTGTAAATCTACCTGGGCCAGGCATCTTTGGGGGAATTATTTTCTTCTTGATTCAATTTCCTAAGTGGTAGTAATCAGTTGGGTTATTTCTTCCTTATTGTATGCATTTTGATCATTTATATTTTTCTAGGAAATCGTTCTTTTCATCTAAGTTTTCAACTTCACTAACATAAACTTATTCATTGTATTTTCTTATGATTTATAAAATATCTACTGTATGTGTAGTCTGTCCCTCTTTTCATTTTGTATTTTATTTATTTGCGATTTTCTGTTTTTCCTTTGGTCATTCTTGTAAGAGTTTTTATTATCAGTACTTTCAAAACAGCATTTTTGGGTTTTTCATGTTATGTATCTTGTCTCCTTGTTCTTTGTTTTATTAATTTCTGTTCTTTAAAGCTTTGTGACCTCTAGTTCCTTACAGATTATCTCTAAGATTTGTTCCAGCTCCAAAATTCTACGGTTCTGTAAAAAGTTATTCTATGTTTAGAAGCCAGTGGAACTCTTACATTAGCATAAAATGAAGTGGGATGATAGTTATTATTTGTTGAACTTATTCTTTTATGTAGAAACCCTTTGTCTTGAGTAATCACAACTAGACCATTCCACATGCTATGAGTAGACTTTAGCCTTTGAGGAAGTCTACTTGGAAATACTCTTATCTTGCTACTCCTGATGATCATGTGATATTTTTAGTGATTTTTAAAGTCTATCACTTAACTTTAATAGAGAGAACTCAAATAATCTGCAGAGTAATGTCTGGAATATGTTGTGCTTAGGATTAAATAGGATTGCATTAATTGCTTAGAAAATGTTTGTGAAAAGTTCACAGTATAACACATGATCATTTTAGACTCATAGAAGGTCACTAAAACTAGTTGGGAATCTTTGACGATTCTCCATTTTGTGAGTTGACCACTCAAATAAAATTATCTCAGAATCAGGCAAAGTTAATGAAAAAGTGCATCAGTATTCTAGTCTGCTTGCTTTGAAAGTATTTTCTTAGTAAAATCAAATTCATGCCTTTGGTATTTTAACATTAAATCAAGTTAAACTCTCAGTTAATTAATAGACACACATAAAAAAATCACAGACTGAATTCTTATCTGTATGAAGAGTTGGTTTTTGTTTGTTTGCTTGTTTGTTTGGTCCCCTGTATGTACATTGTCCTAGGATGAATTGCTAATGCAGAGCGGCATTCATTCTTCTTCTTTTAGCCTGGAACATGATAAATCATATGGACTATACAAATGTTGTGATTGAAGCTATTGGACACGTTTGAGATTTTGTACAAATATACTTAAATAAAATCCAAAAAGAAAATAAGAACTTTTTGAAAAAAATATTTTAGCAAAATGATCGAGTGTCTTGTGGAATATAGTAACTCTGACTGACAGCTATATCATTAGAATTTTGTCATCAATTATAGCCTCCTTACAGCTTTTTTGATTCGTAGAATACTGATTTGACCTACTTTATTTAATAAAGGCTCTGATTCATTTATCTGCTTTAAATGTAATAAAAATTTGAGAAGAAAATAATTCTTTAAATGTTAATGTTATACATAAGTGATCCAACATGTAAAAAATAATTTTCTTTTAAATACAAGTCCTACAGTAATGAAAAACATTTTAGTCATGATTATTTTTATTCCAATGTGATCAATTTCACATTTGCTTTTTAACATGATTTCAAGAATAATTTTCTACTTATTTCAAGGTCTGTAAATTGTTTAGTTCCATATCTAGTTCCCAGATACTTGTATCAAAATATGTCTGAGCTTGCACCTATATTTTCACATGAAATTAGACCATTAAACCTTACTTCAAATACCCAACTCAGTGATTCTTTTTCTCTGAGAATATCCAAATTCCTTTGCCACCAATTTTAAAGTCTTTTGGTCACAGTGAGCAGAATTTTGCCTACCAACAGACTATCTTAATAAGTCATACAAAGTACCCTGGAGAGAATTAGATTTCACATAGAATAAAATCTCAATAGTGGTTGTTTCTTGATACATCTGAGACAGTAAGGGGTATTTAAAAAGTAGTAATATCAAGATTTTGAGGTTTTTTTACTTATAATTAACTTACAGTGCTTTTGTGCAACCTTATAGGATTTTTACCTGATGGCAGATTTGTATGACATAATGGAACAAGCTGGGAATAGACTCAAATCTCATAACAAATCTTGCAATTATATAAACACTCACTGGAACAACTTATTCTTTTACATATACAATGCAATATTATATTACCAGTACTTATATTTTATAAATCAAACATTGAATGTCTTCTATCTTCCTAGTCTTTCTATGAGAAATAAATGATAAATAACTTTCTCTAAGTACTGAGACTCATATGAAGCAGTCTGTTAAGGGGCAGCTACAAAAAAAAGAAGTGTTGCTTGGAAATACTTCCCTTTTTATGTCAAAATTTGTAGTTTTTTTCTCTTTATATTTTCAGAAAAAGAGAAGAATCTTGTCTCAATTATTCATCTACTTCTGCTTATTCTCCACCTGATATGCTAATCCTTGATTATTGTACCATGATAATTTTCATTGAGACTGATTGTAATATTCCAAACAATAGATGCAAGCATGAAAAGGAAAATATGGAGTAATAGCAGGTGATGATTTTTTTAAATCAATAATTTATTTTTATGTAAATGCCTAGGGGAGGAAGAGAGAGGGGTGAGGGAGAGAGAAAAGAGTATTGCAATTCCACATGTAAAAGAATAAAGTTATCTTACAAAAATTAACTAAAATGAATTAAAAACCCAAAATGTAAGACCCCAAACTATGAAACTCCTAGAAGAAAACATAGAGTAAAAGCTTCATGACATTCAAAGTGGGAATGATTTCTTGGCTATGACACCAAAAGCACAGGCAACAAAGCAACAGCAGACAAAGAGCAATATGTCAAACTTCTGTGTATCAAAGGACACAATACAGACTGAAAAAGCAACCTATGGAATGGGAGAAAATATTTGCAAATTATATATCTGATAAGAAGTTAATGTAGAGAATATATAAATCCCTACAGCTAACAATTTAAAAAAACCCTGATTAAAAAATCGACAAAGGACTTGAATAGACATTTCTCCGAAGATGATATGCAAATGATCAACCAACATATGAAGATATTCTTAATATCACTAATCATTGGATAAATGCAAATCAAAACCACAATAAGATACCATCTCACACTCATTAGGATGGCTAATATCAAAAAAACAGAAACTAACAAGTATGGGTGGGGATGTGGAGAAATTGGTAGGCTGTGCATTGCTGGTGGAATTGTAAAATGGTGCAACCAGTATGGAAAACAGTATGGTGGTTCCTCAAGAAATTAAAATTAGAAGTACCACATGACCCAGCAATTCTTATCTATCTAAAAGAACTGAAAGCAGGGTCTTGAAGAATTATTTGGTTTTTTAAAGAATTTTTTGGACATCTGTATTTATAACAGCATTTTTCACAATCACCAAGTGGTGGAATCAATCCAAATATCCATCAGTGGATGAATATATATATAATGGAATGTTATTTCAGCCTTAAAAAGGAAAGATATCCTGTCACATGCTTCAACATGGATGAACCTTGAGGACATTATGCTAAGTGAAATAAACTAGTCACAGAAAAGGCAAATACTGTATGATTCCACTTATATGAGGCAAACAGAAAGCAAAATGGTAGTTAGCGGCTGGGGGAGGGAGAAATTAGAGAGTTTTTGTTCAATGGGTATAGAATTTCAGTTTCAAGATGACACTGTTCCAGAGGTCTGTTGTACAACAGTGTGAATATACTTGATACTGCTGAATTAAAACTGGTTAAGATGGTCAGTTTTATGTTATGTGTTTTTAACCATAATTTTATGTTATGTGCTTTTTTAACCAAAATTACAAATTTTAAAAAGTGTTAACTCAACATGCATTGGACAATATAGAAGATTTTGCCAAACTTTTCACTATTAAGAAGAATTGATTTGAAATGAATTAAAAATACATATCTTTCCAAATTTTTGAAAGAAAGTAGTATAATTTCAAAATATTTTTTATAGTGGAAGTCAGCAACATACACAAAGTTAGAGTTTGAAAAATCTGGGTAATTGTTCTAGTCTTCTGAACAAATAGGCAATTGGGCAAACCAGAAAATATTGACTTTATCCTAAGATATTATCTACTTACATTTGGTTCTGAGAGATTCAGAGCACATTAATCTCTGGTTTTATAGCCCGATTAGAATTTTTAACATTTTTTGCCTCTGATATTTTTAATTATCTAGCTATCCATCTATCCACCCATCCATTCACCTCTCCATGCATCCATCTATATATACATAATTTTCCTCCTTCCATTTTTCCTTCAACCTTACAATCCCTGTAGGTTCTTACCATGACCATATGTTCCTAAATATTTTGTCTAAGAATTTAAAGAATGTTGAAAGGAGACTTATCAAGACTTTTTAGGAATTCTTGATGAAGCTGTGGACATATTTTCTGCTTTTTTACCTGTCTATAAAATCCCCCTAAATTTTAAGCAACAGCTAATGTGACTCATACTTTTCTTAGTCTAAATGACAAAAGGTAGCTGCATTGTAATTCACAATGGATGATCCTCTCCCTTACTAATAATGACTATTGTATTTGCTGTTCTTCACACTAGTTGCTGTGTCAGGACAACTGCATATTTTGCACAGTGCTCTCTAGCAAATGTTTTGAAATTTACCCTCCAGAGATCATCTGCTATAAATGGGCTTCAGTGCAGTTAATGAATATTTTATTACCCTCATTCCTTTTTTTGGTCTAGAATGAAAAACATGGGTTAAGTGTGAAGTGTCAAATTAACAGAAATGTTTCATTGAACATGTTTTGTGTTTGATGAACAACATCAAACACAAAATTGTTTCATTCTCTGAAACATTTTTCATTCTCTGAAACATTTTTCTTAAATATATGTGTGTATTTCATGTAATCAATTTACTAATGCAAATGTATACCAGGGAAAACATGAGTGACTCAATATGAAATGTTTAATAGTTTCTAAGCATAATTTCTGGCACTATAAACACATCACTTTTGATTGACTTAAAATAAGACAGTCATTGACTGGTTGAATGAATCTGATAGATCATATATTCTCTAGAAAATCAAACGCCTTGAGAAAATCTTCTGCAGTGAAATTATTCACCACATACTATTTTTCTGTTGTCACTATTTGATCATCTTTTGCCTTGTGGCCATGTAAAATAGTACTGAATTTCTCAGATCGTTCATTATTTGCCTATCAGAGAATTTCTGTGTGGTATGGGTCAAATTTGGAGCTTTAGTCTTCCAAATTCCTCCTTCGGGGAATAACTCAGAAAATGACTCTGTTACTATTAGTTAAATGATGTCATGTAACATCATATCTTTGCATTTCAGGAACTGCACAAATGTTTTCTATGGTTTTAAAAACAGATGAGCCAAAATATCATGTGAGATTTGATGAGTACATATTGCTCTGGCAACAGGGTGCAATTAAAGAACATTTAGTGAAAAGCTACTATGTGTCTGATACAGTGTTAAACATTTCAGTGTGTCATCTCATTATGTCCTCACCATCACACTGTAATATAAAAGCTAATATTACCTACGTTTTATAGTTGAGGAAATTCAAGTTCAGAAAGGCAAAGCAATTTTTCCTAGGCCAACTTATAAGTTGAGGTTTGGGTTAGTCTAATGCAAAAGCCTATATGTTTTCTATTTTATCATGTGGATCCCAGGTTAATACTGATAGCCCTTCATAATATGAATACAGTTATTTTTAATTAGATTTTTTAAAAAATTCACTTTTTGAAATAAAAGTAGAAAGGGGAAAAGAAACTTATGACTTCTTATTATGTAATAAACATAAGGCAAGATACTTTCAAATGCTTTATACTGAATCCTTAAAATAAAAATTAGGTTATTTCTATAGCAAATATGATAGGTATTGTTGAATTTTGAATTCTCGACTTCATCTCTAATTAATATAGTCCACATTTTTCTCAACTAAGGTGGATAATTGATTTTTTAACCTCGTGTAAACATTATAGATAATGTATGTTTTGCTTTTAGATCAACGATTGAGCCAGTTTTTTCTTGCTAGATTTATTCATGCACCTAGCAAAGAGTCTGTGAATGCATTCAATATGACAGGCACCCTTCTAGGTGCTTGAGTTGGATGGTGAAATAAAAATATCTGCCCCTATGGAAATTACATTTTACTGAATTTGATCTCTGGAACTAACTCACACACTACATTGAAATATATTAGTTGTAGAAAATATGCCTCTATAACTTTCCAACAAATCCATTTGTTGGATTCAAGATGTCAGGATCATCAAAACATCAAACTTAAGCTGAATCTTAATCTACCAGTTGGTAAAACAATTCCTTCCGTGTGTGTGTGTGTGCATGTGTGTGTGTGTGTTTGTGTTGTATCTCAAGAAAATTGAATAGAAGGAAGTGCTGAGATGTTCAGTTGAAACAGACTTTCCTTCGGTCAACAAGTAACGTCAATAGCAAATTCAGAGATGGAGTAGGTGGTTATGTTACTGAGCCTCTTTTAATTTGTTTCTGTCAATCTTATCTCTTATGTTCCTTTGCTTTCTTTTTTTTAAAATTATTTTATTTTATTTTATTTATTTCATTTTTGGCTGCGTTGGGTCTTTGTTGCTTTGCACAGGCTTTCTCTAGTTGTGGCAAGCGGGGGCTACTCTTCGTTGTGGTGCGCAGGCTTCTCATTGCGGTGGCTTCTCTTGTTGCGGAGCACGGGCTCTAGGCACACGGTCTTCAGAAGTTGTGGCACGAGGGCTCAGTAGTTGTGGCTCACGGGCTTAGTTGCTCCGCGACATGTGGGATCTTCCCGGACCAGGGCTCGAACCCGTGTCCGCTGCATTGGCAGGCGGATTCTTAACCACTGTGCCACCAGGGAAGCCCTCCTTTGCTTTCTTATCCCTACCTCTGTGAGAAGGCCTAAGACACCTGCATTACATGGTTCTCATTACCTCTCACTTTATATTTGCTATTTCTATTTCCACTCTTAGTGATCTTCTTCTCTGTTTCTCCATTATTTTCTTGCATCTGAATTCATGTCATGAAAAGATCCAGAGTCACTGTATGCAAAAGGAGTCTAGTTCCTGTGGTTAAAATGCTATCAGATAACACTGTGATGTTTCCGTATATATATTAAGCAATTACAAATTTTATTTAGGTCTTAAAATTTATCATTACATGTATAAACCAGTTGTCTTCATTCTCTGATTACTTAAACAATTAAAGTGATAGACAGGAATAGAAAATAAGGGGCAATTCCCTACAAAGTGCAAATATTATACCAATCCCAGTCAAAAGCAGACAGCTCAGAAACAAAAAGAGGGAAAAGATAATTTTCAAGAAAGCTATTTGTACTTTTTCTTTAACCTAAACACAGATGAGCATGAAAATATGGAAATTACTGTTAGGTAGAAAATAGACTGTTTTAACCTTTGCTGTGCATGGGTAACTGACACACACGGGAACCTCTGATCCCAAGACTTTTGGGTACAAGAGGCAGTGTTCTTCTCTTCTTGCCAAGGCCACTGCATCAAAGAGAAGGCCTTTTAAAAATTTCCTTAGTAGTAGAATTACTTATAAAATTGGAAAGCTTAGTCCAAAATTCCACTATTTCTTTGTATCTATGCATTAGAAAATAGAAATAGAAATACCTTGCTATATAGAATTATAATCAATGAATACACTGAACTTTTAAAGTTAAAATTTGAACAACATGCTATTAGCCTATCAAATTTCACATGGGTAAGCAAACAGTTGACATGAATTGGATTGGATCAGCCTGTTGATGTCCCTGTTAAGGGACACAAATGATGATTATGGAATGACACAGAGCCAGATGATTAAGGAGAAAATGGCCCACACTAGAACAATGGCAAAGACGTTCTCCCTACCTACACCCTCATTATAGACCAATATTACACCAGACATTCATTTTTATATTAATTTATTGGGATTGCATAATATATTAATATCTAGGCACTATGATAGGTGTCAGGGATATAGCAGTGAACAAAAAACATATAATCTCTTCCCCACAGAACTCACAGTTTAGTTATTTACGTATACTTGTGGAAGTTCAGTAATATTTGTATAATGGTAGAGATTCTTTCCTGCCTACCCCATATCCATTCCCCTTTCTTCATTACTATAGGACTCATATTATTGGGGTTGCCAATTGGCACCGACAAAACTGTATTTCCCACCTTCCCTTTCAAATAAAGATGTGCAATAAAAGGGAAATCAAAAGTCAATGAATGCGACTTCCAGAAAAATTTTTTAACTGAGAGATGTATCCCTCTGCATTTGCTCCTTTCTCCTTCCTGGTGTCCAGAACATGGATATAATGGCTGGAGCTGAAGAAGCCATCTTGAGACCACGAGCCAACTTGAAGATACAAACAATATTCTAAAAATGTAGAGCAGGGGACTTCCCTGGTGGTCCAGTGGTAAAGAATCCACTTTCCAATTCAGGGGACGCAGGTTCAATCCCTGGTCAGGGAACTAGGTTCCCACGTGCAGCTAAATCCATGTGCCACAACTACTGAGCTCACACGCCTCAACTAGAGAGCCCGTGTTCTGCAAACTACAGAGTCCACATGCCCTGGAGTCTGCGTGCCACAACTAGAGAGAGAAAAACCCAAACACCACCACTAGAGAGAAGCCTGCACTCTGCAACGAAAGATCCCACATGCCTCAACGAAGACCCTGCGTGCCGCAACTAAGACCCAACGCAGTCAAAAAAAATAATAAATAAATAATAAAATATTTGTTTTAAATGTACAGCAGAAAAATCAAAGGAGTCTTGATCTCTGGTGAAATCTCAGAGTGATCATAGAAGTTCAGGAAAGCCTGCCTCTGAATTTCTTCTACATAAAACATAAAGTCATATATTCATCTTATTGAAGTTATTGTTATATGAGGTATTTTTATATGCATTTTTCTCCACTTTTGAAAGATATCCACAGATATAGAGAAAAGACAAATTCTAATACAAATGTGAATTTATTCACATATTGAAATGTTATTTCGGATGTGGACTTGGTTATTTTCAATCAAATCTTCCGCATACTCCAGGTTTATAAAGCTCTCTGTTGAAATACTGTTTTGAGATGGTTTAAGGAAAGATGCCTAACCAGAGAAACTGGTTGACCATTCTAAGCAGTTTTTGGTATTCAAGAGGGATGAACCAGGCAAGAAGAGTCCCTTACCCCATGAACTTCAAAATAAGCTACTCCTGTGTTATGGTTTCTTCTGCATTTGCTTTGATTTTGATTTCACCATTTTCTAAATTCTTATAACATTTCCTCTATATCACAAAATTCATCGTTTAATTAAATACCTTTAATAATTTCCATTTATGAGTATCTTCTCTCTTCAGTACAATTACTCTTCTACAAGAGTAGAAGACAAGAAAGCTGCCTCATCATCTTATTTTAGCCACCATTGTCAGATTAGGACAGGATACTCAACTATTAACTAGGTGTTTGTGTGATCCAGGGATCCTTGTTTAGCGAATAAAACATGATATTGTGATTTTATTGGCATACTTAAAGTTTCTCTGTTTTAGAAAAAGGTTTTTATGAGTACATCTTATAAGATAAATATGTTTTCTAGTGGCACATACAAGTTTCATCTTTTGTTGCAATTTACAAGAGCATTTTTAGAAACTGTCTTTAGAGGTGATCTCAGTGACAAATTTAATACTACTACTTAACATGCTGCTCTTTTATTCTTTCATTAGTGGATTTTTCTTGAGCACCTTCTACATAGCAGGCACTAATCTAGGCTAGAGGGGAAAAGTGTGATGGGTGGGATGGGAATTAGTAAGGCAAAGACTGCACCACAAGGAGCTATTCTATTTGGGAAAGCAGACTATAAACAAGTGTGCAAATGCATAATATAATTCTAGATAATGAGAATGGAAAGTTCTAGAAAGAAATTAAAGCAGGATGGAAGGAGAGAGAAATTAAAGCAGGATGGAAGGAGAGAGAGAGAATCATGGGGATGAGGATGCTTTTTGATGTGGAAGCAACAAAGCCAGCAACAAAAGGATCTGGAAAAATAGATTCCAGAGCCTGAGTTGGAAATGAGCTGGGTTTGTTCCAGAAAGAGCTAGGAGGCCAGTACAGCTGGAGGACTGTTGAGTGAGGTAAAGTGGTAGGGGAGGAGTGCTTAGCAGGAGGCAGAGAACGGATCACTCAGGACCTGGGAGGTGAAAAAGAGTTTGTATTGTATCCCATGGGTAATGGTAAATAACTGGAAAGCTTTAATCAGGGCAATGCTTATCAGATTTACACGTTAAATTGCTGTTCTGGCTATAGGTGAAAGAATAGAGTATTGGAGAACCTGAGTGGAAATTGGGAGACCAGGTAACAGATGACAGAGGTAATCTAGGTGAGAAATCATGTAGACTGGACTAGGGGAGTAAGAGTGAGGTGTCAAAAGGGGCCAAATTCAGAAAATAATCATCAGGTAGAACTGACAGGACTTGCTGATATAGGAGGTATGGTGTGTAATGTTTTGTTCAGACTTGGCATACAGAGCAGATGATATTCACAGAGACTACATTAACACATTGAGGTACTAAATAAAGTGTTCTTATTTCATCCTGAGAAAAGATAGCTTTCCTTAAAAGAGTTGACTTGGCAGAGGATAAAGGGAGTCACAGAACCCTTTATAAAGAATTCTTATTGATGGCTAATAATTCTTATAAGTCACTAATCAAGAGGTGGAGGGAGAAAACAAAGAATGACAGTTTTTATCATAATTTGGTGAACAGTGTAAATTATCTGGATTCTAAATCACAAATATTGAATGATTCTGCTTTTATTTTGCCTCAGACTTTGTCCCCTTGGCGACTGGCAGTTTTAATTTTAGTAAGAAAAACAAAAAATTTGACAACTTAAAAATTTATGAAACCAGATTGGTTAAGTTGAAAGGACTCAGAGTAGGATGCTAGTTATACTTATTTTTTAGTTATTGGGTACCATCAGGAATGTAGACATTCAGAGAAAGAAGAGCATATCAGAAAATTGACAGCTTTGTGGATGGCTTAAAACGCAGGAGTGAGATATATTAAAAAAGAAAATACCAGAGAAAATGAGTGAAGCTTCCCAAATGTACAGAATTCAGTGATTAAGTGTGTTGTCAATAGATTCTGACAGTAAGCATGCAATGAGAGTTTAGGTATTTCACACACAGGCACTATTGCACCAGACAGATAAACACACATCACTAATTTTCTCAATGGGTTTGATGGGTTTATCCCAGTCTTCTTCTATAGTTAACAAGACTAGTATTTAATGGTATTTATTATTTATTCCACTAGGAAGATCTATGTGGAATGTGGTTGATTTGTGATCACAGTGAGAGGTGAATCAGTTAGAGATAGATAGATAGATAGATGATAGGCACTGAAACAATTGTGGCTAGACTTTTGTAGCCAAAAGAAGGGTAAAAATACTTAACAGACCAATATGTAAAATTCCTGTTTTTTTTTTTTTTTTACATGATAGCTCTTACTTAGGGATTCTGTGCAATTTTAGAAATTAAAGACTGAAGAGGAACTAATGAGATTATTTGGAGGTACTCAAATTTTAACACTCAATTCTCACTAAAAATCTCAGTGTAGGAAACTTCTAAAAATGAAGCATGATCAAATAGCATCAGCAATAATAGTTTTGGCCAAGACAAAGCCTGATCTTTCTAACTTAAGTAGGCTATCAGGTTCACTGAGGTGAAAAAGGTAACTTATAGTTGGAACTAGTGGTTAGCAATTAGGGACTGTGCATTATAATAATTTTACTTAGCATTCAGACAACTCTACAATGTGGTTGTTACTATCTCCATTTCATAAGATAAAGGAACAGAGGTTCAAGAAGGTAAATATTATCTAGGACTTGAAAACTGAAGTAAGTGGTGGGACTATGATTCAAACTCATATTCTTTTCATATTTACACCTCGTCTCAATAAGTCTCTTCTTTAGCAGTAGGGAACCTTCCATTAGTTTGAAAGAAATAGTTAGGAGGTAAATTTCAGCTCCATAAAAAGAAGTAAGATCATAGGCGTCTATGATTATAATCATGATGAAATAAATTAGGAATTGAATTTCATCATTCAATTCAACTTATAAAAAGGGAGTTAGGTAGGTATATATCATTGCTAACAGCACTCAGAGAAGATGAGGAAAGATGACTGTAACCCCTTCACCACTGCGTAGAGACACCTGAATAATCACTGTTCATCTTCAGTTGCTTTGTAAGGGCTGAAACACTTGGATTGTGAATACCATCCACAGGGCTCTACTCGTGAGTTGATCTATGTGTTTTTCAGATCAACAAGTAAGAGTAAAATACACCAGATATTTTATGACTCTTACTTACTATAAGTTTTGAAATTAGATCTTAAGTCTACTTTATATCTTGACAGAGCACACTCTGTCCTTTCATAGAAACGAAACCAAAATTGTTGGTCTCACTGGTGCTAGTGACTAGATTATTTTGAGTCCAATACAAATATATTTAAGAGACAAAAAAATGCTACCCTAACCTAACCACAATGTCCTTATCACATAGATACTTCTTACTCAGCTGATGCATTAGAACCACACCAGTTATATTCCTGTTTTCTGAGAAGTTGTACTTTCTCTAATTTGTTTCCTTTTGGACCTTCACCTATAGTTCTGATGGACTTATTTGTAACTTCTATATTCATAACTAAATAGTAGGTATCACTATAATAATGTCTATTTAAAATTTGTGGTGATCATTTTTATTCTGGCTACAAATTATGACAAGGAAAATTAACAGAAGGCTGACAGATTTCTCAAGATGCCTTTGAAATATAGATATTTGCCTCTGTCCTCTAACCTCTTAAAGCTGAATTGTGCTTTATATTTTTATTATCAATAAATATTATCTGATGTGAATACTAAGATTCTTGCTTTTACATGAGATACAGACTGCATTTACTACAAGTGTTGGCAAGTGTGCAGAGCAGCTGGAACTCTTTTACACTACTGGTTGGAATATAAAATGGTTCACCCACTCTGGAAAATAGTTTGGTAGTTTCTTAAAATTTTAAATACACATCTATAAAATGATTCATTCATTCCATACTAAGCATTTACTCAAGAAAAACAAATATAGCTGTTCATCAAAGATATATATGCAAATGTTCACAGCAGTTTCATTTGTAATAGCCCAAAACTGGAAACAACACAAATGTCCATCCACAGGTGAACAGATAAACAAATGTGATACACCCATACAGTAGAATACTATTCAGCGATTAAAAGGAACAAATTATTGTTTTATGCTACAATGTGGATGAATCTCATAACTATTATGCTTATCAAAAGGAGTATATATTGTATGATTCCATTTATATAAAACACTTTTTTTTTTTTTTGCTATACGCGGGCCTCTCACTGCTGTGGCCTCTCCCGTTGTGGAGCACAGGCTCTGGACTCACAGGCTCAGCGGCCATGACTCACGGGCCCAGCCGCTCCGCGGCATGTGGGATCTTCCTGGACCGGGGCACGAACCCGTGTCTCCTGCATCGGCAGGCGGACTCTCAACCACTGCGCAACCAGGGAAACCCCTATAAAATTCTTTAAAAATTGCAAACAAATCTCTAGTGACAGAAAGCGGATCAATGATTGGAGAATAAGGTAGGAGTGGATCGGGCATGGGGAAATGAGAGATTACTGAGGAGCAGGGGAAATTCTGAGGAGTGATAGATATGTTTACTGCCTTTGGTTTTGGTGATATTCTCATGGGTAAATACAAATTTCAAAACAAATTCTACACTTCAAGTATGTGCAGTTTATTATATGTCAATTATATCTTAATAAAATTATTTTAAAACTACAGTATATAAAGGAGTTGCATGCTTTTGAAGAAAAATGTTTATATTTAAGACTAGGTTGTAATGATATTTAAGAAATTTGCTTAACATTTTGTTAATACATTCAGATGGGAAGACAAACCACTTTTTCAAAAATGACGCAAAATGCCAAAAAGCAGTCAGTGAATATGTGTCACCCTGATAACACCTCTTGTCTATCCCAATAACAAATTTTTAATTATAGAATTATAGAATTCATACGAATATTTCAAGGAGCTGATCTTAGAGACACACAAACTTAAAAAAAAGAAACTCATATGTATACCTTTACCTCTATTCACATTGGATATCAACTTTGGTCTATGTTTAGCTTCATTTCTGTTCCATCTCTATCAAAAACAAAATGGACTTTCACAATGAAAACTAACCTCTTTTATAACAAAATCTGAATCTACTACCATCTGTCATTGTTGTTTACAATAAAATGTTACCTAAGCCCCAATAATGCATCATGTAGCGAGAATAATAGTCACTTTGGATAGTACTCAACTCCAGGAATAATGCAGTTGTACTCTGGAAAATATCTTCATTTAATGCTCCTCAACCATGCTGTGCTTCAGCATGAACAATTTTTTTTATTCAGTACTAATATACCCTTCTTCCAGTAGCAGTCTCAGTACTACCATATATCTTTCTTTTTACTTTAATGATGAAAAAAACCCTCTTTTGTTTGTATTACTAATATTCTTTGTCATCTAAATATTGCACGATGTCATCCAAGTTTAGTTCTAATCAGAAAAAGTAACGCTGTTAGAATATATTGTGGAAGGAGCCATAGTATATAGGCTAGTAGTTAGCTGTAGTTCCCCTTTGTACTGTAAGAACCTCCTTTGTTCCCAACATTTACTATTTTCAGACAGAGAATCAGTAGAGAGTCTTAAGTCTTCTAATACTTTGATATCCCACCGAGGAGCTGTGTGATACAGGTGAGATTAAATATCCAAATCCTGACTGTGAGAAAGTTTCTTTCCTCCAGGCATTAAAAAAGATCAACTGATAACTACATATGAACTCTGGCTACCCCAAGGAACCTTGACATTGAGTAACTTACTCGGGAGAGATGGAATATAGCCTAAAGGTTGAAAGCAGTAACTTAAGGGCAGGGCTAGTTTCATAGGCATAAGACCTGTGCAGTCACACAGCACCCTGCTCCTAGAAGGGCCCTTCATTTGGTTTAATGTTCTGTTGTCACCTTATGATGCTCACTAATTTTTGAACAAGGGGTCCCACACTTTCATTTTGCACTGGGCCTCACGAATTAGGTAGCCAGTCCTACTTAGGGATCAGACAATTTATAAATTGTGTGACCTTCTAAGAACCTGTTTCCTTATCCATAAAATGGAGATAATTGTTGTACCTACCTCCCAAGATTGTTCTTAGGAATACATATATGAGAAAGTATTTACTGTAGGAGAAAGAATTAGGCTTAATATCTGGCATATAATAAATACTAAAAAATATTGACTGCTTTCTTAGTGAATAACATTAAATGATCTGGTTCATTATTATCTGCTGTTTTAAAATGTCTATAAAATAGAAAATTTTGCTTTGATGATGTGGATTACATTGTACAATGTATATCGGTGTGTTAACTTTTAACATACACATGTATATAATATAATTTTAAATGGAGTATGTATATCAGTGACTTATATGCCATCCCTGTGGAGTTCCTCAGGAGAATTAAGGCTAACACTCCGCATTTCACTGCATCCCATACTCCAGCATAAGTGATGATCAAGAAGATCTTAATGTTCCCCTCAGCTTGACTACACTTTAGGCAAGTGTTTGCAATTATAAATTCTTTCTCTGCCTCTTTGTGATATAAATATTCTCCTAGACTCTTGCCAATTTTACAGCCCAGGAATGTCTTCCTCAAGGATCTGGGAGCCGTCCTTTTTAGTGAGTATCAAGGGACATAGTGCCTCTGTCTCCCAATCTTGGTAGGAAGGTAGGAGCCTAACTTGCATAAGCAACTATTAACAAATACAGAAGGCCCAATCACATTGACCAACCTTCCGCCTAACGTCCTTCAGTATTTTTTTTTACTAGCTTACTCCAGCACTTAAAAATCCTCCACTCTGTTTGAGTGGAGTTGAGTTCAGTCTCTCCCCCCATTGCAAAAGTCTTAAATAAAGTCATCCTTGCTGGTTTAACTCTGTCCAGTACAATATTTCTTTGACATTGAGAACACCCCAAGGGTAGGCTTTATGAGATAACATTTGAAGGTGTAGCCAGGGAAACAAGCTAAATGGATTCAGATTCTGGCCACACCATTTATCCGCTAGGTGTGCTTGGGCAAGTATCTTAACCCCTCTGAGTCTCTGTTTCCTGATTTATATATTAGAAATATTAATAAAGTTATACCTTATAGAGTTGTAAGAAATAAATGAGATATCCATTTATAATTGCTACTCAGGTTAAGCTTGACTAAATAAAGATTAATTATAAACAAATATCTCAATAAATGCTAGCTATTAATATTAGTCACAGCATTAAAAAGACATTATTTGAGCTCAGCTGATAAATCAAGGCCTTCATTATCTTTCTGTGAATATTGAAAAAGTTTCTGATTTCCCTTTCAAATCTATAGTCTTGCCCAAACCTTTAATTTGCAACACAGAACTTTTCTAAAATTCAGCTTCTATAATTTTTTCCCATTCTTATTACCTCTCAATGCTTTCTCAGTACTTTGAGGATGAAGTTCAAATTCCACAGTATGACATCCAAATGGCACTCAGATCTAGCCCTGGCCATCTCTGCAGTCTAATTTCTTATGACCCTCCCCCTCACGTTGCTCTCACTGCACCCTGCCCCTCATCATTCAGGTCCTCTGCAGGGTCCTGGCAGAATCGCTCTATCTACTCCATGGCTCACATTACTCTTTTTGCTGGAAAATCCTTCCCTTTCTTATCTCCCACACATGGGGACTCACTTAAGTGTCAACTCCCCTGTGAAACCTTTATGTTTTTTCATTTTTGTACTGACTTCATTTATATTTTAATTCCTAAATAACCTAAGCTTATTGTATAATATTCACAAAATTCAAAGATAGAGTGTGGGGATCACTTACTTAACACTTCCCCCCTTTTTCATATCCCTTCTGAAAGCTTATCATTTTTGAGTTTGGCTTTCTTCTTCTTTTCATTGCATTTATAAACATTCATACACAAAACACACTTTATACACACAAAAGTATAATCATACTGTACATACAATTCTGAAACTTGCCCCTTTTTTAAAAACTATATTTCATTGAGTGATATCATTCATTCCCACAAAGACCCTATGGAATAGGAGGTAATATTATCTCCTATTTTCTAGCTGAGAAAACAGGTTCAGAGACATTAACTCTGTTGCTTAAGTTCCTATGGATAGAAAGAGGCAAGATGGATAGAAAATAAAAGGCAGAGATGGATGTCTGACTCCAAAGTGCTTTATCTCAACAAGGATGTTATATTAGTATGTGGATAGGCTCGATAAACAAGAACCAGGCTGGTGATGGATTAGGAGAATTAGGAGGTGGTGGAGGGACCAAAAGTGTTGATAAGAATAATCAGGAGGCTCAACAGGAATAGGGTAGTGAGAGAGCTGGGAGAATGGAAGGTGGTCATCAGACAAAGGCTAGCATTTGACTTCTCACCAGTGGAGGAGTTTGGGGTCTGAGTAGACCTAAAGAGAAGTGCTGCTATGGGTAACAGAAGCACAAGCAACTTTGAGATCCTAAACCTCCCTTCTCAGAGAAAGTGGTAGGGGCAAGGATGCTGAGTTATTTCCTAAAGCTGACACCTGGGTTTATTGGACTATGTTTATTTCTTTGCTTAGGAAATTGGGAGGAGTGGTAAGGGAAGGTATGGCTTTGTTCTCAGGGTGACCAGCTGTCCTGATTTGTCTTTTTCCCATGGCTTGGGACTTTCAGTGCTCACAGGAGAGTACCAAGCAAACCAAGCAAACCAGGATGAACTGGTCACCTTGCTTGAAAATAACCTTTTGGAGCAATTCTTCCCATATTTCTACCTCTGTCTCTTAGTTCTATTTTAATCCCACTCAGCCTTGGAAGCCCAGCTCAAATGTTACATTTTCCTTGAACTCTAGCACCATCCCCAATTCAGAATTGTAATTGCTTTCCTCAACTTGGTTTTTACTTGATATTTAGAATTTGTGTTATTTTGTCTTGAATCACATTTTTTTTGGGTGACGTGTCTCTCCTGTATTAGAATTTTTTTGATTGGTGTGAGATACAGATGCAATTTTATTTTTTACATATAAAATTATCCCAATTTTTATTATTAAATAATAATCCCCATTATTATTTAATAATAATTATCAAGCAGTTATCCCAACATCATATATTGAATAACCCATCTTTTCACACTGATGTAATCTGCTACCCCTCTCACATGGTGAGTTTCCCTGTGTATGGTTCTGTTTCTAGGCTCTCTCTAAGAATTTAAACTCCTTGGGGAGAAACCATTATCCTAGTCATTTTGAGTCATCACCATTACCATTACCAATGCCAAACTCTATACCTCCCACTTGGTAGGTGCTCAATACATATTTACTGAACTTAATTAAAACAAGCCTATTGTTGTTATAAGCGCTTTTGACTTTTACTGCTTTAGATCCAATGAGAGGATTCATGGCAAGTCTATATTTGCTAGATCTGAAAGGACACATCATTTAGATATGTTTGCATTACAAAGCCACAAAAACCTGTTCAATATTTTCATAACTGTTTACTTGAACTGAATTTCAAATACGACATTAGATTAGGTTCTAGAACTGAAAAATACTTTACCATTTCAATTTGAAGCAATCAGAATATTCACTTGAAAACTAATATGAAGATTAGAAAATGGTTTTCAAAATTTTGGAAAACATGGAGATGTTGCTTATGAAACAAAGTATTAAAAAATATTGATATCCTCATGAAAATGAAGCCACCTGGTAACAAAGGAATGGGTTGTTGGACAAAACCAGATACAAGATTATTGTCAAGTTTCAAGCTTTTGTTTTGGATGGTAGGCTCATAAGTGTGTATCATACTATTTAAAATAACTAGTTAAATAATAACTTAAATACAAAACACGCATAGACTAACAATGAGAGCACATTATGAACTACAGGCTATGATTAATCCAATTCTGTGTAAGTGAAGTACAATAAGAAAAAAATGTTGTCAATAATGTAGGTAAATGGAAGTATATATTGTCTATGCTGGCCACATTAAATGTCAGCTCACTTTAACACATATGGATTGAACATGTATTGTGGAAAGTAATTATTTTGAGGGCATTGGAAGATTTTAATTTTTATTAAAGGAATTACTATCTGAGAAATAGAACCAGTAATATAAATTACTTAATTAAAAAGACTGCTCCCTGTGCTTTTTATCATGCACCTCATTAATTACAAAATTTCAAAAATATAAGCTCGATGTAGAAATATTTATTTATTTATATTCATATATATCTTTCACTAACATTGGTTATTTCGAGCAAAAATATACATTTAGGGAAAGGTTAGCTGTTAATGATAATGGAGGTAAATCTTTACTTCAGTACTCATCTTTTGAGTGTCTATTTTTAACCCCTTCTTGCTTCATCTGATTCTATCATCTTTGAATTACCTTATAATATGGCTGAAAAAGAACTCCTACCTGAAGTAGAAATTTCAGCTCTGCCATTTTCCTGTGTAAAAATTATAAGTACTTTTTGTTCAATCAGTAATTTCCTCACCATTTTGCAAGGGATATTTTAACTAATATAAAATAACATACTCTGGAAATCCACTTAACCAGTTGCTTGAAAGCAATCAGCTGGAGGTGAATAAAGGCATGATGGCACCTCCAGGCCTCTACATGATGGAACACCATTATACACACCTGGTACAAGTATTTTTGCAATATTTCTGAAGAACTTACTTCAAAGTTCATGACAATAGCAATGACATAGATTCTCAGAAGTCAGACTTCTGAGAATTTATGTCAAGGAAACTATCAGTAAACAGACCAAGATTTACAAATGTAAGTCTTCTCATAGCATTATTTCTAATATTGAAAATTGTAAGCTAATTAAAATTTTCAACAACTGAAAAATGTTTTGACAATTTATATTCATCCACATCTAGAATAATAGGCAGGCATTAACTTGGTATTTCTAAAATATTTAATAGCAATGAGAAATGCTTATAATAGTAAGTAAAAACAGCAGGATACAAAATAGTACATACAATTTGAAAATATAAATGTAGGGAAAATTGTAAGGTAGTACATTTTATTTTTTCCTTTTTTCTGTCCTTTAAATTGCAAATTATCCACCATAAGCATGTATTACATTTATAATAATAAAATCCTCTTATAAAGTTATTTTAAAAATTAACCCTTATAATCCTGCCACCCAGAGAGAACCATTATCAAAATTTTTATCTCTTCTCTACCAGTATTCTTTCTATGCATATTAATATAGTTAAGATCACACTACATATATAATTTAAGTACCCTGTTTTTCAAAGTTAATGTGAAAGAACAAGCACAAAATTAGTATATAATTGTACTTAAGAGGTCTTTGAGTCAAACAGATCTGTGCTTAAGTCTGATTTTGCCACAGACCAGCTGCATCAGCTAGAATTGTGTTTGGCTGCACTTAATAAAAATCTAACTTCTGTGGCGTAATCAAACAGGGTTGGTTAAGGGTCTTAGGCAAACGTGGGTTGGTGCAGTCCTCAAGAACTTCATCAAGGTCCAGGCTTCTCCTTGTCTCTTATACTGCCATTCTTAGCCTGTGGTTTTCAGCAATGGTTACAAGATGACTGCTACACACACAGGCTTCATATGCTCATTTGAGAGAAGAAGAAGAGGGAAGATGCAGGCCAAAAGGCTAAAACACTCATTCCAGTTGAGGCTTCCTTTAGAATAGCCACCTCTGTTTAAATTGCATTGGCCATAATTAGGCACATGGCCACCTCAATTGTGTTAGTCTGTTGGTTGAGTATTTTTAGCTGAGCATATTTCAACCCCAAACAAAATTGGAGCTCTGTTACTAAGGAAGAAAAGAGAATGGGTTTTAGATGCGCAACCAGTAGAGACTAAACCAATGCTGTATAATCCTCAGCAAAGCACTTAGCCTAGCTGAGATTCAGTTTTTTCACACTTGAAAGGGGATCAGGAAAGTATCTCATGAAGTAGTTGCCAGGACCTAAGGCATGTAAAATGATTGGCACAATGTCTAGCATTTACCAGCATTCAAGAAATTTCAGCTATTACTTATTAAAACTCATAAACATAATAGTTTATCATATGGATATACCTCAATTTCATTGACAATGCTAATTTATTTTGGTTATTGTATAAATCTTTTATAATTAATAGCAACTACACTTATATTTAAATTAATGTTGCTGTGACTAATTTGTGCATAATTTTTCCTTCAGTTTGTATGACATTCTTAGAAAATTCAGAGAAATTAAATTAATGGATCGAAGAGTTTGAACAATTTTAAAACCCTTCATTCATCTTGATGGTTTGCTCTCCAAAATATTTTTTACACAGTTAATTTCCACAACAGTTCTCATATCTTCACTCTAGCTTTACCTCGTTGAGGATAGTCATTAATTGCTAATTTGATAGATGATTTGGCAAAGACTACTACCTTCTCATCGAAGCTCATATTCTCCTCATCTTTCTGGCCATACAGCTTATCTATATTTGCCAATCTCCCATGCCAGATAGGTGTGTTCACCTGACCAAGTTCTAGTCAGTAGAATATGATGTACACCATTTCCAGGCTTGGCCCATAAAAGTCTCTGACATGTGTCTCTCCATGTCTATCTCCTCTTCTGGCTGCCTGAGATGGGAACAATGATGGAAACTTTGGAAGCCATACACTGAACGTGGCAAGCCTCCTTCAGCTGGTCCCTGGATCACTCCCTGAGACTGCCTTCAGCTGATGCTTGCACCCACTCCTCTGGCTTTCCGTGTAGGGACATGACATGAGCAAGAAAGAAACGTCCATGGCAACAGTCATTCACATGAGGCCTGTGGATCTCTACAGGGTCCATAAATAAAATTTGGGGGTTTGTGAACTTGGAATGAGAACAAAATATTGTCTTAACTGCAATTTTGCATTTTCTTCTATTATAAGTGTAGGCAACAAAGTAGTAGTATCAGTAGTACCTGTGACAGGTATTTTTGTATCATGCTACAATTGTAGCAGGTATCTGAAATTTAGTTCATACTCATCAAGACCCTGAAATTACAGTAGTAATTAAACCTGCTGCTATATTTTGTTATTTAATGTTTTAATAAAGAAGCACTTTTATTATCATATCACAAGTTATTTTAATATTTTATAGCTGCATTTCAATATAATTGGTTTCTTTTGAAATCTTTTAAATTTTATTTTATGTATTTAAAAACAATATTCTGAGAAAAGGTCCTAGGCTTCACCAGACTGCTAACATGGCCTTAGTACAGAAAGGTTAAGAATGCTTGTTTATATTATGTTTGAGCCATTTTACATTTTGGGGTCTTTTTGTTATACCTTTTAGCATTACCCTAACTTATACAAGTAATGAATGGGCAATAAAAATGTTTAAAAAAAAAAAAGTAATGAACGGAGGTGTTGGGGTTTGGGTGTTGTAAAGTTAAATTTGAGGTCACTATGTTTTTATATGTATTTAATACATAAATCCTATGAGATTGCCATATTTGTTGCAAATGTTTTTACCAGTTCTTATTTACTTTTTAATTTTATGATGTTTGATGTACTGAAATGTGTTTATGTGGTCATTTCTATCAGCCTATTTTTATGTGGTTTTTATATTGCTTTCTCATTTAAAAAATCCTTCCCCAGCCAAAAATTAGTTTCAAGGTGCTAACATTTCTCACCCAAGAGGGTGTGCCATTCACATTGTTGTTCACATGAATTTAACCCCTGGGCTGTGCAGCATACAGCTTGGACAACCATACTCAGCAACCTCAATTTGTTAAGTACTGCATACTTTATTTGCATTTAATTCTTTAAGTCATTTGGAATATATTTCATTCTCTGTCGTGAGATAGATTAAAAAGAAGAATGATTTTTCTAACACCAATTTTTGAATAATTTAACTCTTCCACCTCTATTTCCTTTGGAACATCAGAAGTCCTTTAATAGAATTGGGTTTATTTTTGAACTGTTCCATGCTAATCTTGTACCAGTACCATATTTTTAAAATTATTGTTAATTTTAAACTATTGTTTAATAGCTGGTTGGGCAAGTTTCCCTTTATTATTCATAATTTTAAAGTTTTTTGATATCCTGAAAAAAATCTTCTTCCAGAAAAATTGCAGAATGTACTCTCAGCAGAACGAAACTTTGACAGTTGAAGGAAAAATTGTATTGCCATATAAAGAACGATTCCAAGGTTTCTTTGTATATGTGGCCCCAAAGAAAATATTGTACTTATATTTTATCCACAAATTTATGAGTGATCTCACTTCAATTTTTCCACTTACACTTAACAGTGTGGTGAGAAGAGCTCTGGAATAAGAGTCAGAAATCCTCAACTTGAAACCGTATTGAACTCTTTCCAGGTGTCTAAGCTGAGACAGGCTGCTTACAGTCTTAGGGTCTTAGTTTCCTTATGTGTAAAATGTGAGTATAATTTCGATTCTATCTATTATCCTGGGCTACCGTGAAGAGTGAGTTAATATATTCGAATTCTCTTTAAACACTGCAAAGTATTATAGGCAACAAATTAATATTTAATTAAAGTTACAGTTTTACTGGAGTTGGAGATGTATTTACTGTTGTCGACATTTGTATCACCACGTTCTCTAGAGCAGAATTTGATAAGAGACGACTATGTCTTGGATATTAACCAAGAAGATTTAGTTTTAGTGGAGAAGCCAAAAGGATCTCATCATAAGTTAATCCCATGACATGGACTCTGAGGATGGTATTAGACATAGGTTACAATGTACGTACCTTTCAGTGTTTGAATAGGGTAATTGGGGGAGGGGAGGTTTTAATACCCTGACCTGACATGATCCCAAGTTAAAATTGGGGGATGGAAGCTGAGAGTAGTTGTACTAATAAAATGAGAGCCTAGGTTTAGTTGTATAAAAGAGAGACCTTTTGGAATAGGGGTCAAGATTCCAAATGGTTCAGAGCTGTCAAATTTATACAGGTCAAAGTCCACTTTTGCATGGAGTGTGAGTGCAAGGTGGAGCACATTGGTGATTCAGGAACGTTTATTGTAGAGCTGCACTTTATTTCCTTTCAGAACAAACACATTTCTTGGAGACACTGTATAGCACACTTTGTCTTCCAAAATTATATGTACAATTTGTGATTGATATGTTCCTGCACTAAAATTACTGTTATGTGTGTACAGTCTTCACTGCTGTTGGGGCGAGAATTTCCATAAGCATCAAAGGGACGAGAGCATTTCCCTATGAAATGATACCCAGTACTGTAAATATGTATACCAAAGATGAAGTGCATTCTTTAAACGGACTCCATGTGCAGTCCTCTATTCCTCTTTTTAAAGTAGGAAATGTTTTTCAAATTATGAGGGAAAATGTTGAGGGAAGTAGCATTTTATAGGCTCCTACTACATGCCATTCACACATGAGGAGTACATTATAATCACAGCAGTAAATGTTTCCACACGAAATATCTTTGCAAGTTGATTTCTAAGCTTACCACCGTTAACTTTATAAAGCAGAGGCAGTTTTCCGTAGTATGTGAACCCTACAGTCAGGTAAACTGGGTCTGGAAACCAGTGCTGGCTCCTGCATAAAAATTACTTGACCTCTCTGATTTTAAGTTTGATTTTTCACTCCTTTAAAACAGGGATGCCACTACTGCTACTACAACTACTGCTGCTGCTGCTACTACTACTACTACTACTACTACGAGTGATGATATTAGTATATAATGGCAATAATATGTTATTATTAGGTAATAATAATGACAGTTGTCTGATTAAGATAATACAGTTAAAGAGTTTATTAAGTGTCTAAACTTAGTAAGCAATAGATAACTGTTGACAAGTATTATAAAGACTAGAAATTTTTACTGGTGAAAACAAAATTTTCATATTAAATTGTGTTTTCACAAATACTTTAATTTACATTTTACTAGAATTTATGTAGTTCCTGCTATAATTTAGAAAGTTTTCATTGAGCCCGATGACTAGTTCAATCTCTTTAATGTGCATAGCACCTCAAGGAGATAGCACTCCAGCCCTGCTTCATGTTAAGTTTCTTCATTGCTAGCAAAATGCCGTTGGCTCAGTGAAATTGGCTAATTCAACTTCCGGCTTCCAGAGACAAAAATAATTTTTTTGCAGCCTGACAGATTTGACATAAAGGGATCTATTTCAAAATTCATACATGCATATATACTACATAAAGTGACCAGCTAGAAAGTTTTGGTATACTTATAAAAATAAACAAATTATAGTTCCTTAATTTCTCAGAACATAATCATTGTTAGAGGAAAGACTAAAATTTCCTTAGATTATGTTCCAGTGACTTTCAGCCTACCTGGAGAAAGACTAATATCCTTAGAATGGCCTACAAAGTACTAAACAATCTGCCGCCCCCAACTCCCTGACCCCGACACTCGCACTTTCCCTGCTAAGACCTTGATTCTTCCTGCCATCCCCCAGTTCTAGTCACACTGACAATTTCACCTAGACAGGCAGGCTCCCATCTACTTTTTCCTGTGCTTGGAGTGCTCCTCCCAAGATATTCTGATGGTTCCCTTGCTCATCTCTTTTGGAAATTGACTCAAATGTGACCTTTGCAGCAAGCCCTACCCTGACTCTCCTCATACCAACTCCCCTTCTCCAGTGCTCTCTGTCTCCTTGTCCTGATTCATTTTCCCTATAACACTTATCAACCACCTTACATACTTTTAATTTTACTTTATTTTCTTTATTATTTTTTGTTATTCATCATTACAACAAAATATAAGTTGTATGACAACAGAGATTTCAATTTGGTTCACAGATCTATCTCCAGTGCCTAGAATAGTTCCTGGTACATAGTAGAAACATTAAATCCTGATTGAATGAATACATTCTTTCTTCCAAAGTAAAAGTTTTAATTGGTGACTTCCAATATGGGAAAAAATAGACATACACCTTGATGAGACGCTAACTATTAAACACTTAGATGTCTACTTTCAGTCTAAGAGCAAGGAAAAACTCCAGGAGTTCAATTTATTTAAAAGAACATCCACACATAATGCTATACAACTGGAAGGAATGAAAAAATATGGGGAATTCAATGCCAGATAGGGTAGCCGAGCCTGGGGCACTGAAGGGAATCTCCAAATGCAATGGGGACAACTCACTAATTCACTATGTGAGAAACTATTGGAAAATGTACGTAACTGAGAACGTCTGCACCAAAATAAAATAGTGTTAAAATGAAGAATAAGACATTTTAAACTGTAAATAAAACATGTACCGATGCTATTCCTCTCGGTGTTTACACTGAATTATTCGGGATGAATTTCAAAATGAAATTTTGTAGCCCTAGACTCTTGTTTCAATGGACTATTTCTAGTTGTATATCCAACAAAATTGCCACCATTACAGTTTTACAAATACACTAGCAATATTTTTTTAAATTTTGTCTTAAGTCTGCCCAACTTTTCTAAACTCTGCTCCAAGGTCACACTGCAGCCTTTAATTGTGACCAGATTGACAAGGCCAAGCCCTTTTCTCACTTTGAGAATGCCACGAAGACATCATATTTCAACCCCAATAATTGATGCAAACAGCACTGGGGGTGGAGGAAAGGTGAAATGCAATTCACTCGGTTGTTGTGAAGGATGCAACACATCTTATTCATGTAATAAAAGACTAAATATGAGGCAGTGTCTGCACCTCTCAGCTGGGCTGTAATGAGCACGTGAAAATTTCTTCCACGAAACAAGGGAGATGACTTATCCTTATTAAACAATAAAACATTGTGAAAAGGATGATGTTAAAATGATCTACAAATTTTACATGTTTCCTTTATGAACTTTTTGGATTATGGAGCCTTTTTCATCTCATGTGAAGAGCAAGTGAGTAGCTGTCTGGAGGTAGGTAGTTTGTGATAACGTCTCTAAGAGAAGCAAAGCTGTTTGCTTCTAATGCAGAACTGTGATGACAGAGACTTACATTTTATCGTTTTTGTTATTTCTTTAATGTTGATTATCTTTTTCATGGAAACAATTACTAAAAACATCTAGCTACTCAGTCTAAGTTTCATCACTTAGATTCTTATGATTGCTAAGAATGTTTTTCAGAAATGTTTAAATCATTAGTTACAATAAACATTGGCTTTGTAACCATATCTAAGAACTACAACTCCAGTATTTCCAAATGTTTTTTTAATAACACATATTGTCTAAAGGTGTACTTAATCAGATCTGAACCATTTGTCTCACATTCATGCCTCTCTTCTACCTCACTCCATGAGAGCAGAAAAAGAATTCATTTCTTTTATTTAAAATTCCTTCCTCTTCCAAGCCATTGCTTCTATTAAATTATCCTCATAATGTGACACTAACAGTTTTTGGTTGAATGAAAGTCAAAAAACATGACTTTAAAATTTTAAATGTTAATATATACCACAAATTTTGCCTCATTTAAAGAAAACACACACAAAAAGATACCTCTGGATACTCTGACCAATCTACTTCAACTCTCCTATCTGCCCTTCCTTTTTATGAACATGATTGAACACAAGTACTTGAAATCAAGAGAAAAACCAAAGAATGAGAGCCAATAGGCTCTCCCCTGCTATCTCTGCTCTATGAGCAGGCAGATCAGGATTTATTCATGTCTTGTTTTTCTCCTTTATTTTAAGATATCCTTGCTTGTAAGGATATTCTAGGAATACACAGATAATCTTATTTGAAGCTTTCTACTTTTCAATTAGACACCAGAAATCAGTGTCACATATTTACTGTCATATGTCTCCAGGTTTATAGTGTCCAGAAAGCCCATTGCTGCCTTGTTTGTCACTTTCTTACGCCCATATATTACTTTCAACTTTTCAAAGTGCTTTCACAAAAAAAAGTGAAAAGTAACTGTTTCCCTGTAAGTGTTACACTGCCATATGTATCCAGCTTAGGCATTAAGGAAGTTAAAGTAAAAAATAGTGCAAAATAATTTTTAAGTGTTCAAAATCTATTTAACAGTATCAGGTAAATGTGACATAATTACTGGATCATTTTTCTATCTTCAATATATGCAATGTGTTGACACAATACTTCATAATCTGCTATTTAATTTTACTTGAAATCTTTCCAACATCTTTGTTATCTGGGTTAAGCAAGGATCTGAAATAGAATGATTGAGTTCCCTTTATAGATCACTACTGATGACAACACTTTGGCAACAGTCCTAACTTTTAAGAGGTTTAACTTTTACGAGAGCAAGTAGCATGAGTGTTTTATTTAAGCATCTCTCCTTTTTCCTATAATCTAAAAAAGATTATTTAAACCAATGAAATACCTGAAAGATAACCAAAATAGTAATGATAATATTTTATTAAGCATTCCCTATTTTTCAACCCCTTTTCAAGGCACCTAACACACTTTATGTCATTTCACTCTCATAACAACACTGTGGGAGGGTTCTACTCTTACGCAGAACCTGTTTTATAGATGAGGTAACTGAGGTATAGTATCTTTCTTATGCATAAGGAGGACCAGCTCACCCAAGGTCAAATGGCAAAACATGGCACTTATTTTGACTAAAAAGCCTGTTTAATGGATGGAAATTTCATCTTTGCAAACTCTGAACTTCTTCAGATATTTCAAGTAGTGAGATGTCTAAAATAACACATGAGCAATTTCGGATTGTCCTATGTGTACCATAGATTTGGAGCACTGTTTCATGAAATCAGAACTAAGTGTATCATCTTAGACACATTTTCTTGATTTCTTAGAACCTCAGTTTTCTTGTCTGCCATATTCTCAATATTAATATTGATTTGTGAGAATTAAAATAAACTAATAAACATGTAAGAACCTAATAGCACCAGGTTTATTTTAGGTTTTTAATAAATATTAGTTTAATTTTCTCCTTCTTGTAGATCCAATACCCAAATTATATGATTTGTACTTTGATTCTCACACTGCACTGAAAATTCAGATCTAACTTATTACAACTTTTTAAGACTCCTTGCTCTTAAATTTGTCGTGTTTAAATACCTCATTTTATTTATTTACTTATTTATTTATTTATTTTTGGCTGCATTGTATCTTCGTTGCTGCCTGCGGGCTTTCTCTAGTTGTGGTGAGTGGGGGTTACTGTTTGTTGCGGTGTGCGGGCTTCTCATTGCGGTGGCTTCTCTTGTTGCGGAACACCGGCTCTAGGTGCGTGGTCTTCAGTAGTTGTGGCTCGTGGGCTCTAGAGCACAGGCTCAGTAGTTGTGGTGCACAGGCTTAGTTGCTCCATGGCATTTGGGATCTTCCCAGACCAGGGCTTGAACCCGAGTCCCCTGCATTGGCAGGCGGATTCTTAACCACTGTGCCACCAGGGAAGCTCCTAAATACCCATTTTATAATTGAACTCCTTTTTATAATTTAGTTTCATATTTCTATCTTCTATTCCAAATCTCTCTTTAATATTACAGTTCTCGTCAAATTCACTAGGAGTTGAAATTTCTAACAACTAACTTAGAAGAAAAAGGACTTTCATTCCTATTGAATGTCTTTCCTACTCATATATAGCAGAGGTCATTGTTACACTGAAAGTCTATAGTTGTATTTCAGATGTTAGTGAGACTGTGATCTACTGTAACCTGTTATTAAAACTTGGTCTTTTTCCTTTAAATATGAAGCTCAGCCCCCTAGAACATGAGTATCACTGTCCATGAGCGTGTCATGGAGGCATCTCAGCCACATAAAGGGAAACAAAACTTCTCATCAAATATTTAAATTCTAAAAGAAAATGTGTATCTAGATTTAAATGATTTTCCATATTCAGGGATTTCTTCTGTTTCTGTGTAATATGATTATTCTTACCAATTGTTTAGCAACAAGTTATGTCTTTATTTAAAGCTCTAAAATCATGATTTTACTTGGTACATAATCCTCTACCTACTGAAGAATATTACAGGTAGAACATGGTAGTAAATTCCCACAAATAACTGCCTTGCTTATCTTAGAGGTGTTTGCAATATTTTCTAAAGCCCTGTCTGCAAAGTCAACATGAACTGAGGGGAACCATCAGAATAATTCATGGCATAATATGTCAGTATATTTATATATTTCAAGGCCATGGATAAGAAAGGCAAATTATTATTAATAATTACTATAATAGCTATTTCTAATCCTTTGGACATATATAGTATGCATCTTCATTTAAATAAATTTAATGTTAACTCCATGTAATCTAATACTATGTTTGGCTTAAAACAGTTAGATATTCAACATATTTTTTAAGGTTCTGCCTGGTCTCAGTCACTGTATACTTTCTCCTCTTCTCCCAGTGTGACCATTAAGTCTCAACCTTATCCTCTCCCCATCACATCCAAGGACCATGACTTGTTTTCATCAGAAATAATGACTTCCTATGGTAGTAATTTTCAGTGGGGTGGGAGGAAAGAGGAAAATCAAAACCAAAAGGTTGTTGATCCAAGGAAAAATTAGAAGGTTATGACTAGTTTGGAAATTTCTACTGATACGTAACATGATCTGATGCCTTCTTTCCCCCATATTGTCCAGGCTAAATTCTGACCAGAGATAAGGAAGTGTTGAAAGTAATCCGGCCCAATACTCTGACACTCACAAAGCTACCCTGGAAGCAGTTTAAAAAGCATGACCTTTGAACACATGTGGCTTCTACCTTGGTCCCGAGTCCCACTCTCCACCTTGGGCTCTGGCCCAGTTCCCTGGGCACTTTCCTCTCAGGCCTTCATTTCCCAACCCAAGCCTCTGCCAGGTTCTTGCTTGCCTCCTCCCTAGGACTGTATTGTTTATATGTGCTTGCAGCACAAGATAGCATCTTAAAGCTGAAAAAGCATTGAGAAGTCATTGAATTTAATATCCTCCTTTGTGGAAACCAAGAATCAAAACAAATTTTCCAACTGAAGTACTAAAGGACTGCCATGAGTATGGCTCATCATTCAATATTTTTTTTCCTTCTCACTGTGACCAAGAGTGGTGTGTTTTCTACAGATTAAGATATTCCTTACCCAGACTTAACCTGCCATGTGTTTCCTCCCTTCTCAAGTACCCTTTGTCCTGGGTGTCACATAGGGTCTTGTCCCACTAGCAGAGACATCTCTCTAGCACACAACACAGGTCTGTACAAGGAATGAGTGACGGTCTTCATTCAGACCTCCTTGCTGTAGAATAACTTCTCATTCTTTCTCAGTTCAGAGAAACTGGGGGGTGTCTGGCATCCATTAAGCAGACAGAAAAACACCCCTTATCCTGGAGAAATAGAGTCAAGATACTGGTTTTGAAACCTTCTCTATCTCTAGCTTTTCTATCACTTGGCCTGTTCCTTATGAATCTGCTGCTACTACCACAAACAATGTTCTTTTGAAGTGGTCCTGGTGTGAAAGTCTGGAGCTTGAAATGTTTTCTCCAATGGAAACGATGTGAGATGTAGTTGAAATAGTGCTATTATTACCATTGTTTAAATCTATTATGGTTTAAATAGGCTCCTTTTATTTTTTACTCTTTTCCAAAGAACATAATTAGCAGATACACAAAATTTCAGTGGAAAAATATGTTTTAAGAGCCAAACAACTAATTTCAAAATTAACTCACATTTTAACTCACATAATCGATTAAAAAGTTCACAGCTACCAGGATTTAACAGTTTAAAGCAGTCTGTAGTTCTTGTGATGTTTGTGGATGGTGTTTCAATACAACTGAATTTCTATCCTTGATATTCTCTTGCTCAGCATTGACAATCAAGGCTTTATATATCAAGATGTGTAAGAGGTAACAATTAGTTCTTAAATACCTGTTAAAGATCTTTTTTTTCATAGCTGCATGAAAAAAAATTAAATAAATAAAAAGATGCTACATAATGTAAAGCAGAAGACAGAGTTAAAAGGTCAAGGTTCTGAACAAAATTGACCGGGGACTGGCTGTTTGACCTCAGGTTGGTTATTTCAGCTTGCTGTGAGTCATATTCCACATCTATCAAATACTCTCAGTCCTCGTTTGTAAAATACAGAAAAGTCCTTGAGAAAATGCACTGTGTGTTATGATGCAGAGTACACTTACCATCAAGAAGAGTGTGTTAAAGGGCTCATCGTCCATTTTTTGTGAACATAAAATCAACCCATGTTCCTGGAAATGCATAGACTGTCAGGATTGCAGAAAAAGGTGTTTAATATAGCAAAGGGTTTTACTAACCAAATGTTTGGTTCTGTAGTCAGATATTCATGAAGAGGGGCTGAGAATCTTTTGTCTAATGAATCTGTGAAATTCATTTTTCTATAGCCCAAGAAATTGCTGTCTCAGAAGGAGTGAAAAAGGAGACTAGATCCTATATGGGCATACTCTTATTTAATAAAACCTAAGGAAAGCTAATTGTTCCTGGTTGAGGTCAGGAGGGATATGACATGCGAAAATGTGAATTTCCTTTACAAACTTGCCCAGTATTTGATCATACAATGAATAACCCATCCAGGGGTCTAATTTTGCACAGGGCCACAAAGATTGGCAACTGTTTATAAGAGTGGGCAAAATGAACCCAGCAGAATAATCATCAGGCAATTCAGATGCAGATTGCAGGCATGGAGAAAAAGTGTGGGAACTTGCAGTTAAGATGGGTAAAATTGCTCGCTTTAGTCATCAAGACCAAGTGTTAAATATGTGTTTGCTTTGTTAGGAATGAATTAGGCTGAACAACAATTGTCTGTGGTTGTGGTAACTGAGAAGAAAATGGCTGTGTGTTGTGAGTGCCTGGCAAGTACTCTTGCCTTATGAGAGCCTGAAAAAAAAAAGTCCTTATTCCTATTTCCATTGGCCAAGAATAGGATCATTTCTAGGACATGAAAAAGTGTATATAAATTATACAAGCACAGCAATGCACCTTATGCCACAATGTGATGCAAATTGCAGTTACTAAGCATTAATATTGTTGAACGTAGGGAATATGAAAAAGGGTGTGTTGAAAGTGAGATATCAAAACTATGTAATTAATAATACTTTGACTTAGAGGCATGGAAAGGAAGTGTCTCCAATGTGGAAAGAGCATAAGTTCTGACAGGTCAGATCAGCATGTCTGTATGAACAAACTACTCCAGGCTTAGCACTGTGCTCCATATTGTGAGGGTTAATTCAAGGGAGTAGAATCAGCAAGGAAAGTCCATTTCTCATGAAAAACAACAAGAATGACAGATGCATGTTCAAGTACTATACTGTAAGGCCAAGATTATAAATCCTATAGGAATTGAGAGAAGAAATAATTCAAAATAAAAATGACATGAAAATTTATGATGGTTCATAAACAATCATATGTGACCAGTTGGGGAACAATACAGTGTGACAGAAAATTAACTACATAATTTTAGAAAAGTTGCTCATTTTCTTTCAACTTCAGCTTCATTATTTGCCTGTTGAGAACCACTCCAGTAAGAATAAACAAGACTCACTGATAATATATTCTATTCAGAATTTCAAACTACACTTTCCAGACCAGGTTATAAACCATTATTTCACTCTTATGCCTTAACTTTCTGTCCTCTAAATTAAAAATTATTAGATCAGAAGGTTCCAGATTTGAAGTTCTATAATATGTCAAAATTGATTGAAGTCAGTGGGGCTAAAAGCAAAACATAACCATTTCTTGTATTAACAACAAAAAAATGGATAAGGCAGTGCATATGGAGATGTAGTAATTGTACAATTGCTGATGGGGTTATCCTTTAGAATGCAAATTGGAAATACCTATTATGTTCATATCCTTTGACCTAATAATTCCATTTCTAGTTATCTAAGGTACATTTGTAGTATAGAAAATCTATTAGTACAACTGTGCTCACTACAACCTTGATCAATAGAGCATAGATTTAGATGCAACTAAATAAGAAATAGAGAACTGATTAAGGAAATTGATGGAATATCATGAGACTACTGAAACTACTACTACTGATAGTTTACAAAGACTACTGTGAAGGCAACCCAAATGCCCATCCAAGTGAGATTAGATGGAAAAGTGTGGTATATTCAGTGTCTTATTATACAGAGACGTAATGAATGACATAGAGTGATTGATAGACAATATTATGATGAAGTCTTAGTTATAAGATTATTAAATTTAAAAAGTAGATTCCAAAAGGTTACATGCAGGTTACTAAACTTTTTATAAAGTCAGAAATAAAATATATACTGTAAATGCAATTTACAAGTTATATATGTATATAAGAAATACATACATTTACAATATATGTAATATAATATATATATTTCAAATATATGCAGTAAGGGAATGATAAAAATGGAATTTTGAATGATTGCTACCTTCAGTGGGAAAAAGGCAGAGGGAGGAATGGGGGACATAGTGATTGATGTAGGTTATTGTCAAGCTCATAGCTTTTGGGGGGATGGTGGTGAATTTGTGAGGGACTTTAGAGTATTACAAATAAGCACATACTTGAATCACTGATGAGAATGTTGTCATGAACTAAGGATTATGATTATTGCAATTATGTATACCAAAGGGCCAAAAGGGGGGAAAAGATTAAGATACATTTTTTTAAATACAAAATGATTTGTAAAGATTTGTTAATAAAAAGACTAGAAGACAATAAGCACAAATAATGGCTGTGTTACTGTGATGACCGTGTGATTTTTTTCTTTTCTTTTTCAAATTTTTAAAAGCATATTATTTTAATGAGAACAAATATTTTTAACTAATTTAAAAAATGTATGCAGAAAACCATGGGTCTGTAGGTCAATGAACTTTTGTAAACATGAGGAAGACAAATGAAATATCATAAAATTGATTAGCATTTCAGCAGCTTCTTGACTAATTCCCATTGCTGGAGGATTGGAGAGTAGTAACTATTAACCTTGCATTGACAACTAAGAAAAAGGAATGTGACTATTTGCAAGAACTTATGCCAGATCCAATTAGTAATGAAAAGTTACATTAACTACTAGAAATATCTCTATCTGGCATTGACCCAGAGAGTGCAACTGTTGGGTGTCAAACATGACTGATATGCCCTCCTGTTCAGTTATTTCTGCAGAGGTTGTATATAGAGGAATTTTAGATTAACATACATAACATGGACTTTGAGTCCTTTAGCTGAATGTTGATGTGCAGGAAACCAATAGGAACAGGGCATGATTCATAATACAAGCAAATTGATTGGACATTTTGACAATGATGTTCAGAGAGCATGACACTGCTGCATGGTCAGATGTTAATGCACTAGGAGGCTCATTCAGAATGAGAAAAATATTACACCAAATTATGCTTTTATAAAAGATTTAGCTGTAAACCTTCTTTCTACAGATTTTAGACCATTTTCACCTCTTTTAACTTTTAAGATACAGGCCATATCACTTTTAAAAATATAATTTTCATTATGTTTGAAGAATACTAGATGAATTAGATGAGTGGCACACTTTGCAGCACTGTATCATATATATTTTCCTCTAATTTAGTGTTTTCTTTCTAGTACACCATCTGTAATACATATAAATCAGTTGATTTCACAGTGTATTTATTCCAGTTTTATTTGACCAGTAATTGAAAAAAAATCTTGGGTAAGAAGTAGCGTTCAGAAAATAATGTTTGGGGAATTTAAATAATCCTTTTCTTTTCTCTTTTGTGCTATTTCTTATGGCAAAATAAAAATAAAGGTTGGAAAATATTTTGTAAAGTAATTATTTATAATTTCATATCAATCATATTTTACAATCAAAAGTGTTTTGCTTTTCTCTTCTTTCTAGTTATTTAAAGGCTATGGCCTTCAATGACAGGTTTGGAAGGCTATGTGATAAAATAGAGCCTCAGGTTTGAAAAAAAAAAAATAGCTGAGTTTGAATCCTCATGCTGCCACCTTGGAAAAGACATGTAAATTCTCTGAACCTTATTTTCCTAACATGTGGGAAGGAATAAGATGAAATCACCCAACATAGCTCATAAGGTCCTTTGGAAACTAACTAAATAAATGCCTATTCAAATGAGCAAAACTCTTATTGTTTTTAATAATAAAAGAACTTGAAACTCCCCTCCCAGAGCAAGGTGAACCAGGCTATAACAAGAGCACATAGGATTTTTTGTAAGGAATTCAGGAAAAGTCTCTCCTTGGTGCCTAGGTACCCAGTGTGGGACAATGCCAACGCCTCCATGTTTTCTTCCAATTCTTCTGTTTCTTCCAGACAGAGTTGAATTGGAAGACTAAGAGTTCCTATGTAAGCACCTATATAGATGGGCTGCTGTGGAGATTGTGGACATGAGGCTTCATTGTGTCAGAAAGTAGAAAGCAACACAAGTGTGCTCTTAAAAACGCAGCACCTAGTCTAAGGCTCCTTGTGTTGCTACGTATCATCATATTTCAAGATATGTATTTTTTTTGCATTTTTAAATTATTTAAATTATTCATGTTAATGTAGAAATAATAGAAGCAAATAATAAAATCAAGAAGAAAAAATTACTCATAATCCTACCACCATTAGCACTAGTAGCCATATTTTGACTATTAGCATTACCACTATTAGCATATAACCACTAGTAGCATTTTGGAGAATATTTTTTCTAGTTTATTTTCAATGTGTATAGATGAAATATATGTATCTTTAAAGTAGGACCATTGTGTATATATATGTTTTGAAAACTACCTTTAACATCTAGCAGTATATCATCAACATATTGATCAATATAGATTAACACCATCTTTTGTGATGATTGGGTAGAATTACATTTTATGGATATACAAGTCATTCAAGTAATAACCTACAGCTGTACATTTAAATTATTTTCACTTTTCCCCTATAATAGATAATATTGTGATATATAGCTCCACATTTTTATCTTTATGAATCCATCTGATTATTGAAAAAAATTCTTGCAAGTGAAATTTCTGAATTAAGTACATTACTTCCAATTACACTTTAGAAAGTCTCTACTAATTTTACTCCTGCCAGCATCTATGAGAGCTATTGAGCACGGGGCATTTTCCTTCTTTGACTCTTTGACAGTCTGATAGTTGATGAGAGGGGAGAGGCTATCTAGGCTTTTGTTCATGGTTATGATTACTAGTAAGGTGAAATATTTTTATCACATATTATCAATCATTTATATTTATGATTTTTGTACCTTGCCAGTTCATATCCTTTGTTCACTTTCCTACCTGGTTATATATTCTTTTTGTTACCAATTTGTAAGATTCCTATGTACTAGAGACATTTCTGTCACACATAATTATATTTTTCCTTGACTGTAATTTGCTTTTTCACTTGGATTGTGGTATTTTTCCCCATACAAATGTCTTAAAATATTTATTTAATTAGATCTTTTAATTTTTTGCCTGGAGTCCTGATTGAAAGGGCTTTCTTCACCTATACATATGAACCATATTTTCCACTAGTAGTTTTAAATTTCATTGTTTGTACTTATACTTAATTCATTTGGAGAATTAATTTTACCTTAAGGTGTGAATTAGGGCTCTAAATTTATTCTTGTCAAGTGGTTAACTGGTTTCCACAATACTTTTTATCAAATTGTACATCTTTTCCTCACTGATTTCAAATGCCATTTTTATCATACACTAAATTCTTCTTTGTTGTTTTGTTTGTATCTGAACTTCGTGTTCTGTTTCATTGATCTGTCTATTTTGGCACAAACTTCATGGCTTTAAATTTTGAAGCTTTATAATGTTTGCTTAAAAGTTCATGAGTTACGTCCCTCTATAAGTATTCTTCTGTTTCAAATCTTTCTTGACTCATTATACCATGTTTAATTTTCCAGTTAAATTTTAAGATCATTTTGTGAGTTCTATAGAAAAATAGTAAGGATTTTGACAGTAGTTTTCTTAAATATATAGGTCACCTTAGGGACGGCTGACTTTTTAGAAAAGTTCTCCCATTCAAAACATGGTAGTTGTCTCTACATAAGCATGTTGTTCCTAATATCTCAAGAAAATTTTGTTTACCACCTGAACAATTCTCGTGAGATTTATTCCGGTCTGTAAGAGGTTTTTGTTTTATACACATATTTATTTATTTTTTCAATACACATTTATAAACACATTATGTTCCAGGCTCTGGGCTAAGTCTGATGCTTAATAGAGACCAACAGCTAGAGCAACACTACCCAAAAAAAAAATACAGTGTGAGGCACATCTCTAACTTTAAAAATTCTAGTAGCTACACTAAAAAAATAAAAGAAACATGCAGTCAGTTTCAGTAATATAATTTATTTACCCAGTATATCAAAAATAACGATTTCAATGTGTGCCCAATATAAAAATTATCCAGATAATTTATGTTCTCTTTTTAAATCTATGTCTTCAAAACTCAATATGTATTTTATACTTACAGCACATCTTAATTTGGACTAGCCACATTTCAAGTGTTCAAAAGCCACACATAGCTGGTGGCTACCCTACTGAACAGTGCTAGATAATTTGATGTCATCAGAATTTGGATCGTAATTGAAGCTCTCCTACTGTTGGAGTTGGTCCAAGTAGAGTGATTGGTGGATATAAAAAGAGAGCTTGCAGCAAAATACAAAGAAAGAACTGAGAGTTAAAAAATACCAAAGAGGGCTTCCCTGGTGGTGCAGTGGTTGAGAGTCCGCCTGCCGATGCAGGGGACGCGGGTTCGTGCCCCGGTACGGGAGGATCCCACATGCCGCGGAGCGGCTGGGCCCGCTGAGCCTGCGCGTCCGGAGCCTGTGCTCCGCAACGGGAGAGGCCACAACAGTGAGAGGCCCGCGTACCGCAAAAAAACAAACAAAGAGAAGCTTGTGAAAAGGACTAAAAGAGAATGGCCTAAGAAGTAGGACAAAAGCGAGATCTGCTACTTGAGAGATGAAAAAAGGGAGGATTTCAAGGAGAAGGACTATAGTTTCTAAGTTAGAGAACTTTGCTAGCTTATCAAGTTGCATCTTCCATGTATAGCTGGATAACTCAAAAGCTCAATGGCGTGAGAAGTAATGACCAACAATTGTTTTAAACTGAGCATATAACAAATTCAGATAGTCTGAGAATTTTAACTGTTGAAGAACTTTTAACTAATTTCAAATATTGAGCTTTTACATACAGGCAATTTCTTATCTAAGCATAAAACTATTTCATTCTGTAATAGAATCAAGTCATTTTTACCCTTTATTTTTCTCACATTCCACATATATTATATATCTTGTAGTTGACAACTTCAAAAATCTCTTCTCACAAGTCATGTCCTGCTATCCTGGTATAAGCCACCATCAGCGATTGCTTAGGATGATACAAGACTCTTGAACTGGGCTCCCGGATTTCACCCAAACTTCTGTACTTCACTTTAAGTCAGAGTGAGCCTTTTACAAAATAAGTCAGTTCCTATCATTCCTCTGCTGAAAACTCTTGGATAGCTTTCTATTTCTCTTAGAATAAAGGGGAAAGTCCATGAAGATTTCCTGCAAGTCTCTCCACGATCAGACCAACTGCCTCACTGATGGCATCCCCTGAAGCAACTCCCCCATCCTCCCACCAGCCATCCTAACAATCCTTGAAATTTGCAAGATGGTTCCCACTGCTGAGTTTCCTCCTCCACTTTACCTGAGTCTCTGCCCAAATATCACTTTACCAAAAAGATCTTTTCTAGACTAATAAAAGCCTTTGTTCTATATATCTTTGTTCTATATATCTTTATCCCTGTTTAATTTTTCTTTACTATACTTCTTACCAGTTCACTTCTATTCTATTGTATTCTATTGTATTCTGTTGAAACTATTCTATAGTTTCTCCCCTACTAGAATGTAAGTCTCACGAGGGCTTAGGCTTTTCTTTGTTCACTGATGAATCCTCAGAGCCAAGAACAGCGCTGGCAATCAGTTGGTGTGCAATATGTCTAACTAACTAACTGAATGAATGAATAAACATTTGTCTGGATATTAAAAAAAATCACCCCAGGTCTTCTAAATCATTGCTGGCATTAAAAGCAATGTTTCCAATTTTGAAGTCTTTTAGAAAAGGCTTTTTCTCCCCCAAGAGAAGATTCAATTTCACGCTTTGAAACTAAATGAAAGGAATTTGAGTTATGAAGACGGAATTTTGGAATATTACAATTTTAAGAGATTTTGACTGATACAACTTTATTGTGATAATTGAGAATAAAAATATTTCTCAGAAGGTCATATAGCATAGAAATAAAAAGATTAACACTCTGGAGACTTCAGCAAGATTTTCTAGTCTTGAGAGATCCACTACTTTCTAGCTGCATAATTTTAGGTACCCCTCTAGTCTTTGGTTTTCTCATCTGTAAAATAAGATAAATAATTGTACCTATTTATAAAACTTGTGAGGATTAAATGACTTAGATTATGTGAAGGGCTTAAAGCAGTGCTTCAAACATAGTGTCTCATAAGAATTTACTATTATTCATTTGATAATAGTATTATTACTTAACAAGGGCATAGGTGCTCTTATTGATGAATTTTTTGTTTGTTTTCTATTTGTTCGTTGTTTATTTTTCTCTGCATTGATTCTAAGGGAGAATCTCTCTCATAGGAGCAATCCAGAATAAGAGAATTGAGGCAATTTCTAGTTGTTTGCATAAACTCCCTATTTTTTTCACTTGTGGAATTCAGACAAACTTTTTGGGCCCTCATATTTTGCAAATGAATGCTTTACTTCTCCATTTCACTTTACATGCATAGGCAAAGTTAAAGGGAAAGTCAGGTGAACTGGCAAGGGATGGCTGTATAGAATGAAACTCTAAAAGAGAGTTTCTTATGCCCAGAGAAAGGCTATTTAGAGGAAGAAGGAGCTCCATCACTGAGACTGAGTTGGGACAGTCCAAATGCACAAACCACAGGTTTTAAAAACTGACTTTAAAAAAGCCCTTCAATATTTGTCTTCCTCAGGTGAAACTGATTCAAACTATTCATCCACACTTTTTATCCTAGAACATAACTCCAATGATCATGTTTTTAGCCTTCCAAAATACTTGGAAATTTTATATATTACATTTGGTAAATTTATTGGAATGATGCTATTAACAGTCATAATTGATAATGAGGTGGGTTTTGTTTGTGCCATCTATATTTATATGTATTTATCATCCTATTTGACTATAAGCTTTATAAAATTAGCTCTTTCACATCCTTAGTAATTCCCCAAAGATCCAGGGACATTGCTCAGGAAACAAGACTATTGGCAGAGATGTAACAATCACACATAATTATTAAGGATGCTATGTTCTCTCTTTCAAATATCATTGCTTTTGAAAAATATAATCTGTTATTTAAAAGTAAATTTTAACAAGGGACAGATTATTGTGCCACATGTAAAACATTTGACATGATTTCTTGAACACAGTGAACACAACTCAAAGTTGATTTCTCTTCTCCCGCCTTGACCGGAGGAGGCATATTTATTAGCTGTTCCCTGCCTGAATGTCTCAACCTAAAACCCAGGAACAATCAAGACTTGATACTGAATTAACTGAGCAAAATATTCACTTTAAGGATAGAAAATACAAAAGAATTATAGGAAATTATTTTCCCTCAACTCTGGCCCAGGGTTTAAAATCTTGTCAGAGAGCAAGTCCTACCAACGGGAAATGGCATCTAATGAAATGCGGAAACAGCAGCATTGATAGAGGAGAGAGATCAGAGAAGGGAGTCATCCCTTTATCTTCTTAGTCAGGGAGAAAGTGGGGCACCAGCTGAACCCTACAAGGTATGCAGACTTTGAGGAGCCAGAGGAGAGAAAAGATATGTGAAGAATCTGGCTTTGGAAACTTCATTTTTTAAAGTTTTGTTCAGAGCACATTTATGCTTGAACTATTAGATTGAAAAGGGATCCTCCCCACATTTATAACCTTTGCTACTCCCTAATCTACTCAAAGGTGATTGGAGTCTTTATAAACAAAGTTCAGAAGATCAGTCTGAGACAAAAATCTCATGAATTTGTAAAAAAATTGTTCCAATTTTTTTTAATACTGAAGGACTTGTTTTGCAGGGAGAGAAGTATTAAGGAGGGGAGAAGCAAAATATATCCTCAACATTTATCATAATAGGATCTAGTGGGAATTCCCTGGCAGTCCAGTAGTTAGGACTTGGGAGCTTTCACTGCGGGGGCCCAGGTTCAATCCCTGGTTGGGGAACCAAGATCACGCAAGCTGCGTGGCTCTGTCAAAAAAAAAAAAAACAAAAGAATCTAGTGAATCTAGTGTCTTCTATTTTGCCACTTACATCCCAGGGATACACATTATGTACTACATTTGATCTGCCCATTTTTCCTTCTTTCTTTTTTGTAAAAAAAAATTAACACAAAAAAGTCCTTAGTTAAAGTCACCATATCAACGTAACTTATAATTTAAATGAACTATATAAAAAGCAGTTGTTTTTATTATTTGCAAAATGTGTGATTTTTCTGAAAAAGAAACTACTACCACCATCACCACAAAATTATTTACAGGACATAATCTAGTGGGAAGCAGTAGATTAAAGGAGACAAGGGGTGGGAAAAAGTAATTGTTTTAGATTCCCGGCTTTCTTATATTTTAATATGTGTCATCCAGTAAAAATCCTGCACCTTAACTTTAAAAGAAAGGTATTGATCCAGGATTTGGAGGGGTTTGGGGGAAAAGAATGAGGAAGATACAGGGATTGGGAGAAATTTATAGCTAGAGCTGATACTGAGTGAAAATTTACAGTACACACCTAGCATGTTTTGTGCTTCCTTTCTTCAAGAGAGGAAATGACACTTTAGATTCCCTGGGATGCTGGAACCACATGCAAAAAAGGATGGGCAAATTTGTCATTCAGAATTTATGAAGGATATTTTTTCTTCTCACCGACTAAAAAGAACAAATCAAACACTAGGTTTCCAATTCTGAAAATTAGTAGACTCTGGAGAGCCAATTAAACATTATTCCCCTATCTCGACTCTGTTTTAACATCCTTCTTTATTGCACACTGTTTCTTTCGCTCATGAGGCAGGTAGATGGTGTTATCAGGCTAATTTGGGGACAGTTATCATTATAATAAAATTTTTGCAATTATGTGGTAGACCAGGTGGCAAGACAGCATGGCTTTGCATTGCCAAGGTGCAAAACAAATTCAGTGTTCAATCAACCTGAGAGAGAAAGGACCATTCTCATTTGCATAAACTTGTAGCCACGGAAACGAGATGCACAGAGGTATAAGGGGAAAGAGACCTATTTTACATGATGTGCATAGAATATTTGACAGTTTAGATTGGAGGCGTCATTGATGTGGGTTGGAATGGTACGGTTGGTTGCCATGGATATGGTTTTCCCTACTGGCAGTGCAGAGATTGGCAGGGATGGATGCTGGAAAAAAAAAAAAAAAGCCCAAACCACTGCAACACTCTGGCAGCCTCATTCTTTTCTTTTGTGAAAAGCTATGTATCCTTTCTGCACTAATGACAGCTCATCAAGTATGCAGTGTAATCTAGAAACACTGATATTTCTGTAATAAATCATTCATGTATAATATATATGTATTTATACATTCTATGCACATATATATGTGGCGATCTACATGTATATATTTGGAATAACATGTATGCCGATTAATAATAGATTAAATTCATGAGGAAAATATTTATCCTTTTGCTACTCTTTTTCTATTTAGCATTAATTTCGGAAATCTTTAGATATGAGGATTTATTAAATAAAGTAGACAAAGTATAAATATACTGAATTATCATCTAACTTAGGAAAAGAGAATCGCAGTTTTTTTCTGCAGATAAGGCAAACAATAAGAGCAAGGAGGAGTGGCTCATTCTGACGGCCTAGTCTCTGATTATTTGACCCCTGAAGTCACCACTGTGCTGTAATATGACTGCACAACTGGTATTTGTCCATGAGAAACAAGGCAGTTTCTATTTTCCTTACAATCTTGGTACAACATTTAGCACAGTATAAACCCAAATAGGCTATTTATGCGTTTCTTAAAGCAGCCAAAGGCACTTACTTGTTATTTCTAAAGGCTCACCCATTCATTCTCTTGTTTCCACACAGTCCAGGTTTTATTAAAAGGATTGCAAGATGTCTTTTGTCTTTAAGAATTCATTCACTAACATATCTGTGAGTAGGGTCTAAATGGGCAAAGCCCCCAGGCACCCGACCCTGGAGGGTGAGAGCTAAGGACCTTTGTCCACTAACACAGTTTTGCACTCGGCCACACTCCTGAGGAGATTATAACGCTGATAGACGTATTCTTATCTTATGACCTTGTGGGTCTCCTCTCTGCTCCTACCAGACTGTGGAGGCCTGTTGAGTGGCATAGCATTTTCTAAATTGTCTGTCCACCCAGACACTAGAAACTGAGGCAAGAGTTGGAAACAGGACTTGTTGTTCAGTCAAAACATCACAATCACTTTGAAACATGGCCATGTCGTTTGCCCATAATAATTGACCTTGCTGTCCATATGGCCAAAATCTCATGGATAATTACAAGTCAACTGATCTGTATTTGCATTAAGATTTAAGATAATATGTAACTGGAAGAACAATTAAAATGTTCTTCTCACACCTTATAAGAAAGGTCTTTTAAACAGGCAAAATGAAGAAAGTCTATATTAATACTACATAATTTTCCCTATATTTAAGGGAATTATTTTAGGTGAAAATATACTATTTGTTGATAAAGCATCTGAAAGGTACTGGTTATTTTTTGCTATTTCATTTTTTACATGAAGCATATGAGCGGGTCAATTCCTGTAAAAATGCTCACTCCATACCCCCCATCATTGTTCTCAGCTTTCCCTGGAAACCACTCAACAATTGCCAAAATCCTTTCTGTGATAAACTAGTCAGCAACCCCTTTCTCAAGGTGAAAATCAGCTGTAATCATATTGTATTTTTTTCATTACCCTTATTTCTTAGTTTAATTTTATCTGTGCTTATTAGAGTGATGAGCTCTTATTTATTCCCTCAATTCATTTGTTTCCAGTTGTGCATGTGGACATTAATAAATATTTGGTGTAAAAACAAATGAAAGTAATTGCTTTAATCTCTGTATTTCATTGTTTCCTAAGTTTTTAAAAATTAAATAGGATCTCTAAATTCTATCTGGATGATACATTTACCAGATAAAAATGAGGTTCAGAATGATTAAAAAGTGAATGAGTACAAATTTTAATACAGTAAATTAACATAATGCACAAGATCAATTTGGCTACATAAACATTTCATTGCCTATAAATGTTCCTGTCCAGGTCCTCCTCTTGCCTTCACTTATTATCTTATATATTTTGCTTTCTCTATTTTCTATAACACTGTATTGCTCTCTATTTTTCTTCCCCCCTCCTTACTTCCTGTTTGTGTACCACTCCCCCATTTGTAATCGATATAAAAGATACTGTATTAAAGAAAAGTTAAGTAATGCTGGGGCATGTTCAGCACTGCCCAAATCTCTTGAAGACACTTACAGGATTTTAGCATGTTCCTTTATCTCATATAAAATATTTAGGTGCTACAGCACTGAGCCCCTCACACATAATTGTAGAGGTGAATATGGAGAGCTGGTATCATGCACGGAAATAAAAGTTTTAAAAACCCTGTTTCTATTTCAAAGACACAAAATTGCTTGCTCATCATTAAAAAATCAATTCTTAGTCCAACCAGAATAAAGAAATATGAATGTGGTTGTTTTATGAGCGAAGACCTGATTATTTCATGCTGTGAGTGTGATTCTTCAATGGGTCAGAAGGGGAGTTCTGGAGAGGTCTACTTTTCTTGGGCAAGTGTACACTTGCCTCAGTCTCACTCATAAACCAGGAGACAGTCACATGCACTAGGCCTTAAATGTGTTCATTTCAAATCAGGCAGGAGGCCTGACTCACATACTAAATTTTCAGGATTAGCATTACTAAATCTTTATCATTGTATAAATAGATTGATTCATTTTCAGACTCTGGTAACTGGTTCAATAGTATATCGTTTCAAGGATTTTGTTAAATATCTTATTCTCTCACTTTTATGTCGTTGAGACATACAACTTTACTTGTTTTAGTCCTTTCCATAAAAGAAAAATGTAAATTTTCCATTTTACATCATGGGTTCATTTTTTCCCCCTGAAAATAGACATTTTCCTTGTTTCTCAGAATCATTCAAAATATAAGTAGTATTTCTTCCTCGAAAGGAGAATAAGACAGCAAACTGATTATTTGTTGTGATCAGTATTATTAAAACAGATACAGAAAACCAGAATTTATTTCCTAGATCTGTCATTAGGTGATTGAAAAGGGGTGGGTTTCTTTTTCTTGTCTGACTTTCCTAATTTGTAAAATGACACCCTCTGATCTTTATAAGCACATTTGACACAGTAAAGCAAGTAAGTCAGGACTTCCAAATCCTTTGTGATGAGAAGCAGTGATTGACTTTCCTTATGTGTTTGACTGCAGCTTCAGGTGGAACGTGTACTCATCTGGCCATGATGGAGCTAGTTTCTGATGCAGGTAATGACAAGACATGTTGATGGCCAGGAGGTCTGAGTCAAAAGCTGACTTAGATTGGATGTTAGTCAATATAAGGCGCTGAGAGCTGGTGACACATTGTGATCAATCTCCTGAGAACACCTAATTGTTGATGTCTTAGAAGTTCTTGTAGAAGGCATTGCCTATGCTGATACGTCACTTATACCTTAGCTTCTTCACCTCTAAATAAAAGTAAAGATCCTTTTGTCATCTATTGAAATCCACCCCCTTTCCTGGGATGGCATGAGCATTGGCATGATAAAGTGTAGGAAGCACATTTGTTATGTGAAAGGTACTAAAATTCCTGATGTAGCGTATATCTGGTTATGATGGCATTCCTTTCATTCTGCTGAGATTATCCAGATATTAAATTTTCACCCATAAACTTGTCTATCTGTCACCTACACTTAACATGACCCTACAATCCTGCCATCAAGAGTTAACAGGAGAACAACAACAAAAAAACTTTAGATCTCGGAATTACTGGATTGTGTTTTTTTATATCTGGCAAAGATAAAGCAGTTTCACTCAAAGCTAACGTCAAATTTTTATTTTTCTGGTCTTCAAAATGCCACATGTCATTTTCTCACTGTACCACTGTTCCATGTCACCTGTGATGACACCAAACTATGTGCCAATATGAACTTACCCTTATCCGGTCAGCTCAATAGGATGATGCCCTTCACCATTCAAATTAAATCTGAACCCTGTGTCACGGCTCCTAAGCTGCTATTCATCAGTTTTTTCATGTTGTCATGGAGGCATGCTGTGGCATTTTCTAATGTCCTTATCTCTATCATTAATTTTACCTTCTGATGTAGTAGTACTGAATGATATGACTTACAACTTAATAAAATGAGTTTTTAAAACATTAGATAAACTAGTAAATAAATTTTTATAAGAGTCAGCAGTCTAGAGTTCTGAAGGTAGACTTAATTTACCTCCTTTGCCTGATTCCATCTCAGGTGAACTGAATGGCATAAAGCAATACAGTAAACAATGCAGTTATACATAACACATAGCAGTTGAATTCAATCGTAGTGGTTCTCCTAAGGGTGTCCAGATGAGGACAGGGTGGGAGTGGATGTGTTGAGAGGTGTTTTGAGGCATCTCCTTGACTTTGAAATCTCACTTTCTTACTTTTTTTAACCTTTATGCTTGAGAATAAAATTTCTCTCTGTAAGCGCAGATCCTTTGGGGGAGGGTGATTGTTTTTCACTGCTTGGCATGCCAACATTTTTAAAAAGGTACCCAGTTGAAGGATAGACTAACATTATAAAGAATATTAATAAGTTATTGGGTCCAGTTTTCTGCCTTTAGGCAGGTAATTAGCCAAACTCCCTAATATAGATATTTAAAACAATTAAAGATATTTATCTTCTAAGTGGACAAAAAAGCATTTTGCCCTCCCTAGTCACTGAGATGCCAATTTAAGGGACTAAGACAGTTCCAAATATTACCCAAATGTGTGTCTGCTAGGGTAATCTGAATTCTATAACTGGGTGGCGGTAAATTCCAGGGTACCAAATAGAATTTAGGCTATAATAAAACATCATACTTTTGAATAGGTATGGGCATGATTGATTGTATTACTCAATTCATGAAACTCAAATACAAGCTCTCCATATCACCCCAAAGAACTTGGGTGGATATTTGTAGGATCCACGGCCAAGGAATCAAAAGAAAATGACTATCAAGAGGATTTTTCTGTGGCCTGAAATGGTGGGACCAGAAATATCTTATCTCTGCCATTCCTTCTCACCACCTCATCCCCCAAGGGATGGAGCCCTAAGTGAAATTTCTAAGCTTTAAGAAGTGCTTTTCCTTTCTTCAGTTTGAAGCGTCTATGTAAGAGACTAAATTCAAGTAGGAGCTCACAGTGTAGGTGAAAATGGAGAAAAGTAACAAATGAACTTCACAGTAAACAAGGGTAGGTTACCGTTATTCTTTTGGTGACAAATAATGGCAGCTGTACTTGTAAGAATGAAGTGTCAGCAAGACCAAACACGGGCGTTTGTAAACATCCCTGAAGGATGTTGACCTCAATTCCCTGTGCCGCAGCCCCCATGAATAAAGTTTTGGGTAACTTCTCGACTTACAACTCCAATATTATTCTGCAGTGTCAAACTCAAACAATTGTTGGACCTCATTAAGGAACACATTGGTGATGAAAAACGTAACAAAACAGATTTAAATTAAGGATGCATCTGCACTGGAATTTTCCTGGCATGTCTGCTTTTTTCAAATGAAGAAAGAATAGCTGGCGTATATAACACAGGGGAAGTTTGTGTTAAAGATTTAAGTCTAGAAAAATATCCAGATCTCAGTAGCACTTTGATCCCAGTATACAAGAAATATTTATATTTATCAGCTCAGAAAGACAAAGGGTAATTAGATGTAGGATCAAAGTTTACAAAATCACGAGAAAGTTCTACTTAAAGTAAACAGATTATCTCATCAAATCTTGACATACAAGAACTGAATACCCATGGAAAATTTTAATTGTCTCATAGATCACTGTACCAGGAAGTATTTTATTACCTAGCATATCCAACACAGTGCTAAATTCTGTGGTGGATATGAAAGTATAATTCATGATTCATACTGCCCAAGTGGTTACAATCTAGTCGGGAGGCAAAACAATAGTGAAAAATACAAAAGAGTTGATAAGTATGTGCTAAATTGTGTAGTACAGACCACAAATGTGCTGCTTTATTGTTTTTACTGGGAGTGGTGTAATACGGTCTTCAAAAGAATGAAAATCCAAACAGGATTAGAAATTAGATTAAATTAGCGTGTCCCAAAGTATGTAACTCAAGACACTAATCATAGAGAATACTCTTTAACATGCAGCTTTGGAGGTCAAAAACATTGTGTATTATACCTCCGCTATCGGGTATTAACAATGTATCTTAGCATACTGAAGGCTCTAAGAAGCTAGGCAGAAAAGTAACCCTTATAATTTTGTTTAATCCAGTGTTTTCCAAATTTAATTAACCATAGGGCCCTTAATGTCTCTTAGCATTTGTATTCCTCCAACACACTTTAGAAAATGCTGGATTTGGTAAATCCATAAATCACAGAACTGTAAAGTAGTAGTACCTGCAAATAAGAAAGCCAGAAATATGTCTGTTTTTGTAAAGACAAATTTCAGCATGGCAATCAGGATCTTGGTTGACATAAAATTTGGCTGATGGACTATGGTCCATCTAACATGACTGTCTGTGGCATTTATCATGCTCTTAGGAATTCAGTCTTAAATATCCAGGCTAATATTTTTTGTTGTATTTTTTTACGAAATCACATCAAAGGCATACATGGAAGAAGAAATTATTATAAAAATAGAGCCACTGATTTCACTAAGGAAACCTCAGCAGCACATCCTTAACTGAGCCGCACGTGAGTTAACACAGGTGTAGCTGCTGATGGGTTTGTCCTTGACAATGACTTTAGTTTTGATTGTAAGAAGCTTTGATTGAAAATTACTAGGGTAAAATGAGGCACTGACGTGACAAAGAGCATTGGTCTAGGCCCCTCTATGACCTTTTCAGGGTAAATGACATTATTTAAAGATTTATTTTTGGAAAACCAACAAACACAAACACCTTAAGTTTTTTTATTTCACTTTCTCCACCTCCAGTATAAAATATTTCATAAAAGTTGTAATGATGCCATCAATATTTTAACTGAAATAATTGGCCTACATAATTTTATATCAAACCCAACCAATTGCTGGGTCCAAGTATTGGTACTCTGTAGATACTGTAATTCTAAAGCCTCTTACGTCATTAGGCTACTTGGACCCACATTGACAGAAAGGGGGTTTAAAGGTAAGTTGTTCATGTAGAATGGCATTTATAAAGATTTTTATTATTACTATTCCATGATATCCTCCACTGCAGACCCTTGACTCAGAGCAGTGCTTCCCAAACTTTCATGTGCAAAAGTACAACCTCGTTAATACGCATATTCTGATTCAGGTGGTTTGGGATCTGCCCCAAATTCTGCATTTCTAATAAGCTCCCGGGGGATGCTGGCCCCTGAACCACTCTTTCAGTAGCACAATCATTGAGAAAGCATAGGAGAAAGCCTTGCTCCTCCCCTGTCTTGGGAGCTTATTGGGTTTTAATTCCCCATGGCATCTGGTACAGGGATACTGTGTACCAAAGCATTTGTTTCAAAGAGTGTCCTTCTCTCTATGTGTTGCCCCTAATCTCTAAAAATTCGAGTCATTGTTACATCCAGAAAAGTGTTTGTTTTAATGGGTACTTTAGTTCTTCAAATAAGTTATTGATAACTCATTTGTCTTCACTTTTTTGAATAAAAGCAATAAGTTTTTTGTAGAAAATCTCCCATCACTCAGTCCCCTTTTAAAAGTGAGCCTGGACAGATACACTGCCCTTGCCTGGCAGTATTGCCTAAAGCCAACAGAGCCTTGCACAGACATGTCTGAGAGAGGATTTGTGGCTGGTTAGGCTTTAAATCACTGAGTGTGCACAGGATGCTCCTGGGATTGGTCAGAACATGGCAGGGGCAGTCTTCAGGGAATGACCACTTCATTTTACTCCTAATGAGGCGGCAATGCCAAGCTGCTGTGAATTTTACCCAAGGTATTGTGTAGGCACTTTTTAATGAAGTCTCAGGCATATTTTGCATGCTTTTACCCAGCAGCCTAACCGTGCTTCAAAGTTTCAGTCTTTTGATTGATCTTGCTGATCCTGTTTGGGGGTGAGGGGATGGGGGAAAGTGTCTGTAGCTGCTTGGAGACAGATCCCACAAGAAAGCAATAAACTTCAGAACTGAATAAAAATCTAATTTGTGCATGCTAACTCTTTTTGGTAGTGTTAAATTTTTTTCTTCTATGTGTACACTTCCCTGGCCATCACTTCCCCTTCGTCAGACCACTCATTAACTATAGCCCACAGCAGTTAATTTCCTGCCTTTCCCTCCCACTACTTCACTTTATTTGTTTAGCTGACAGGCTTTTGAAGCAAGCCGGCTAAAGTCTGCAAGAATTCCTGGCTTTCTTCCTCCTTCATTCTTGTTATTATTAGGAATATGGACAAGGTGCTAGTATGTGTATTACATCTGAAAATCGTGCCGCAGATTCTATCTCTTGGGAAAGGACCAGATTACTTCATAATCGTCACAGACCCAATTCTGTAACTATTCGTAGACAAAATTCTTGCTAGTGCCAAGGGGAGTTTTACCCTCATTTAAGGTTACAAGATCAAGTGGTAAATGTATTTATAGCCACCACACTCTCTCAGGAAAATAAGTTAAACTAGATGTGGGGAAAAAAATTACTAAATGTACTTAAGAGGCTTTTCTTTTCACTAAGATAAATCAATGAAAATTCTTACAAAGAAAAAAAGAAAATTAAAATTGCTGACTAGTGTTTCAGCTAACAGTTATCTTCTTTCTCACTTTTCATAATAAAATGTACATTTTACTTGGAGGACACAATGACGTATAAAAATCAGTGGCTCTCCTTTCTTAGACAAACGTGGAGCGCACATTCTGGTCATATGTCCTTCATAATATTCATAGAAAAGCTAAAAAAGTTACCAGACCCTTTGAAGGTCAATTACATTCAAACAATACTGTCTTTCCAAATAATGTGCTGACCTTGACCTTGTAGCACCCAGCTTACTCCGTGGTTTTACCTATTTGTCTTCCCACCCCCTTTTCTTGGTCTTTCCTCCCCACACTTCATCTTCAAGAAAAAGTGATTGTGGAATAGAGGATGAATCGGAGAACTCCAAGCCAGAACTTTTGCTCTATTCCTGTTTTACAACTATTCCCCTGGTGGAAAATGCTTGACCTTCCTGGTCTTAATTACTTCATTTATAAATGAGTGGGGTTAGCTATTCTCAGGTTTCTTCTGGATCAAATATCCCATGATGAGTACAGGTTATAAATTTTACATCAGTATTTAACTTTATCTACATAATGGGGAAGCTGAAAAGTGAAAAGCCAATCAGTATACTGTACTTTCCCTTTCCTATACAACTCTATAGACCTGTTTGTAAAATTTTTTTTTTTTTAATTAAATAGATCTGCAGCAAGAAGGAGAAACTTTGAACTAGAGACAGACTTTCATTAGATTGCTGGCTCTGTAAGGTGACTTTGGGCAAGTCACTTAATCTCAAAATAGAAATGTATAATTGACTCAGTAAAATTGGGATATTAAAATATATCTTACTGTCCCTGCCAGACACATAACAGCCCAACAAATGGTAGCTGTTCTGACTATACATTATGCTCTATATGGATGTGGGAGGTGGTGAAAAGAGTATAGGTTTAGGCATTAGAATGTGGATTCTAGATCCAGTTCTTCCACAGGTAGCCAAATCATGGTTTTCTCATTTATTAAAGGAAGTGTTTAATAAAAGGATCTTTGGCTTTCCTTCCAGCCTTAATTTTTCACAATTTTAATATGTGTGAAGACTGCATTGAGGCTTTTGTCATTCAAAATACACTTATTCTTTTCTACGAAGTTTTAAATAATCCTGATTATTTTTAATAATTTATTAGAACAGTTCTTGTTCATCTCTGAATTTGCTAGTAAATATTCAACTTTATTTTTTATTTTCTGGTGTCTGCATTAGTGGTACTTAGAACTAATGTAGATTTTTTCAAGGACAAACAACTGGATCCACATTTGAAAACTAGGTCTTTGAATTTGGTAACTAAAGACATTTAAAATATTTAACTATAAGAATTTTATTTTTAATATTCAAATCAACTTCTTAGTAATTTGACTTATGAAAATCAGAAAGGAAAGAATATAAAAGGACCTCAACAGAGTAATAATTATTTAAACACACAAACATTTCCCTTGGGTTGGTAGTATATGTTTCTTTCCTATTCCAAATGAATCTATAATAAAATATGCTAAAACCATAACCGCTACTTTTTCCTATGTTGAAAATGAGTTGCAATTTATGTTTTCAAGTTCATACTATTTTACACTCGTAGGTATCCATTGGGGTCAGATCTTCATTTGGTGTTTGGATAGCTTCTGTAAAATGAGAACCTGATTGACAATGTATAAGCCACTGATCAGTAAGTCCCCTGGTTTGAACAAAACAAATCTCTTTAACAAGTTATCTCTTATACTGTATTGTAACCCCTAATACTGACAGTCAACCAGAAATATCTTTACTACTATAGCTGGATTTTACAGGCACAAATTTGCCTTGGCTTAAAAAAGTATTTGGAAGGTTGCAGTTAATTTTGTATTTGAAAGCACCAAACTATCAATGACAGATAAAGGTCCAAGTCTATTTGCTAGAACAAATTTCTCTCCCCAAAATGACCCTGTAAAATTCAAATCCATTTTAGAGGAAAAAAATGCTGCTAAAATGTCAATGAATTTTTCAAATGGATATGGATAAGAATGTTGTTTGTGCATCACCTGATCATAAAGATGTAAAATGTGAAATGAAATACACTGTGTGATGAACCTATATACATATTCTTAAAGACATCTTGAACCATCATTAAATCATATTACTGTTGATTTTCATTTAAATAAGGGTTGCAAACTGAAATGCCTTCCGGGCCTAAGCAAGTATCATAAATGTAGGAAGGAATCAGAAACTAAACAATTGAGAAGGGTTGGGACTGCAATTTACAGGACAACATATGCCTCATCTAAAACCATTCAAATTACATTAAAAACAAAATGAAAACTGTGATAACCAAATTAAATGCATCTGGGGGTGGAATTCTTCGAAACCACTGAGAGAGTCAAATTCATGCAAAAGCCTTGGAGATGAATTCCTGCTTTAAACACTGGATATTGAGAAATTGAGGATAGACTAGGATTAAGTGGAAAATTAATTATACTCAGGCATTCAGAAGTCACAGAAAAGTGTATTTTATAATCCAAAGAACAGCATCAAGACACCTCCTCAGTTTTCCAGAAAGGAAAAAGGAATTGGGACACTGATAGAAATGCTCTTCTGATCCTCAGCTCTAATAATAAAAATCCCATAATCAGAGCTGAAAACCAGGGAACCAATGACATCTGGGCCAGGGTTATCAATTTCAAGGTCTTTCAACTTCTCTGTAGTACAGACATCAATGTAAAACAGAAAAGAAGAACCCATGAAGGACGTGGAAAAGAAAGAAAGAGAGGAAGGAGGAGGAGAAGAAAGACCCGAATTTTTTCTCTGGCACATGAGTTTATGAGATTTGACTGAGACAAATACACCAGATCAAATTTAGTCAGCATTCTGTGCATTGAGACAGTGGAAGCATGTGGTCAAAATTTTCTCCTGTCTGAATGGCCACATCCAATTTATCAGTTTATTTTAACTTCAAACCAATCGAATTATTTTCCTGCACACCTGTTGGATCGCTAATCGTTCCTAAAATGACTGACAAAGAGTTGTCTCCACGGCCTCTCAGCCTGACCCCTGTGGGGATGGCTTGACTGGATTGGGCCTCTGTATATTGGCATTTTACAAGCATGGGTCTCAAATGTGAAGTATCTTATCTGCTATTTCCATATTTCCTGGGTTTTGTGTGGCTACATTTTAGGTGTGTGCAGTACTAAAGAACGTTAGTCAACACAGGTTGAAGCAGTCAAGAGATGTGGTTTTCAGATCCTGGCTCTGCCTCTTCCTAGCTGCGCGGCCTTAGGGACCTTACCTAACCTCCCTGAGGTCTCAATGTCTTCATCTGTAAAGTGGCCTTGAGCATAGATTTCCCTCAGGGTGATGGAAAGCCTAGCTGCACTAAGGAATGTGTGTAAAACAGCTGTGACCCCGTTGAAGTGAGCGCTCAGTAAACATGTTCCTTTCCATACTCAACAAGAACCAGTAATTACAGCAAATCAACTTCAAGACTTTCAAAACAACCTCACTGATTACTAGGATCAATTCAACTGCTCTCTCTACTTAGAAATTAAACCCTTCAACAAAGAAAGTTTAGATCTATGCCTGAGTGGAATTTGAGAATTCAATAGCCAGCCAGGATCAAGGGCAACAGCTCTTAAAAACATGAAGACCATAAGGGCCTATGTGTCTTGGTAGTTAGGTCACAGAAGCTTCTTAAAGAGGTGTAATGCTTTCTTCAAGGAAGACAAAGGTAAAGTTCTGACCACAGCTCACAGAAACAAGAAACTTCCAGTGAAAGAACTGCTTTTCAGCTGGGATTGCCAACTAGCTATATGACTGCTTCTGGTCACCAGCGATAAAGCTGTGCCTAAAATATGCCTACTGCATTCAAAAGCAATCAGCAAGAGACTTATTATTTCAATTTCATGGTCAGAAATACCAAAGGACCCTTGCTCCCCCAGTCAAGTGAGTAAGTGCTGGCAAATTACCAAAATCTAAATTTAATAAAATTGTATTAGTCACCTTCCGAGGTGTCATCTCAGAGTGATGCTGAGATCAAAACCCTGATTTGAACATGTCAAACCAATTGCAGGATGCCAGGTGGCTTGTGAGTTGAAGAGAAGCTGTTGACATGAGGGTCTGTGTAGCTCTGTTGGTAAAGAAAAAGCATTTTGCCTCTTAGGAGTCAAGACCCAGGCACACCCTTCTCGTCCAAATACATTGTCTGCCAGACCCTGTGCTATATTTTATGCTTGTACATAATTGCCAGCACACAGCAGTCAGGGCTCAATAAACGTTTTAGGCTACTGCTCTATATTGTGGTCAAGCAAAATCTTTAAGAACAATGTCCTCATAACCAGGATGAAGAGCAAAAACAATGAACTTCAGGGTCAGAAGAAAAATTGTCTCTGTCTTCAGCTTTCTAATCTGAAAAATGGAAGTAATGATAACTGCTCAGCCAAGAACAAAAGGGTAGCTTTAAGGGTATAATTTTGTAACACATGATAGCATGCCACACACTGTAAATCACTATACACTATACAAATACAACATTTAGTTAACAAATATTGATTATGCACATACTATGTGGCGGGCACACTTCCATACTCCTGGGACAAATCAGAGAACAAAAAAGAACTAAATGTGTGTTCTTATGGAACGCATAATCTAGCCAGGGAGACAGAAAACAAGCAATAGACAGATGTTTAAAAAATAATATGTGTCACCATCGGCCAAAAGGAATAAGTATAATGGAAAGAGAAAAAGAAAAAATGGAGGTAAAGGGGCTTAGGAGTGTGGGGCTGGGGAGGTGGGTTTGCAAAAGAAACTAGGAACGTCAGGCTTGGTAGGGTTAGTCTCTTTGTGAAGGTGACACTTGAGCAAAGACTGGAAGGTGGTGAGGGAGTTGGAATTGCAGACATTTGTGGGAGAGCTCTGCAGGTCAGACAAATAGCCCCAAGGTAGGAGCACATAACTGTGTGGTAAGTGGGGGGAAGAGTGGTCATAGGTGGAGAGATACCATGGTCCAGATCCTATAAGGCCCTACAGGCCTTTGTAAGGACTTTAGCTTTTACCCTGAGTGGAAGAGGAAGCCATTGCAGCGTTCAAATAGAGGAGTGGTATGCTCTGACTGTTATTTTGGAGGATCATTTTTTTTGTCTGCAGTATTAAAAGTAAACTGTGGAGGGGGGCAAGAGTACAAGATCCCTACTACACCTCCAGTTTGAGGTGTTGAGTAGGCTGTTAACTATGTGAATCTAGAGATCAGAAGAGACGTCCAGAGGTATAAATTGAGATGCTATCAACATGTAGATGGTAATTAAATCCATGAGACTAGACAAGATCACCAAGAACATGAAATAAGGTAATGAAGAGACCTAAGGACTGAGCCATGGGAAACTCTGATGTGCAGTTTGTTGGAGATGCTAGGTGGAACCAACAGAGGAGACTGAGAAGGAATAGCTAGTGACACAGAAGGAAAATCAGGAGAATGTGGTGTACCGGAAGCCAAGTGAAGAAAAGTTTCAAAGAAGAAGAACCAACTCTGTCAAATGCTAACTGTAAGTCAAGTAAGATGAGAACTACAACTGACCATTGGATTTAGCAATATGGTTCTAAGTAAGAGAGAATGGTTTGTAGGACATGTCTCTAACCTTCAGTTCCAGATGTATGAGGACTGTGGAAGAAAAACTAACAACAACAACAAAAATCCACCCACTACCTGGGAGATATTGTAAGGAAAGCAGCTTTCTCAGGGAAAATCCAGGTTTCCATTAGAGTATAAAAGGTGAAGGGAGTGTTCGGAGAAGTTGAGGATTCAGGGGATTTTGTTGACTACAGACCGTGAATTCCAGAGGGCACAGTGGAAGGATTTCATGAATTGGAATTGGTGGGAGAGGGTCTGAGGCTGTGCAGAGACTTGTGAGACTTAAAGTGACAGATAGGAGGGGTGACTGAGTTACTGGGCTTCTTTTGATGAGTGACCTAGACAGGGCTAATGGTTATAATGTGATTAGCCCTAGTAGATTCAAGCAGAGCATGGTGGCAAAACAGTAAGTGTGAGGAGATCAGGAGGCATGGATGTCTTGACCTCCCTCTAGACCCCTATTGGCAGAGGCTAAGAGGTCTTGGGAAGCTGTGGATAGTCTAAGTCCAGAGCCATGAACTCAGCCTTGACACTTATGGATGGAGGTGAGATTTCTAAGGAAGCTGGATTTTGCTGTAACTCACAATCCCTTCCTTTACCCCTGAGGAGAGTCAGAAGGCTGAGAGGAGGCACAAGCACTGTCCTCATTTGAGGGTTCCCTTTAGACCTCTCTTAAGAGGGGAAAGGAATTACCACAAATATTCAGACTCTCTTTTGTCCCTTCTTGATGGAACTGAGGACTTCTGGGGAAGCCAAGTATGGTTTCTACCACTATGGTGGTGATCTAAGACCTTAGAGGAAGTGTGGCTTCAGGAAGATGTAATTAGTTGAAGCCATATCACTAAATAAATAGATTAAGAAGGTGTGGGCTGGGAGAAGATAATGGACATTCATTGAGTGCCTATTATGTGCCAAGTTACCATACATTCATGTTACATTTCATGTAATCTTATGTTATGGTTATGGTTAAATAAGATTATTTAACCATATGTTATGGTTAAATAAGATTAGCCACCTCATTTATAAACAAATGACATGCTTGTGCCACTAACTCTGGGATTTGTGATCTGGTATGATTCTATTGTGAAGATTTTTGGGGATCAACTTCCACATATATTTCCATTTATTTTCAGTGATATACACTATGTATAGATAGTATGTCTAATTCCAAATGTTTTATGGAGCTGCTATATGTTTTTATTAATTATTCAAAAGTAGCTAGTATACAGGCTGATTTTTGGTATGTTTGCTCATTGATTGAATACTTCATTAATTCAGTCTCTTTGTTTCATTCAACAAATATGGGTGTTTGCTTGTACAAAGCACCATAAAGTCCTCCCATCACACTTTCCATTACCTGTCCAACTTGGTTCACTGAATCTTACTTTATTTTCATCTTTAATGTAACTTTTTTTACATGTCAATTCTAAATGCCACAAATTCCTTAAATATTGTAGAGTTAGCAAAAAGAGACCCCTTTGAATATTTTAAACTATTGGGTCTGTAATGTATTTATTTGAAACATTGAATAGAGGTTTATATGTTAACAATTTAATTCTGTAAATGGGTTTATCCATGCTACCAATTCACTAAAAACTCCAGTGCAATGATTAAGAGCTCTTGTTAGGCAGATTTAGGATCTTGGCTTCACATATACTAGCTGTGTAAATTTGTGCAAAGTTATGAAACTCTCTAAGTTTTAGTGTCTTCATTTATTAAATGTTAATAACAATACTGCATACTTCACAATATTCCTGTAAGGATTAAAAGAGGTAATGAATGAAAACCTCTAACACAGCATCTGGAATATATTAGAGGTTCACTAAAAGCTATCTATTGTTATTATTATTATTATTAATTCAAAACACTGTGAAAATATAAAAGTGAATGAGACCTGATCCCTAACACCAAAGAGCTGAAAACTAGATATGTACAAATCATCACTATAGCAGGCAATGTAAATGCCATAAAAAAAGGTCTAAATCAAGTACAGGAGAGGACTAGATCACTTCTTGCCTGGATAATCAGGCAAGATTTTGGTTGAGGTTGATCATTAGTTCACAGTTCTTGAATCAAACATTGGCCATAGGTTGAGGGAAAATGAAAGTGAATCTAGGAATTTGAAGGATGATGCTAAACTAACATCCGGCAGCCATCAAAACAGTCTAAGGAAGAATTGTAGTTTCCAGGGGCAAAGCCAGAATCCAATACTAATTTATGAAGACAGGTAGTTTTAAGAACTGAATGGAATGAATTTTGGAATCACAGTTATGAGCAAAGCCAGATCAAGAGCATGCAGAAGCAAATAAAGCATCAAGATTTGTTGTGGACTTAAAGACTTGGATGCCAGAACTTATTTTTAGCACTAAATCTCCTTGCATCATTTTCTTTTTACAAGAGCGAGAGCACACCTTCACAGCCACATCGTCCCTCGTCTCTAAGAACATCATCTGCCATTGGACAGGCAGAGTTTGGGAAAAGAGACGTCTATAGTGAGGAAGGCTTCCAAGTGAGGGCAGGGGCACAAGCAGTGGTGCAGAGGTGGGAAGCCCTGATGGGAGAATGGTCATTCTCTCGTACTTTGTAGAATTTTGGAATACACTCAAGAAAGAAAATCCTCTATGTAAAGCAATGACTATTTGGGGCAGAGTGAGATTTTAAAAACTAATTCGCAGTTTGACTTTGCCTTACTTTTTGTTTCAGAGTTGCACTCTGTAAAGACTGTTCTGTGCCATTCTCTCAGCCTCCCTGCCCATTAGATGCTGTTATTTTTGTCTTGGGCTCATTAAACAAAGTACTGGCAGGGTATGGGCTCTGGCTTCCCTTGAAAGTGACTTCATCTATTGTAATCATGTTGTGTGATAATGCAACAGTAAGCTCTCTGTCAGAGCCCTGAGTCCTAAAATAGAGCGGCAGGACCTCACTTACTTAGCCTGAGCACGTCACCATTGTATTGTGGTTCTGACAGCGCTGGCAAGGAAACCCAGAGGTGGGGCTCAATCCGTTTGTTCTCATCTCAAAGAATTTATAATATAGTAATAGTAGCTAGAAGCACTCCCAAAGGAAGCAGATGCTCAGATAGAACCTAGACTTTATTTCAAAGATGCCGGGCACACAGACTAGCTGATTAGAAAGCAAGAGAAAACTCACTTAAGCTTGGAGGCTGGATTGCCTCCTGGTTTATTAGAGCACAGGCCCTGGAGTCAGACCAACTTGGAATAGAATTTTAAGTGTCCCACCAGGGACTTCAGGTAAACTAGCCATCCCCTCAAAACCTCACTTCCTCATCTGTAAAATGGGGAATTGCTAACATCTATCTCAAAGGGTTATTGCTGAAAAGATAAATGATATGATGTATAAGAAGCACTTAGCTCATACTTCGCATACAGTAAATACTCAACAGATTGTTGCTAGTATTCACCAATAGACCCAAGAATCCTATGCTGCAAAAAGAATCAATACTATATCTGTTTGATGAGGCTGGAGTTTTATACCTTTAGTTCAAAGGAGTTAACAGTTAGTAAGGTTCAGTGTCCCAGAAAGAGGTTTCCCAAAGGCTGGAGGGCCCACCAAAGCTCTCTGTGCTCACTCTGTGATGATCTCCACCCTCTTCTTTATCTTTCATGTCCCCATAGCCCGGTAGTACTTTTCCACTGGCATAAAGGGCCAACAATCCCGGCACTTTGAGTTTTAAGGTCACCAGGAGTATTGGGTCCCAACCTCCTCAGATCACAACAAGAACAGACCTGGCCATCTACAACAAAGTTCATGACACCACACCCTCTAAGGGACACTCATGTCCAGGGAAATCAAGCACTGCAGTAAAAAGAACAGTGAATTTAAAGAAAAAAAAGGCCCTAGAAGAGCATATAGAATAGTTTAAATGATCAGAATTGCCTGGATACTTATTTAAAAAGCAGATTCCTGGACTTCCACTTCAGGCTACTGAATCAGAGCCTCTGGGGACATGGATTCCCAGAACCTATGTTTTAGATAAGCCTCCCCAAGTGATTCTGGTTTAGGTGGCCCTCATTCTCCACTTAAAGGATCACTGGTTTGAATAAAGCTGAAATGTACTGGGGAAGTCTGAGAAATTCCTACTTACAAAGAAGCCCAAATGGCTGAAGTCATTAAGCAAAAAAATACAAATGAAAAGGAATTCAGCCTATTTCAGCTAAAGTGATGTAGGTTAGGGAAAAGGTGGGTTTTTTAGTAAGCCGACATTGAATTTTATTATTATTTAGAATGGTGAAAGACAATCGATTTGGCTGCAATATCTTTTTGGACTCTCCTGCAAAAGAGAGTCATTGACATTTAGGTATGTCAATTTTATTCATAAGGAGCAATAATATAAGGCAATTTATTTTTCTAGGCCACTCATGTTTTAAGACATCCAATATTTATCAGCTCTTTACAGTGCAAGTAGTAAAAAGCAAATTAAAACAAATAAGAAATAAGAGCTGAGTGGTAAGTCAATCTTTTTTTTCCATGATTAAAATAAAAATTCTAGCAGGACCTAAGATTTCTGTATGCTTTAGCCTAGGGAATTTGCATCTTCCGGTTCTTTTGCCCTGTTTGATTCATCTCTGTTGCCAGCACGGCATTATTTATTTAATTTTTTCAGGATCGCCATGTGTTTATTATGAGGATTTCCTTTTAATTGCTTGAATACAATCCTCTGCTTCAGCCAGAGCAAAAGACAGTAGATAACAGTATTCATTATCATCATTTGTGGGTGAAATTTGGACACTGATTTGGATAGGGCAATGGGAGCAATGTTATCTTTCCTTAAAAACAATGACATTTCTGTGATTTTTTTTTTTTACTTACTTTACTGGGGTTGAGGATTTTTTTTTTACGTGTAATGATAAAATATTGTGATAGATGGCAGTTTTTCTCTCTTAATTGCACTAAAAGCAAAACACTTATTCCTAAGGAATGGTTGTGCCTTATACAAATACAAATCTTTTTCTTTTCAATATAGAGTAAGCCACTCTCCATTTAAAGGATCAGCCCGCGTACAATCACAGTCCCTGGTAGTCTGCCAAACACAATAGGGCATTAATTAACATGTGCTGGGGGATTCATCAACATGCACAGTGGTAGCGAGCAATTGGAACCTTTTTTTTCCCCCTCCCCTTTCCTCTCTACGTTGGCAGAATTCATGAAAGATCTACTCTAGTATGTAAATCAGTTCTTGCTAAACGCCTAGTAATGGAGTTCCTTTATTTTTCAAAGCTGTTGTCAGAGCTACTCACATATCCTAGAAAGACACTTAACTCTGTCTTTCTCATGTTTAAATTCCAACTACAGTGGACAAAAATAACATATTTGTTTACTTGTCATGAAGACTGCACTGTAAATAAATCATCTGATAAATTACTCTCCCAAAAAGAACAGAATGAGATTCATTTCCCTTAATGTTGTACCGGTGGGGATGGCAAGATGACTCTCCCGTTACCCCAGGGTGACAGTTCGCTGGCCTGCTAACTTCCGTGGATGCTGAGAGATGCACACAAGTTATCCTGTATCTAGCATCTACCACCTGGCATGAGCAGGTGAAAAAAATGAGTAAATTTGATTTTAATTAGTTCTCTGGTGGGTCTTTGGTCTCAGTCTTACCTTGTTAAGCCGTTGCTAACTCCCTTTTGTATCTTCTTTGGGACCAAAGGCATGGATTAATCACTCAGACCTCTATGAACCCAATTTTGGACAACAGAAAACCTGTCCTCTTGAAGTGAAAGTAGAATCAGGGAAGTGGAAAAGTGTGTCCATATTTCCCACTTCTGAAAAAATATGTATACACGTTTCAATTTAGTTTGAGATTTAGACTGTAAAATCTGTGACTAGTTCTTTTTTTTTAATGAAATAATATATGTAAAGTGCTTTGCAAAGTACCTAAAGTAAATGCCTAGGAAATTATTCTTGGAAGTGGTGGCAGAGGTGTTGTTATTATCATTTATTGTCTTTTATAGTCCAGAAATCGCTAGTGTTATAAAAAGCACAATGCAATTTTTCTGTTTTAATCATTTTCAATATATATCAACAAAACGCCTAGTTTGGGCACGTAGAGGAGACATGGAATTTGAAGATTGGGCTTGATCCTCTCAGCCACTCCATAAATGTGTGCCCTTTGTGTGATATGAGCTAGAGAGCAGCAGTTTAGTGATTCCGATGTCTTAGGAGTTGTGCAGACCTGTTTTCTATCCCAGTTCTACTACTGTGTGACCTTGAGCAAATTCTTTAGCTCCAGAGGGGTGCCGTTTTTGCTTTTGTGAAATGGGAATAGCTGTAAGGATTCAATGAGACCATGTGTGGCAAACACTTGGCAGCATCGGGGCACACAGAAAGGACTCTCAGTAACTGGTAGAGACATACTCTTCATATACCAAAAACCTCCCTTCTGCCGTGCGGAAAGACACAGGAAGTGTGCTTTGATCCTGCTCAGGGTGAGACTGGCTCCTTTTCCTCTGGCAAAGAGCAGGGGCTCCTGGTCTACCCGCTCTCAGGCTGAGAAAGCAAGCCGAATGGTAAGCATCTATGTTGCTGCTGCTTCTCCTTGATTTTTCCCCCCAGATTTACACCGTATCATTAGTAGTCAATGAGACTCAGATAATTAAAACTGCTTTTGTGAAAAAAAAAAGCAAAACCAATCATTTTAATAAATAGGAAGTTCTGAAATATTAAAATCTAAAACAAGTGAAAAAATATCTCTGTAAATACACATTTTTATCTTATTAGAGATTTCTAGGTAAGTATTTCTATTTTATGAGCCTTTATGCTATCCTGGATTCCAGCATGATTTTTTTTTAAATTTCTCTTTGAAATGCTGGAATACTGGGGGCAATGTTCATGCTATAGTTCCTTGAAGTGTGAAGAATTAGTTGTAATATCCTATAAATTGTTTTTCATTGAGAACATTTTGGGGGCAATTAGTACAAATGTGTTGATATGTTTCCTTGGATCCATTTTGCCCTACAGCCCTATTTATATCATATTTGATTTGTGAGATATTAAATAATTTGTATGTCCGGTTTACTCTTACACATAACAAGAAATTAAAGGGTAATTTTACTGTATTGAATTTTACAGACTAAAAAATACAATTGAACTTGGATTTTATGTGGAAAAGAGGTCATAAGCATGGGAGTGTCTACACTCTGCACTTGCTGCTACTATGGGGGAGTCAAGTTAATTCCACAGGAAGAAACTTTCAGAGGAAGATAGTTATGCTTACCTGAAAAAACATAGTGTCTATTGCTCTTCATATTTGTTGCTTCATTTTAAAGAAATAGATAACTGCTCAATTCCTTATTGGGACAGGGCAGACATACATAGGGTATACTTCATTTTAAAGGATATGGAAATTTGGCATGTGTTCTTTTTAATTGAGAGCATATAAGAAGTCTGTCTACATGGCTCTTCTGAAATTGCAATTTCAGCGTTAATTGAAGAGACATTTGTAAGAACGACCACAGAAGCTGTTCTTCTTTTCTGGGTTGGGGAAAGCCTCAGAAAAGCACCCCTCCTGTGTGTAATTGAGTCTCGAGGGATTTGGGCTAAAGTGAGATAGGAGTGGAGTGGAAGAGTGCCAGGGCAACAGAACTTGGACTTTTTCCTCTGACTGCTGCCGTCCCTTTATGAAGAGATGGTTACGGTCATTTAAAGTAACCATAATTCCGTGGTCTCACCATGTTTGCTGAGAGCCCTTATTTATTATAAATGCTAACATGGCGTTTTCTATGTGCTACGCACCCCTCAGATCACCTTGTAAGCAATAACCCATTTAATCTTCATAACAACCCTATGACTCATGTATCTTTATTATCATCCCCAGTTTACAGGTGAGTGAACTGAGGCATTGAACAAGTAAGAAACTGGCCTAAGGTCTCCCAGCTAGGAAGCAGTTGAGCTGGGATTGCAATCCCAGACAGATTGGCTCCAATTTCCACGCTTTTAATCAACAGGCCATCCTGCTTCTCCAGCAAGCTGCTTTAATCTTTTTTTTATTTTTCAATGAAAAATGGAATCGAACGGAGGGAGACAATGGGCGGCAGCGGAAGGGAACCTACAGCAGCCTGTCACCCACTGAAGGCCACCAGCGTGCGTATCTGGTGTCCATTCAGGCCCAAAACTGAGGCTAGGACTGATTGCAGCAAACTCTTACTAATTCAACAAGCAACAAACCAGAATTCAACAACCTTAATTAATTGACTTGTGGTTACATTCTTGCAGATTATTCAGTATTTTGTAAAGAATGCATAACATCTAATCAGTTAAGGACTACCAGTGACTTTGAATTACATATTATTTTGAATAAATCAGCATTGGCTTAACAAACCTTTATAAGTTATTAACGGCTATATCTTTGTTGGTATAAAAAAACATGATTGATATCAGTTTATTTTAAAACGGCTGTAATTTGAAGCAATTGCCAAGATCTCCCATGGTTTTTGTTAAAGATCCTGGAAGAATAAATTATTAAGCAGCCAAGTCTTTGCGCTACCATCTTTACTCCTCCCTGGATTAGCCAGCGTCAGTTTTACGGACTGGAAAGAAATGAGAGAGAGGAAAAGAAGAGGAGCGTTTTAAGAGAATTTTCCCCATGTTTTTTAAGAACACTTGTTCTGAAAATATTCTCCACAGCTAATATACAATACCATGGCATAGACCCAATAATCTTCCACGCATATGTAGCTGTGTGTGTGTGTGGTATGAGTGTGTAAAAGGTAATCTTGCCAACTACCAATGACATACACACAGAAACGCCATATTCAGAACTAAGACCTCATGATCTGAAATAATTTAACTTTCTTAGATATCTAACTTTTGTGTTCTCAGCAAAGGCCACAAAGTAAGGTTAGGACTACAAAACTCAGGAGAACTGGAGTCCCATATGCCGTTTTCACAGGCTTGCCACATGGTAAGGACCTCTTCCTGCCCCTTCCCCTCTTCCCCCACCTCAATCACACAAGCGTACGTGTGTACACACAGCCACACATTCACATACTGATGCTGCATTTATAAACCACAGTCTGTCGGAGAATGAAGAACGGGCGTCAGTTAACTGAGTATTTTTGTCTACCCTGACATGTAACAATTTGTCTCATTTTTCTCCCTGCCATCAGAGAGCCCCAAACCATCAGCAATTAAACTGACTCTTTTTCTTTTTTTAATCAAATTACCTACTGTTCCCTACTAAAGCCACCTGCTTTGGCAATGACCGAACGCTGCCCGTGACCCATTCGGAGGCTTCTCTTTCCTTGCACCCTCCTTTCCAGGGTACCCTCACTGCCTTCCCTGCATTCCCTCTTGCAACTATTGCTTTTGGAGTGGGGCTCTCAGCCTCCTCTCTGTGGAACTGAAGTTCACATTTCTTATTAACCCATTGCCTCTCTGACACATTTTGGTGGAAGACCTCTTTCTAATTCCTATTAAGTATAAATTACTGTATAGCTCACAGGGGACACAAACTAATTTGCAAAATTCTGCAATCCTCAGTGGCCTTTCCTGTCAATAGGGTCGATGAGCCCTTGTGCTTGGTGAGGGAGGGAGGGAGGGGGGATGATATACTAAGACAGCGTGAGGTGCTGTCCTTCCTCTTCATGTATTTAATATTTACCTTATTGATACTGCAATGGACATAGTTCTGAGACTTCTAAGAGACCCAGTGCAGCACTTCCCATGCAGAGGGAGCTCAGTACCGACGCCAAATACAAAGCACCATGGTTACTTTCAGACACATAGTGATGCTGTGCTGGGAAACTGAGTTTGAGGGCTATATTCAGATCAGAGACAGGTGACAAATGTTGGCACAGATGATTTATTTCTCCAAAGGAACTTACCTTGACACATGTGAGTTGGGAGAAGGAATGGGAGAAGCAGTTTCTGGATTTCGTTTTGTTTTTATTTCTTACCAATAAATATTTTTGAAGGTGTCTGTAGCAATCATCTTTGACACTTTCTAGTGAATCATTTGGTGGTCCCATTCAAAGTTTTAAAATACTTCTGTATAAATCTGATGATAAATGCTTTATTGTCATTCCTTGTTTAAATGAACAATATTAAAGAAAGTAGAAGAAACTCTTTGGAGTCTTGTCTCCCATTGACATTCAAGGGCTTTTCATGTGTAAGATCTGTCAAGGTTAATGAAAGTTACCCCTGCAATTCCTTAGGAACTGGTGGGAGAATAGATCATTTAATTTCTCTTCAGATGGCATCATCTGACGCCATCCCCACATGGAGTACCTGATCTGTTGGAGAAGTGAAGGACGCAAGTCAGATGAACTGGAAGCTGACATACACAGTGGGTCACGTAAAACTGAAATTAACTTTTCTATTTCTATTTATCATCTGCCTAATTAACGTTATGTGACCAAACTACCAGAATGGAATATTATTTAAATCTTTTCACCCCATTGGAACATTTACTCTGCCCTCACAAAGCAGAGTGAATTGAGAGGCAAAACCTGAAGATACTTGCTTGGCCCAAAATAAGTAACAAAATAACACTTCTTTTTGGAAATTGCAAGATTTTAAAATTTCAAATGGAAAAGCCGAGCTATGTGTTCCTGGCTTTATTTTATTTAAAGTCATATTTCACGGGGCTCTCCTGGTGGCACAGTGCTTAAGCATCGCCTGTCAATGCAGGGGACACAGGTTCGAGCCCTGGTCCGGGAAGATCCCACATGCCGCAGAGCAACTAAGCCCGTGCACCACAACTACCAAGCCTGAGTTCTAGAGCCCGTGAGCCACAACTACTGAAGCCCGTGCACCTAGAGCCCATGCTCCGCAACAAGAGAAGCCACTGCAGTGAGAAGCCCACTCACCGCAACGAAGAGTAGCCCCCCGCTCACCGCAACTAGAGAAAGCCTGCACGCACAGCAACAAAGACCCAATGAAGCCAAAAATAAATGAATAAATAAAATAAAGTAATATTTCACCATGTCTGATAGTCATCCCTGAACATTTGTGCTTAGTTATCATGAATGAAAACTGTTCTCTCAGTGCACAAACACTGGATTGAAGGGATCATTAATTTCATCTCAAAGGTGACCAAAATAATCATTGTCAGTGATCCTACTTGACTCTTCAACAGAAAACATGACTCACAGACTATGCCTACAAAGTATGCATAAAAATGCATTAAGACCTTTGCACCAAGTTCATCAGAACCCAAAATTGGTTGACGGCATTAGAAACTGCTTTTGCCAAGATCAGAAGCCTATCAGCCAAGTCAGAGGAGATGGTTTCTGAGCGTATCTGAGCTCTCACGATGGCCTGTGAGGCCCCACTTGATGTGGCCTGCCACCCCACCCCTGCCCAGTTATCTACTCCTCCCAGCCTCTCTGGCTTCCTGCAGTCACCCTGGATCCTTCCTGTTCCTCCACACGCCAAACACACTTGTGATGTCAGGGCCTCTGTACTTGCTGTTTCCTCTGCCTAGAAAGCTTCTCCCCCTGTATCTTCATGGTTTATTCCATCAGTGACTTCACGTTTTTGCTTAAAGTCATCAAAGATGTCTCCCCCATCATCATTTGCAAAAGAGCACCCCATCATCACCCTCTGTCCCCCTTCAACTGCTTTATTTTTCTTCCCATCACTTATCACCATCTGATAACACACACACACACACACACACACACACACACACACACACACACACTTTTAAAAAATGTCTCCTTCCATATTCCCCACCACCAAAATGTGAGATCTACAAGGGTTCTTTTTGTTCACTGCACTTTCCTCAGCCCCCAGAATATTGCTTGGCCCATAGGAGACCCTCAATTAGTATTAGCTGAAAGAATGAAGGGTTTCTCCTTTGATCCATTCTTAACAACAGCCATATCATTCTCCAAAAACGGTACTTGAGGGAGGCAGCATAGTTAATGGCAAGAACTTGACTTTGTGGATTGAGACCTGAGCTTAAATCACAATTTTATAATTTATAAACGATGAAAACTGGAGCAAGATAGATAATAACTCTGAGTTTAACTTTCCTCATCTGTAACATTGTTATGGTGATATCTATCTTACTGAGACATTTAAAAAATGTAAATCAGTTTCTACTACACAGTCACTTTTAATATATATGTACTTAAAAATATTGAAACTTCATAATCTAGGAGGCATGACTTCTCTTGTATAACTTGTAGAGTTTAAGAATTGTCACTTTTAAAATTCTTTTGCTGAAGCAGATAAAACTGCTTCAAGTCCCTTCTTCATTGGATAGAGGGAAAGTCAACATTAGTGACAATTTGGGACTCTCCTACAACTTGGGTCATGTAAGAATTCCAGGGTCTTACTCACTCCAGACTGTTTGATGAAGTGCCTTCTGGCCTTCAGTCCACACTAGCCCCCTGATAGGTTCATCGCCTGAGACAGCAAGGTCCCTTGAAGACACGTAGCTCCACTGCTCCAAATTGGAGACAGAGGAGCTAGTGTCCACCCTCTCCAGGTACTGCCATAACTGCTTCCATCTGAGGTCTAGACACCTCTTCGTGATGCTTCATGAGACCGAATCTCTGTTCCGATCACTTGCAGAACCAGCAAGACCCTAGCCTCTTCCTTGCCTCATCTCTCGAAGAACTCTTCAAGCCTCTCTCAATTCTTCAAGTAGCTCACGTTGGACACTCCTAATCCTTGGGGGTCTCCTCCTATTGGCAAGTACAGACCCATCATGAATAAGAGGCTGAGCTGTTTTAAACCAAAGTCCTGGGTGAGATTGTCAGTAGATTCTTGGATATTTCACAACTCTTAGTCACAGGAAGACAAAAAGACTTGGCGATTTTCTTAAGTTGTGTGAAGGTGAAATATGTGTATCAGTAAGAATAGAACACAAATGATCCCATTAATTATCCTGCTAAAATTGAACCCAGTCAGGATTCTTGAAAGTGCAGATGATACACTAGGATCTCCTTCATCCCAATCGCGTTAAACATCCCATAAAAGAAATTTTACCTCAACTGAGAATTCTTACATGTTTGAGTATCAGGTCCTTTCCAGGCTTCACCGGCCAAAGGGTCAAATCAAGGAATAGGAGACAGAACACCAACAGCAAAACAAGATTTATGGTTGTGATGCCTCACTGGAATAATTTCAGGAACTCTTCCCTAAGTTACTTCTCTCACAAGGTCTACTTTTAATTACTTTCTTTCAGTGCTGCTTTGGCTTTTTTAGTCAGCTTTTGTTTTCAAGTTCCAGGTACAGAGGTATGTTCTCCCATATTATCTTCTGTGACGCTATAAAGTGAAGCTATTGAAATGAAGCTGGATGAACGGTATCGCTACTTCTGATTATCTCTGAATATATCTCTGATTCAGAGATAATCATTTATTTAAGCAGCCCACTATTCATGATGCTGTGATTGTCTAAGGGACAGAGGGAGGAATATACTATAATCCAGGAAGGGGTGGGAAGTGGGAATCTTACAAAATAATTTGGAGAAAACATCTACCAGTCCTCAGAAGACTATTCATGGCAGGAATAAAATGTGTTGATAATACATCTAGCAAGAGGATATGATGTGGATGAAATAACTCTTCTGGGATAAGAGTGTGAGAGATTCCAGGGGCTTGGGGTTTCCGAGGAATAGAAAAAATCATGAAATTCTTAAGAAAGATGACTAGGTACTGGCATCCTCATCAGATGTTTATCTGGAGATCTGAGTAGAAATAGGAATTTCTAGTTGAACTATATTTCTTTGAAGGCAAAATAAGTTTAGAACTACACATGGATGTCCAAATTTAAGGATGTTACATTGAGGCAAGTAAAATACATTTCATGACACTGGAACATATGAGTCATCCAGCCTTTTTGCAGTGTCTGTCAATATATTACCTTCACAGTGATCACATTTCCTTTCCCTTTCTAGATTGTAACCTTTAGTTGTAGCAATTTTAAGTATAAGAAGAACTAAGATTTTGTACACTAAGTTCAACATCTCAAGCCAGGAGAGAATATCTAAATTAATGCCTCTCAGATTTTTAGAAAATGGCTTCCTAGTTTTGAAATTGCAAAAGACTAATGCCACATTTCAAAGCTTATATACGAAAATATTTCTATTCTTAATTATAAATGAAAGAACAGCACTTTTTTAATCCAGTTTCCTTAAGAGCATTGCCTTTCCACTGTTCCATTGTCTGCCCACTCCAAATATTGAGTACAAATGTGGAGCCACTAATTTCACTATTTCAGTATCATTTTGTTTGCTTCAGCTGTCATAAAGGCTAAATATTTAGCAAGCGATTGGATAAAAAGCCACATGACACTAAAATGAATAGAATGTGTTTGATCTGTCACTCACCTATGTACAATACAAATAATTGATCTGTTAGGCCATCAGAAGAGTGCTAGCCCACCTTCCAGTTCTATTAATCTCGTGCACAATAACCTGGTTTGCCTGAAAACCATACTGAGCTGAAATTCTTGCTGCCATTTCATCTCTCCCATTTCAATGGTCTCAGTTTTTTCAAAATAGAATTTTATTTTTCAGAGCTAAGAGTAAAATAAAATTTAGAAAGAGATCATTTATATCTGTCTTTACTAATCAGAGCTTGAATTTGTAAAGTGTAGGTACCTTTTCCAATAGCTATAAAAGTCCTAGGGAGTTACACAATAAGTAAGTCATGAGGATGTAACGAACGGCATAAGGAATATAGTCAGTATTATTGTAATAACGTTGTATGGTGACAGACGGTTACTAGACTTAGAGTGGTGATCAATTTGTAATGTATATAAATGTCAAAGCAACACATTGTACACCTAAAACCAATATAATATGGTATGCCGAATAAGCTTTAGAGACTTCCGGGAAGATGGCAGAAGAGTAAGACGCGGAGATCACCTTCCTCTCCACAGATACACCAGAAATACATCTACGCGTGGAACAACTCCTACAGAACACCTACTGAACGCTGGCAGAAGACCTCAGACCTCCCAAAAGGCAAGGAACCCCCCACGTACCTGGTTCGGGCAAAAGAAAAAACTAAACAGAGACAAAAGGATAGGGACGGGTCCTGCACCAGCGGGAGAGAGCTGTGAAGGAGGAAAAGTGTCCACACACTAGGAAGCCCCTTCGCGGGTGGAGACTTCGGGAGGCGGAGTGGGGGAGCTTGGGGACCGCGGAGGAGAGCACAGCAGCAGGGGTGCGGAGGGCAAAGCGGACAGATTCCAGCGCAGAGGATCGGGCCGACCGGCACTCACCAGCCGAGAGGCTTGTCTGCTCGCCCGCCGGGGCGGGCGGGACTGGGAGCTGAGGCTCCGGCTTTTGTCGGAGCGCCGGGAGAGGACTGAGGTTGGCGGCGTGAACACAGCCTGCAGGGCGTTGGTGCGCCGCGGCTGGCCGGGAGAGAGTCCGGGGAGGGGTCTGGACCTGCCGAAGAGGCAAGAGACTTTTACGTCCCTCTTTGTTTCCTGGTGCACGAGGAGAGGGGATTAAGAACGCTGCTTGAGAGAGCTCCAGGGACGGGCGCGAGCCGCGGCTAAGAGTGCGGAGCCCAGAGACGGACATGGGACGCTAAGGCCGCTGCTGCCGCCGCCAGGAGGCCTGTGTGCGAACACAGGTCACTAGCCACACGCCCTTCCGGGGAGCCTGTGCAGCCCGCCACTGCCAGGGTCCCGGGATCCAGGGACGGCTCCCCGGGAGAGCGCACGGCGCGCCTCAGGCTGCAGCGTCACGCCGGCCTCTGCCGCTGCAGGCCCGCCCCGCACTCCGTGACCCTCCCTACCCCCCGGCCTGGGTGAGCCAGAGCCTCCGAATCAGCGGCTCCTTTAACCTCGTCCTGTCTGAGCAAAGAACAGACGCCCTCCGGCGACCTACACGCACAGGCGGGGCCAAATCCAAAGCTGAGCCCCTGGGAACTGTCAGAACAAAGAAGAGAAAGGGAAATCTCTCCCAGCAGCCTCAGAAGCAGCGGATTAAAGCTCCACAATCAACTTGATATACCCTGCATCTGTGGAATACCTGAATAGACAACGAATCATCCCAAATTAAGGAGCCCTGTGGATGAAAGGCTCTTGGTGCTGCAGCCAGGACTCAGTGCTGTGCCTCTGAGGTGGGAGAGCCAACTTCAGGACACTGGTCCACAAGAGGCCTCCCAGCTGCACATAATATCAAACAGCACAAATCTCCGAGAGATCTCCATCTCAACGCCAGCACCCAGCTTCACTCAACGACCAGCAACCTACAGTGCTGGACATCCTATGCCAAACAACTAGCAAGACAGGAACACAACCCCACCCATTAGCAGAGAGGCTGCCCAAAATCATAGTAAGTCTACAGACACCACAAAACACGCCACCAGACGTGGACCTGCCCACCAGAAAGACAAGATCCAGCCTCATACACCAGAACACAGGCACTAGTACCCTCCACCAGGAAGCCTACACAACCCACTGAACCAACCTTAGCCACTGGGGACAGACACAAAAAACAACAGGAACTACGAACCTTCAGCCTGCAAAAAAGGAGACCCCAAACACAGTAAGATAAGCAAAATGAAAAGACAGAAAAACACACAGCAGATGAAGGAGCAAGATAAAAACCCACCAGACCTAACAAATGAAGAGGAAATAGGCAGTCTACCTGAAAAAGAATTCAGAATAATGATAGTAAGGTTGATCCAAAATCTTGGAGATAGAATGGACAATAGAATGGACAAATTGCAAGAATCAGTTAACAAGGACCTAGAAGAACTAAAGATGAAGCAAGCAACGATGAACAACACAATAAATGAAATTAAAAGTACTCTAGATGGGATCAATAGCAGAATAACTGAGGCAGAAGAACGGATAAGTGACCTGGAAGATAAAATAGTGGAAATAACTACTGCAGAGCAGAATAAAGAAAAAAGAATGAAAAGAACTGAAGACAGTCTCAGAGACCTCTGGGACAACATTAAACGCACCAACATTCGAATTATAGGGGTTCCAGAAGAAGAAGAGAAAAAGAAAGGGACTGAGAAAATATTTGAAGAGATTATAGTTGAAAACTTCCCTAATATGGGAAAAGAAATCGTTAATCAAGTCCAGGAAGCACAGAGAGTCCCATACAGGATAAATCCAAGGAGAAATACGCCAAGACACATATTAATCAAATTGTCAAAAATTAAATACAAAGAAAACATATTAAAAGCAGCAAGGGAAAAACAACAAATAACACACAAGGGAATCCCCATAAGGTTAACAGCTGATCTTTCAGCAGAAACTCTGCAAGCCAGAAGGGAGTGGCAGGACATATTGAAAGTGTTGAAGGAGAAGAACCTGCAACCAAGATTACTCTACCCAGCAAGGATCTCATTCAGATTTGATGGAGAAATTAAAACCTTTACAGACAAGCAAAAGCTGAGAGAGTTCAGCACCACCAAACCAGCTCTACAACAACTGCTAAAGGAACTTCTCTAGGCAAGAAACACAAAAGAAGGAAAGGACCTACAATAACGAACCCAAAACAATTAAGAAAATGGGAATAGGAACACACATATCGATAATTACCTTAAATGTAAATGGACTAAATGCTCCCACCAAAAGACACAGATTGGCTGAATGGATACAAAAACAAGACCCATATATTTGCTGTCTACAAGAGACCCACTTCAGACCTAGAGACACATACAGACTGAAAGTAAGGGGATGGAAAAAGGTATTTCATGCAAATGGAAACCAAAAGAAAGCTGGAGTAGCAATTCTCATATCAGACAAAATAGACTTTAAAACAAAGACTATTAGAAGAGACAAAGAAGGGCACTACATAATGATCAAGGGATCGATCCAAGAGGAAGATATAACAATTGTAAATATTTATGCACCCAACATAGGTGCACCTCAATACATAAGGCAAATACTGACAACCATAAAAGGGGAAATCGACAGTAACACATTCATAGTAGGGGACTTTAACACCCCACTTTCACCAATGGACAGATCATCCAAAATGAAAATAAATAAGGAAACACAAGCTTTAAATGATACATTAAACAAGATGGACTTAATTGATATTTATAGGACATTCCATCCAAAAACAACAGAATACACATTTTTCTCAAGTGCTCATGGAACATTCTCCAGGATAGATCATATCTTGGGTCACAAATCAAGCCTTGGTAAATTTAAGAAAATTGAAATTGTATCAAGTATCTTTTCTGACCACAACGCCATGAGACTAGATATCAATTACAGGAAAAGATCTGTAAAAAATACAAACACATGGAGGCTAAACAATACACTACTTAATAATGAAGTGATCACTGAAGAAATCAAAGAGGAAATCAAAAAATACCTAGAAACAAATGACAATGGAGACACAACGACCCAAAACCTGTGGGATGCAGCAAAAGCAGTTCTAAGGGGGAAGTTTATAGCAATACAAGCCCACCTTAAGAAGCAGGAAACATCTCGAATAAACAACCTAACCTTGCACCTCAAGCAATTAGAGAAAGAAGAACAAGAAAACCCCAAAGCTAGGAGAAGGAAAGAAATCATAAAAATCAGATCAGAAATAAATGAAAAAGAAATGAAGGAAACAATAGCAAAGGTCAATAAAACTAAAAGCTGGTTCTTTGAGAAGATAAACAAAATAGATAAACCACTAGCCAGACTCATTAAGAAAAAAAGGGAGAAGACTCAAATCAATAGAATTAGAAATGAAAAAGGAGAGGTAACAACTGACACTGCAGAAATAAAAGAGATCATGAGAGATTACTACAAGCAACTCTATGCCAATAAAATGGACAATCTGGAAGAAATGGACAAATTCTTAGAAATGCACAACCTGCCAAGACTGAATCAGGAAGAAATAGAAAATATGAACAGACCAATCACAAGCACTGAAATTGAAACTGTGATTAAAAATCTTCCAACAAAGAAAAGCCCAGGACCAGATGGCTTCACAGGCGAATTCTATCAAACATTTAGAGAAGAGCTAACACCTATCCTTCTCAAACTCTTCCAAAATATAGCAGAGGGAGGAACACTCCCAAACTCCTTCTACGAGGCCACCATCACCTTGATACCAAAACCAGACAAGGATGTCACAAAGAAAGAAAACTACAGGCCAATATCACTGATGAACATAGATGCAAAAATCCTCAACAAAATACTAGCAAATAGAATCCAACAGCACATTAAAAGGATCATACACCATGATCAAGCGGGGTTTATTCCAGGAATGCAAGGATTCTTCAATATACGCAAATCTATCAATGTGATAAACCATATTAACAAACTGCAGGAGAAAAACCATATGATCATCTCAATAGATGCAGAGAAAGCTTTCGACAAAATTCAACACCCATTTATGATAAAAACCCTGCAGAAAGTAGGCATAGAGGGAACTTTCCTCAACATAATAAAGGCCATATATGACAAGCCCACAGCAAACATCATCCTCAATGGTGAAAAACTGAAAGCATTTCCACTAAGATCAGGAACAAGACAAGGTTGCCCACTCTCACCACTCTTATTCAACATAGTTTTGGAAGTTTTAGCCACAGCAATCAGAGAAGAAAAGGAAATAAAAGGAATCCAAATCGGAAAAGAAGAAGTAAAGCTGTCACTGTTTGCAGATGACATGATCCTATACATAGAGAACCCTAAAGATGCTACCAGAAAACTACTAGAGCTAATCAATGAATTTGGTAAAGTGGCAGGATACAAAATTAATGCACAGAAATCTCTGGCATTCCTATATACTAATGATGAAAAATCTGAAAGTGAAATCAAGAAAACACTCCCATTTACCATTGCAACAAAAAGAATAAAATATCTAGGAATAAACCTACCTAAGGAGACAAAAGATCTGTATGCAGAAAATTATAAGACATTGATGAAAGAAATTAAAGATGATACAAATAGATGGAGACATATACCATGTTCTTGGATTGGAAGAATCAACATTGTGAAAATGACTCTGCTACCCAAAGCAATCTATAGATTCAATGCAATCCCTATCAAACTACCACTGGCATTTTTCACAGAACTAGAACAAAAAATTTTGCAATTTGTATGGAAACACAAAAGACCCCGAATAGCCAAAGCAATCTTGAGAACGAAAGAAGGAACTGGAGGAATCAGGCTCCCAGACTTCAGACTATACTACAAAGCTACAGTTATCAAAACGGTATGGTACTGGCACAAAAACAGAAAGATAGATCAATGGAACAGGATAGAAAGCCCAGAGATAAACCCACGCACATATGGTCACCTTATCTTTGACAAAGGAGGCAGAAATGTACCGTGGAGAAAGGACAGCCTATTCAATAAGTGGTGCTGGGAAAACTGGACAGCTACATGTAAAAGTATGAAGTTAGATCACTCCCTAACACCATACACAAAAATAAGCTCTAAATGGATTAAAGACCTAAATGTAAGGCCAGAAACTATCAAACTCTTAGAGGAAAACATAGGCAGAACACTCTATGACATAAATCACAGCAAGATTCTTTCTGACCCACCTCCTAGAGTAATGGAAATAAAAACAAGAGCAAACAAATGGGACCTAATGAAACTTAAAAGCTTTTGCGCAGCAAAGGAAACCATAAAGAAGACCAAAAGACAACCCTCAGAATGGGAGAAAATATTTGCAAATGAAGCAACTGACAAAGGATTGATCTCCAAAATTTATAAGCAGCTCATGCAGCTTAATAACAAAAAAACAAACAACCCAATCCAAAAATGGGCAGAAGACCTAAATAGACATTTCTCCAAAGAAGATATACAGACTGCCAACAAACACATGAAAGAATGCTCAACATCACTAATCATGAGAGAAATGCAAATCAAAACTACAATGAGATATCATCTCACACCAGTCAGAATGGCTATCATCAAAAAATCTAGAAACAATAAATGCTGGAGAGGGTGTGGAGAAAAGGGAACCCTCTTACACTGTTGGTGGGAATGTAAATTGATACAGCCACTGTGGAGAACAGTATGGAGGTTCCTTAAAAAGCTACAAATAGAACTACCATATGACCCAGCAATCCCACTACTGGGCATATACCCTGAGAAAACCATAATTCAAAAAGAGTCATGTACCAAAATGTTCATTGCAGCTCTATTTACAATAGCCCAGAGATGGAAACAACCTAAGTGCCCATCATCGGATGAATGGATAAAGAAGATGTGGCACATATATACAATGGAATATTACTCAGCCATAAAAAGAGACGAAATTGAGCTATTTGTAATGAGGTGGATAGACCTAGAGTCTGTCATACAGAGTGAAGTAAGTCAGAAAGAGAGAGACAAATACCGTATGCTAACACATATATATGGAATTTAAAAAAAAAAAAAAAGTCATGAAAAACCTAGGGGTGAAACAGGAATAAAGACACAGACTTACTAGAGAATGGACTTGAGGCTATGGGGAGGGGGAAGTGTAAACGGTGACAAAGCGATAAAGAGGCATGGACATATATACACTACCAAACGTAAGGTAGATAGGTAGTGGGAAGCAGCCGCATAGCACAGGGAGATCAGCTCGGTGCTTTGTGACCGCCTGGAGGGGTGGGATAGGGAGGGTGGGAGGGAGGGAGACGCAAGCGGGAAGAGATATGGGAATATATGTATATATATAACTGATTCATTTTGTTGTGAAGCTGAAACTAACATACCATTGTAAAGCAATTATACTCCAATAAAGATGTTAAAAGAAAAAAAAAAAAAAAAAAAAAAAAAAAAAAAAAAAAAAAAGTCCTAGGAAGAGAATTGGATGGAGGTGGGTGGGGCTTACTGAGCATTGCATTTGAATAATATGATGACATTGTATGTGATCTAATCAATGTATTTTACTTCTTATAACTTTTCCAAAAGTCAAAATTTAGAAATAAAATTGTCCAAAACTTAGAAATAAACTTGAAAGTTTATTTCTTAAAAGCCAGAGAAATATCTTTTCATCCAGTTTTGTTACAGAATACAAACAAGGTATGGTTTCTGATTCCATATAACTCAGAAGTAATTCTGAGTATTTTTATAAAATAACAATATGCAATTTCTACTAGACTTAGAGTCACAAAATCACCAATTACTATGGAGTTTCTTAATGATTTAGTTTGGTTCCCAAATAGACACGAATACTTGTGTGTGACATAGATTATCTGTGACTTCTATATTCCTCTGATTTAGTTCCAACAGAAGAGGGAGAAAAAAGAGAATTCAAGTTCAAGAAAAATCTTTAGCAGTATAGGCAAAAACAGATAAATTATACATGAGAAGAAAGAAACAATATTTTATGAGCTTTACAAATCACAATTCTGATAGACACGGTTTTGCTCAAAAACTCCCAATTTCCTATAGTATCACAACCAAATTCCTTAGCAAAGTCATCAAGCATCAACAGAATTGTTCACTCTTGACTTCCATCACTTCACCTCAAGGAGCTTATTTGTACCCAGTCCAGCTACTCCATATCATACAAAAATGTCCTGCTTTTGCCCACCTTCGTGCTTTTCCTCTTGCCCTTGTCCTCTCTGGGATGTATCAGTTGTATCAGATCATTCCTGTCCCTCTTCTACTGCTACCCCAACTGAATGTGTCTTTCAAGGCTGTGTTTAAGTGGTTTCTCCTCTGGGAAATCTTCCATAATTCAGCCAGAAGAAATCTCCCTGTTTTGTTCTGGTGGAATTTTGTGACTTTCTGTCCTTATTCATCATAGTCTACCTTTTATTTTAGTTGTGCACTTTATTTTTTCATCAGATTGTAAAATTCTTTAGAGAAGATGCCTTATTCATTTTTATTATATCGCCCCATGATCCTAGTGCAATACCTGACTGGTAGCAGGAGATCAAGAAATATTTGTTACATTCAACTGAACTGAATTAACACTGACTCCGCAGAGAATCCAACAGCCAAGATTAGGTGGTTTAGTGTATTTGTTAAGGAGATTTCTGTCTCTCTGCCTCTTTTCCTTTTAAGTGAATTTGGAATATTTAAAACCATTTAAGGAAAAATTAGAGGTTTTAAAAATTAGTCATGAGCATATTTCTCATAATATTCTAATCAAACGTAAAATAGATAGAAAGATAAAATAAGCTGGAATCAGCACTGTATGGTCCTCAAAATATACATTGGGTGTGATTATGAAAAATTACCAGGGAGATGGCTTTGGGGCTAATGACTACACAAGTTATTTAAATTGTCTGTCATTTAGAAGTGGCATACCTTGATGTTCCACCTTGACTGAACTTGAGGCTCTTGTCAAAGGGAACCCACCAATCTGAAGAGGAAAAGTTGTACAACCTTAATAACCACCCAGTACTTTTCGGTGAACTGTGTTCTTCCACTGGGACAAATGCCTTCTAATATTTTATATATTGCTGGTCAGTGACTTAAAAAAAAAAACCTACCCAATTGCAGTCTGCCATTCAAAAGGAATATTTCTACAAAGAAAAAGATGTGAAAATGTAGGCATTCAAGTGAAAATTCAATCCTTCACAGTACAGAGCCTCTGCGAAGTCTTTTAAATGACCCTTTTTATCATGGTGCCATGTCTGTACCTTTCTGAATAGTGAGACCTGGTAAGAAAAATAGATGTATGTATACAAGTGGTTGAGTAATGTATTACTCGTATGCACTTTGTTCTTTTTGGCAAACTGACCTTATCAAAGGGAAGAAAGCTATACATTGTGACAAGCTGAGCCTTACCAGAAAGTCTGAATTAGAAGTGCGAGTCCTCTGTTATCTGGATTAAAATGTGATCAGAACAAAAAAAATTTTTGCCATTTAACCTCTTGAGAAGTGGAGATGCCGGGGAATTGAGTTCCTTTTAAACCAAAACCATTAGATTTCACCATCAGAGATGATTCGCATTAAAAACAATAATAATAATACTATTTTCCTCTAAACCCTTGTCAGTTTTTTTGTAGTGGTCAAATAAAGTGTTAGATTTTTTTTTCATTGTCTATACTTTCACAGAGAACTATTATAAGAAGGTGGTGACCAAATATCCTTCCTCACTTCATCCAGGGCAAATACTGTGCCTTGTTTTCTACCTCCATCAATAAACTTTAAGTGGAAAACTGAACTTTTGCATTTATTGTGCAGTAATTAGAAGGCCTTGGCAGTTACCTGAGAAGCCCCTTGGAATTCAAAAATACTCTTTCCTCATGCTGATTTAACCATTTTAGTGCAAATACCAAACTATGTTTAAAATCAGTTAGTGGAGGAATGGTGAACCAAATTCATTCCTTTAAAAATAAACAGACACGTGGGAGTCAAACTTGCTCATCTGCAGATCTTTTTTCCTTTGTAATAAACAACCCCTGTTTAGTACATAAAAGTACGTAAAAATGGACAAAATAATCTGAAATGGATAAAGCCAAGAGGGAAAAAAGTGGCATCTGACATAGCACACAGGCACATAGAACTATCGCTATTTTATTCACATTAAGAGTGTGTATGTTGCTACTGCCCAGTTACTGTGCATGTGAATTCTCCAGATCCAGACGTATTTGCCCAATTAATTACTCTGCTGTTCAACAATGATGGGTAATGGTCCAAGCAGCCTGCTTCTCCTCAGATCACCGGTGGAATTCACACACGCATAATGTCCCCTCTTCAGAAAATGATCCCAACAAGCTCTATAATTATTTTTTTCTTCTGAAATAAAGGCATCAATTCAATTATATGTTAAAATAGTTTGTAGGAGAAGAAATGGAAATGAAGCAGGATCTCTCTCTCTCTCTCTCTCTCTCTCTTTACCTTTCTGGGTAGGAAGCTGGAAGGCGAGCTTCCCCCACTCTACTATTTCCAGGAGCAAACTTCGATATTAAAAAATAATTGCTGATCAAAATTGTTCATCATTACCCTTAGTCTGTTGGTTTGCAATAGTTTTCTTCATTAATACAGATAAAGGTGTGTTCTTCCACGTTCAATTATATATGCTATCCCTCCGTGCTGGTAGGCAGATGACTAAGCTTATGATGTAGCAGATCAAACAAAGAACCCTCGTGTACAAATGCACAGAGGTCCCATAAACGGGGCTAATTAGCATTGTAATTAACTCGCGTGATGACTAAAACAAAATCAGAGTAACCCAAGAATCACTTAGAAAGGATACCAAGTGGTGTGCCCCCTGCCCCCTCCTCTTTGTTTCTAGTGATGGGGGGAGTCCTGAGTCACTCCTTCTCCCAGCCTCCCCGCCTTCTCGGGGCGCAAGCCCGGACTGAAAAGCATGCGCAGGGCTCGCCGGTGTCTGCTGTAACGAAGCTGTCCGGATTTTAGTGCAGTGCTGGATGTTGCCAGTTAAAGGTAGCTTAGGAAAAAGATCTTCCTCCTTTGCCTTTACTGAAATGGACAGACACAGTTCTCTTTGTTGGCAGGAGAACTGGAAGCAAGAATGAACATGTGGGCTTCTTTTCACAGGGACTTACCTGCTTAGTTAGGGGTAGATGTAAGTATAGTACCTGGAGTTCTAGTCCCACACTTCCACACTGACATCCTTATAAAATAGAAATCCCTGAATGGGGCCCACAGGCCTCAGTGGTTTTCTTGGGAATTTTACATGTAATGGTTAAGGCATCTTGCTACTTGGTAACAGGATTCTTACTAATTTTATCCAATTACGAAAAATAGTTCCAAGGTTTTATCCAGAGCAAGGGAGGATAGAGACTACCAATAAAAATCAAAGGGAAAAATGACCAGTGCAGGAAAACAAGGCAATAGTTGGAACAGCTTAATTCACTCTTTAAATAATTTGTGTCACCTAAGATTAACAATTTCCTATTCAAGTGTTTTCATCCTTTATTTCATTTGATCCTTACAATGACTCTGCAGAAGACGTACAGATTTGATTCCCATTTTACAGAATAGGAAATGGGAGGTGCTAAGTGACAGAAGATGCTCTAGTTCAGGGACGCTTCTGTTATGGCAAGCTGACCATGCTTAAAGCTTGCATTTCTTTTAGGTCAGTGAGACTGGTAAGGGCTTTGTTTTGTTTTTTCATTAGTCTTGGTCTAACTTAAACTCAGTCGTTATTTCAAATTTAAATTTTCTGACAAATGAAATTGCCTCCAGTTTGTTGTTATCTTCAAACCTCTCTGAACATATGAAATATCAATCATTATTGAAAAAAAGTAGACCAATTCTACTATAACACCTTTAGCATCATATAAAATTGATAACCTCTAAATCACAACATATCCACAGTTTTCCAGTCATTAGAGTAGGATTTACTGAAAATAGATACTTTACTCCCTTTTTCAAAGCCCAATGTCTATGTATTTTGGGGAGAATTACATTTGTAATAATAATTGCTACAACTTTAAAGGTATATTCATGTGATTAGCATCCACGACAATATAAAAATTTTGACTTAATGAGTCAATTGGTCATTTGATTTATTGTCTACCTCAGTTTACCTACATTTGATAGAATTTGATCAATTAGTTTCTAAAACAGCAGATTTAGTCTTGTGTTAAATGTAGCTAGCCTAAATGGCTGTATTAGATTGTTGATTCTCAGGATTGATGATGAAAGCTTGGTAAATATTCATAAAATGTGATTTGAGATTTCCTAAAGGATCAATCTGACAGAAATAAAATGGATACATTATTAGCAAAAACTTATGTTCACATCCTGTGTGATACGTGAGCACTTTTAATTAAGACACAGTTTGTTCTTGGTACCCGCCACAAAATTAAGTATGGATGAGTTTGCTCTGAACATAAAAGAAATAATAAAAGACCTAAAGATAGGCATTTGGAGTGACTACTGGGAATCAGACAGCTGATCCAAAGAAAGTACATATCTTCTGTTTGTGCTGTCCTCTTTTATGGGAAGAATGTGGGAAAATGAAATTAGAAGTACACTGGCTACTATTTAGCCAGCTTAATTGTGATACGTGGCACAGGAGTAAGTGGGCAGAAGGGTGATCAGTGGTCCGTGACGGTAAGGCTGACACAATAGGTTCCTCGTACCCCTCTCCTCAGTCTTCAGATTTATAATAATTGGTGTTTAGAAATGGAGAAGGGAAGATTCCAATGCAGATTTATTTTAAATTTTCAAACTAAAAAATAATTTTGGACATTTACTCCCTGATTTTGAAATTTAAAGACAACAGATACAAGACGCCCATTTTCAAAACAGTAGAGAAGCATATATCTGGCAGTGTGGAGCACAATATGATATCCTGAACTTACCATTTGAGTATGAAAGTAGCATTTAACAGGTCAGTTAAATGAAGTAAGATTTTTTTCAGGAGAAAAAAATTAAGGATAAAAGGAAATATTATCACACATCAAGACACAAAAATATGTCGATGCTCTATGGGACAAATTGAAATGGCAAAAGAGTTAACAAACTAATAAGGGCAGTGTGGCAATAGAAAATATGCAGTATGATCTATTGCATTCACTTTAGCATTATGCTGTTTTTATTACTGCATTTCTTCATGATAGTGCCTGCATCCTCTGCCTTTTCTTTCATCCTCTCCATCTGGGGTCCAAAGGGGGGCTTTTTGGCACCCATGACCCCCTGAAATTGCATGCAGATTTCTTATGCAAGTGTATTTGTATACTTGTGAGACGATGATCCATCGCTTTTGCCAGATCCACTAAGAGGCACATGCCCCCAAATGGTTAAAATTCAGCATCCTATAGCTAATTAATAACAACTTCCCAATGATGTTCTTTCCTTTAAAATTTCTTCATCCAGACCTTCAGTGCTTCACACCCTGACTATGCCTCCCAGACGCCTTCCCTCCCTCCTGTCTCCCTTCTCTAACTCATCTTCCATAGCAAAAACCACCATATCAACTTCTTAAAACATCATCTGTATCGTGTCTCAAATTCAAACAGACAAACCACTGGTGGCTTTCCCTTTACCTACAGTGTCAAGTTTAGACTTCTCATTTGGCATTCAAATCCACCTCATATTGGATTCTCTACCACCTCTACCAAGAGTAGCTGACGTTTACAGAGTGGGATTAATGGGCCAGCAACTGTGCTAACTGCTTTGCATAAATGAACTCATGTAATCTCTGAGATGGCTCTATTATATCAGTCCTATTCTAATCATAACACTTGCAGATGCTTTATCGAGGCTTAAGAGGTGAAGTCATCTGCCCAAATTTGCATAGCTAGTAAGTGACCGATCCAGAATTCAAACCCAGGCAGCTTGGCCTTGCCTGAGTTTTTCGCCATGAAGTTCCCTCCTGCCCACCTAATTTATTTCTTGCCAACTGAACTTTCGGCTCTAGACAGCAGGGGACCCTCACAGTCAACTGAGCAAAGCACATTTCTGACCTCAAGCCTTTTTCATACTCCATCCTCCCCATTATCCAAGGTTGAGCTCAAGTCTCACCTCTTCTATAATAGTCATTAAGCTCTCTCTCTTAGAACCATAGCATTCATTGCCCGCCCCCCTTGCGCTGGTCATACATAATTTTGCATTGCAACTTTTTTTCTGATTGGACAGGAAGCCACTGGTGGGCGGGACTTTGATCTTAGGTTTTTGTTATACCATCTTCAGCACATCGACCAGTGCCTTTCATCAAATGTGCATTCAAAAAACTTATTGAGAGAATAAATTAACCTGAACTTCCACAGAATGTCATGTTTGAAAAATGAAACTATAATTCGTTCTCTTAACATTCTATTATATCTTGATAAAATCTCCTGTATATGGTGGCTGGTGGGCTTATCAGCCATTGCTACCATGCTGAAACTGGTTTTCTATATTTTTTCAGTTTGCCCAGGTAAATCTGATAGGCAATAAAAGGAAACTCCCCAAGGTGAGTGCCTGTGCGTGTGTGTGTGCATTGGGTGAGGTATTCATTTTCATTTAAGAGAGGATCTATTATCAATAATTTTAAAAAAGAAACTACGCTGCCAGTTTTTTTCATTTAAATGAATTCAGTGCTGCTGCGTTAGCTCTCTCTCTCTCAAGAAAAGGATCTATTTAGAGTAGAATGTCTCTCTGATCCAGAGTCAGAATTTCTGCTCAAGGAGGCCAAGAAAATTTGAAGGATTCAGTTTACTAGGAAATTCTTGGAGCAGTTAGAGTCTTTGGTTCTTTTAATCCTTCGTGGGGATATATGGAGAGCACAAGTCTCTAGTGCTTGGGCCAATGTCAGATTTCCCCATCAACACATCTTTGGGGTCTGGATTCTTTCTCACCATCAGACACTCTAGCACCAACTGACAGAAAGACAAGGAAGAAAGAGCTCTACCCACGTGCTTGAGAAATCAACTGTCTCAGCTAGGCAGAACTGCCTAAGCTGAAACTCTTTGTTTTCTTCTCTTACATGCACACAGGACATGTTGTGTCTTTCATATCTAATGAAAACACATATAACCCATTTTATTGTTCAACTTTTAAAAAAATGTGGTATGGAAGATATTTTGTGTAATAAATCATATTACAGTCAATTTGAGAAATTACGTATACATGTATGTGCAATTTTAATAGAATGTCTTTACTATTTTAAAAGTCCTTTTGAAATTTCTAAAAGTAACTCACTCCAGAAGCATCTAATCACTCAGCGGATAACACCCAGGGCTTAGATGCATCGCTATAAATGACTCAGCTTTCCTTTTAATAGTTTAAAATGTAGGGCTTAGACTAAATCAGGAATCACTTAGATGCTTACAGATGGAAGGCAGATAATGAATGCTGGAAGTGGGCTTGGTGGAAATCTCTCTAAGAAGTGCAGAGGACTAAGGCAAATTGGAGAAAGTATGCCCTGTCTAAAGAGAATAGCTGATGTTCAGTCCCAGCTGATTTTACCCTACGAGAAAAAGAATCCAGTGTTACAAAACCTTCTAGTTCTTCACAAGAAGCAGGGTTTTTAAACAATGTGAAATTCCATGGTTTTGGGGTTAAAAATTTTTTTTTTGAAAACTAGGCAGGCCAAACAAAGCATATATGTGGATGGGATCTGGCCTTGAAGCTCCAATTCTTACTGTGGACAAAATGATCCACCCCTGCTGCTTTTTGACCAATGCAACATGTACAAATATATGCAGCTATTTCCAACATATGCTGTTTTCAAAAACACTTTAAAAATTAAAAATATTCATAATTATAATGTCATAATCAGTGTAGCCCAATTAAGAACAATTCCTCTTAGATACTCTATTACTAATTTTTGGTAGATGGAGGAATGGTAATAGCTATAATGTATTGTAACTTCCACAGAACTTTTCATTTTGGTCCTCCTGATGAGCTCATCCATAAACTATGGTTAAGACTAACTATCCAGGTGGATATACAACTGTATCCAGAGAAAGTTATTGGATTCTAAACCATCCCAGAAAATGTTTAACAAATAACATTCTATAAGGGTTAGTCTTGACCTCATCTTATTTAATAATGTTTTCCTAGTGTATATGATAGATCAAATGTTATTCCTCATTCTAAGACAGGGTAATTGATGACCTGTCATCCAGTCTGGCTCAGTCGTAACCCGTGGACAGGGTAACTCTTCTTTGGAGCATTCCACAGAGTACATTGGATGGATATCACAGAAATGTAAGAAATAAAAATTGCTTCCACTTTAAAGGCTTTGAATATGACTTAAGATTTCAAACACATATGTGAAATGAAATAACAAGTTTATTGTACAAACTGATGCGGTAGAAATTAAAGATGAGCAGTGCCAAGACAGAGAGGAATTCAATCAACTGAGATCAACCACCACAAACTCTCTGAAGAAGAGTCTTATATTGGACTTTGAAGAATGTCCAAGGCCAGGCAAGGCAGAGATTAACAAGCCATGCTAGGTCTACTGTATTTAATATTTAGTGGTCAGACGAATGAGTCAAGTTCAAGAATCTCTAGGCAAATGAGATAAATGCCTGTAGACATGAACAAGGGATGAACGGAGCCATTTCACAATCCTTAAGATAGAACAATGATACAGAATCTGTTAAAGAGTGTAATTACTAAATTAATTCATTAAAGTTAGTTCTAATATTGTATTAAATCCAGTTTGTTAGCATTATGACACTTGATTTTGACCAAAGAATAATGCTTTGATTTTTGACATACCTGATTGGAGTTCTGGGCCTGCTTTTTCTAAAAAGTGAATATTGTAAATATATGGCTATTTACAAATCCATATTCAGTTCCATTTAAGAAGCATTTAGGAAAAGTCACAGGCTCTACAATCAAACAAATGATATATTTGAAGAATATGGAACAGTTTCTGATACACATTAGTAATCAGCATGGCAGGGAGGAAAGAAGATGTGCGGGGAAATGAAGCAGGCGTGGGTTTGAATCTATTTTATCATTTGATAGCCTGGTGATCATGGGCAAATCTACCAAATTCTCTTAGTCCAAGTTTCTTCATGTGTAAAATACGAGTAGTTCCTATTTTGTGAGACTGTTCGCTAAAGATGAGCAAAAATAAAATGTAAATCATCGCAGAAGACATTAAATAGCTATTCTTAAAATTTTCATTGTTACTCAGATAACAATTGTAACTTCTTATAAAATTCACAAGCACTCAGGTAATGAATCAATTTCTAAATTGCTACTGTAATAAAGGCAGGACATCCTTCTTAAGTTAGGAACTTAAGGTTTTGTAAACAGAAATATATTACTTAAATTTCTTTATCTTTAGTTCTTAATTCAGATGTTAACCGGTTCAGAATCTTAGCTACACTTTTCTACAAAGTATAATCAGATCTTTGCAATAGGTTAAGTTACTGTGTTTTTGATACAGAAAAAAAGATGATTCCCCCTAGGGTTCTTGTAGAAAATTAATTTTCTAATTTCTAAACCTCACTGTGATTCAGAATGCCTTGTTGAGTCTTGAACACATGTATTGTTTTAAATACAGCAGATGTTTCTGTGTGGGGCATGGCTTTCCACCCTCTGCTTCACTTGTGAGGCAGTTAGAATAGGGTAATGCGACAGCCTATCTGTGCAGCCCAAAAGGGGTGTATAGCCCAGAAAAAGTGAAAGAAGGACCCACTCTCCAGAATGTCTGCTATGTGCAGCATTAGGTGGAGAACACCTGAGCAAGGACATTCATTAGGAGATTTCTATACACCAAATACACTCCCACACATGAAAGGGAGGAAAGGGCCCCCTTGATTTATGTTTATGAGGTTGCAAATCATTCCTACAGAAAATACAGAAAGACTCTCCCTCAGGTATATAACATAACTGCCAAAGTCAATTAATTCCATCAATTCCATTAAAAACATCTGAATAAAACCTGGAAAATTCAGATATCTGTATTGATCTAAATATTTCTCTTTACACATTATATATATGTGTGTGTGTGTGTGTGTGTGTGTGTGTGTATACATGTATATATATCCAGTTAAATTCATCCTAAGATAAAAATAGGCAAAAAGAAAGAGACGCAAAATGTAACGCTAACACAGAATTGTTTTCACCAGGATTCAATCCTAACACCTAAAGAATGAGCCAAATTATTTTATCCTTAAAGAGACCAAGGTTAAATTATGAAGATCTTAACATTTTCTGTATCAAAATATTTTGAATCATAATCTGAATTCTCCTTTTCTCTAGTTTTATAGACGGAGCTTCTTTGTTTATTTCACTCCATGCAGAAAGGATACAAAAAAGAAAAAGAAAATTACCTATGTGAGTTTAGTAAGATTAAAACACATACATTAACTAATCATAAATAGTTGATTTTTGTTTGTTTAAATACTTGTGGATTTCTTGCTTTCAGTAATTTTGAATATCAAATTCATAGCAGCCTGTGGCCTAAAAAATTATCAACTATACATGTTTTAAAGCACCATTTTCCTATCATAAAGCTACAAACATCTGCACTGATTACAATTAAAAACAGTGTAAAAGATTAACACTCCAATTATAGCTTCTTGTTCTCATCAAAATTCACGACAGTCCTCAGACAGCAATGTGTGTGATGCCCATATGCCTTTTTCTCTGAAATGAAACCTTCCTGAGACTCCCCCCCCCCACTTCTTTAAAACAATGAATATGTGTAGTTGTAGTGAATTTATCTTTATCAGAAAAGTAAGATTTTATTGTCATATTTTCAAAATTCTTTGGAAGTCTATTTTTTCTGTCTGTGTGAATCTTCTTAGAAGAAATGCAGAAAAACATTAGTATGCTACCCAACAAAAAAGTTTCTAGCTTTCCAAAATTGTTTTGAATGCTCTTTTAAAGAACACTACTGTCTATGGTCCTTAATATTATTGACAGTGAAAAGTGTAGGAAAGCTGCTGAATTTGAAATACATATACATTAAATTAGTACAAATATTACATTAAAAATTAGAACAACATTTCTCAGAGTTTTATAAGTACCTTTTTTATATATGGAAATAAAACTGAAGTACATATGTAATAATTAGTAGAAAATGTAAAAACGGAGTACAATTTAAAAATCATGAGTTCAGGTAAGAAATTCTACAGGAAAATTAAAAATCACTAAACAGTTGAACTATATTTCTTGTTTAGGATCTAATATTGCCACTTAAGGAGAAAAACTTGGGGGAAAAGTATTCAATAAATTTTGTAACATGAATTTTCCCTCATAGTTGTTTAAAATTTATAAATGAGGAGAAAGGTGAAAACCCAGACTTGACCTCTCTTTAAGCAATTTATACTAAAATTTAGTAGAAAGTGGAGAAATTAAAGAACATTCTCTTGGTTCAGCATTTAAAAAGAGTATCCTTATTCTAAGATATCTGCTTATTGTCTAAATTAAGTGATGAAAACACAAACGTTCAAAAAGAATACAACTAAGGCAAAAATATCAATCAAAGATTGAATTTCTAGTTTGAGAATTTCTATTTTTGCTCATAATTGAGTCTTTGAAAGTGAACGTTTTAATATATATGCCCAAAATAAAGAAAATAACCAATAACATTATTTTCCCTCTGCGATATTACTTTAAATGTATGAAAAGTTAAAGCTCTACACAACTTCAACAAGTACTAAATTCATTTACTAGAGCCTTTCAAGTAGGGATGTTTTATGAAAATATTTATTTTCCATTGAACACCATGTATATAAAGTTACAACTTGTATTTCTTATTGATCTCCAACCATAATAAAAATTACATGATTCTTATGCTATGAGGTCTTCATAATTCCTGATTTACATTTATATGCAGTGCTACAGCCCTCCCCTTTTTTGGTGATTTTTAAAGCTTTAATCCTTAATCCATGAGTAAAACTATGCAGACACTTGATAAAACAAACTTAGAAATCAGCTTCTTTGCATCATTAAAAGGCTTCTATACCTCACAATGAAAACATTACAAATCTAATCTTTTCACATTATCCAAGAAGGCAATCCTATATTCCCAGAGTAGAGTACTTTATATCCGTAGGTTCAACGAATGTAATTAAGTGTACCCCATGCCTGTTGAAGATTAACTTATTAAAGAAAGTTCAAGCACACCTCCTCTACAAACGCATAGGGTGACTAAGGCCATTTTAATGATATTTTACAAGGATGACAGTGGAAAGCTGTATTTCTGAAAGTGACAATAATACCTTTGCTTGTAAACCTTTACAAGTTGATGTTCCAAGTGCTGCTTTCAGGGCAGCTTGGCAGGGGCAGGGGAGGGGAAGGGGGAAGGGGGGAAGGGGGGGAAGGGGGGGGGAAGAGCGGCAGAGAACAGAACTACTATTTTAGGTGTTTCCAAGAAGGTGGTTCTTCGACTTTATCACCTCTCCTTATCTCAATAGTAGAATGCTGAAGTGGACAATTTATTGAAAAAGAAAACCTGTTAGATCCAAAAAAAAAAAAGAGGCTTCAAGTCTTTGAGAAACTGAAAATCCAAACAGGAATTTTAAAGAGAATTAAAATTCTGGGGGAGAAATAATAAAATGGAAAGGAAAAAAAGAAGAACCCTCATTCTTGGACTATATCCACCCAAACTAAAACGGCACCAGCAATTTAAAGCCAGGTTATTTAAGCTTCTGGGGTATTTTAAATTAAAATCTTTATATGGTTCAAGCAAAATAGCTCCTTTTTGCCTGAATTCTCTGAATAATTATGACAATTCCTCTCTTTCCTCTGCCCTGTAGACACTCTCTAAATACAAACAAGAATGGCTCCCTAAGATCAGAGGGTCTTGGGGAGACTTCCCGTAAAGCCACTAGATGGCGTGAAAGCACTGCACTGGGCCGCCTCTCCGCCACTCTGCCCCGGGCGCCGCGAAGTTTGTGTTCGTGCTGAGAGCTCAGCGTTTAGTCAAGTAAGATGCATTTTCTTTCAGAGACATCTTTCTGTGTCGTATGACACTTTTCAGGACACAAAAGGGGTATTCCGCCCTCCCCCTCCACCGCACTCAGAAAATGTCGAATTAGATTTGGAATAGTAAAAAATCATTTCAGTATTTACAGCGGCTTCCTGAGAACTTGACCTTTCAGCTCTTTGGGGGCTAGGCTGCTATTTGTTTGCAGCCTCCTTTAATAGGTAGTGAGAGGGAAAGAGAAGTTCCTTCAGCATTAGCCCTGTGCTCAAACCACTGCAGACAAAGTTTGCATATTCTCAGTCATCTTGCTCTCTTCCCCGATTTTTTTTTTTATCAAAAATTCTCTTTGTCTTTCTTCATCTGATATCGTGGGGTCCCTCATTAAGGGCGGTGATAGGAAAAGCTGGTTTTAAAACTGCTGTCCGGATGGCAGTTGTCCTCTTTTAATACTTGTTACCAGCAAAGCAAAAGGAAATATTTTTGTTCCTGCTTTTCAAATGCAGTGTTTTGCTTCATGTAATGCTTCTGCCTGATCATCATCTTCTAATCTTCCCTCCAAACTTTGAGATATACTTTTATAAGGGGTGCATTTCCAGCTTCCTGATATATGATATATACATAAGGCATATACCTCCCTGGGCCTCCACGACAGCAACAATTACCATATTCCTCCAGATATTATCACTATCTCGCTTCACAAAATGTCCATTGTAAAAGCTGTTTTGATCTTTTGGATAAGTGCCTTAATTTAAAATAATAGCAAAAAGGTAAAATTAGGCCTCTATGCTCAGCAGTGCATGAATGACAAATCTGTTGTAGTTTTGGGTATATCTTAAAAGATTCCTTTTAAAACCTCTTATAGCAAATTTACACATGATCAAAAATTATATTACACATTGGTAAACTGAACTGCATAATTTATTTCACGTGCTATTTATATAGCTATGTTTATACATATAATGGGTTTTGTAGTTTTGATATAATACCATACCAGTTCAAAATCTGAAAGATTTCTAGAAGCAATTTTTTTTATTAATGGTTTTGAGCCACCGTTGAAAAGGCTTCTTTTTTCCCCTTTGTGTAGTGTCTCAGAGGGAGATTATCATTTTTTGGATATCTTCTTAGCCCTAATTTCAATGAATTTGTGAAAACCAGAGATTTTATGGTGACATTCAATTAAAACATTTAGAAAAATAAGGATTCAATAAAATGTAATCACACCTCTTTAAAATAAAAATATTGGAGACCAAATGGACAACTTGGCAAAACTTGCTTCATAGGCAATGTTATGTCTTTTTACCCTGTGTATTTTTACTTTATGGGAACTTAAGTTAATTTGTCATATTAAATAGATCCGTGAATTGAGTCCTGTGAGTCCTGTTTTAATTGGCTCTAATCTTTGGTACCATTTAAAATCTACACTTTTGGTAGAATCTCCAAAACTCCATTACTGTTACATGAGTTGCTATAAAATAGATGGATAGATAAAGATATCTTGAAATAGGAGCCTTATGTGCACATAACTGGTTTGCTTTCCTTAGACATTCTATGTAATTCACAGTTGGTCATAAGGGATATAATATAGACTAATGGTTTAATACTTTTAAAGTGAGTGATTTTATATACAGATCTAAAACAATCTCTAGAAGTATGATTTCAACTGATTGTGAGTGGCAGCTAAGTTTTTTGTGGTATCTGACTATTTAACACCAGTGGAGCAGAAAGTCACTTCATGCTTAAAAAGCCACCTGGGAGTATATATGCTATAGAAACTGCCCGCTCAGTCCTGTTAGATCGCTTGCTGAAAAATAATAGCTTTCCCCTGGTTCTGAGAGGGACATTGCGTCCATAATGACTGCAGTTAATTATTTCAGTGAAAATGTTTTTTTAATTTTTAAAAAAAATTTGGACTCCCAGGTGAATAAATGACTAAACTATTTCCATAAAATGGAAAACGCAGATACTCCCAGGTTTTCATGGTAGAGGGGTAGAGGGTGGAAGCAACACAGACTAATATTTTGTTCTTTTTGTATTCATATATTCAAAGAGTTTGATAAAGCTTGCAACATCATTTTATGCAAAAACTACCGGGGAAAAACAGAACTTTGTAAATGCTTTATGTAGGCACACTAGGTCAAGCAGAAAAGACCACATTCATATTGTATTTGGAGTCACACCAAGCAGACTTAACTAGTACTTTAAATGATCAGTAATGCATTACATTCTCATTTGTCAATTGGTTTACTGTAGCGTTAGTGTTATAAAATATAAAGAAAATCTACTGATCAGAATCTTACTTAAAAAAAGACTTTTCTTGTTTTTTGTTTTTTCAGAGAGGCTTTTTTCCCTTTAATAGTGGTTGGCTTATTCGGCCAACCAATTAACTAAATAGCAATAACTTAATAATTGAATGTTCAAATAATTAAATGTCACCTTCATTCTGTGACAATAAAGAGAACATATTAATAGCAGAGAAGTGATTACATAGAAATAAGCTCCTAAACTTCTCTCATCTAGTGATTTTTTATTTCATGCTTGTGGTCAGAATTCTACAAAGCCATTGTATATCTTTGAGAAAAACCAAACAGAGACCCATTAATAGTTTGGAAACTGTTAATAAAATAAATATACTCCTTTGGGGAAAAACACACACAAAAAATTAATATTTTGTGGTTTGGAGTATCACAAATTTGAATTATATTTTTTAAATAAAAATCTTAAATTAGAATAAATTAGAAAAATGAAAATTAAAGAAGACCATAGAAAGCATACAGGCCATAAAAAGCACTGCAGCATCTTGAAGTGCCTAAAACTCATATCTCTTTAGTAGGCAAAATGTAGAAGAAATGATTTAAAATTCACCATTGATTTGGGGAAAGAATGCTATTTGTTTGTTGGCTGTTTCATTTACTTCCTTCACAGAAACTTCAGTAGTTAGGTCAGCTAACCTAAAAATCAGAGCAACTACTTTATCAATATATTCATTCTAGTTTCCCAAGTGTTTTCTCCATGTGCCTTCTCACAATGCACCGCTGTAAACGCTGAATCTGTGACTGAGGCTGAGCTGTCCCCCAAGCCCACTGTGGAAGCCACAGTCTCCATTTCTCTGCACAGTCTCTTCAGCCCCAGAACTTTTGGGTTTTCACCAGTCCTCAACTACCCAGGACTACATTTCCACTTCTACTGAGCATAATACCCAACAAATAGAACAAAACCAAGTGAAATAAAACTAAACGAAATGAAACCACCAACATTTGAATAAAATTAAGGTTGGACCCATGTTATCTGATTACACCAAGAATAATATGTCACTTTGCTCCTTCTCTGATTTGCTGCTTGAGTGAATTGTTTACAAAACATGTAACATTTTTCTGAAATGAACTGGGAAGGGGGGGAGAAAGAGAGAGAGAGAAGGAGGAAGGAAGAAAGGGTTCAGATCAACTGGAATCTAGAAATCTAAGCAGAAAATGTAATACAAGGGCCTATCATCCTTTCAAAAGTTAGCTTGAGTTAACAACGATATCCAATTCTCTAAAACTTTTCTCTCTGCCTCTGTGTCTCTCTTTGTCTCCACACATGGACACGTGGGCACACATACATTCACACAGGCCTCTCCCCAAGCTGAAATAGAGAGGGAGGCACGTTGCTAATCTTTACGAGCAGCCCTTTGCACCTGGTATTGGCAATGACGACAAAAAGCCAACCGCTTTTCCGAAGCTATTTTCTACATTAAAGTTGATTAAAATGCCACTGACGAGAGGCTCACATGAAATAAGACTGTAGAATCCTCTTCCCGAAGGAGAATGCAGGTAACCAGAACCAAAACAAGTCCTCGCCCCAGTTTGACTGAAACTCCAAATATATAAATGTGAAGTTGCTGCTAAACGGGCCCAGGCAAGATGGAAGGAGAGCCCGGAGCATAGAAGCATCATGTTAAAAACAATAGGAGCACTTAATCTGAGCGAAGGTTTGAAGGAACATACATATTGAAGTCACCAGGATGTTTTCCCAGTCTTCCTCACCAGTCCTGCAGATTCTCATTGTTTACTGAATGATCACATGACAGGCCAAGTATCTAGCCCTGTGGGTCACCTTCATCATCTTCCAGAAAGAGAGAGTGAAAAATGAAAATGCTTGCCGACAACTTCATCAGGAATCCAATAGCTTAGGTAGAATTAGAATTCAAGACATCAAAAACCTCAGTACCCAGTTTAATCCTTTAACCACTAGGCCACACTCTTTCAAAACTGTTAGTAGAAACAACATTGCCCTTTTTGTACAGCTGTAGATGCCCTATTGATCTGTATCACATACCATTTAACACTGGATGATTTGGCTAGGAAAAGCGATGTTCACTGTTCCATGGCAAATCAGACAACAATGCTAAGATTGGCTATAGAACCAGGAAAATAGCGCAGGAGATGGGGAAACAAACAACCACAAAGAACAAACCTCATCTGCATGTTCTTCGCAGCTATTTTTTACTCCACAAGAAAGCAAAGTAGTAGAGTGCCACTGTATTAAAACTATTTCTGCCTGACGCAGATGTGGATCATGGGGATGGCAACCTAATAATAAGCCAACAGCTGAAGGCCACATTATTGCCCTAGCCTCCTCCCCTAGCTCATTTAGAAAATGACATGTTTTTCTTCGCAATGTTTTTACCCTCCTCTCTCTTTAGTGGCAGTAATGCTGAATGCTCTTGACATAATTCTTCGTTCACCCCTGACAGTCATTTTTTTGAATACTATCCCAGTAATAAAACACCTGACCTCGAGTTTTTCAATTGGCCATTGGCTTGGGTTACCCCAATTAGCGAGGCTCGTTTGGAAGTAGCCAGAGGAGTCCGGTGTCTTCCTGACTCTCTTCCCTAAACTCAGCATTATGAGAGAATACATCGTTTTATTCAGGTCATTTTTCTAGTGGATTTCTTTATTCTCGTATGATCTAAACATAGCAAAATAACAGGTTTAAAAAATAATCTAAAAGTATGTAGAATTCTGATACCAAGTATTTCTGCCTTGGAAGTCATATAACATTTCTAGTTCCCCGAGAGCTGCTTTTCAATATTTAAAGATAATTGAAAGAATTATGTGTATCAGCATCAATGAAGCGCTATTTTATTTACATATAAGGTAGCTACATATCTGCATAACTTAATGAAAATACATATGCACTTGCACAGAGCACACATCTGTGGATATCTGTGTGTCTGGGTCAGTATATCTTTCGGGTACAGATCTCCCAAATCTATAAGTCCTTATTAAAAAATGCTTCAGGTGGAAAAGAAAATGTGTACCTGCAGAGATAAAAGTGTGTTTATTACATGTAAGATTTTGCCTCAAGAATAAAGGTGGGAGTTACTGTAAATAATAACATTGAGGTTTCTCAGAGAACTTTGGCAAAGGAATGCGGGCATTTTCAACATAAAGGAGATGGAAGAGAAATTAAAAGAATATTTAAAGTATTTTAAAGGAAGAGTCCTTTAATATTAAAATTACTTAAAAATGCATCATTGTGTATCTGATACAGCAATCTCTTTGCTCCCTTTGTTACTTAATGTTTATTAATAGGCACAGGACTTCTCAACAAGAGTATAATTTTTCTTCACAAATCTTTAGAATTTGTGTGCGCTGTGCAATTTTATCACTGGTCACATTTTTATTCTTTCTTGGCAAGGGTAAACCATAAGATTTCTTGATAGACAACACTTGAAATAGAATATGAAGTCCACACGACTGAAGGTGGATAAATAATACGGACTGAAATGAGCACATGAGTCTTTCAAAGACTACAAGCCTCCCTTTGACATTCAAGCAACTAAGGAGCTAAAGAGAAATTGAATTTAGCCAACGCAAATGAAATTAAAACTAAATTGGTTGTCATATCAAACTGATGTTTACTATGTAAATGTTTTCTGTTTATGAAACTACAGTTTAGAGTGTATAATGCTGCAAAAACACGAATATTTTCATGTTCGTTTAAAATAAAAATTCAAAGACCTATTGTAAAATTGTTTAAAATCTTAGTCACTTATGCAGGTAATATTTAAGGGATTATGAACCATGAAAACTGTGGACATAGACAATTGAGATAAACACACACGCACACATAAACACACGTCAAGACACAGGCATGCTTTTCTGCCTAGGCAGTATCCTATTACATCATTGCTTCAAATGCATTCATTCTCTTCAATATTGTTGGCTGTTTCAGGTTAACTACCGAAATCATTTGCCTGAGAAGCGAGATTTAATTGTCTTACAACTACCTCTGTGAGGTACAATAGGGATTACAAGTACCCATTGATTATACCATTGGGTAGAATAAGGGACTCTTATTCTAGCATTTCTCATTCATTTTGTCATTGCATTCTCTTTGAAAGAGACCAAATGGGTCCCAGCAGGTGAAAGCAAAGAAACCTGAAAGGCCCCCTTTGATGAATGACAATACCACAGCCACCCTCCCCCACCCCCATTTTTGGAGATTATAAAACCTTATTAAATCATGCCCTGTTAGATATTGATTGAGAGGGAGCTAAACTAAAACCAACAATAGCAGCATGGATCAGAGAACACTGCTTTCATCAGTGGGCACTAAACACAGCTAATCTTTCCAATCCTTTTTTTGGGGGGAGGGGGAGGGGCTTTTTTAACTATTTACTTTTGTTTAAACCATTATCCCAGAAAGTCATACAATTATAGCAGCTTTGTCAGTCAAGAATAGATTGTAGTTGTCTAGCACTTCATCTTTTTGAATGTAGCAGTGTATTGCACAAACAATATTATACTTGGTTAAGATTCAGGATTATTATTATGATTATTTGGGGGGTGCAATTCTAGGTAATTATCATAATTATTCTTGACTCTGGGACCCCTTTGATGACAAGGCTGCTTTAAAGGAAACCACTTGGACATAACAACTCAAGATATTTGACAAGAGGCTTCTGCCAGAATCAGAGTTGAAAACTCATCCATATTTTAAGGCTATCTTGATTATCAGGCTGTTTGCGTTCCTGGGCTGTCTTTTCTGCCATCTGTGAGCGCCACAGCAAACAACCCCTTTATGGCAATCACCTCAGTATAACTTGAATACGTCTGCTTTAGAGGAGATTTCTGTAATAAGACTCTGTGCTAATTAACTGTCAGCTTTTTTTTTTTAATCAGCAGAATGCATTTCAGAAAGTAAAGACATTCCACCAAAAACTCCTAAACAAGAATTAAGCTTATATGCTAGTCTGCAACAACTTCTCTCTGTTCTCAGGCCTTACTTATACATCGGTTTGCTTTAAATACTTCTCACGTGATAAAGATTTTCATTTTTCTTGCCAGTTGACTATAGGTAATAACATTTGCTCCTCCCTATAGACAGTTACTTGATTCAATAACTTTACAAAAAAAGAAGGAAGGAAGGAAGGAAGGAAGGAAAGAAGGAAAGGAAAGAAAGAAAGAAAGAAAGAAAGAAAGAAAGAAAGAAAGAAAGAAAGAAAGAAAGAAAGAAAGAAAGAAAGAAAGAAAGAAAAAGAAAGAAAGAAAAAGAAAGGAAGGAAGGAAGGAAGGAAGAAAGGGAGGAAAAAAGAAGAGGAAAAGGGAAGGGAAGGGAGGAGAGAGGAGAGGAGGGGAGGAGAAGGGATGAAAGGAAGAAAGAAAGGAAGGAAGGGAGGAGAGAAAATATACAGGTGTAAAGGCAACTTTTTTGTGCTAGAAATTGTAGCTATATAGTTTTTTTTTTTTACAGGCAGCTAGTGTTGCTATTGAAAACAATCACAGTTAGGAAAATTATTAGTTTGATATCAAAGATGAGTCATTTCACTTCAAGAGAAATATTTATTTGTAGAAACATTATATGCCATGAAAATAACAGTCGAAAAAAAGTCTCCAGCAACTATCATTGTCTTAAGAAGACTATAGAAATCAAGGCTTGAACAAAATAGAAACAGAAGTTTAAATATTTACAAACTTATCTCGGCGAATTCTTTGCTCTTTAATGGATAAAACCAGCAGTAACCACTTGAAAATAAAGCATTAATAATAATATTTCCTTTCAAAATATAAAACATAGGAATGAATGCAGAGGCTTTCATGTTGTTGTTAAAATCTCTCTCTGAATCATGGCTCCCCAAAATATACACAGGAATAAAATTTTTAAGTTGGATACAATAAATATAGAAAATGAGAACATTACAAAATCATTTTTAGGCAAAATTTTTTCTTTATAACTTATTTTTGCACAGTTTTCAAAAGTTTTAATTGCATTTATAAATTAGATTTTATTATTGAATAATAAAAATTTACTCAAAACTTTATTGCTAATCAATATTTTCCATTTGTGGACTATCCTGGGTTTGAACTTAAACTTTGAAGTTAGGCATTACATTCTTTTAATATTCTTAATTGTTTGGCATCATGTATTATAATTTGTAAATTTTATTTGTCTATTTTTATTTCCACACCTTCTTAATGCTATACTCTAAATAAAATATTAAAGTACTAAGTATGCCTAATACTTTTAAGTTAATATATCTAATTATTAACTTAAAGCATTTTGAACAGAACAGTTAACAGCAACAACAAAAAGTTGCCAAGCTGTGCATTGGATAATAGCCTCTTTTTGAAGCATGAAGATGTGCATATATTTTTATAAATGCTGCAAGCCAGTTTAAAAGCTTCAAATTTTTATATGCTATCTAATATAGATAATTAAATGACAAAATCTGTTGCTAATTTTATTTTCATTAGATTTGATTTTTTTCAAGTGAGTGTTGCCTATTAATTTTATACTGATTAGTTCGGTTCCTTTGCTGATTTGTGTTTCCTAAAAGAAACCTAAGGTTTATTCTCTAAATGTTTGATAAATTTTTAATACAGTCACCAATTGGCAATTTTAGATTGCCTCTTATTTTAGGCAAGTAGCTAGAATGTAAAATAACTGACCATTTAAGTTGCAATAATAGTATTTTTAAAATTGGCCTTAAGGTACACCTTCTGATTTCCATTTTTAAAAGCCCTGTAATTTACCTCTTCTTTAAGTTGCCTGAGAAAATTATATTGAAACAATTCTACTTAATAATAAATCTCTGTAATAATAAAATTATCAAAATTTTGCTCATTACCCTCTCATATGTGAGAAAAACTAATAAATATTTGAGACTTGCCAACTATTCATATTTCTATGTATTAGAGGTGCCTTTCCTGAATTCTTTCTCTTCCATCACATTTGAAGATTGCAAACAAGTAAGAAATTATTTTGGTTTCAACACTAAAATATAATAATTCCAATTCCTATCACTTTCCTTAAAAATGAAATTTAATTCTGTTTTTATCATCTTATTATGTGGGCCTTTCGTAATCAAATTACATACATGAGCTCTTGTAAGTCCTGTGATCTCTGCCTAGAATTTCCTTGGCTTACATCTTCCTAGACACTGTGCCCAAATTGTTACTTATTTAGCAGTTTTAACAATGTTACAAAATGATTTCAATCAATTTGTATTAGAACTATAGTAAAAAAGACACGAGGCATATATTTTGTCTAATTTTTTCAAACTGTTTAGAACACAGAAAACAGCTTGTATCATTGAATTTTACTTTCTATGCATGATCACATGTGCTTTGTTTCTTAAATGACTTATCAGTGTTAAAGAAAAATATATTTTTCTCATATATCTTCTAAAGACTCTCCTAAAACCAATCTTCAGAATTATATTGATGTATACACAAAGAATTATTCCCTTATACCTTAGAAAAACATTCCCATTCAAATAGTCCCATGCATCTGACGTAAAAAATAAAAATTGAATAAATTTTTCAAATTGAATTACCATGCTGAAAATACCCTAAATACTATTAGCATTTATTTCACAAAATTGTTCCTGTTGGATTAAATATGGTTTATTTTTCCTAGTGATAGATGTAATACTTTATTATTGAGGGAAGGGGCAGAGCTAATTTTCATTTTGGTTGAAGTAATATTGTTACTAAGAGAAATATTCATTCAATGGAATAGATATTGAATTTTTTAAGTTGAGTTGGTAGTAACATTTTAACCATCTCTTCAGACAAGTCTAACTCATGATATTGTTTATTTGTGATAGATTCAGTCCAATGAATTTTGATCCAATGTTTCAACTGTCATTTCTGAAGTTGGTAAGTACCTAATACAGTGCCTTTCTATACATGAGGAGTCTTCTCTTTGAGAATCTTGTGTTTTCTCTAAATTCTATTTTGGAAAGATTTAAGAAAATTTAATTTCCCAGGGCAGGAGTTTTTACAATATTTTTCACATAGAACTTTGTAAAATTGTAAGATTTCTTGACTTTGTTCCTCGGGCTTTCACTTGAAGGTATTTGGATGGACTTGGCTATGGTTTCCCTAAAATTCACTGGGGTGAAAATGAACTATCAGTAACACTCTCTTCTGTTTATCAGAATATCGAAGATACTATATAGAAGCTAAAGATATGTATACAGGAGCTAAAGGTATTCTTTTGACCCGACAAGGCCTTTCAGTTCATGCTCAGCACATATTCACTAAGTACACGCGTTAATTTCTCATTCGGCATAGGGAAATTGGAAGCATCTGTTAAGACAATTCAGAGAGGCCAAACTCCCTCCTAAAGGGAAAATTTGAGAAATAAAGTCAAATCTCCTTAGTTTCAGTAGAAATGTTAAAGTTCCCGGTCCCATCGAGAGAGATTTCATAGAAAAGTCAGTCAGCAACACTCCCCTTTGGTCTCTTCTTACAGAGTTTGACCACCATGAAGCAAGGAGACCTTTGGAGAGTCTTCTTTACAGCAGCTGCATTGAGGGTCTACACACAAGCTTCACTGCAGCCAGTGGTCTAACCTCTCCCTAACCTTTTACCAAACTCTTCTTTTGGAATTGGCTTCAAAGTGAGACTATTAGCTGCTAGAAAAATATTCTTACCTGATAGTCATACTTCAATTTTAAATCCAAAGCAGAGATATCTATGTTTACTACACTTCACCCCAGATAGTTTCCCAAAGTCAATTTTCCTTTATTGGACAAAGATTATTTCCCTTTATAAAAACAAATGTTCCAAAGAGTAGGCAGTAGCCTCTGAAGGCAGTTATCAAAAGAGGACATTCAATACTGGATTGAGCAATGGGACCATCACTGAAATGAGTATTTAATACCTAGCAAGATGATCACTTTGAAACTTTTGATTTCGATAAATGTGTGGTTATGCTAATTAAAATAATCACACTGCCCTGTAGTCACATCTCAAATACCTGCCTGTCATTCCCTTACAAGATCACAGTTTCTTGCAGCTCTGCATGAAACCTAACTTGAAAACTTGGACTTCATAGTCATAGTCCCTTTGGACACAGGCTTACTGAGCAACAAGGCTTCTTTGTTTATATGCAAAACAGGTAAAATTTAACAAATCTTAACATATAGACTAATACTTAATATATCTTCAGAAAACACTGAATTACCACACACATGAATTCAACTGTTAATTCAGCAAGGTTTAAATTAAAGAAAACTATTGGGTCCCGAGAGACAAAAATTTAGACTATTGTTACATGAACGTTAAGTTAATGTATCAATATACATATGTTCCCAAATTTAAAATTGTTTTTAAAGTAAAGCTTATGCACCAGTGCTTAAATGTTTTCAAAGAGTTTGAAAAAAATTTCCGGATAATTATAGTAACAGTTATTTTATATATTTTCTTTAAAAATTGAATAACATTTTCAATTATGTAGACTTATGTGTGTGCCAAATTTTGAGTTTCTGATTTTCTTTTATAGTTAATTTCTCTACTGTCAATAAAGACCATATGTTTATGATATATATTTTCCCATCTGAAAATTCTATTACTGTTTTGTGAGTGCTGGTTACCACAGTGAAGGAGCTCCATGATTCACTTGGTATGTGTGAATTTCTAGTCATGCCTTGTAACGTAGGTGGATTCTAGAATTTTTGGCTGTGCATAACTTGGTGTGTCTTGCCGTTATGAACTAATTATTCCAGTAGATATGTTGAAAGTGAATCCAGGTTTCTCAATCTTATTTCAGCAATGGGGTTTTCTCAGAATGTTAACCTTGATTGAACTTCTCAAGTTCCAGAAACATCTACCACCTCCACCTCTAGAAGATGCCCAAAGGGGAATCACAAGGATCATGACCATGAGACCCTGTATTAAACACGTGGTGGGAACTTCATCGCTTTCCAATGAATATGTTGCCTTTTGTACAGCCAATTCATTTTTTTAAAAATACATCATATTATGTTATTAAGGATTTTTAAGATTGAATGAAAATACGTAGCCAATCACTGATTTTCTCTATTAGGAGAAATTATTATTTTTTAAATTTGTGCTGCTCTGAAATTATTCTTAGAGATTATTATTTTACCACCAAGTTTGTGCCTAATATTTTATTCAAATCATGGTTTAGAACTTTGCAATTAGTCCTTCTAAGCTTTGCTTCTTAACAATAAGAGTTTTAGTGAGCTTCTCCAATTTTGACTGCAAAAAGCCATGCCAGCCTCTTAGGTCACTTTATTTCTCTTTGAATTTGGATAAAAATTTAGTGTAGAATCTTTTTAGTAGCTCAGGAAAAAATTCCATTTCTGATGACTGCAATCTATAGCTTTGTGTGACACATTCAGTTTAAAAAAAGAAAGCTGGGTCATTTGAGAAAATGTTCATCAAAATAAGATAGATCTGGAAAACTGCTTTCCTAAAATACTGAAATAACAGGCATACTAACTTGGTGATTAAGACAAAATTTAAGAAGACTGGGAATTTGGAGACATATCTTCCTTAGGATGCTGGAATTAACCTGAGGGCAGTTACTCTGAAGCTTACTCACTTCACCTTATCTCATCTTCCCTGGTTCCTTCTGCTGGCTGTAGAGAGAATTTCCTATGCTTCTGGACAGGTCTGGTCTTAGTTTTTTCTGCCTCCCCACTTTTGTTTCTTTTAATTTTTTCTTCTTATTTGTTTGTTGATTGTTTTTATGATAGTTTAGCAGCTGCTAAAGTATGACCATATTGAAGTATGGCTTGTTGTATTGTATGCTGGTATTGAGTTGGTTGTTTGAGCCATAGGCTGGACTATCTTTCTGATATTTTGGTCCCAAAGCTATTATCTCTAGTACAGTAAGAGATTTTCAGCTCTAACATCTGATTAGTTCTCAGCTCCTACCACACTGAGGAACATATAATATTGCTTTCTTCACAGGCATTAGATTTTACATTTCTGGAGGGCTGCGATCCTTTCATTTGCTTTTCCTCTTAATTATCCCTTTCTTGTGACTAGTGAAATTTGGTTTTGCATAAAGTAGGTGCTCGGGAACTTTACTGGAGGCCTTGTCTTGCTATTAATAGCTCCTCTGAAGCGAAACTTGTATAGTCTATGAGGGAATCCAATAAAAGATATCAGTTGGACATAAGACAGTTGCTTGCAGAGTCAGCTGGTGAAAATCTTTCCATTTTCACCATCAGGATGCTTCCAAGCATATTTCTCAGACCTCCAGACTCCGAATCCTTCCTCTCTCCAGAGATAGTCATTTGATGTGCCTGTTACTTCCTGGTCTAGTTGAGAGCACCAAACTAGACCAGGAGGCAGAAAAAGGACTGGATTTTAAAAGGTGTGGCGGGGCGGGCCTTCCCTGGTGGTGCAGTGGTTGAGAGTCTGCCCGCCGATGCAGGGCACACGGGTTCGTGCCCCGGTCCGGGAAGATCCCACGTGCCGCGGAGCGGCTGGGCCCGTGAGCCACGGCCGCTGAGCCTGCGCATCCGGAGCCTGTGCTCCGCAACGGTAGAGGCCACAACAGTGACAGGCCCGCGTACCGCAATAAATAAATAAATAAATAAATAAATAAATAAATAAATAAAAGGGGGGATAAATTGGGAGATGGGGATTGACATATACACACTACTATATATAAAATAGATAACTAATGAGAACCTACTGTATAGCACAGGGAACTCTGCTTAATACTCTGTAATGGCCTATATGGGAAAAGAATCTAAAAGAGAGTGGATATATATACATACATATGTATAACTGGTTCACTTTGCGGTATAGCAGAAACTAATACAACATTGTAAATCAACTATACTCCAATAAAAATTAATAAAAAAAAAAAAAGTTTTAGCCTACTCCTCTGGGAGGTCACACTTGCTTTACCGGCTCTGATCTTCTACCTCAGTTTGGCCAAGTGGCTTCTGCCTTGCTTCTTCTGTCTTGGGCAACTATTCCCATCATTGCCCATAGCAGGTTTTTGTTTTTCCCAGAACCAGACCCTTCTTTGCTCTTATTAATGCTTCTTGAGGCTAGAGTCAATCTTTGAACGATTGTCAGAATTTACCTCATGCAAATTGATTGTATATACCCTTCCAGGATAAATGCCAAGATACAGAATCCCTAGCAGACTTCTGTCTGCCTTTTGACTCCATGCTCATCATTTGCTGGATTCCCCATCCTGGGCTCCTCTTATTAGTTGTGATCCATTGCTACTTCATAGCAGATCCCCGGGTCTGTGCCACATCCTCCAGAGGAGACAACTTCCAGGTTTGTGTGGAGTCGGTGCCCACCCATGGCTACCTTGATCCAGGTAAAGATTTAATGCTCAGCCCAGACCGTGCGATTCTGCACTCTTCTGTCATTGTTAGCCTGGCTGTGTCTGCCTGTATCTCCACAGATGATAATTTAGCTGCTTGTGCTTCTTTTAGAATTTAGAAAATTCTGACCCACCTGCACCCCGATCTAGAAACAGGCAGAGTGATAGCAAAAACCCCAATGAGTAAAAGCCAACTGGCTTTCTGAAAATAATAATCCTAGTACCATCATTGTACAGGCAGATCTGAAAATTATTCCATATCTTGAGTTTACATCTAAGCATGTTGAAGCAGTTCTGATCAATACAAACACTGGCTTTTTGTCTCTTCATGCCTCCATGCCTGAATATATAAAATGGTTATTTTTTAAAAAAGTAGAGTTGTTTTAAAGAAATGAGGCACAGAACACATCTTTATATGCCAATCATTGATTATGTTACCAATAATAACGTTAAGCACCTGGACATTTGAGAGTAATTTACATCAAACTGGTACTGTTCTGGAGAAACATTTGCCATCTGTATCGTGTAAGATGATATTTCCAGCTAATACCTGGTTCATATCTGGGGTATGTAGTAAGAATGAAAAAAGATGTTGTTATAAAATGCCCGTTTCTTGATAGTATATGAAAAGTTAAACCATTAATTTGTGTTCTATTGAAATGATCAATAGAGATCCAACTTTTTTTACTTATAACTGCCAACAACTGAAAAGAGAGACATTACGTATTATTTCCGTTTGAAAACTCCACCTATTTCTAAGGTTCTGCGAGTCTGATTTCTTCATGCTATGCAATGAATGCTTCCATTTACAACAGATAAAAATGGACCACTTTATACCTTATGTTTTTCAAATAAAGTTTGCTTTTGATCCAGTCGAGACTTTAACAGGAAAATACAGCTTTCAGGTACAGATTTCCAGGGACAATGTTTGAGCACAGGTTTCAAAGCAATTTTATATGATATAGGAAATTATTATAGAAAAAATAATTTTTGTTGACTAAACCTAGTAACACCGGATTCTGTACACCCATGACTTCTACTCAAACTTAAGTTTTTCATCCATCATTGCTTATCCTGGACAAATTCAGACCATATTATGTTAGTCAGCCCCAATTAGCTTAGCGAATATTTTCCAAGATGGTGAACTAGCAATATTGTTAGTTTTGTGGCCAGCAGAGTCATGCTTACTCACTTCATCATTACATTTCTCTAAATAGTTTTAAACAGAAAACCTCTGGTGAAGGAAAGAGGAAACCTGCTGGTATCCATTTGCTTTGGTTCCCACCTCATTTATTTTTATTGATTTTACATTTTGTCCAATTAATGTGGTGGTTTATAATGTTCTCTTTTTTCTTCAAGAGGATGCCTGTACTCATTGTACAATAGTTTCTCTGGCACTCACACTTCAAGTGACAGCAGCTGGTGAGGGGATCACAAAGCAACTCACTCATTCCCAGCAACTGTCATGATGTGTTCAAGTTCATCTTGTAGTTTCAAGCCAGTTCACCCTCTCCTCAGAAGGAAAAAAAAAGAGAGAATAAAAAATCCCCCCAAAAAACAGAATTCCTTTTTCTTGGATTGCTGAGATGCCAAAATAGGAAGTTAAGAACAAGTGAGGATTCTAGGTTCCTGCTGCGCTTTAAGAAAAGGAAATCGTTCCGCAGGAAAATCACATACTACTGTGTTTTCGCATTGCATGTTAGGAAACAAAGAGGCTAGATTTTTTTTCTCAAAGAGGCAGATGGGAGAGTAAAGGGATACAGCTATAGTTCCTATTCTCTAGTCTTTATAGAGAAAAGAACAGTGTGTGGTTTTGCAAATGAAAACATATATTTATATCTCCTTCTCAGGAGCACTGACACTCACACTTCTAGTTTTTGTATTTAATTTCTGTCCAAAAAAAAGCTTTTTTTGAAAATCGGTTAGTTATTAAATAAACCTTAGAATAATGTATTAGTTTGTTGTTAATGCTGTGGAATGTCGTTTTCAAGTTTGGGAATTTAAATTCATTTTAGAAAATTTTTGGAAAATAGAGTTAGCAAACACAGCATTTAATCTAGTTGTTGTAAAGGGTTAATTGTGTACAGAAAGAAATGTCTTCTTTATATTTTTTCAGTCATTAACATAGCTGCCATGCTGTGATTTTCCCCTTTATGACTTTCTTTAAATAGACGTACCAGAAGAAATGTTATATGAGTCAGTCAGTCTAAAGCCTTCTTGCTTGTTCCATAATTAAATAATGCCATTCTTAAAAAGAGAAAAATATCTATTTTAGGAATTTGCTTTTAAGAAAAAAAAAGCCTTTCATCTGAACAAAATGCAATCAATGCAAAAACTGGCAGTTTGAGATTTTATTATATGGGTGATTGTCTCAATTTTCCTTTTAATTTTCTTAGTGTAAAACTGGCTTTTTTCATTGATTTACTTCAAAATCCTGAATAAAACATAACCTGCTTTATTTTTCTCATCTCTAAATAAAGATAATACTTATCACATAAACTATTTTGAGGAACAAAATGTTAATGATGTTAAATTATTTTAATTAAAGTAAAGCAGCTCTCTGAAGTAAGGATATTCAGATAGCCATTGTTCTGTACTCCAAACCATACTTTTGTCCTGCCTTTGAATTAAGTCTGCTTTCTGATAAAAATTGAGTTCATAAAAATTTACTGGATGCAAAGATCAGATTAGTATTTAGGTATTCAATGTGATAGAAATGTCTGGATAGTATTTTAACCTTCTGGGTAAGTGACTTGAAATTTTTTTCATTGCATTTATATTTTAAAAGTTTATTTTAAAATAAATATTAACAACTGTTTCTATGCAAGGACAAAACACAAGAAAAAAATAGAGGGCAATACTTTAATAGGAAAATTTGGGCAAGTCTTATTCATGTGGCAGTTATAGATTTGTCCTGATCGTTCCTGTCCTGTACTTGAACCTGTCTTTTCAAACTCACCTAGCCTGATCTGCCTCTCTTAGATAGTATACATGAACAGTTATTCAGGTGTGGGTCTGTGTTGATATCTTTACCATTTAGTGAAGGATTAAAGTGAGATATTTAAAAAGCTGTAATAATCTCCACAATTAAAAAATCAGACCTCATCTCCTTCTTACCAACCTGGAACCCCTCCCCAGTCCTACACCCCAACCCCCAGCTAGTCTCCCTTTCTTGACCCTTCCCAGAAGTTGTAAGAATACAAGGGAGGGTATTCTAAACAAGAAAATTGTGGCTATGGAGATCATCAGGGCTTGGAGTTAGACTACAAGTTTTCTAATCCTGGATTTATCACTCTAGCTCTGTGGCCTCAGGAAAATTATTTAGCCTCATCTGTATAATAGGGACAATAATAGTCCTACCTCAGAGAGCTATAAGGATTAAATGAGATAATGTGTATAAAGCACTTGTCAGAGCACACTCAGTAAATACTACTGTTATTGGACCTTCATTCATAAACCATTGCACTGATCACAAAATTACTGACCTAATATTATTGATTATTTCCCCCAAGAGCCTAAATTACCAGAGGAGAGACCTTTTATTCCAAATGAAAAAGCCAGTTTTTGTCATGTTTCATGGGTGACTCCATCTCAAAAGGCCACAATAAACCAAGCCTGACATATTGCCAGGGACAAGGTAAGACTTTCAAGCTAAGGTCACAGTGGTAGCCACCTACTGACAAAGATTTTTATCCTGAAGTTCAGGGATATCCCTACAGCCAAACCTTCAGAAACTTTATGACTGTCTTGGAGAGGGGGGCTTTAGCTTTTAACCAATTTCCAATTACGTCCAAAATGTTAATAAATTTGCCTGCCATCTCTTTAAATTAATTAAAAACGGAAATTAGCCATGTTACCCTATGCAATAGGCAAGCATGAGTACCAGTTGGTACATGCAATAGGGCTTCTCTGACCATAGGCCAGGTTCCTTCATTGCTTCTGGAAACCCTAGATTCCTGCTAGACAAGTAAGTACAGGTGATCTGCTCTGATCTAAAAAGGACTGATCTTAGAAAATTTATTTTCCCTCAAATAACCCTTTTTACCCAAAGGATTGATACTGTTCTCCCCAGAGCTAAGTGTTCAAATCTGCCCTTGGGTTTCCACTGATGGATCAGCATCTCCAGGCCTAGAAAGGCCTTTTACAGGTTCCATTGATAAAGGAGTTTTGGACACTGTGCTACAGGTACTCACTTGGGATAGGTCTATGGGCCTCAGGCAAAGTCCAGATGCTCCAATTCTGAAAACTTCATGGCCAGTGGGACTTGCCAGTCCCATCCCAGGTGCAAAGAAGTATAAGGCAGACTGCAAGATTTGACCATTTTAAGAAACCACTATTTATAATTTAATCTGTAGTTATTACTTGGGATTCAGACAAGGGTTTCCCCATTTGCCACCTTCTTTTTTTTTTTTTTTTTTGGCCACACTGCACAGCTTTCAGGATCTTAGTTCCCTGACCAAGGATCGAATCTGTGCACCCTGCAGTGAAAGCACCACTGGACTGCCAGGGAATTCCCTGCCACTTCCTTCTTAATCCTGCAACAGTTGATAGTTTTCCATGCATTTCACCCTAAAGTTAAAGCCAATCATGTCTAAACTTAAGTATTTTGGAATTATTCACAAATTGCACCTCAAAAACTCCTAGTTTGTAAACTATTTGATGTGAAAGAATCCCTAGAATCTTTGTTATAATCTCTTCAAAGTCATTTTTCCCGTCTTAAAGTAAGAATGTTCTCTTCTTTTTTTTTTCCTTTTTAAAAAAATCTGAAAAGAAATTAACTCCCACATGGCTCAAATGGAATCAAGTACTATAACCCAAGAGGTTTAAATAAATTCTGAATTTGACAAAATTCATTTTTACCATTAATCAGTGATCACCATGTAAAATGAAACAGTGAAATCAGCGTTTAGACTAGTTAAAACATTTTCTTAGTTTTTGATATAACTTAACATTTTTTCTGGTAGCAAGTTATAAAGGTATTGATTTAAAAATTATTTCCATGCTTTAATGTAATAGATAAGCTATTAATATTATTTATTTGTGTGGCTATTTCCTATAATAAACATATATGCTCATAAAGGCATTATCTTGAATATGTATATTTTTAAAATACAAGAGAATTTCCTTAAAAGATAAGAGAAATACATAATATCTGGGCTACAACAAAGCACGTGACACATGGAAATGATTTCTTGAGCTCGCATTTAGATACCAAAAATATAAAATGAGAGCTAGAGTTAGACTACATCAATCTCACTTTCATTCACTACCTTCAGGAACACAACTTCATCCCTATTTTTCAGTTTGGCTTCACTGACCCGAGCTCAGATACACTGTCTGAAACTGGGGCATTTTTTTCCCTGAGTGAGTGGTTTGTGGGATCTACAGTTGATTATAACCAGGTGGACAATGAAATTTGGATTCTTTAAAAAATGAAAAAGTTCAGTTAATTCTCTTCTTCACTTTTTGTTATTAACAGTGCTTGACACAATCAGAACTATGCTGCACTTTCACATTATTTTCCCTTGCAAGTCTTCAGCCCCTACTGTTCCGTCTGTTCTGTCAGCTAATTAAACACATAAAGCTGTGAGGAAGCTACTGTTAAATCCACCCTGCTTACAAAGATGATTTCTCAATAGGCCTGATGTCGAATGTGTTTGAGGTGCACAGCGCAACCTCTTCAGGAAGAAAAATACATCTACTCAGGAGCTGCCAACGGATATTCATGACTGTTTCAAATTGGACATTGGTATTTCATCACTTACCGCAAATGTCTGTGGGAAAAAAGCTTGGGCTTTTCAAAATAGGTTAGATATTCCGCTAAAATACTGTATCTCCAAAAGATGTGCATATAATTTTTTGACGTGGGCATTGACTTATTAGGTAAAATTGAAGGAGAAAATAAATATATATTTAAATCATTTCTTTAAAATAGAGATACTTGATTTTCATATCTTTCCAAAAATCAGATACGGTTATTTCCATGTCCTAACTTTATTAACAATGTCCTTCGTGGCTATGCCATTTAAATCAGTCTGTTTTCAGGTATAATAGTTAAAGTATAATTAGTATGTACAGAAATATTTACTGTCTGCTATAAATATAATTAATTAGACCTAGTACACTGAAGTTTTTTTTTTTTTTGCATGCTATAAATCACTTTTGATTTCAACAAATGGGTACTACACAAACCTTGGTAAATGAAATGCTATTTGACTTATCATTGCTAAATAATTGAATAAAGAGGAGAGCTAGGTAAATGGTGTGGAAAAAATATCTAACATCACTCTTATCAAAATGAAAGTTGCTTTGAAAATGAAACACAATTTCAGCTTTTGTAGGTAGTGCAATCATTTTCTTACCTTTATTTCACTAAAACACTTTCCCCCTACAATCTATACACATACACCATCTACAGTGTAAGTGCCCTTGTGATGTCTCAATTCCAGCAGATTTTTTTTCTTTTAATTATCTAGCTTTATTTTTGGACATAGAACAATTGATCCTACATGTCATTAACCAAGCTTAAGCACATTTCGTGTATTAATGTACAATATCATGAATTTGGGAGGTGCCTGGGGGGGTTAATTACTGGTAGGTAAAATTACTCTTGTCGATACTAATAACAAATCTATCGTTGAAAATTATAAGCATACACTAGTGTTTTGGATCTTTGGGCATCAGATCTATGGGGTTTTTTCATAATAACTTCTACTAAATAATGAATTCTGAATATGCTTAAATGTAGACTGAAAAGTTTTCAGATTTGGAGCAAAGAGTGAATCTTTTATTCATTTATGTTGGATATAGTTAAGATACTGCTGAGGAATTTTAAGTTTTGAGTCTTCTTTTTTAATTTTGTGGACATTTGGAAGATATATTATTCTTTTTTATTGAAATTCCCACCATGTCTCATGCAAAGTAGTGAACTACACCCTCTAAGAGCTCAATACATTCTAGAGGAGTGGTTATTAATAAAAGAAATCATTCCCCAGACATATATATTATGGGACAGTCATAAACAAGGGAGATCTCCTTGTTTGTAATACATTTCACAGTGGATACTTTCACTGTTAAACGGTTTTACCTTCTGACTTGATCTAATTTTTAGATGATCATAGGATTTTCCCACTTCTATTATTGACCTATATTACCTGGTACATTATGAGAATAAAGTGTGACTTGAGTAGAGTCTGTTAATAGAAACCTTATACTCCCAGATGAGCTTTTAGAGACTTGCACCTTAAGTTCACCTGAGGCAGTTTTGCAGAATTATAACTTAATATAGCTGGCAAAAACCTAGATTCCTAGGCGAGTATTAGGAAAACTAGCTCTTTTCTAATACTAATGTTCCCACACCTCTCTATCTGCTATTATCCAAGTCTTGATCCCATCCAAGGAAATAAAATGAGGTAAAAGTGCCTATGTGCCTAGAGAAAAGATTTACTTGGGTTCTCAAAATATTATGAAGAAATCTTCTAAGCTGAACACCCCATGGAACTCACTTTCTTGAAGAAAATACTCTGTATGACTCTGGTAGTTAAATTCAGCCCACTTCCCAGTTATTCTCTCTTGCCTATTTTCCACTGTGGTTCTAATCCCCAATTACTTACATTTACATCTGTTAATAGAAAACTTCTCATTTCCTAAATTCTCAGTAATTTAACAGCCATTAGAGACAACTCTGGGTTAAGGTAACAGGAAATCCCAGAGATTAGGTAGAAATTATCACTGTCTAAAGGCAAACAACAAATTATCTCTCGTATACATGTATATCTTTCCTCGAGAAAATCTATTTTACATAATATTTATAATATTTAAGCATTCATTGTATGCAACAACTGAATTACATTATTTCACTAGTCTCATAACAAGCCAGTGAGGTAGAGAATATCCATTTTCCCCATTTTGCAGAAGAGAAAACTGATCCCCTAAATTTTACCTGCGGATTAACCCCAGTAGAATCACCTGGAGGGCATTGATAAAATTGGAATCTCTTAGGTACAAGCCAGTTCCCCAGGTGATTTTGACACACACCAGGTTAAGAACCACCAATATAATGGATTTTAAATATAAGTCCATATTATATATCTATACATATCTTCATACTAATTCAAATACATATTTATAATACCCTGTATTATTGCCATTGAAAGCTGAGTAAATAGTGCTTATCTTGTGATCTTTTAAAGCTAATACATCATGATAAATTGATGAATTGATATTTTCCTTGAGAAAAATCAATGATATCAAGGTCACTCTTTGATTCATAAGGCATTCTATGAGGCTAAGGGGCACAAGTACATTTCCATGAATGTGTCACTCAAGTGGAAAGCCTCTAATTTGTTTGTGGCAAGGGCAGAAATGTTTTAACCAAAAAATGTTATTTGATCTAATTTCCATGGAAGTTCCCATGTTTTAGATACTGTATTATATCCCAGGATTTGTTGCTGACAATCTGGGAATTCCAAGGAGGCTGGATTATGAAGGCAGAATACCAGAGAGGAAAAAGTTTCACAGAGAAAGTACTCAAAGGTCTACAGAGATAGCCCCACCACCACATGCACATAAAGAAAATTCCCAAGGCCAAGGAAAGAACTACCTGAAAGGATTAGAGGAAGCAATATTTGGCACTTACACAGGGCCAGAAACAGTGCCTGTCCCCACAGTCAAACTGGAAAACTTCATGATTCATGAGGCACGGTGTGGAGGGTCTCACCTCAGTAGTAGGTAATAAAGAGCACTAAACTAACTGGGGCTCTGGTCCTGTCTACCAAGTCTTAAGCAAGACCCAAAGGAACAAAACTGGTCCCAAGTAATTTAACTGCATGTACTAGCAAAGCTCAAGAAAATTTATAGAAATACAAAAACATCCAGCACTCAACAAGGTCAAATGCACAATGTCTGAACCTGATTAAAAAATTTTCAGTTATGCAAAGAAGTAGGCAAATATGATCCATAATAAGGAGAAAAATGAATTAATCCAAACTGACCAAGAACAGACACAGATGTTAGAATTATCACACAAAGATATTAAACAGTTACTATAATAACTGTATTCCATGTATTCAAGAGCTAGAGAAAAAAACTGAACAAGTACAGACATGGAAGATACAAAAGAAGACCCAAATTGAACTTAGAGATGAAAACTTCCATGTGTACAATGAGAAACACACTGTATGGAATAACAGCAGATTATGCACTGCAGAAGGAAAAAATAGTGTTCTTGAAGACAGCAATAGAAACTATCCAAACTGAACCAGAGAGAGAAAAATGACTCAAAGAAATTTAAACAGATCATTGGGGGCCTGTGGAGAAAAATTAAAGCAGCCTAATAAACACACAATTGGAGTTCTCAAAGGAGGGAAGGGGAGTGATAAGTAACATTAAAAGAAATAATAGATGAAAATGTTCCAAATTTGATGAAAACTATAAGCCAGTGGATTTAAGAAGCTCAGTGAACCTCAAGCACAAGATACATGAAGAAAACTACACTGGGCTTCCCTGGTGGCGCAGTGGTTGAGCATCTGCCTGCTAATGCAGGGGACACGGGTTCGAGCCCTGGTCTGGGAAGATCCCACATGCCGCGGAGCAACTGGACCCGTGAGCCACAACTACTGAGTCTACGCATCTGGAGCCTGTGCTCTGCAACAAGAGAGGCCACGACAGTGAGAGGCCCGCGCACCGCGATGAAGAGTGGCCCCTGCTTGCCACACTAGAGAAAGCCCTCGCACAGAAACGAAGACCCAACACAGCCAAAAATAAAAATAAATAAATTAAAAGAAGGCTCAACATTTTAAAAAAAAAGAAAACTACACCAACCAAACTGCCCAATAATCAGTGAGAAAGAACAAGGGAGAAAAGATACATTATATAAAGAGGAACAAACATAAAGATGACAGATTTCTTGTCAGAAACAATGCAAGCAAGAAGAGAGTGGAGCTTTATCTTTAAAATGCTGAGAGAATTTTTTAACATCGATCAAGAATGCTACACGCAGTGAAACTATCTTTCAAAAAAGACGGTAGAATAAAGATTGTTTTTAAACATACAAAAGCTGAAAAATTTCATCATCAGCAGATATGCACTATGAAAAGTGTTAAAGGGAGTCTTTCAGACAGAAGGGGAAAAGTTTCATGACATAGAAAGCAGAAAATGAATAGAACTACAAGAAAAAATAGACTAATCCACAATTTTTTATAGTCAGAAATTTAAAAATCCCTCTGTTAATAGTTGTAAGGTAAGAAGACAGAAAATCAATAAGGATTTAGAAGATTTGAAAAATACTGACATGACCTGATAGATGTTTGTAAAACATTCCACTCAACAACAGCAGAATGTGCATTCTTTTCAAATGAACACTTACCTAGATCATTTTCCAGACCATAAAAAAGTACAATAAATTTAAAAGAATTCTAATCAAGTTACATTCTCTGACCACAGTGTAATTAAGTTAGCTAAACAACTGAAAGATATCTGTAAAATTTCCAAATATTTGAAAACTAAGTAACACAATTTTAACAAAACCATGGACCAAAGAATAAATCAAAAGGAAAATTAGACAGCATTTCTAACTAAATAAAAATGGAAACACCCCATTATCAAACTTTGTGGGAAGAACCTAAAGCAGTCAGCAAACTGAAGCCTGTGGGCCAAAGTCTGCCCATCAGGTATTTTTGTAAATAAAGTTTCATTGGAACATAGCTGCACTAACTTCTTGCATATTGTCTCTAGTAAATACAGAAAAGGTTTGCTGAATCATGACTTAGAGAAATTTATAGCATCAAATGACTGTCCTGTTATAGTACTGTAGCCCAGAAATAACCTTTGTTAACATTTTTATCTATGCCATTCTGGAAGATGGAGGTTCATTTCTTGGGTGCAATATTTAGGGAAATTTCTCTGGAGACCAAGTCTGGGGATGGGAATGTGAATTTACCTTTGAGAAGATCATAATGTTGTCTTTAAAGGAAAAAGTTGTTTGGGGAGATGTTTGATTTCTAACATGATATACTTAAGGCTCTGGATTAGTACTGGGTATTCTAACTTAGTTAAGTCTTTAAATGTGGTGAGTCATATGAATGCATTGTTCAATTCAAAGATATTTTTATTGGGAATAGAAACATGGTGGTGAAGTAGGACACATCAAAGTGTGTCAAGCTAATTAACATTAACATTCATCATCTCATAGTTATCTTTCCTGTTGTTGTAGTAAGAACATTTAATATCTACTCAGCACATGGATGGACCTAGAGACTGTCATACAGAGTGAAGTAAGTCAGAAAGAGAAAAACAAATATCACATATTAACGCATATATGTGGAATCTAGAAAAATGGTACAGATGAACCAGTTTGCAAGGCGGAAAGAGAGACGCAGATGTAGAGAACAAACGTATGGACACCAAGGGGGGAAAGCAGGGGGTGGGGTTGGTGGTGGTGGGATGACTTGTGAGATTGGGATTGACATATATACACTAATATGTATAAAATGGATAACTAATAAGAACCTGCTGTATAAAAATAAAATTCAAAAGAAAAAAAAAAGAATCTATCATCAGCTACCTGAGAGAATGTGAGCAATAAAGGGAAATTCAAATAAAAAACAAACAACATTTTTATCTATGCCATATTGGTCACTTTTGTTGGACACATTAAGCTATTAATATTTTTACAAAATTGAAATCATATATGTATATATATGTTGAAATATATATTTTTGAACTCTATATAGAATTCCATCATACAGATATTCCAAAATTTTTTTTTGTTTCCTATTCTTGATTTTATTTCGAATTTTTTATTATTAAAAATAATGCTAAGTTTAACATCTCTGTAGATAAATCTTAGTGTGTATCTCTGTTTTCTCAGGATAAACCCCTAGAAAGGAAACCTCTGAATTATATGTTGTCAATTAACAACTGTTGTGCAGATATACTTCTTTCTATTCTGTTTCATTAATTTACATGTCTACACTTATATCAATACCACTTTGTTTTAATTACTGTAGCTTATATTTAAGTCTTCAAATAAGTAGTATGGGGCTTCCCTGGTGGTGCAGTGGTTGAGAGTCCGTCTGCCGATGCGGGGGACACGGGTTCGTGCCCCGGTCCGGGAAGATCCCACATGCCGCGGAGCGGCTAGGCCCGTGAGCCATGGCCGCTGAGCCTGCGCGTCTGGAGCCTGTGCTCCGCAACGGGAGAGGCCACAACGGTGAGAGGCCCGCATACCGCAAAAAAAAAAAAAAAAAGTAGTATGAATTGTTTTTTCAAACTTGTTTTGCTAATCTAGGTCTTTGGATTTTCCATATACATTTAGAATCATCTTGATATTTTCTTTTCAAGAAATTGATGGAATTTGGTTGGGATTGCATTGCCTCTATAGATAAATTTCGGAGTATTGACATCTTAACAATGTTTATTCTTCCAATTCATGAACACAGCGTACCTTCTCATTTATCTAGGTCTTTAGTTTTTCTCATTAATGCTTTGTAGTTTTCACTGAACAGATCTTGCATTCTTCTGGTTAAATTTTTCATATATTTTGATGTTTTGTAAATGGTATGACACAGGTTGTAAACAGGTATATGTGAATACATACATGTATTGAGCCATGACTTTTTTTCATGTGCAGCATAATCCAACCAACTGAACTAACAGACAAAAGAATGAAAGAAAAATAAGTCATATAGTAGATAGCACTCTAAATTGCTATAATTATTAGACAGAATATGTGCTAGATCAATGGACATGGAATTCTCTAGAAGATGAATATAAGTAAGAATGGAAATACTGTCTTTCTGCTTTGGGTATGGTTTTAAGTTTCTCATGTTTAAGAATTAGTATAAATTACTAGGTGTACAACAGTTGGGTTAGAGATTATACATATTTTAAATTTTAATAACTGTAGGCACTAATACAGATGTATGTAGGGGATGTTCACTGTACTATGGTTTAAAACTGAAAAAAGTGGAATAATCCAAAGGTGTGAATAGAAAGGGTTGTTTGAATCATCTTGGGCAGAATTCAATGCTTTAAATACCTGTTTTCTTCAAAATAAGTATTTTACAGAGGCTAGATATTAACTCCAAGGATATACTATTTTAAAAATATTTTGGCAACTCAGAATTGTAGAACACACTCTTAACTAGATTCCATTAAGGACAACAGTGACCCTTTGATGATGGATTGGAACTGTGATAAAACCAACTGTCGTTCAGAGTCAAAACTGGCAAAAAGGAATGAAAGCGCATTCTAAGTAAGCCACTGGTTAAAATTTTATGATTTTTTCACACAATTTATAAACTGGCTCTGAGGAGAATTCTATTATAAATATAAAAGATTTGAACTAACATTGCCATAGGTTGCCTAGAACTAAAAAATATCTCACAAATAAATTACTAATGTGAAACAGTATGGTGTATCAGAAAGAGCACTAGACTAAGAAAAGGTAAATCCAGATTTTATTTCCAACTCTGACAGCATATACCTGCATGAACATGGTATGTGAGATCCATTTTCCCTAACAGAAGAATAGTCAATTCAATTCACCAGTTCCCAGTCCAGCTCCTCACCAGAATTCCTTTTGTTGCAGATAACTGGACCACGCCCTGAATTTTCTTTTTTTTTTTTTTTTTTTTTTTTTGGTACGCGGGCCTCTCACTGTTGTGGCCTCTCCCATTGCGGAGCACAGGCTCCGGACGCGCAGGCCCAGCGGCCATGGCTCACGGGCCCAGCCACTCCGCGGCATGTGGGATCTTCCCAGACCAGGGCACGAACCCGCGTCCCCTGCAACGGCAGGTGGACTCTCAACCACTGCGCCACCAGGGAAGCCCGGAATTTGTATTTTTAATGTCCTATATGATGTTTTGTGGCAACAAGTTTGTTGACAGGCATTTGGGGCAACTGGAATAAATCTTCAGGATTCTTTCCAGTTCTGAAGTCCTATGATTCTGTTAAGGCAATGAAGAAAAACTGAGATTCTTCATCACTTCTAAACAGTTTCTAATAATCATAGTTGCTGCTGATTAGAGTAAAAGGAGGATTTCTTTCAAATTAAGAAAGAATTATTGAAATAATGAAAATAAGAATCCTTAATATCAAGTAGTTAGTGCAAGTGGCAATGAATAAAAAAGCATTCCATTGTCCCCTGCTCTAAAATTCTTAAGAATATTGACAATTTTCCATTCCTTCCTTTAGGGAAGAAGAAGAAAAAAGGTGAACTTATTTGGAATTCTATGTACTTTGCCCTTTAGAACTAGATGGTGTTACTGAAAGCAATATGGATCCTAGCACATTACAATATATAAATATCAGACCTGAATATAAATGTGCAGTGCATCTTTGGCCTTTGGGATATTAAAATGCTCCATGAGCCACGAACACACATTAAGTTAAAAAAAAATAAAAGGTGGCCCCTCCAAGTTATGTTATGAACCCACCAGGAAAGAACGATGTCTTCTTTGACATCCTCTAGAGAACACTTTGCATACATTGAAGTTCAATAGCCATCCAATAAAAAAAAGTTCACAATATTTTTGATCATGAATTAAGTTATGCTGAAAACTAGTACTTCAGTACTATTTCATATTTGATAAGGAAGTAGACATAAATTTGATACTAGACAGTATTTTACTCATAAACATATTCAAAAATCTTTCTGTATCTCTTGTAATTTGTAGTTTATGTAATTAACTCATTTAATCTGTAAAATGAGTTTTTAATCTTATTTTAACTGAAAGTTTATATATTCAGTTCATGTATAAACTCATTTGGTCACTTACTTACACATTTTTTAAAAATCTACTCTTTTCCTTTCTTTTTTTTTTTTTTTTTATACAGAGCGTCCCCGCTTCTTTTTTCTCTTTTCTTTAATCATCCCATATGTTTTTACCAAAGGTATCTCCACCCCTTGCCTCACTGGTCATTCTTTTATATGGCCAAGAAGCATCTATGTCCCCAGCTCCCACTGCATCACTTTCAATACCATGACAGTGACTATTACATTTCCATCTCTCTTTCCCAAAGTAGTTTTATTATCTCCTACTACAGGCTTGTCTGCTTTGATCTCCAAGCCAGTCCCCATGGACACTTTTCCTTTCGCTGGTGTTGGGCTTCTCACAAGCTAGCATTTTATCATGGACAGTCTTATCTTCCCAGCTTCTTCATTCCTTTTATTCAAGGCTCACCTCCCTCAAGAAAACTTCCTCAACTTGGAAAAGCAAATGCAGTCACACCCACACCAGTCATCTCTCCACTCTTCTCCCTTCAGCTAGTATAATAATGACATGAGATAAGACTAGGCTTATTATTACACTGAGAGCCTACTTTGCTTAAGACATCATCTGAATCTCAGGATATCAAGAGGTAAAACACAATCCTTGACAAAAAGTAGTTTAAAATCTATTTGTGGGAGAAAAGACAGGGAGGGATGACACTAATGCAAAGCATAAGTTAAGTCCAAATTAGTAGAACAGACAGGAATGTATAGGAGAGTCATAGTTTATTCACAGCAACTCAGATATACTGCACTGTGTGTACACATACACACACACAGAAACATGACTTTTCTTTAGCTGGTTTCATGATGTTCTGGTGCTTCTGTTTTCACTCAGCAGCAAAACTGTTTCAAAATTAACTTGCCCATTTAATTTAACTCAGGCTGTTCTGATTTCACTCTAGGTAAAGGCTGTGTGGGGAGAGTTACTACACAGACATGTGTGCTCTTTCTTCTCATTTCTTTCCCCAGTGATATCTGGTCAAAGAAGTAACTTTTGCAATCCCACAGCAGCAAGAAAGGGCTCAAGTTTTCTTGTGAATGTCACTGCTGGCTCTCTCGGATCTACAGCTGGGCTCATCACTTCTGGTTTGGGGGACTTGGCCTCTCTCCTGCTGCATCGACCAAGAGCAACACTGCTCTGGAGTGGGCAGGGCCTAACAATTGGGTCTAGAGAAGTGGTCATCTTCCCCACTGACTGGGCACCCACTTTGATGACACAGCTGACACTCTGAGACTCAAAGTCCTCCTTCCATTCTCCCACTTTAAGTGCTTCCCCTGAGTTTTCTTGAGGTCCTTTCACCCCAAGGGAATTCCTTCATAGGCACACTGACTCAGTATCAGATACCTTTTGCTTGTCCTATGGTGTCACAAAGGAAATACTGGGTAGCAATTATGTCTTACACGGGCCCTGGACAGCCAAGAGAGGGATAAAGGGGTAAGGAAGAGGAGAGAAAAGAGAGGGAGACTCACCAGGAAAAACTGCAAGGACTTTAGTTTGTTTATTGTGGGGTGGGAAGGAGGAAGTTACAAATAAGACAGGGCCACATCAAAAATAGTCCTGTATGCCTGGCTAAGGATTTTCGAATTTGTCCCACATACAATGATTTTCAACAAGGAAGTACATCCACTCACAGAAGCACAGGGGGAAACTGAAGCTCAGGCGTGGAAGCTATGGATTTTTAGTTGTGAGACTAAAGTGACAGGGACAGGGAGATTCCCTGCTGCAGCACAGGATAGAGTCACCTTCTCTCAACATTGCATCATCACTACCTGAAGCATAGTAAATATTTAAAAAAAACATTTTATTGAATAAATGGAATGAATAAATGATGGAAGTAACAAAATTTCACCAAAAGTCCTAAAGAGATTGCTCTTTAAAACATTCCATGGAGGGGCTTCCCTGGTGGTGCAGTGGTTGAGAGTCCGCCTGCCGATGCAGGGGACACGGGTTCGTGCCCCAGTCCGGGAAGATCCCACATGCTGTGGAGCAGCTGGGCCCACGAGCCATGGCCGCTGAGCCTGCACGTCCAGAGTCTGTGCTCCTCAGCGGAAGAGGCCACAACAGTGAGAGGCCCGCGTACAGCAAAAAAAAAAAAAAAAAAATTCCGTGGAAAACTGGGCTCTAGATTCAGAGAAATGGTGAACTTTGAGGGAATGTGAATACACTGAGACTCGTGTTAAAAACTCGTATAATTTCTAGGGTAAAAAAGTCACATCCGGTAATATTTCAGGGTCCTTGAATAGGAGCTGTATGGTTGCAGCACTAAGGGCAAGAGGCTTTATCCCACTTATAGTTTAAATCTATTGGGAGACCCTTCAGATTGTTTGCTAGGTGTAACGTGTAACCAGCTGAAACCACTTCAGAATAGAGCTGCCTTGCTCAGAGATGGCAGCAGCAGCAAGCAGAACTTTCCAGAACGAGAGCATGCAGAGGAGTCCCTCTACTGCCCATTAAGTCACGTTACTCTTAGTTTCATCTGTTTTCACGCCCAGGGATTCCAGGTTGAAACAACCTTATGAAACACTTCGGTTATTTTAGTAACACAATGCACAGGGCCATCTAATTTCATGTGAATCTATTTTGAGGCTTAATCATTAATTTTCAAATATTAAAAACATCTAATGAAAATGTATGTTGAGTCTGTATCATCATATAATCATTGGGGTGTCTGAGTCATGACAGTGAAGGCTTATATTATAAACCCTCTCCCAAAATATGCAGAACCCTTTCTGCAACCAGGTGCCTGGTATTTTACATACATCATTTCACTGTCCTGACAGCCTACATAATAACTATTATTAACTCCATTTTACAAGTAAGGAAGACAAGGAAACAGCCTCAGAAAGCTTAAATAACCTATCCAAAGTCCTTTTTAAAAAAAATCTGGGAAAGGGCTTCCCTGGTAGCTCAGCGGTTAAGAATCCGCCTGCCAATGCTGGGGACACAGGTTTGAACCCTGGTCTGGGAAGATTCCACATGCCGCGGAGCAACTAAGCCCGTGCGCCACAACTACTGAGCCTGTGCTCTAGAGCCCGCAAGCCACAACTACTGAGCCCGCGAGCCACAACTACTGAGCCTGTGTGCCACAACTACTGAAGCCCACGCACCTAGAGCCCATGCTCCGCAACAAGAGAGTCCACTGCAATGAGAAGCCCGTGCACCGCAACGAAGAGTAGCCCCCGCTCACCACAACTAGAGAAAGCCCGCATGCAGCAACTAAGACCCAACACAGACAAAAATAAATAAAATAAAATTTAAAAAATCTGGGAAAGCCTATCTCACTCCAAAGTCCTTGGCCCACCTGTAGCAGCCTTTGAGAAAAATCCCAGGGTCACTGTTTTGGCAGACCCTCTCTTTTGGAGAAGTCTTTAAATGGCCCTTTCATACTTACTGTTATGATCACTGTTGCTTTTCTGCTCTGAGCACCTATGCCCACTGTTCTGTTATATAGATGTGAAGATGAAATTGCTTCAGAAATAAGGAGATGCACAGAGGAATAGAATTGGAACGAGGTTTCTTTTTCTCGTGGCAGGAAAGCAAGAATTTGGGGATGCAGTATTGCATCTGAGTACTTTTTTTTAATGATTCAGCCCACTTCTGGTATTCTCTCCTCAGACCTGAAAGTCTGGTTCCAGTATCAAATGTTGAGTTTTTTGGGTTTTTTTTTTTGCGGTACCCGGGGCCCTCACTGTTGTGGCCTCTCCCATTGCGGAGCACAGGCTCCGGACGCGCAGGCTTAGCGGCCATGGTTCATGGGCCCAGCCGCTCCGCGGCATGTGGGATCTTCCCTGACTGGGGCACGAACCCGTGTCCCCTGCATTAGCAGGCGGACTCTCAACCACTGCGCCACCAGGGAAGCCCCAAATGTTGAGATTTTTGTTGTTTGTCTTATCAGATCAAAGCGACTCACAAATACAGGTCAATCATCTACAATCTCTTTCAAGTTGTTGCTTTTGTTAAAGAAAACCAAGAAAACAAAACCACTGACTTGCAGAGGGTACAAATAAACAAAATAGAATTAGATTTAAAGAAAGGAAAATGGGCTGACACAAAAAAAGTCACCCTTTTCAGAGTTGAGTCATAAACTTCACTAAATGTTCTCTACTGAGCTGAACTCCCTACGAAAGCTTTAAATATGTGGGGGCCAAAGGGCCACAAAATAAAGTACACTGAGGGTCCTTTTGCTACTGAATCAAGTTCGGTTTGCCCTACACTCACCAAGCCAAAACGCTGAGACACTGAGATTTTCAGCAGAGAGGAGAAAGGGATTATTCACAGAACACGAGCATCCTGGTAGAATGGTAACACTTACTTAGAGAAGAAAAAGATTTAAAAAAAGTTTTGTTAGCAAATATACTTGGGAAATACTGTTACAGAACCAGGTTCATCTTGTCCAACATGCAGCAAGGCACAATGCTGAGATGCGGAGGCTTGCAGCAAAGAGAGTTTATTTGCATGACAGAGAAACAAGGAGGCAGAAAAAGAAGTCGTAGATCTGCCTCCCCCAAGGCAAGGGCCTGGAGTATTTAGAGGATAACGAACTAAGCAGCAGGGCGGTCTGAGGCCTGGGGGCAAAGTGAGGGGCATGGGGGTGTGGGGAAAGGTGATTGGAAAAATGTTTTGTAAACAGTAATCACTGCTCTGTGCAGGTGTAAATAAGCTCCAGGCCTCTGCACATTCAAAACATGGAGGCACTTAGCATGATCTGAGGGTGGAGTTTTTGGCCCTGTGACGTCAAAAGGTCACCTAGCAGACACTGGCGCATGCCCAGTTGGAGGGTCGGTGGTCCTATCCAGTCTTAACCAGCTCAGCTTGAACTAGACAGAGCTGACTCCAATTCCTGGAAAACAACTCATGCCATGTGCAGTTTGGAGGACGCACAAGTTCTTTTGTAGCAACAATTACAATGACCTTGATTAGCGAAGCTAGGTGAAATAGATTTGACTAACGATTACCCATGGTTTCACATTACCCTTATAAATGTGCCCTCATCTTGGGACATTCCTATCTTAGAGCCGGTATGTATCCATACGTGCAGGGGAAAAAAACAACAACAACAACAACAAGCTGGATGGCTAATTTATTGGAGATGGAGAGAATCAGGGATAGACCAGAGAGCCTGACGTGTCTCTAGGACAGAAACAGACATCCATCAAGAACCAAAGTCCTCTCTCTCTGCTCCTCACCCTCTCCCCTTTCTCTGTTTCTTTTCCACATGAGCAACATAAAGTCATCACAGGCCTGACTTAAGTTCAGGAATCCCTTAGACTCACTAGATTTGGCAAAATCCATTTCTACATACTGGAAAGAAGGAATCTGATTGGCCCAGGCCTTGTCCAATCATCTGCAGGTAGGTGGGCGGGGCCAGAACCAGCCACTCTGAGAAGGAGCATGATGGTCCGTCCGTCGAGCGTCCGAGCTCTCTCCCAAAGAGCCTGAGGGGCCCTTCCTCCTCCCGACAGGCAGAGTACATCAAGTTAATTTCCTTAGGAAGTGTATTCCGTTTACAATATGCTATAATTAATTTCCAATGCTCAGACTAGTTTTCTTGTCATGTAAGTAGTAACCACTACACGGCAAAAGGATTCATTCTGGCGTAGTTCTTCAAAAGATACACAGAATTCTTCAATCCACTCCCACGACCACCACCACAAATCCACCATCCCCCCTTCCTCCCTTCCTGTCTGTCACCTCCCCTGCAGCCTACAACAGAGATAACTGTAAACACAAAGAACATATCACTGGCCTGATAGCAAAGAGGGTAATAATACCTCCCTCTAGCTTTCTTCAAAAGGATACCGTTGCACAATGAATACACTACTGTTTATTGAGTACTCTGAGTTTCTTGGAAATAGTCACTGTATAAATACAAAGTACTATTACTGTTATCACCACGTTTAACATGTGGTTAACAGTGGAGAAGTTCTTTTGCAGTCCTAGCTGTAAACTATAGCTGTAAATTCTTCCCTTCTTCTTTAAAGCCGTTCCAGAGGCTTTGAACAATGATACTATAGTAACAATTCAAGTACATCACCGTGCCCAATGAATAACAGCACTCTTGATTAATGGCACTTGTTCAACGTCACACTGACAAAAGTATGAAGTGTTAAAAAAATAGAGTTTCTGCCTACTATGATTTTTTTTCACTATTTAAAACACAGGCATCATCAGAGCTGAGTTTTTTTTCTTTTTAAGCTGGACTTTTTTTTTTATTACCTTTTCGTCTATTCAGTTGCTGTTATATTTTTCATTCGACAAGTACTGTGCTTTTGTCTCACACTGGTGCTTGCTATCAGAGTGTTATCACTCAAGAGATCTGCTGTAGGATCTGCTAAGCATCTCTGCAATCAGCAAGCCGGGGGGTGGGGGGGGGGGCTACCCTAGCACAAGACCTCTACCCAGGGTGGAAAAGGAGGAGGGTGGGAAAAAGGAGGGCAAGCACTGCTGAGAGTCACACACTGGGTCACAGCTGACAAGGAACAGCCAGGCGCTGCCAATATCTATCATGGAGCCATTGGTAAATTGTAGGTGACTGGAGGCATACTTCACGGTGCTGTATCAGAGTTTATGTATTTTACTAACCTTATTTCATTGGGTTGAAGCTATACAGTTTTATGAGCCCCCCAATACTCTACTAGTTGGAAATAAATTCTTCCTCAGCTATATATCAGAGGATGACATTGCTGTTGGCCCATCTCTCTGAGCAAATGCTCTGCCTGTATTTCTTCTTTTTCTTTCAGCCTCGGGATAGGGTGCAGGGGTGTGGAGGTGGGAGTGTTTCTGCATGATGTGCGGGAAGGAAACAGCTTGTAGTTCAAGGTGAGGGAGGCAGTGCAACCCAAAGGCCAGCTTTAGCCTCTTGTCCCATCCCTGTCTTGCAAATTGTTCAGTCCACTGGCAATTTGAATGGTTAGCACGATTGTCAGCTATCTCTCTGCTCCAGCTTTTCTCTCTCCTGGCAGGAACTCTGGGACACAGACTTCGCAAACAGTAATAATAACTCTACTTTAGCTTTCACATTTTTGCAGTTGTTATTATGTCATCATGGTAAATGACCATAATTGACCCCCACAATGAAATGCTGCCAACATTCATATGAATAGCAACTGCAATCGCGCAGACTAGCAGTCATGTGCTTTGCAAGTAAAAATTGTGCTGAATAGCCGAAATCTCAGGTTCGTTTGGGGACCTGAGTATTTCTGAGTTATAATAGGAAATGATTTGTTTCTGAAACAGAAGAGTGCTGCATACAGAAACCTAAATAGCAGGTCAGGGTGAAGTAAGTATTAAAGGGAGATTTCCAGGATTTGCAGGAGCCCTTATGTCTTTGGGGGCTGATTTAGATACAGAGTGATGAGTCAGGAGACTCCACCTGAGCACGGAGATCTCGTAATTCTATTTCTCATCTAAGGGGCACACACAAAATACACACATATACACTCACACGCACGCAAAATTTAACCATCTCTACCATCACAGAGTTAGCATTCACCTTTTCTGACCTTCTCCAGAACTGGCATGCAGTAAGGATATAACAAAACAGTGAAGAAAGAAGTGACAATGCCAAAATACATATCAATTCTCTGACTGTAACTGTGTATTTCAATATTGTGCTTGGGATGCAATTCCAGCTAAATTAGCCTCGACAATTTTCAGCTTATTTGGTTGAGAAATCAAGATCATTTCAAGATGGTTGTTTCAATAAATGAATGAATGGGTGAATAAAGGAATGAACTCTCTCTATCTGATCCTATCTCTAAGGAACCTAGTCTATCACAGAATGCCTATGTTTTATTGCTTTTTTTTTTTTTTTCTCAAGCTGGGCACCATGCCCTTAAATAAAACACGACCTAACACAGAAAGCAGGGACCTTGAAATTAGCTTTACATAGATTAATGCAATCTAAAGAAACCTTGCTGGTTCAACCATTGTCAAGCAGATCCAGTTAAAATTACTCACACAGGATTTTGAAACCTGTCCCAAAGTCTTCTCTTAATTCCTTCTTATGTTCCAGAAACAAACTTCTCTCCAGTTCTGCTCCTCTGCATAATGAGAACACCTTTAGGGAGAACAACCGGCAGCCTCACATCATTCTTGCTACAGAAACTAAGGAAGATCATGAACTTTTCATTATAATCAGATAATAATAGAAATTATTCAACTATTCCTGTGATTCCCAAATTATAGGGAAATTGAGAAAGAACTTTGCCTGGACAGTTTCTAGCATTTTAGATCAACTGTTTACAAGAGTAAGTTTCCTGTGGCTTCCTGCGGCACGAAGAGTTATCTCCCCAGGATGACCTAGGACAACCACAGGAAAAATACAGTTGCCTTTGGACCATTTCCACCTTTTAAAAAATTCTCCTATCCCCTAGTTCCCCTATCGATCAGTGACTTCATTTGCTCAGTGGCCCCTCAGAGGGGTTCAAATCTACATGGTGTCCACGACTCCTCCCCACCAACCCACGACAAGCAGATTTTCTCCCTTACTCCTGTCTCTCTCTCAACTCAATCAAAATGTCCCCATTACACTAGTGTGGCAAGGCTAGATATTACCAGAAAACTTATTTACCAGAAAGCTTTTATGCACTGGGCTGTGAAAAGCTGTAACTCTCCTAACAAGTATTTTCAATTTTAAAAAGGAGTTTATTAACCCAAATGAATCTCTTATTTTTTAAAAGGATAGAGATATTTTGTTCAGGGAAGACTTGTCTACAAGACTCTCCTGAGTCTGCTCCGGCATGCTAAAAATCAGCAACTTGATAACCTATTTCTGAAAAGTTCCCTGACTTCAATTTGAATTTCAAAGTTCAAATTCAAGCATCTTAACGTTCTTAGTTTTACTCTAAGGTGAGTTAAAAACAAACAGAATAAAGGCAGAGGCATATAACTTTTCTAAATTGCATTTATTGTTTGTCTCTTTTTCTTCCTATTCTTACCAGAACAGGAAGGAATGACTGAAGGGCAAATAATCACTCCCTGGTTGGAGGCTGACTTACTGTTGGCCAAGCAAGGACTGGATCATCTCTAACTGGACTGGTCAGTCACTGTGGGCAATAGAGGTGCTCCTCGTGGAATTTGCAAGTGGAGAAAAGTATGTGAAATTTTTCTTGCTTATGTTGAATTTTTTGAAGCTCGTGCATTCCATTATTAACTCAGTGTGGTGTTGTTTTGACCGGCGAACTGTTAGCCACAAGCCTGGACTACCAGCCTCTGTGGTCACCTCTCATTCCAGTGGGAAGGAGGCTTCTCTTTCTCTTCACTTGGCCACGGACTATCCCATCTACCTCCTCTGTGTTCTGAGTCTCCTTCTCTGACCAGTGATTCTTATTTAATAGCTAGGCCACTACACTAGTCAAATGTGCAAAGAAAGTTAAGCTTTCATTTTGTGTTTAAAAGACGCTCATTAACCCAAATGGCTATTGTATGTTTTAAATGTGTGGTCATTTTCTATAATTGAGTTCATCTTATTTCTTAAACACCCACTTATGAGTTATATGTGTGAGAAATAGTATCTCTTACTACCTTACAGTTTCATATCTTTCATTTCAAGGTGGTCTATTTGGGGGTACATGCTTAGTCTTTCAAGGTTGTTCTCTTGCCCCGGAGTTACCCCAGGGTAGCACTAGGGTACATGGGAGGTGGGTTATGTTTCTTTGTGGGGCTGGGGAAGCGGGGGAAAGTTACGGACTTGCAGTCACAGTCCCATGTGTTGCACTCTGGATCTTGGAAGAATGTGGGTAAAAGTGGCTAAACCTCCTGAGACATCGTGTTCCCGTGGCTGATATTCACGGTCCATCAATTTGCTTCTCATCTCAAATACCCTATACTTTGTAACCTCTTCTTTCACGTCCCACACCTCTGGCTGGTTCAGGGATCATCTCAGCCTCTTCCTCTCCTCACCAAGGCTTATGGATACTTCTGGATCATTTGCACAATGTGTGCAGCCATGAGGAACCTGGAGTGTTATCTCATGTCTATTTAAATAAACATGTCTTCTACTAGGCTTGTGGTGGAAAATGGTTCTAGGATAAATGTTTGGCTTCTCCTAAAGGCTTGTATCCTCCCATTGGCCAGTTCTAAGAAAACAGGCCACTAGCACAGATATACTAAGATTCTTTCATTTCTCTCTGGATGTTTCTACCTCCCCAGCTTCATTCAATGCTACTCCCCAAGTTTGACCTGGAGTGGGAACTCCTGATACCCGTGCCTGGCGGCATGCTTAAACTTCTCTCTCTCATAGTCTTTCCAATTCCCCTTGAGTTGGAAGGGCTGGATTTTCACCATGTAGTAGGATCTTCCTTTATATTACATTCATGGCACATGATAAAACTGGGAGCTCAGTGAATTTAGAAAATCTTTTGTTTTCCTTCCAAGACTTCTCTGGCTTCTAAGATTGTTTTCAAACTAGGTGCTCAAAAGTTCTACTCTGGGAAAGAAAAGCTCAACGTCGGCTCTTTATTTCTCTTTACAGTCTGCCTATTTCATGCCTAATGTTTCCAGATAAAAATGAGTGTTTCTGGATGACTAGAAAGCCCTGTGCATGAAAAAGCACAAGAAGAAAAGTGCAATGATATATTTTTTTTATTGGCGTATAGTTGCTTTACAATGTTATGTTAGTTTCTACTGTGTAGCAAAGTGAATCAGCTATACGTATACATATATCCCCTCTTTTTTGATTTCCTTCCCATTTAGGTCACTGCAGAGCATTGAATAGAGGTCCCTGTGCTATACAGTAGGTTCTCACTAGTTATCTATTTTATACATAGTATCAATAGTGTATATATGTCAATCCTCATCTCCCAGTTCATCCCACCCACCCCCTTCCCCCTTGGTATCCATAGGTTTGTTCTCTACGTCTGTGTCTCTATTTCTGCTCTGCAAATAAGATCATCTATACCATTTTTTTTAGATTCCACATATGTGCATTAATATACAATATTTGTTTTTCTCTTTCTGACTTCACTGTGTATGACAGTCTCTAGGTCCATCCACGTCTCTACAAATGACCCAGTTTCATCCCTTTTAATGGCTGAGTAATATTTCATTGTATATATGTACCAAATCTTCTTTATTCATTCCTCTGTTGATGGACATTTAGGTTGCTTCCATGTCCTGGCTATTGTAAATAGTGCTGCAATGAACATTGGGGTGCATGTGTCTCTTTGAATTATGGTTTTCTCTGGGTATATGCCCAGGAGTGGGATTGGTGGATCATAGTATTATTTCTGTTACATATGCTTAACATGTCTAACTGATGCTTTCCCTGCCATCTTCTTAGGTGGCTTTCAGAGGAGATACTCTCACAAAATGCTATGATGAATGAGAATTTTCCCCCAAACCTCTCTCAGTCACAGTTCCTGACCCAAGTCTTAGATGATTGTTAGAGAGTCAGAGGATAACTTGATGCCTTTGCCTTGTCACCAGACTGGGAGCTCCTCAAAATGCTGGGAATATCTTGTTCTTCTTAAGTCCTCAAAATCTAACATAAACATTAGCCATCAGTTGAAATTGATCCAATTTTATTAAGTACTTCTGAAAACTGAAGTGAATGTTCTCCCTAACCTGACAGTCTGTTTTAGATAATTATCATTTCTATAGTATTTCAAAAAATATTTGTATTTCTCTATATGTACTGGACCATCTCATTTAAATCCATAAATTTAATACACTTGACACACCAATGATGCTATCTCCAGCCCAGATCTCTTTCTTGAACTCCAGACTGTATATACAATTGGCTACTTAACCTCTTAACATGATTGTCTAAGACTGGACAACTGGACAATTGACTTTCCCCTTCACTCCTGCTCCTGCCACAGTCTTCCCCAGCTCTCCTCCTACCTTTTCAGCTTAGAAGCTGTATAATCATCCTTGAGTCCTCTTTCTCACACCCAAAATCCAATCCATCAGAAAATCCTGTCTCTTTATCTTCAAATAATATTCAAAATCCACTCACCCGAATTTAATTTCATCTCCACCGCTGTCATCTTTGTCTAAGGTACCGTCATCTCTCACCTGGATTATTGTCATTGCCTCCTAACTAGTCTTCTTGCTTTCAATCAAGTAGTCTATTTGCAAAAGAGCAATAGATCATATCCCTTACTTGAAGAAAAAAAGCCTCTATCAAGGTGCTTAAAAGGTCCCAAATGAGCTGGCCTCTTGCTACTTCTCTGACTTTCTTACTATTCTGCCTCCAGCTTGCTCTTCTCCAGTCTTACTGGGCCCTTGATAATAACCAGCAAGCATGGTGCCACCTCAGGGACTTTGCACTTACTGTTCCCTTGGCCTGGAATGACCTTCTCTTAGATACCCAAATGGCCACTCCCTCTCCTCCTTCAGGTCTCTGCTTAAATGTCTACCAGTGAGACCTTGCCTGACCACTCTAAAATAACACACTGTCCCCGGCACTCCCTATTCCCCTTTCCTGATGTATCATTTTTCCATAGCACTTACAATTATCAAAATATTATACCTTTCCATAATTGCTTATTAGATGTTTTCCTTTTCTAGAAAAGAATCTACATTAGGGCAAAATTATTTTTATCTTTTTTATTCACAACTGTATCTCCAGCACCTAGAACAATATTTGACACATGGTAAGGGCTCAATGAGGATTTTTTGGGTGGATGGAAGGATGGATGGATGGATCAATAGATGAATGGGTAGATGGATACAAAGATGTATAGAAAGGAGGAAAGCTTTCCAGATGGGACCAAAGCAATATGGAACACTAATTTTCATTGTTTTGTACCAGCAGAGTTTATTGGCATTTGTAAGGTATTTCTGGAGTTATTCTGAACTAGAGAGGGAATATTTTAAATGAACTTGTATCTCTATATTCATTTCTTTGTTGCATATTTATTAACTGCCAAACCTTGAAGGTTCAGCAATAAACAAGATAGACATGGTCCTTGCCATTAAGGAACTTACATTTGGAAATATATTCCAAGATTAGAAATATCTCCCAAGGTATTACAAGATATTAACAGAGTTAATATTGTTTTAATATATTACTACACTTTTCCTCTTTTGCATTTTCATATACAGGATACAAAATCTTGGAAGCAGTGAGCATAGTTAGGAGGCAATGGCAAGAATCCAGGCGAGAGATGATGGTACCTTGGACCAAGATGACAGTGATGGAGATGTAATTAAATTCGGGTGAGTGGATTTTGAATATTATTTGAAGATAGCCCAGATTTTCTGATGGATTGGATTTGAGGTGTGAGAAGGAAGAATCAAGGATGATTACATGGTTTCTAAGCTGAAAAGGTAGGAGGAGAGCTGGGGAAGACTGTGGCAGGAGCAGGAGTGAAACAAGAAGGTCAGTTGTCTGGACTTGGACAATGCTTTGGAACTTCCAAAGTCAGGATAAGACACAAATTGGTCCCTTGATTTAACAGCCCAGATACATTTTCAGCAAGTCTCCAGAAAATGGGAATTGATATAATAATATTGGTAATGACAGAAATAGCCAAAAGATCGTTTATTATGTGCCAGGCACTATTCTAGTCACTTAAGCAAGTTCCTAGCTAGAAACTACATATCCTTTGGCTATGGGTATGACCATCACTAGGTTGGAGTCAATGGGATGTAAGTGAAAATGGTATGTATATAAATTCTGAATTGTCTCCAACTTGAAGACAAGCTGCTTTTCCTGGACTTTGGCTCTTATTTCCATGAATAGGACTTTTATGAGCCAGCAACCCAGACTTCAACTTTGTAATCAATGGTGGGGCTACAAGATGAAAGGAATTCAAATTCCTAAAAGTTTGTGGAGCACAGCTACCCGCTGTTCTAAATTGGCCTGTTACGTTAGAGATAAATAAGCTTCTCTTTGAGATTGTTGGATCTCCTTTTTTTCTAGGAATATAGCATTTACTCAATTAATATGCACAGTTTTCTGAGTTGAAATGATTGTAGCATTAACCAGGCACATGTAGAATTTTATTTTTAGATTCATTTTTACAATTATAAAAGAGCAAATTTCTTTATTGCATCTGGGCAGCTGTTTGCCAATCAGATTGTTGCTCTTACTTCCTTCCTGGACTCCCACCCAAGCTGGAAGAAAAGTTATATTCAAGGTGATATGTGCACAGTAGATGACACATGACGTATGTATTCAATACATTCCAATTATTATCACTATCGGGCACTGTTTCACCACTCAATTTCTAGACCAAAGCTACATTTCCCCGTTTTTCCATTAATTCTCAGTCTCTCATTCCGACCATAAAAAGTGGATTACAGTTTGCTCTTATAGCATTCACCAATAAAGGATATTTTGATTCATTGGACGCAGCTTTTTTTCTTTGCTCCTCTGTGCTACGTTGCAAAGAACAACCTTGTGATAAGTTGCTCCCACTTCACTACCAAAAATAAAGTCTTCTTTTAAAATTAAATACTTTCATTTCAACTGTGATAATGCCAAATTTGGCACAAATAATTTACCAATTCAACCTCAAAGTCTCCCCAAAACATTGGATTCAAGAGTGCCTAAAATTCAGGCAACATTCTCCTGGGGAAAGCATTCATATATTAGAAAGACCCTAACAAGCAGGGATCTAGATGCCACCTTTCCCATCTCTACTGCTATCACCACACCCCTACGGTCAGCACTCGGTCCTTCCGTGTCTTTCCATAGCTCTTATTGTTAGCATCGTTCATTTGGAACTCAGCACGTGATTATCATTATAGTTGTTTATCTTTTTGAATGCAGGTTCTGTCTCTACATTTTGCTTGTAAGACAGGCACGGCGGCATATAATCTGATGTAGTCCCAGCCTCTAGCACAGCCGCTGCAGGGACAGAGTGTGCTCAGTAAGAGTGGACTGGTGATGCTATGTGTAAACACTGTTCTCATGGAGCCCAGTGTTTCCAGGAAGCAGGGCTGGGAAGGGACACTTTTCTCCACTAAACACACATACACACACGCACACACACAGACACATACATATATAAATTATTTAGTGATTACTAAAGGTTAAGGAGGCCACAATTGTGTTTGTTTGTTTGTTTGTTTTTCTGATGAGCCAGTGTTTAAGCTTATGCTGCTCCCCTCAGGACACCTCTTGAATTGTAGTTCTTAGCTTAATAGGCAGTACTTGAATCTGATTATCTCAAGAACAGAAGATCAGAGGACTGATATCTAATAACTGATAAGTTTGGGCAGTATTTTCCAAGAGTATTAGCATAGATAAAGTTCTCATTTCTATCTATGTTCAGGTGGAAAATATTTGAAAGCTCCTTTTCCCATGTACTTTGCTGATCCGTAATTATCAGGTTTACTAATGTTTATTTATTTTTGTTTACTTTGTAAAAGTTTACTTTATGGTTTTAACTCTGTGAATAATATAGAGAATGATATTAACACAATATATCTCGAAGTCTGGAAGGGGAATGTACCAAGATGACATTCCTAACAGATGTCAGTTTTATGTAAATACCATTGTAGAGGCAGAAGTCAGGATAATTCAGGCAAAATAAAAATAAGTCTGCAATTAAAAATCCATCTGAAAGTCACTTTTTCCTTTTACTGTAGTTGTTCGGAACAGTCTTTAATTTCATAATTCATCAGAAAGTCAATCTAGGAAAATGGTTAAAGAAATAGGCTGTGGACCTGCCTGGATTTGAATCCCAGGTCTCTCACTCACTAGCGTTAAAACTAGAGCACATCATTTCTCTGCACTTCTATTTCTTCCACTGGCAAAACTGGAGGGGAAGAGCGTCTATCTCACAGGGTAGTTCTGAGGATTGGGTGAATGAACGCATACAAAACATGGAGCACATGGCCTGATGCACGGTAAACAAAGAATATTGGCTATTATTTGGGGATGACAAGTATTCTAGATAAATCAAGTGTTGAAATCTCCATCTGACTTTTCACTTTCTGATGCGAGAATGTCAACCAACATTTTTATCCTATTTGAAGATTTAATTCCCTCTTGTCATCTCCAAGGGAGTTCCACTTTAAGAAGAAAATAACCTAAGTAAAAACGCAGTGGAAGATATGGAAAAAATCTGCTGTGATTCTTCTTTTTCCAAAAGATTTTAAAAATTATTCATGATTAATATTGCATTGCATTGCCTACATCTTTAGTCTTTAGGAGGACTGAAACAAGGGATAACCCTAGGGTTAATAGTAAAACAGAAAAATGGCCCTGTGTCTCATCAAAGTGTTTTCTCCCCCTCATTAGGGGTCTATCCTGGGTCCTATTGCCACTGTCTCAGAGGTCATCCAAGCTTGAAGAATGCCCACTGAGATATTAATCTGCTGTGATTTCTTCAACTGTAGTTTCATTTTAGTAGAAGACACCTAGAAGGAAAAATGCTGGGCCGGTTTAGTGGGGATCTACTGTTTCATCCACCCATCACATACCATGCTTCTTTCTTATGACAACTGCCTTCTCCCCTAGGCCACCCACTATGTCCTCTATGATCCTGCCTTCTGATCCAGGAGCTGGCATTTGTCCTTGGCTAGGCCAATATTCCATCCTTGAGATTTTCAAACCTGGGACAGAGAGAGGCAGACTAGTTCCTCTTCTGGATTAAAGACGTAAGATATCAAACTTGGGAAGCGTCGGTGGCCACATTTACATCACATGGAGAGAGCTAGCCTACCAGAAGAAAGGGGAATGACACTGATACATACAGACCAGAGACATAAAGAGCCTGGGAAACATCAGAGATGCTGATTCCACAAGACTTATTTTCAGGGGTGGTAAGGAAGGGACGCCAAGCAGTTTTCCTGCCCTTCCCACAGCTGTTTTTAGCTCTTCTTTGGAGTCCAGAAGACACCTCCATGCTGCCCTTCAGAATCCTCCTGACCTAATTTCTTTTGCCAGCCATACTGTGGCTACTGGTTCAATGCAGGTTTCTATCAACTTCTTGAAGCTGCATTTCAACAGCATCTCACAGAAGGCTAAAACCCTACGTCTCGTTTCCTACTTGGGAACTTGTGTGACGCCACAGTGTGGGAAATGCTCCCTATTCCTATATGCACAATATGGAAGTCCAAGGGACTCGGTGCTCGTGGAGCCACCATTGACCAGTGGAAGTCAATGGATAAATGCTTTCGCCTTTTGTCCCCAGGTGTATTTCATAAGGGTCTCAGAGAGGCTGAGCACCAGTCACCCAATCCCCTGGTGCAATTAGGGTGGCCAACTTTAATAACTGTTCCTTGAATTCGCTTTTCCTCCTTCCTTGTTTCTCTCCCTCAGGCCCCATACCCCTGTTCCCTAACATCATATTCCCAGATAAATTCTAAGGAATCCTTTGTGTCAGGCCCTGCTTTTGAGGGACCCAGGCTAAGACAGCCAGGATTCTTTCAGCAAATTTCCTTCGGGTTAGATTTCAGTCATAACTAATTGGAATGAGTTTAAAAAAGACTTGATTTCTAGTCACAGTTAAATAGCTAACACACTAACTGTGACTTTGGACACATTGAATGGTCTGTACCTCGGTTTATGCATCTATAAAATGGTAGAATTGGGCTCATTTCTAAGATTCCTTTCATCTCTAAGATTCTATGATTTGAAGAAAAAGCTTCATGTCTCAGAGAAATGAATCTCTAGTGGCGGCAATGCAGACACTGGGACAGTCAGTCCCTCCTGTGTTTCTGGTCCCCCAGTATTCACGTTCCTGCAACACCATGTCAGAACAAGCCCTTGATTTTCATGTGGCCCCTAATCTAGGACATCAGGGAGGAACTGGTGATGGTGGTTACATGTGGGAGCGGAGTTTATAAATTATTTCCCCAGTCTATCTGAATCTCTCAAGCTGCTACAAGAGAATCTTTGGATTATTCTTGGTGTAATATTAATTATATTCTCATGAAAAAAAATTCTATGAGAAGTTCTTGGAAGTCTCTTTCATCAGTGAAACCCTGAGTCTCATAGGATTCTGGAACACTCCTGCAGCTTCTCTTGGTTTCAAGATTCTCAAACTTGAGATTTGGACTTCAGTGCATTTCTGTCTTCCTCTACACCATACGTCAGACTCTTTCCCTGGGGCCTTCAGTTAATCAAGTGCACACATTCCCTGGTGACTCCTGGCTAGGTATTCAAGGCACCTCTGTCATCTTTTTTTTTTTTTTTTTTTTTTTGCGGTACGCGGGCCTCTCACAGCCGTGGCCTCTCCCGTTGCGGAGCACAGGCTCCGGACACGCAGGCTCAGCGGCCATGGCTCACGGGCCCAGCCGCTCTGCGGCATGTGGGATCTTCCCGGACCGGGGCACGGACCCGTGTCCCCCGCATCGGCAGGCAGACTCTCAACCACTGCACCACCAGGGAAGCCCCACCTCTCGGAGCGGCTGGGCCCGTGAGCCATGGCCGCTGAGCCTGCGTGTCCGAAGCCTGTGCTCCGCAACGGGAGAGGCCGCGGCTGTGAGAGGCCCGCGTACCACACAAAAAAAACAAAAACAAAACAAAAAAACCCTCTGTACTGTGAACTAACATCTGAAATCCTTGTCTTTGGTGAGGCCTGGTCGCTCTTCCAATTCTTCCTTCCACTTCGATAGCTCTCCAAAGATATGACTGGGGGAGCAGAGAGTGCAAACATTTATATGGTTAAAACAAAACAAAACTAATTTTAAAAATCCTCACATCTGTTGTAGGAAAAATACAGATTAATGACCTAAAGAAATCAAAATAACTGGAGACATCACCAAGGGCAAAGTCCTAATACCCCAAGCCATTTTGAAGACTGAGAGTACTTGAGAAACAGTGAGAATTGAGACAGCAAAATCACAGCAAGGAGCTGCAGTGAGGCAGTGGAGGGCACATTTAGCTCCACCTACTGCACGTGGTCAGAGGAAAGGGGAGACACAGGAACGTTTAACAGTAGGACAGAGAGAATGACTTCAGAGTAAACAGTGTCTAGATGATCCACGTGTCTGGACAGCAATGAATCCCAGACGTGTTGTCTGATCCACCTAAGACCAGAGAGGTTTATAAAATCCTGCTCACTTAGTGGCATTGAGAAGGCAGTGATTTGTGGCAAAAATTTTTTGTGGAGCTCATTTTATTAAAAGTATACTACGTTACCAAGTTTTGCATGAATTTGTACAGTAGAAAATAAAAACAGAAATGACCAGTGCATTTTAAATGCTGTCGAGAAATGTGTTTGCTTTAGAAACTAATCACAAAAACAGAGACAAAGACATTTTTTGCAAAGCATCTGTCAGCTCTGATTTTTTTTAAAAATGGCTTTGGGATTTAGAAGAAGATCAAAGGAAAATGCAATCGAAGCTGCTGCTATACATGGCCCATGCTGGCTTTCCCAATAGGCAAACTGGTCACAGGTCTCAACAGAGGAAGGAGGTAGGGAACAAAATCAGAAAGAGGCAGGTTCCTCTTTGGTAAATGTATCCAGAACTTTGCAAACTGGAAAGCATCTAGAAGGAAACTATTTTCATTTCCACATCACTTTAAGTAGTATCCTTTTGAAAACTAAGCTTTTATTTTGAACTGTATATGAACATGGGGGGAGGGCCAGGGTCTCCACTGGTGGCTTCTGTGAGGCCCTTCCCAGGGCCAATAAGGAATCCCAATGGACATAGTGAAATCTCTGAACTGGAGACAAGATGGGATCAAAGTGGCTCGAACCCAACCCCATACCCAATTCTGCCCAAGCTAGCATTGCCTCGAAAAACAAGCGAGGGCCCCACTTTCTAAAACGTTACTTTTTAGTGTTTCTGCTCCTTCCTTTCTTCCTCTCTTCCTTCCATCCTCCTATCCTCCCTCCCTCCCTCTCTGTATTTCTCTCTTTTTCCTTCTTTCTTTTTTAATCGTGGTAAGAACATTTAACATGACTTCCACCCTCTGACATTTTAAGTGTGTAATATAGTGTTGTTAACTGTAGGCACAAGGTGGTACAGCAAACCTCTAGAATTTACTTATCTTGCATCACAAACTTCATGTCCATTGCACAGCAACTCCCTACTACATTTTCTTTTTTTTTAATGTTTTTTATTGGGGTATAGTTGCTTTACAATGTTGTGTTAGTTTCTGCTCAGATGGCCAAGAGGCACATGAAAAGATGCTCAACATCACTAATTATTAGAGAAATGCCAATCAAAACTACAATGAGGTATCACCTCACACCAGTCAGAATGGCCATCTTCAAAAAAATCTACAAACAAGAAATGCTGGAGAGGGTGTGGAGAAAAGGGAACCCTCTTGCACTGTTGGTGGGAATGTAAATTGATACAGCCACTATGGAGAACAGTATGGAGGTTCCTTAAAAAACTAAAAATAGGGCTTCCCTGGTGGCGCAGTGGTTGAGAGTCTGCCTGCCGATGCAGGGGACGTGGGTTCGTGCCCCGGTCCGGGAAGATCCCACATGCCGCGGAGCGGCTGGGCCTGTGAGCATGGCCGCTGAGCCTGCGCGTCCGGAGCCTGTGCTCCGCAACGGGAGAGGCCACAGCAGTGAGATGCCCGTGTACCGCAAAAAAACCCCCCACAAAAACCTAAAAATAGAACTACCATATGATCCAGCAATCCCACTCCTGGGCATATACCTAGAGGAAATACATTACATTTTGATAGTTTACAGTAGGTGGTAAAAACTGAGAGTCGTTTCCTATTGAAATATTTTCTGAGATTATGGGACCAAAAAAAGTTTCTATATCTAAAAACAACTGAGGACTTGATCATTCCTTGCCGTAATATTCATAGACATAGAAACTAAAAATTAACCAATTATGGGAACTTGATGACTCAATACATTTTTTTTCCCATTTGCCTCTATTACCATATTCCCACACAAAAATTTTTCAAGTAATCTCTTCCCTTTATGGAAACAACTGGTGGATTGTATCCTGAGATACATCCTAAGGTCTTCCTCTTTTCCTATGGAACACTAGGCATTTCCCCTCAGGAGAAAGAATGCTGGGGCTGGTGTATCTAATCCAGGATGACTAATCCTGCACTCTTACTGCTGACTTTAGTTCCCAAGAAATCCTTTTATGTGTTGGTTTGGAGAAACTCTGACTGTCTCACTCCTCTTGGTGATTGCTCTCTTGACTTCCTGTTGAGTTACACATTGGCTATAAATTGCCCCACACCAGAAAGGGGATCTTTTAAAACAGGAATTTTCCTTTAAGTTATTGAAATAATTACAGGAAATGGTTAAAAGGTATTAATAACATTTCAGAGGAGTTTACACCATGTACTCTGCAAAACAAATGGTCATTCCAAAGGCCAAAAGATGGAGTACTAAAATTCCAATGGCATTCTGGTATGGAACTAAATCCTCTGAGAAACAAGGGGACTGGCTTACTCTACAGCCCACAAAATTTATCACACTCCAGGGTGTTAAAGCAAGGCAAAGAACTTTATTTTCCGGGTTATGTATTTTGGTAAATATGTCTCTGTCCCTAAAAGGATATTAGTTTTAAAGGCGCTGAACACTTTAAGTTCCCGAAGACTCTGACATTTCGAGGTGACTGCAACTTGCCCACACAGGCAGAACAAAATCTCTATTTTCCACAGAATTTTAAATCTGTTACTTCATCTTACATTAACAGCACTTGTAATAACATTTATAAAGTGAACATATAGATGTTACAATACTAAAAAGACTCGTGTCTCTCATTTCCTTTTCTTTCTTATTGGGCAGAGCAGGGGATTTAAAGAAGTAAGAAATGAGGTGCCTCTTGAAAGAAATTTGATTAAAATAAGCCTTGGGATTCTGTTTATGTTATAGGCTTCCCCCCCACCCCACCCCTTGCTTCACTGTCAATTCAGAAACTTGGCTGTGAGGAAAAGGTTGTTAAACATTAAAGAATCCATCCGGATTTTTTGAAAGCCCCTGCTGTCATGGTTCAGCCACTCAATTTGAATCTTGTCTGATATGATTCCTGAGAAGCCAGGCGAGAGTTGGCTGGAGAGAAGTGACCAAGCAGTTCAGCCGTTCTCAGCTCCGCTAGAGGACCAAAGCGAACAGCAGCAGGACTCCTCTCCTGCCATTCAGAATTGAGGTGGGACCACCTGGGGTTTCCAGTTTTAGAATATAACTCTTTGGGCAATTAGAAAATCTCTGAGCATCCGTCTCCCCTGGCATTTAGGAAAATTAATAATATTAAGCATTTCTAAAATAAGAAGTGGGTTATAAGATAGGCCAATGTACCACTAGCATAATTTGCTCCGTTACCTTTTCCCCAAAGGAGCCTCATCAAGGTACAGTCCTACAGCATTAATGCTTCTGAGCTCATAGCCCTGGAATATCTATTTCCCACAGATTCAAGACAATGAAACTTCATTATCATGCCCCCTTATTTAACTCCAATGCCCAGGACAATGATTTGTTTTAATGTCCCAGTCTAAACCTCCTGCAGCAATATTTTTTCAGGTAATAGCTTCCATTCATAATGCTAACAGCT